>NW_026991714.1:131872046-133072046 GCF_029215605.1 Mirounga angustirostris | reverse complement strand
GTTTGGATCTTTGTTGCTACTTAGATATTGTCTATTTCACAGGGCATTGGAATGTGTTTTAAATTGTGCTATCATTTCTATTTTCAAGAATTTCCTTAGATTATCTCATTTGTTATTTTTCACAATCCCTGAAGCTATTTAATGTTATTATTCTCATTTTATGGAGGAGACAAAGCTTTAGATACTAAACAAATTTTCCAAGGTCAAGCCTCTAGTAAGAGAAAGCATTGAGGTATGAATTTGTCATTATTTTGCAGAGTACCAACTATCAAACACCCTCATAGGCTGCTTCTGAATGTCATTGAAGCTGACAATAGAAGGATAACTCAGAAGTGAATAATTGAAGAATAGGGAGGAACTTGAGGCATGGGGAGAGAATGGAATTGTCACAAGCCCTGGTGCTTAGGGTTTGGGAAATTGAAAGGTTAGTGTGGCCAGAGCCTTGTGGGCTAGAAGAAAATCATGAACTGACAAAAAGGAGTAAACAGGGGTATATGATTCAGAACATTGTAGAACAGAGCCGAGACTGGATTTTATGTGAGTCCAAGTATTTTAACATGTGTGCAAAATAGCATGCATGTTCAGAGGGATAAATTGGGCACTAGGTATCTTGGACTTTGAATCATTCATAGACTACAGGTCCAAGAGCGGAGGAAGATGGGACATGTATAGAACATTCATGGTTTGGTGGGATGTTAACCAAGCCTGAAATTAAAGTCCCAGGGCACCTGGGTGGCTCAGTCAGTTAAGCAACTGCCTTCAGCTCAGGTCATGATCCCAGGGTCCTGGGATCGAGCCCCACATGGGGCTCCCTGCTCAGCAGGAGAGTCTGTTTCTCCCTTTCCCTTTGCCCCTACCACCGCTCATGGGCTTGTGCTCTCTCTCTCAATAAATAAATAAACTCTTTAAAAAATATAAAATAAAAAATAAAGTGGTATCCAATGTAGGCAGAAGCCACAGGAAGTGAACTGGAGAGTTGGAGTAGGTGAAGCCAGTCCTCACCCAGGACATCATGGGAACTATGGCTTCACCATCACAGTAATCACTGCTGTCAGTTGCCATGGAGACCATGAAGCCACATTGCATAATCAGAAATTGAAGAGAACAACAGCTTTAGTTTGAAATAGGAAAACTCATTTTTTTTTAAAAAAAGCCACATTATCTTAACCATGTTATAGTATTCAGACCCCTGCAGCAGAAGGTCCATGATATGTACATGTGAAAATGTTTTTTTTTTTTTTAAAGATTTTATTTATTTATTTGACAGAGAGAGACACAGCGAGAGAGGGAACACAAGCAGGGGGAGTGGAAGAGGGAGAAGCAGGCTTCCTGTAGAGCAGGGAGCCCGATGCGGGACTCGATCCCAGGACTCCGGGACCATGACCTGAGCCGAAGGCAGTCGCTTAACCAACTGAGCCACCCAGGCGTCCCTGTACATGTGAAAATTTTGTGGCAATAATGACTTCACTTCCTTACTTCATATATCAGCTAGCTTTTATTCCTACCCCTGAGACTTTGTGAGTTGGTTTTGTGATGTCTCTTAGTACATTGTAACATCCTGTACTTTGTCCATTACTCAACAAAGCAAATGCATCAGGGAAAACAGTGGAAAGGAAAATGCCTGTGACTCAGGTATTATCTTTATATTCATTCAAATGACTAAGGATGTTGAAATGCTTGTACCTCTGTTTATATGACTTATTATGCAGCATTACTACAATAGAAATTAAAATAATATATAAATTAAAGTCACAGTTTCACATTCCATTATCCCTTTAGTGTTAAAAGTCTTGTGTTTCTACTTAAACTTCGGCTTCTTCCATGTTCTGGATATGTGGGAAGTGTTTGTGTAAAAACCACTGAATAATGTGATGCAGATCAGGTGACATTATTACCTTCAAGGAGGTAGTTAGTCAGCAATATTTTTAAGGACCTGCTTTTAAAAATTCTTACATTGTTCTGAATTATGAGTCATCTCACCACCTCCAATGAGGTGAATGATTGATTATGTCTTATATATCTTTACATGCCCAACTGTGTGGATACAGAATTGTAAGATAGTTCCAAAAAAAACGCAAACATAACTGGACATCTACTCTGTGCCAATCACTGTTCTTGATATTGGAGATTATAGAGCTGATAAAGATACTATACTTGCCCCTAGTGAGCAGATGAATTTGTATGCTCAAATGTGGGCATTATAAACAGCTTTAGATGGAACAAATAATGATATAAGTTATAAATAGAGTCTTTTCTTGTTTTAGTCCCCTTTACTTAAAACCTCTGTGAGAGCATTGACTGGGTCCTAATCAATTCCACATCTCTCAAAGTGCCTGAAACTTATTTTTGTTACCATAATCCTTGTGTTGGGAAGACAAAGCAAAAATACCTGAAAAACTTTAACAATGTTATAAAGACACAATGAAAACACAATAATTCAGAAATGATAACAAATATTTATTTACCTGAATTCCATTGTTGAAGGTGATATAAGAAATACAGTTTCTATTTCCTTTTTTTTTTATGGACCTTGCAACTTTATGGGAAAATAGCAAAAACAAGCACTGAAAACATTCTAGAACTTTTAGAAAGAAACCTACAAATACATGGAAATATAAAATGTATGTGGTAAGAAGGGTAGGGGATGAAGACTGCTCTTTCTTAAGGTATTTTGCAGTAGTTTAACTCATTCTTTGGGAAGCAAGAACACTGTATTATGGTTCATAGAGGGAAAGGATGTGGTTGAGGTTAGGTGACAGGCAATGACATCCAAAAAGCAACAGATATTTGCTTTGAATTTGTCATAAAATAGCCACAGTATCTGGCCTAGTGGAGAATTTTGAAAAGATTCCTCTCCTATCATTAATGATCATAACATCTCATTGGTCATCAGAAATCCATTGCTCTCTTACTTCATCCCTTCAGTTAAATTTGATAGTTTTGCCTTCAGATTTCTCTCTTGGAGTACTTAATGGTTTTAAATGCTGGTTAGCTGTTCTCTATGAAATGTGTTTTTCTCTTAAATAAAAAAAAGAAAAAAAAGTCTATTTTAGTTCATGACAACGGTCAGCAGAGACAAGTCAAGTCATTTAGAGAGTGTATTCTGCTCTATTGTCCATCTCAAATGTATTCAGTGCCCCTACAATAGCAAATTGTCAGTTTTCTCTTCCATGGATTTTAGCTTTTCTCCATCAAGTACTTTTACTGTTAACTCCCACCACATGTTTAGGGTCTAATGGCCCTATTTTATTTCCTGCTAGTTCCAAAATAATCCCCTTTTCCCAGAATTCTGTCTTCTGTGCCTCTAACCATCTTTCCTATCCAATGAACAAAACAGTAATCCACATGTGAGACCCTGGGACCCTGGCAATAGCCATCTAAAGCAGTTTCCTTTTTCCATGATACTGCCCACCTAACCTCAGTGAAAACCTGGGCAGCCTGGCAGTAGAGAGAGGAAAGCAGAGGGATATCCTCACTGAATTTCCAGGTCCCTGACAGTCATTATAGGAAAGATTATATATAGGAGGAGCACAAGGTTGAATCTAGGTTTATTGGAACCTGAGCCAAATAAGCATAGTGAACTCTTTTAAGAAAATAAAAGTATCATTAATAATCAGATACAAAAGTCACTCTTTACTAAAAGAAGAAACTAGGGAGCTTTGTCTTAATGTTGGTTCAGGAAGATCCTCAGTCCTGCATCTCTTACAGGCACAAGTCCCAGGAAGAAGACTCTAAGGGATGGGAATATGTTATTCACTAAAAATTTTCTTGGGAGCATGATGTCTGGCTAGAAGGGAAGACCCCAAGTGCAAGCTCAAGTACACAACTATAGTCACAGGAGTGTTTTGTTATACCAAGGAGGAACTCGTGTAGCTACTGACTGAGATGGTAAAAGAGAGTAAATAGAAAAATAAGAAGTGAAGAGGTATGCTAGAATATTCCAGTGTGTTCCCTGGTGGTACAGGGCTCAAAAAATATCGTTAGGAGAATATAATTTCCAATAGGTGTGTTTTAGATCATCTTGCTGAAAATAGACAACATAAAAAATTGCCACTGCTCTCAGCCCAGCCTTCTATCCCCATGAGATCTTCAGTATAGGACTTTTTGCTCACTAGCACACTAGAGGGGAAATAGAGAAAGTATTGCATTTTGCATTCAGAAAGTCAACATCAGTAGACACAAGCCAATCACAGCTGTATCTGATACTTTACAACCAGAATAAATGTGGGAGTTATGATGGAAATGAAGCAATAAAAGGGGAGATATCCTTTTTGTGTGTTAGCTTAATGCAGGGACATTTTTGTTTTACCTCTCATTTTTCTCCGTTTTACAGCTGGAGAAATGAAACAAAAACCCTGAGGATATATGCTTTGTACAGGCTAGATTCTGTTCATCCCAGGGCATCGAGTCCTTGGACTCCAAGTCCAGCTGTCTATGTCCAAACCACACTTACCTTGACTGGCTTAGCTAATCCCTTTTCTTTCCTCGTGGAGATAAAAGGGATGTCTTTACCCTGCACTAAGATCTGAGCATTGACATCTGCTCGGTATCTGTAAACAGAGTCAGCAGAAGCCCCAGAGCATCACATGCTCAAAGTCTGCACATCACATCAGTGGAGCCTTGGTGTGAAGACATGAGAGCACCTTGCTGCTTGTTCTTTATCCTTGAATTCCCTGTGGTCCCCAAGGCAGATTTTTAAGTGGGGAATCTACTTGGAAACATTAAGCATTGACAAGACCCTTCTTAATAATGCCATAAGTTTTAAATCTAATGATTACAAAAAAGGGGGGGATTTTTTAAAAAGTCACATTTCTTTTGTTTTGCATTTTGTGGGCCAGAACTCATTATTTTAAAGGTCTCTCTAGATATTCTGATAATTTTCATGAACACAATAAAATGCTGAGATTTTGTCTCCTCTGTCCTGGAGCCATTTCCTTGGCAGATTGTAGGTAACTCACCCCAGCGGCTCTCTACCTCACTGTATTATCATCTATTCACACATAAGAAAGCCATGTTAGGCAAGGTGTGGGTTCTGACTGGGCAGTGTGGCCTAGCACAAGAAATCCAGATGTTTCTGTTAGTTTCTGGGGTCAGGGAAACCCAAGTCAAACTTGAAACAGACACAGGGGTGGGGAAAATTGGTGGATAAAGAACTGATAGACCTCACCTGAAATCCTTTGTTCAACTGCAATTTCAAGATGCTCTTTTTTTCTACCTGTATATTAAGAATTTAAGTCTGCAATTACTCTAAATGCGTACTTTTTAGTTCCAGAAAACATGGAATGCCAAAAAGCCACATTCATAATTCTTTTCTGAGGTGTCTCACTCCATCTCTAGAATCCAGAGTTAATTAAGGAAACTTAGAGTTTATCAGGTTTCTATCAGATCATGCCCTTAATACTTCTGAGAATCCTTTTGTTCTGCTGAAAGGACCGAGTTAGATCACCTTAATCTTTCCAGAAATTCTTCACAAAGAATGTGACAACCACACCCTAGACTTCCTTTGCCCTTAGATTGCCTCTTAATGGCAGTGTCCGGTTTGGGACTTTGTCCTAAAGCTTTGTTCGAATAGCCAAAACTTTGAAATAATTAAAAAGTTTTCTATTTTAACTGCAAATCTTGGAATGTGTAGGCTATATATATTTTCTCTCAATTACATTTACCAGTCTTCTTTCTTTCTTTTTTTTGGGGGGAGAGGGGGTGCATCATTTGTTTTGTAATAAGAGCTTCTCAAATTCACCTGGTAGCCACCAGCTTACATTTTCAATAATATGACTCAAAACCACCTAGCTGAGGGCTCATATATCAATAATATCTTCTGTATTTCAAGTTGCCACAGGTGATGGATTTACCAAATATTTTGCCACTACATAACATGGATTACCACTTTTCCAGCATCCTCTCAATGTTTTCTCACTATTCATTCCCAATACCAAAGCCAGCATTTTAGACGTCTGTTATTGTAACATATCACTTTCAATGCCAATTTCTTTATCAGTCAGCAACTGCACAGTAATATTGCAGAATATGCCACGCCACATATTAACAGCTTGCAACAACTAACTGATCTTATTTTAAGAGTCTGTATATCGGCTACGGTTTGGCTTACCTAGACTGGCTCAGTTCTAGGCTGCTTGTTTGATTTATGTCACAAATATTCTGAGGTCTGAGTGAAGGAACAGCAGCTACTCAGAGCATGTTCTTCTAATGGCAGATCACTGGAGTGTAAAAAGACAACCTTTGGAGCAGAGTTAAAGCTTCTGCTTCTATTATTATCAATTTAAATCCCATCAGCCAAAGCACATCACACACCAAAGCCCAAAGAGTAGTCTCTGCCCAATATGAAGCCATCATGAGGGTAGGAATGTTATTATTCTTCTACAGGGAAATAATGAATTAGGACCAATGATTTAATCTACCACAGCATGAGAGTCAGAAAACGTTCATTGACATTGAACAGTTTTGTTTTTTTTTAATCAAAAGAGCCAAAGAACAGCACTCTGTGCCATGTAATTGAATGTGGGGGTAAGGGGAAAGCCAGGGTACAGAGAAAGAGAAGAATGAAGCAGAATGACCACATAAGGCAGAAATGTGAGAGGCACAGAAGACTCCATTGATTCCTGACATCTTTCCCAATCCTGCTTCCAGTTCCTTCCTGAGCCTCAGGAGCTTTCTTCTGCTTCTTTGAGACCCTGACCTTATTCTTAAAATACATTTCAATGTTGTTCTTAAACTCAATCAAAAGGCTTTCTTGTAATTTGAAACTAGACATTACCAGAAATTACACAAGGGTGTTAATGAGGGCAAAGTCCTATATTATGTACCCTCCCTGCATTCAACATCCCAGCCCTAGTGAATAGGAAACCAAACTAGATGGTCTCTCAGGCCACTTCTAGCTTAGAACTGGTTGAGGAGATTCCTTTGAGGGATCTAGCTGTCAGGAGGTGGCCATGCTTTCATCACACTAGCACGTGTTACCAATGTCAGTGAAAAACACACAAAAGTAGGTGGATAACTCAGCATACTCCAATGCTACACAAATGACTCAATGTGTGTATACTCTCCTGGGAGAAAGTAACAATTATCTAAACATCTACTGTGTTCCTTCTTTCAGGGTATAGAATAAGCACATTAGCTCCAGGATTATTGCCTTTATTAATGTAAGTGTGGGAAAAAAAGGGGTAAGCCCAAGAGTGACGAGGAAGTGACATGAGTTGACTTTATAGATGGTACTCTTCACAGTAGCAATGACATGTACATACAACACTGCTTAAGGGTAGAATAGTTTGGGTTTTTTGTTTTGTTTTGTTTTTGTTTTGTTTTGTGTTTAGGGCACAGGACCATTTATCCAATCCACTTAATCTACTTTCCCCTTCCTCAGAACACTGGTTTGCAAGTTGGAATATTGTGTCCTTGGGAATATTGTTGGTGAACACAGAAGAGATGTTGCCTCCTGAGAAAGGACAAGCAGAACATTCACTCCATCTTGCATCTGCCTGATGTGAACGATACTTCTTAATTAGTCAAAGCACACTGTTGATAGAAACATGTAAATTCCAGATTTCTTCATAGACCCTGGAACAAAACCTCCTATCATCTTCCCTTACACCGGTAAGGACTCTAGAGTTCTCCAGTGTGCATCCAAGTATTAAACCCAGAAATTTGCTAAAGAATATGGTGTGGCACCAGCCTCCAGCCTTCCAGGTTGGCAGTGTTATTTACTTCAAGAAGATTTGGATTGGAATATGATACACACAATTTGTTAGTGATCTGTATTGAACCTCTTTAAGGCTCATGTGTAAAAAAGTCTCCACCTCCATGCCTACCTATAGAGCCTACCTATAGAGTTGTATTATAAGAAGATGATACATGCAAATTGATCAGCACAGTGACTGGCAAATAGTAAGTTCTGTTTTTATCACCCTGTATTTTCTCTTATCTTGCCTTATTGCAATAATGTTATACATGGAAACACTATGGATGATATAGCTTTTTTTAGGAGAAAATAAAGGCATTTCCTCTTGACTTTTTAATATCTATTGATCTTTACTTCAGTCTTTAACCAAGTATTCAGTGGACTAAAGCAGTTCTGTCCCTCTCTATGGCTTTCTGGCTTCTGTGCTATCTCTCCATAGTATATTAGAACCAGAGAGAGCTTTGGAGTTATTTGTTGTGCTGATGGAGAAACAGACAACTGAAAAGATGAGGTGGCTTGCTCAAGGTCATTCAGCAAGGTAGTAACAAGGCTGAACTTACACTCTATTCTAGTCCACCTTTCATTTCACCATCCAAACTAATAAAAGAAAATAAAGTAACGTACACATTTCTCTGGTTAGTTTCCTGGTGAGTTTCTTAGCTAAACCCACAACAAAAATTAAAAACAGAGATAAAAAGTACAAAGTGGGAACAGGTATATTTTCCCAACTCAGATAATGTGCTTATATATTAAATCTGAAGTTTTGCAGGCAGGAGACGTAAACACAAATAACTGTGGGTGGATTTCAGAAATCAGTGTGAACTAAATAAATTTGTAGAGCCCAGATATCTCTAAAAAACAATAATCATCCACTACAGGACACAACAAGAGAATAGAAGGACCTTCCCAGAACCCCACCACGCTTTGGATGTGGGAAGACTCAGCAGGGAGCCAACAGTATGATCCAGAAGCAAGCTTGATTAAAGCACACAGTGGTGTACAAAATTGGACCACCTGCATCCATCGCTGAAACCTGGAATTTGTTCAAAACAGATAGAATAAAAGAGAGAAAGAAAGGAAAAAGAAAATTCCAAAGCTTTAGTTAGCTCCAAGAAAGATATGTTCTGGTTGCCATAATGCTACATGAGAGGGTGTCTGCATGGAGTAGCCAGGCCTGAACATTCACAGCTGTGTGGTTGGGAGTTCAGCTTTAGGACAAAAGTACATCAAGAGAGTTGGTAGGATATGCCTGGTGATTGCTGGGACTGTAGGTGGAATGATGCATGTTACTTAGATAGAGAGAATGGCTGTTTACCAACTTGAGGCATCTGTAGGCATCACATTTTGTGCCAGGCATAGAGGTAGCAAAGAGAATGACTAAAGGTGCTACATTTGAAGACAATGACCACCAGAAGCGTCAAAATCTCAGTGCCTTTCTAGCAAAACAGGCAATGAGTACATTAGAGCCTAAGTGAAAAGAGACCACTAGGGTTGAGTGGTAAAGGAAGACCGCGCATAGGAAGTGAGCCTGGGCTCTGTTCACCTCAGCCCCGCAGATCCAGGGTGAGCTGTCTTCTCCCTTCCGGGTCATCCATTATTGGGTCTTTGGGCCCTGAACTTGGCAGCTCAATTTATGTGTGGTATCAATTTGCTGGGATATCACCCTTGGCTAAACGTTCAATTCCAATTTATAGGTTTTCTAAACATTATGACCATGAGACACTACTTCTGAGATTGCCTCCTGATGTTTTCAACTGTCAGTACCAATTTCTGTGGAATGCTCTCTACCAACCCATACTTAGTGCACTGATTGGTTTTCATGCTTCTTCTTCCGTAATTTCCAAGCTTCTGTGTCTTCCTAACAAAGGCCATCAAACACTGTTAATTCCCTCATATTCCTAAAAATATCCCTGCCCTTTCACCCCAGCAATAACTCTGGAATAGATTTCTTCTCCCAACATAACCTGCTAATGCTGAATTTTAAATTTACCAGTTCCCTTTATTCATATCTTGAATGACTCAGCTTAGGAATGATCGAGAATTGTTCCTATCTACAATAGGGTACTTCAGCCTTATAAGCCAGAGCTTACCTCTACAGGAATTTGAGTGCCACAATTAGCTATACTCTGTTAGTGATCCACTAACTGTAGCCTGCTGAGAGCCTCTTAATTTTCTCAAGATACAGGTAATCATTATCCTTAACTAGTATTATAACCATTGTTTTGTTTTGTTTTGTTTTTTCTGGTAAATATTTAACAACCAGTCCTCCATAGAAGACAGCCCTGATTTCTAGTGTTTGCTGATTTTCGTGCTGTAAATATTCCTACCATGTCTGACTTCAAGCTACATATTTGATGTGACTGAACACAGAATTGGGAAGAGAAACTCACAATCGGGTTTGCAAGCCATTAGGCTGTAACAAAATAAAGATGTCATCACATTTCAGTAGATTTACAGTCTGAATCAGAAAAAAAAAAAATACACAAGCAGCAAAACATGCATATGCACATGTATAAACCATCAGGGATTTTCAGAATCCACAATGGAAAGGTAACCATTAGTGAGGATGTTTCAAGTATATGGTGAAGCAGTGTCTGTTACGTTGTTGTGTAAAACACTAAACATCTATTACAAGATAGTTGCACATGTTTAGAGATCGATTTGATGACTTAAAAAGGCAGCAAACAAGTTTCCACATGGAAAATGCTTTGTTTACTCAGGTCAATTATTTTGAACAGCCACCCAAAGGTCTCTGAAGTTGGGCAGTTATCTAGTTATTCTCTGGCCATTCTCAGTTAGGGTTGTAACATACAAAGTTATTTCTCCAACAAAAAGCTACATAATGTACACTCTGTATCAGGCACTGAAATAGACAAGGTCTCTCCCTGTCCTCATGCAGTTTGCTGTCCAGTGAGGGAGGACAGGGGAAAAGGACACATCTGCATATTTACCTACACAACTGTGTGATTTTACCTGCTATAAAAGGCCTGTGCAGGGCATTGTGAGAGCTCATGACAGGTAAATTGACTTAGTATGGGAATACGGGTGCTCAGAGAACTTTTTTCTGAAGGTGTGACAAATAATAATATGAAAAGTGAGTGGAGTTTGGTGAGGGAAAGAGGAAGGTATTGGAGGGTGCAGTAAAAGCCAAGGGAACTTGCAGTATGTTGAGACCTCTGAGGCATGAAGGGGTGTGACTCATTTTAGAAACTTGATCAGTGTGGACAGGATGCAGGGTAGATGGCCAGAGATAAGGCTGGAGAAACAAAGTCAAAATCAGGCTTGGTCCAGTGGATGGTGCTCAGTATTTTAAATTTTATTCCAAGAACTAGGTTAGTCATTGGGCTGGAAGGTGGAGGAGAGATCAACAGGAGAGTGATATGATTAGAGACATCCCGAGGGCCTCAAAACTGTGGCATTAAATGTATATAATATATGGATGGTTTTGATTCCATTTAAAGCATTTCTGCTTCAGGGCAACATAAAGAAATACGTCTTTTAATAACACTCCTATTTCTGCATATCTTTTTACAAAACAACCTTAAGAATGTCATCAGATGTTTTTATCTTTGTGGCATTCATCCAGAAGGACTACCCTGACAGGTGGGTGGGGGAAATCTGGTGCTTTTTGTCTCTGGAGACAATAGAGACCCACCAGCTTCTTGTTGCTGATTACAGGAATTGCGTACTTGGAGAACTGAGTTCCGAGACTGATGGACAGGAGGATGTCTTCTGGGATGGGGAAGAGGAGTAGAGGTTGTCTGTGGGAAAAGCAACAGATAGATTACAGTATTAGAATTTAGAAGAGAGTTCATCTCTTCACCAGGATTTTCCAACCCCTCCAGCATAAATGTTCAAGAACAAACATTATTGTGCAGCTTTTTTAAATGGTTAAATATCAATTCGAAATTAACAACCTGAGACTCCAGCAAATCCACAGAAAGGACTGAAACCAGCACCTTGAGATTCATTTCACACAGAGTGAGAGGAGTCAGACGGGGGATTTGCTATTGATCCTGGGCTGGGCTGCCTCCTCAGATCCATTCAGAGGGGCATGTTTTATTTTTGTCTCTGCTCAACTCATCTTTCCTTTCAGCATGTCCCGGTACAGGCTGCCTCCTCCTGCATCCCCCCTACCCTGTCAAAACAAAACAAAACAAGAGACAAACACTCCCTTGCTCCAGTTCATCTCACTGCCATTTCTTCTCTTGTTTTTCTATTTGTGTTCTTATTGATTTTCTTTATGGAGGTAAAATTGAGTAAAGGAAAATTCCTCCAGAATTCAACACAAGAATATCATATCAAGAACTCTCTAAAAGTCAGCTCCATTTTATGGTGGAATTAGATCCCAGGAGGAATAGTAAGAGGGCAATCATCTGAGTTATTTAAAACTCAACTGGACAAAGTCATGGGATATGTGCTACCAGGAATGTCACAGCCTGCGCCAAATGGGAATGAAGAAAATGAACATAAAAGATGTATCTCCAGGGCGCCTGGGTGGCTCAGTTGGTTAAGCAATTGCCTTCGGCTCAGGTCATGATCCTGGAGTCCCGGGATCGAGTCCCACATCGGGATCCCTGCTCAGCTGGGGGTCTGCTTCTCCCTCTGACCCTCTTCCCTTTTGTGCTCTCTCTCTCTCATTCTCTCTCTCTCAAATACATAAATAAAATCTTAAAAATAAAATCAACAACAACAAAAAAAGATGTATCTCCATCCTCAGCCCAATTTTTCTCAAAGGTGAATTATGTAGCTGCAGCTAATTCAGCTGAATCCGCAGACAAAAAGATTCCTTGTTTCTCTGTTCGACATTCCTTAAACGAGGGGGAGAAAAGGTTGATTCTTCCTTTGTTTATCAAGGAGGAGCATAGATTTATAAGCTCACAAGTAAAAATTTTAGGACCCAAGGTTGAATTTCAGGTTTGTTCCAGATTCAATAGCAATTCTATGGAAATTATGTGGGAAAAGATCAGTATGTACCATTTCCGCAAATGTGCCTCCTTATACATCACTTCCCGTAATTCCTAAGTGTCATTTTTAATTACAAATGAGTAATATTTTCTTGTCACCAAAAAAGCACCTAGTTTCTGACAGCAAGTTATTATAGCAACTGCTCTGAGGTATATTTATATATTTCTCTATTTTTTGTGGGTTTTGTTTGTTTGTTTGTTTTTCAAAACATATAGCAGCTGGGAAGTCTGGTTCCAGGCCCAGATCTTATGTGATCTTTCAGGGCTGCCCATGGTCATTTCCAAGCGTTGCCGGGCAGGCTTCATGATGCACACCCTGGGCACTGCAGTTTTCTGGAGGAAGTACAGTCGAGGACTCTGGCTTAGGCAGCTGCATCCAGAGGCACTTCTGCCAACACCTCCCAATCAGGGGTCTTGGGTGATACCCTTTTTTTCATTCTGAGCCCATTTTTCTCCACTGCTACCTCTCCCCTCCTCTCTTCCTCTGGTCCCTGGTCCATGGAAAGGAATGAGCCCTATCTGCAGGCTCGTCAGCAGTAAGATCATTCCCCCATCTGTGCTACATGTCCTCTGACCCCAGCCAGGTGCTGCTTTGAGGGGAAAAATAGAACACTGGGGAGTTGGCACATTTTCCTTTTGCCTCTTGCTCACTGTCTCCTGAGGAATAAAAGCTTGATTGCTGACTTTGAGTTTGACTTATTGTCTCCTCACCTGGCAGCTTGACACCAGTATTGCAAAATGTTACAGACAATTTTTCTGGTCCTAAATATGTGACATATATGCATCAAGGCGTGGAGGTAAGTCAATGTCCCTATCGCCTAGCCCTCTAGGTCCAAGGAAAGATGAAGTGCCTTTCCATGACAGTGGCAAAAGTTAGATAAATATAATCCTCATCCCTCCCCAGAATTTCAGTTAAAAACCACAATGTTGGGGCGCCTGGGTGGCTCAGTTGGTTAAGCGACTGCCTTCGGCTCAGGTCATCATCCTGGAGTCCCAGGATCGAGTCCCGCATTGGGCTCCCTGCTCGGCAGGGAGTCTGCTTCTCCCTCTGACCCTCCCCCCTCTCATGTACTCGCTCTCTCTCATTCTCTCTCTCTCAAATAAATAAATAAAATCTTTTAAAAAAATAAATAAATAAAAAATAAAAACCACAATGTTCTGATATTCCAATAGCATCATGCATATAGCCCTGCAGTGTATCAGCTCTGTGGTGGACAGAATAGTTTCCCCAGAAGCATCCACATCCTAATCCCTGGACACTATGGCTATGTTACATTACATGGCATGAAGGACTGTGTGGATGTGATTTCATTGAGATGGGACGATTATTCTGGATTATCAGGTGGGCCCAATGTAATCACTAGGGTTCTTAAAATGGGAGAGAGGGCACGAAGAGGGAGTCAAAATGATGCAGCAGAGAAGGACTTGCCCCACCACTTCTGGCTTTGAAGATGGAAGAAGGGGATATGAACCAGGGAATGCTGAGGACCTCTAGTTGCCAGAAAGGGCGACGGAATGGATTCTTCCCTAGAACCTTCAGAAAGCAATGCCACTTTGCTACCATCTTGACTTTAACCCATTGGGACCTGTGTTGGACATCTATCCTACAAAAGTATAAGATAATAAATGTTTGTTTTTTTAAGCCACCCCAAGTATCATGGTCATTTTTTTATAGAAGCAATGGTAAATGAATACAGGCTCTTCCACAGGTATTCTTTTACTTGATCCTCAATAGCGCTTCATAAAGTAGGTATTATTATTGTTATTGACTCTATTTGAAGTTATTACCTATTTCTAAGCTTTAAGTGGTCCCTTTTACCTAAAGTTCAGCTGGGGGAAATAATTTGCTCAGGGTTGCATGGCCAGTAAGAGGCAGAGCAGGAACTCAAACGCAAATATATATGAACCCAAGCCATGTCTCCTTTCTATGATATTCCCCTATCCCTCTCAAGTGTTTTTGCAACCTCAGCCTCAGATGAGTTTCATTGCTAAATATTGCCTCTTAACCCAGTCTTTTACATATGCCTGGCCAAATTACCACACACATAAATGCAATGTTTAAATCAGGATCCCAAAAGCAATTCCTGCTTAGGCACTTGCAACTGGGAAAATTCTCATGAAAATTACCTTGGATTTTATATTACTAGGATGAAGAAATTAACCTTGCACCTTATCTCTGTGATCACTTTTCAAGACTCTCTGTTCCCTGGCTCCTTTACAAACTCAACCTCTACTACCACCAGGCCACGGCACTTAAAAGCATTTCCTTTGTGAGGTAGCAATAGTTTACTAATGACTAGAGTTAACAGAAGGGCCATGTTTACAACCCCACTGTTACATAAAAGAGCGTGCTGTCTCCTGCAGCTGACTGGTTCCTTTGGCCAGGCATGGATAACCACCAAAAACGTCAAAGCCCTGGCTTAACAGATGACAAGCGTAGAAGTGGCAAAGTGGTAGACATGGAATGAATAGTCGGAATATTGGGACTGTTGCTCAGGAGGAAATGTGCCTCAGTAAAGTAGTCAATCAGATCTCCACTCAGTTGTCCTTCACGGATGAACTGCACCACAATCACTCCTCAGGTCTCCCTAACAGCGGGTTATGTCATTGTCAACTGTCTATAGGACCTGTTGACGAAGTGTCTCTAATCTACCGTATATCTCTTTTTTCCACTTAACAATATCTGTACTACCGGGCTTTGCTTTCTGATATTTAGCAAAGATCATCTCAGAAAAAATAATAATAATAAAAATCACTTCTCCTGATTTTTGTCTGGTGGGTCCTTGCTCTCATGGTTCTCTCAGAAAAGACTTGTCTTTGGAAGAAAGAGCTGCATACACAGATAGCCAACAGAGCCTAGAGCCCCGATGCCATGGCAGGGTGAGTCAGCAGGAAATACTCTTTGGATTCTCCAGAAGTTGCCAAGAAATGGATTATTTGGAATTTGTCCAACTACTCAGGCCCATTGTAAATAGTGGTAGTGGTATAGTAATAAGCATAATAATAGCATTAAAGTAATAATGATATAAACTTTTATTGAGTTTTCCTATGCCAGGAATAGTAAGAATATTAATTCATATTCTCATTTAATCATCACATAAACCCTTAGAGGCATGTATTAATATTTATTTTTTTAGATAAAAAAATTGAGCTTAAAGAAATTAAGTATTTCTGAAGATCACATGTACACAGACCTGGGTTTGATTCATAACCAAATATTCTTTCTACTGCTGCTCGGCAGGATGAGAATGCATAACTGGCTTTCTTACTGGTGATTTCTTTGGACCATAGGTATCTGATTCTGTCCCATCTCATCATCTCGGCACAATGAACAAGGACTGGGCTCTGGGAAAGTGGATGAAGATCTATGGTCAAAGTGCAAAGGTGCCCATTAAAAAGACCAGGCAGACAGATAACTGAGTGATCAGTCTAAAAGTTTTACAAAGAAGAAAGAATCTGGATTCAAGACTAATTGTATATTAAGGAGGGCACTTGTGATGAGCACTGGGTGTTATATGTAAGTGATGAATCACTACATTCTACCCCTGAAACCAATACTACATTATATATTAAATAACTTGAATTTAAATAAAAATTGGAAGAAAAAAAAACTAATGGTATAGAAATTAGCTCAAGGCTAGGGCAGAAAGTAAGTGGTACAGCCTGGATTAATTCCCCACACTGACTGGCACCAGGATAGTATCTAATTATAGTGAAAATATGTCTCTAGGGTTTAAGAAGATGGGCAAAAATACATAAAATGTGATTTAAAAAAGGGGTGCCTAGGTGGCTCAGTCAGTTAAGCATCTGCCTTTGGCTCAGGTCATGATCTTGGGGTCCTGGGATTGAGTCCGGCATCGGGCTCCCTGCTCAGTGGGGGGTCTGCTGCTGCTTCTCCCTCTGTCCTTCCCCCCATTCATGCATGCTCTCTGTCTCTGTCTCTGTCTCTCTCTCAAGTAAATAAATAAAATCTTTCAAAAAATATAATCTAAAAAAATAAAATAAGACTGGCCTATCCTCCATATGGACAATCTAGCTCTTGTGACTTGTAGGAAAATTTGGGTGGTACAGAGAGACTTTTAGAAGTTATTGTCATTGTTATCAGGAAAAAATAAAGCTTCAGTAGTGCATTTAACTCATGTTTCATGTTTGCTATGAGGCTAAGTAGATTCAATAGGTGATTGATAGATAGATAAAAAAATTTAAAGCCAATTTAAGGAAATACCACTAAGCAAATAAAATGGGTGGTAAAGTTATGACAAACTGGATAAGGCAGAAGCTATTAAGCTCTTATGAGGATAGTATTTAAATTTTTAAAAATTCTTTATTAATCAATATAATTGTAGCATTCCCAACCAAAGGAGACAGATGACTATACATTTTATTGAACAATATTTCTTATGATTACCTTAGAAGCTCAATGTGTTTGTTTCTTTAGTGTTTGACAAAACAGGGAGAAGATTAAAAAAAAAAAAAACTTACTGCCTGTTCTCAAGAAACTTATAGTCTATCGTGAAGAGATGTTAAAACCCAGAGGAAAATTGGCAAAAACAAAGTGAGTATGAGTCTGAGAGGACCTGATGATATATCAGAGGAGCAAATACAGAAGCATGAGAGTGTCCAGAGGCATGGGAGTGGAATGGAGGAGGCATAGTCTGGTGCTTGAAGGATATGTCGTATTTGCCTAAGTATGGTGGAAGGGAACAACATAGAAAACTAAATGGCATTATTCCAGGTGGAATAAGTATGCTGCATTTTGATAGAAATGTACAGGTGAGGTGGGTAGGAAGTGGGCGTTACAGAAGTAACTTGATGTTTGATCCAGTAATCGAACCAAAATTAGTGTGTTCAAGTACTTCAACCAACATAAAGACCTGGGATTAGTGTCTACTTCCTAACTGGGAGGCCTCCTGGACTGGTAGTGACAAAGATTTTGCATCTCACACACTTTTCCCTTTATGAATAATAGGGCTCAAAAACTCAACTCTTTCAGTCTAAGTATGAAGTCAAACATATTCATGAGTAAACCCACTAAAAAGTGACCTAACACTAGACCCCAGAGGTAATGAAATGTACAAAACAGAATCCCTCTCAATAAAAAACTCACAATCTAGGGATAGAAACAGACAAATGAACATCTGATTATAATACATTATGAAAACACTATGGGAACAGTTAAAGACAGAGTTTCAAGTATCATATAAAAGTATTAACCAATTCATCCTGGTGGGGAAAAAGAGACCGTTAAGGATGGTTAAGTCAGTACTAACTTGAAAGACAAGTAGTCATTTACAAAGTCGATGGGGTAGGAAGAGGTATCAAGGAGAGAAGGAATACCTTATGTAAAACCAGGAGAGTAAGAAAGAAGAATGATCAGAGAATACTAAATATTTCAATATACTAAAGTATAGGCTGCATTGAAGTAGCAGTTTAAAACATGAAGTTACCAAGAGAAGCAGATATTACAGTTTACAAATGTGTGAATTAGATTAATTTTCTAGAAAAGAATTATAACTATATATACACAAATATATATACATAAATATGGTTATGGTTAGATGTATGTTTGTATTAAAGAGCAACCAACTCAAGTAGTACCTGAGGGGCCCCAATCCTTGGAGATAAGGATAATACACAAGGTGAGGGACACATGATTCTTGAGTTTTCTTGGGATATTTTCTGGTTGGCAGTGCAGGGAATAGAGCCCCAAGCATTAAGTGTCAATTTTAGTAAACTGAGGAGTATGAAGAGTCAGAGACCATGCTCCAGGCCACCAGACAGCATAAATATGAGGGACAAAGTTGTGGAGCAGAGAGAACCACAGAGAAACAATACTCAAAATCTGCAAACACATATTCTCAAGTCATCGAATAAATCCCAAAGTCTTTATGGAAAACTCCATGAAACCCAGCGCAGAACATTAGGTAGTAAGTGAAAGACCAGAGTAGAGTTTTCTGTTGTCACTCAGAGTGGGGGTGATACAAGTTGGAGTTCAAACACATAGGGATTTCTCCTGCAACCCAAGAAGGACTTGGCCTTGGGAATAAGGACCATTCCTAGGATTAAACACAAAAACAGGGGCGCCTGGGTGGCTCAGATGGTTAAGCGTCTGCCTTCGGCTCAGGTCATGATCCCAGGGTCCTGGGATTGAGCCCCACATCGGGCTCCTGGCTCAGCGGGGAGCCTGCTTCTCCCTCTCCCTCTGCCTCTCTCCCTGCTCATGCTCTTTCTCTCTCTCTCTCTCTATCTCTGTGTCTCAAATGAATAAATAAAATCTTTAAAAAAAAATAAACACAAAAACAAACTAGAGCAATAAATCATTCTTGAAAGAATAAAGCCTATTTGTTGCAACACTACCTGCCTGATAAGAAAATGTAAACATCTTTGCAGAAAGAAAACATTAAGATTCCTTTTTTTAAAATTCGTAAGTCCAGCATCCAATTAATAAATTATAATACATGGCAAAAATGAAGACTGACATCAAATCAATAGTAAAATAGGGAAAAATAGAGAAAAGACCAAAAGAAATTGGACTTTTCGGAAAATAATTTTAATTATAATTAATACATTTAAGAAAATAAAAGAAGATAAATTTTGAGAAAAGATTTAAAACATGAAAATGCCCAGGGGCGCCTGGGTGGCTCAGTCGTTAAGCGTCTGCCTTCGGCTCAGGTCATGATCCCGGGGTCCTGGGATCGAGCCCCGCATCGGGCTCCCTGCTCAGCAGGAAGCCTGCTTCTCCCTCTCCCACTCCCCCTGCTTGTGTTCCCTCTCTCGCTGTCTCTCTCTCTGTCAAATGAATAAATAAAATCTTTAAAAAAATAAAAATAAAAAAAATAAAACATGAAAATGCCCAAATCAGAAATTATAGACATGAAAAAATCAATCACTAAAATTAAATCTGGGCATAATATCATATAAGAAATAGCAGAGGAGTACCTGGTGCCTCAGTCGTTCAGCTCAGGTCATGGTTTCTGCTCAGGTCATGACCTCAGGGCCATGAGATCAAGTCCCTCCTCAGGCTCCACACTTGGCATCGAGCCTGCTTAAGATTCTTTCTCTATCCATCTGCCCCTCCCCTATCTCTCTCCCTCTTGAAAGAAAGAGAAAGAAAGAGCAGAAAGTCTATAGAAAATATCCAAATTGAAGGAGGAGACCAAAACTGATAGGAAATAGAAAAAGAAAACTATAAAATACTATAGAAAATATCCAAATTGAAGGAGGAGACCAAAACTGATAGGAAATAGAAAAAGAAAACTATAAAATACACCCAATACATGGGATTAGTCTCACATGAAAAAAAATTGTGGAGAAATACTAGCCTTTTTTTTTAACCTGACATATTTCAAGAAACTCCAGGAATCCTAAGGGGAAAAATATCTTAGAAAGCTCCATCTAGGCAAATGATACACAAACAATTAAAAACCAAAGATAATAAATTAAGAGCATGCAGAGGGGAGGAAAAAAGATGAGTTACCTTGAAGAAAACAATAATAACCTGATGGCTGTTTTAATTATGTGAATGATTAAAAACAGAAGTCAATTAAATGATGTATCTAAAGTACTGAAAGAGGATAAAGAATATGCCATCCTAGAATTCTATCCCAAGGAGAATATGTCCCATAATTGAGAGCAATTCCCAGACATTTTCAGATTAATAGATCTGGAAGAATCTGTTGCCCATATACTTGCCTGTAAAATATATTAAAAGCTGAAAAATAATCTCAGATATAAAAATGAAACTGCAAAAAAATGAAGGACATAGGAAAAAGGAAAATATGAGGATGCCACACGTTAGGTTTTTGAGGAAGTGCACAGAAAGTTCACTGAGGAGTCCTCTCAGAATCAACCCCTTAGGGGGAAGTGAAGATGCCGAATTGAGTAGAGGAATCTGGCTGCTGTAGGGGAACAACAAAGGCCTCAGCCAATCCTTCAGGCCCTACTAACCTTTTATCTTTCATTCTTCGCATGAGGCCTTCTCCAGGAATGAGGGGTGATTCTTGGTCAAGATGGCCCTCTTCCAAGGGCAAATGCTGTGAAGGAAAACCAAGTTTTGTGCTATTGGTTATTAACACTACCAGCAGCTGAGTGAGTGTTTCAGTCCCAAAGAAGTTAGATCTGGACAGTGCACCACCATGTCTATTATAGACCACTTCTTGGGCACTTGGATCTATTTATATCCTGTAAGTTCTGGTACCAACTTCTTCAGGATTCTAGTAGGGTCCTCCCCCCACTCCACTGGATGATTTGTATGATGAAACTATTTATGGTATTAATTAGAACCCTAACTATGGCAGCTGCTTTCTTGGCCAAAACTGATACTTACCATCCTTTTCATCTACCCGAGCTGAAGGCAGACGCTTAACTGACTGAGCCACCCAGGGGCCCCTGCAGGAGCAAATCTTTATGGCTGTCGGGAAATCATCATTTTTTTTAGATAGAATCTTATAATAAGGAAGAACTATAAAAGAAAAGAAAACTGATTAAATGGACTTCATGAAACTTAAGAACTTTTGTAGTTTATAAAAGGTTTAAAAATTAGGGGCTCCTGGGTGGCTCAGTCGTTAAGCGTCTGCCTTCAGCTCAGGTCATGATCCCAGGGTGCTGGGATCAAGCCCCGCATCGGGCTCCCTGCTCTGTGGGAAGCCTGCTTCTCCCTCTCCCACTCTCCCTGCTTGTGTTCCCTCTCTCACTGTGTCTCTCTCTGCCAAATAAATAAATAAATAAAATCTTTAAAAAAAAAGTTTTAAAAATTAGTATCGTCTATCCTCTTAGAAGTGAGGGAGTAGCTACCTTGAAGGGTGTTGTGACCATAAGGGAGCACAAGGTAGGGGCTTCTGCAATGCTATTAATGTTCTCCATGGCTATATAATATATATTTCTATAGGGATGAACACATTTTGGTTTCCATTTTCCATGCATTGGGCAAGAATTGGTCATTATTGGGCACCTGGGTGGCTCAGTGGTTAAGCGTCTGCCTTCTGCTCAGGTCATGATCCCAGGGTCCTGGGATCGAGCCCCGCATCAGGCTCCCTGCTTGGCAGGAAGCCTGCTTCTCCCTCTCCCACTCCCCCTTCTTGTGTTCCTTCTCTCGCCATGTCTCCGTCAAATAAATAAATAAAATCTTAAAAAGAAAAAAAAAGAATTGGACATTATTCCATGAATAACTCCAGTCTGGTCAAATAATGAATGCCATGTGGGGTGACAGAGCCTCAGTCCTGGTTGAATTACTAGGACTTTCTCTGGATGAGGTTGCCATGTTTATTCATTTACCATCAAAGCCAAGAGAGTCCCATGTAGATCGTTTGGATGCCAAACATATGTTTGTGCATTTTATAACAGTAATCTTAGCTCCTCCCAACGATGGAAGCCTATGACGTGCCATGATGGTGACTCCTTTCCTTGCCTGATGGTTTGAGGAGCTCAAAACATTTGGGGGACAGTTACTATGTGCAAGTTAGTAGCATTACTGCTGTCTGGAAATCAAAACCTCTAAATGTACAGAGTCTAGGATTGGTTTTTCTCAGCAGGCGCTGGCCCGTGTGGGGCTGAGATCATGGCAGGAATTTGAGGATTCATGACTGTCCAAAACCACCCTCTATCTGCCACATGATAATGGAAGTACCTATTCTAACCTCCTCCCAGGAAGGAGAAAACCAAGCTTTCTCATTCTTCTTGTTTAACCGTGAATGTTAAAGAGAACTATAGAACTAGAGGCAGGAAGTTGTGATACTTTGCAGTACTTGGAAGAATGCCAGAACAAGTTACCTTCTCTGACCTAAAGTGGCACGTAGGGGACTTGTGGGCGTGACACATTTGCCACAACAGTCAGCCTCCTGCTCAGGCTTTCTTTCTCCCCAGCATTGCCAGGTTCCAGCTTGACTCCCATGACATGATCTGCTATTTACTGATGTGCATCGTGACTAAAGTGAAAAGAAAATCAATAAGCTGTCCATCCAACATCGGATGCTAGTGATATTTGCCTTCTGGTCCAGCCACCTCCTCCATACTGCAGACTCCTGTTGCTGCTGCCAATGCCTATTATATGCTCACTGTCCTTCTTGGTGTGGGATAAGGAAAGTCAGGTATGCCACCAGGATTGCTGGTTTTCTTCTGACTTGCTATGCATTCTCATCCCCCCACCTAGATTTTGTATCGAGACTATCACTGGAAACAGTTGGAACAGCAAGAGGGCAGGATTTGGAATTTGGTAACCTAAGGCCATAATCTCCCAACAGCACTTTGGGCAAAGCATTATACACTCCGGACATCAAGTCCCTCGGCTCTAAAAGGAAGGAGTTGTTTGTTTGTTTGTTTAAGATTTTATTTACTTATTTGACAGAGAGAGACACAGCGAGAGAGGGAACACAAGCAGGGGGAGTGGGAGAGGGAGAAGCAGGCCCCCCGCAGAGCAGGGAGCCCGATGAGGAGCTCGATCCCAGGACCCTGGGATCATGACCTGAGCCGAAGGCAGACGCTTAACCACTGAGCCATCCAGACACCCATAAAAGGAAGGAGTTTAATGGAGATATTACCAATTTCCGTTTCAACCAAATAATTTTGTGATTCTATAACCAAAGACATTTCAGGGATTTGAGTTTGCCAAAGATTTACCTAAGGGAAATGAAATCTTACATAATCTTAAAACTTTCTAAGGATGAGAGAGGCCTGATTCATTGCTATTATTTCTGCCACATGGCATCTATTTGACCACATCTGAGTTAATTATTCATGAATGGAATTGAGTTTAGTTAGTCAGCTGATTTCATGAACATGGTATAATGAAACACTATCTCATGACCATGACATAGGACCAAATATAGAAATTCACGCAACACATGAATTGGCCCTAGTTAAACCTCAGCTTCCTTTTCTATGAATTAGGGACATTACCTACCTCACAAGGTTTCCAGAAGATGACATAATTTAATATTTATAAATCACATAGCATAGTGCCTAGGCATATTAACCTTGCTGCTTTCCTTAGGTTTTGAACATAACCATGATTTCAGAGTCAGTAATCATGTATATAAACAGTAAGATCCATATTGACAAAGATTAGAAAGAATGTTCCTCTTCCCTTTGACTAATAAACCTCATAAGCCTGGCCATAAAAGTACAGAGTTCTAAACCTCCAGCTCTCTTACACATATGGTACCATACAAGCAAAGTGAAAACTGGGAAAATGGAATCCAAAATGTGTTCATCCCTATGGAATTATATATTATATAGCCAAGGAGAACATTAATAGCATTGCAGAAGCCCCTACCTTGTGCTCCCTTATGGTCACAACACCATTCTAGGTAGCTACTCCCTCACTTCTAAGAGGATAGACGATACTAATTTTTAAACTTTTTATAAAATACAAAAGTTCTTAAGTTTCATGAATTCCATTTAATCAATTTTCTTTTCTTTTATAGTTCTTCCTTATTATAAGGCTCTAAGTAAAAAAAAAAACAAACTATGATTTCCCGACAGCAATAAAGATTTGCTCCTGCAGGGGCACCTGGGTGGCTCAGTTGGTTACACTTCTGACTTTGCTTTATGTCATGATCCCAGGGTCCTGGGATAGAGCCCCACATCCGGCTCCCTCTGCAGCTCCCCCCTGCTGTGATTTCTCTCTCTCTCTCTCTCTCTCAAATAAATAAAGAAAATCTTAAAAAAAAAATTCACTCCTGTAATTATTTCATACTCTGTGGTTTTATTTATATTATCCATTTTGAGTAAATTTTTGCATTTAGTGTGATGTAAGGGTAAAAGTTTTTTTGTTGTTTTTTTCCAAATAGATATCCAGTCGTTCCAGCTTCATTTCATGAAAAGATGATTCTTTTAGTTTGACATCTGACACCTTTACTGAAAATCAATTGAATAAACAAACAAACAAACTACTTCTGGTGTCATTGTTCTATTCAATTGATCTATATGTTAATTTTTAATGTAAATATGACATTGTCATAACTGCTGAAGTTCAGGTAGTGTGACTCCTCTAATGTTTTCTTTTTCAAGATTATGTTGTGTACTTTAAAACTTTTTGTACTTTCATAAAAAATTAGTATCAGATTGCATTTTTTTTCTCTTTTTTAATGCTGCTCATATTTTGACAGGGCTTGCGTTGAATCTACAGATAAATTTTGGCAGAACTGACATTTTAACAATACTAAATCTTCCAATTTATGACTATGGCACGTATCTCCATTTATTTAGCTCTTTTTAAATTTACCAAAGCAATATTTTCTTTTTTGTAGTCTGTGGTTCAAGCACACATTTTGCTATATTTATATCTTAAGGATTTCATGTCTTGATATTATTATAAATGATATTGTTTTTAAAATTTATTTTTAAGTATTTATTACTAATATATATAAACAAACTTCATTAGTGATTATAAAACTTCCATGAGATGACTCTGCTATTTCATGTCTTAGTCTAGTAGGGTTTTTTTGGGTTTCTTTTGGTAAATTCTTGGCAGATAATCTATGAATTAAGGCAAATGAGAGTTAGACAGATTCTTCCTCTCTAATCGTATGCTTTTAGTTTATTCTTCTGAATCACTGGTAACTAGGACTTCCAATACAATACTGAGTAGAAGTGATGAGAGTATAACCTTGTATTATTAATAATATTAAGCAGATGATAGTCATTCTTTGATCTTTAAAGAATGATTTTGCTGTGGATATTTATTAAATGTCTTTTATCAATTTTAGGAAGGTCTTTTCTATTTTTTTTTAATTTTATTATGTTAAGTTCATCACCATACAATACATCATTAGTTTTTGATGTAGTGTTCCATGATTCATTGTTTGCGTGTAACACCCAGTGCTCCATTCAATATGTGCCCTCTTTAATACCCATCACCAGGCTAACCCATCCCCCCACCCCTCCCCTCTAGAACCCTCAGTTTGTTTCTCAGAGTCCATAGTCTCTCATGGTTCATCTACCCCTCCGATTTCACCCCCTTCATTTTTCCCTTCCTACTATCTTCTTTTTTTTAACATATAATGTATTATTTGTTTCAGAGGTACAGGTCTGTGATTCAACAGTCTTACACAAGTCACAGTGCTCACCATAGCACATACCCTCCCAAATGTCCATTACCCAGCCACCCCATCCCTCCTACCCCCCACCACTCCAGCAACCATCAGTTTGTTACCTGAGGTTAAGAATTCCTCATAACAGTGAGATCATATGATACATGTCTTTCTCTGATTGACTTATTTCGCTCAGCAAAACACCCTCCAGTTCCATCCACGTCCTTGCAAATGGCAAGATCTCATTCCTTTTGATGGCTGCATAATATTCCATTGTATATATATATATACTACTTCTTCTTTTTCCATTCATCTGTTGATGGACATCTTGGCTCTTTCCAGAGTTTGGCTATTGTGGACATTGCTGCTATAAACATCGGGGTGCATGTACCCCTTCGGATCCCTACTTTTGTATCTTTGGGGTAAATACCCAGTAGTGCAATTGCTGGATCATATGGTTGTTCTATTTTCAACTTTTTGAGGAACCTCCATACTGGTTTCCAGAGTGGTTGCACCAGCTTGCATTCCCACCAACAGTGTAGGAGGGTTCCCCTTTCTCCACATGCCCGCCAACATCTGTCATTTCCAGACTTGTTAATTTTAGCCATTCTGACGGGTGTGAGGTGGTATCTCATTGAGGTTTTGATGTGGATTTCCCTGATGCCGAGCAATATTGAGCACTTTTCCATGTGTCTGTTGGCCATTTGGATGTCTTCTTTGGACAAATGTCTGTTCATGTCTTCTGCCCATTTCTTGATTGGATCATTTGTTCTTTGGGTGTTGAGTTTGATGTGTTCTTTATAGATTTTGGATATGAGCCCTTTATCTGATATGTCATTTGCAAATATCTTCTCCCATTCTTTCGGTTGTCTTTGGTTTTGTTGACTGTTTCTTTTGCTGTGCAAAAGCTTTTTATCTTAATGAATTCCTGATAGTTCATTTTTGCCCTTGTTTCTTTTGCCTTTGGAAATGTTTCTAGGAAGAAGTTGCTGCAGCTGAGGTCGAGGAGGTTGCTGCCTGTGTTCTCCTTTAGGATGTTGATGGACTCCTGCCTCACACTGAGGTCTTTCAACCATTTTGAGTCTATTTTTGTGTGTGGTGTAAGGAAATGGTCCAGTTTCATTCCTCTATATGTGGCTGTTCAATTTTCCCAACACCATTTGTTGAAGAGACTTTTTTCCATTGGACTTCCTTCCTGCTTTGTTGAAGACTAGTTGGCCATAGAGTTGAGGGTCCATTGGGCTCTCTATTCTGTTCCACTGATCTATGTGTCTGTTTTTGTGCCAGGACCATACTGTCTTGATGATTACAGCTTTGTAATAGAGCTGGAAGTCCGGAATTGTGATGCCGCCAGCTTTGCTTTTCTTTTTCATCAGTCCTCTGGCTACTCGGGGTCTTTTCTGGTTCCATACAAATTTTAGGATTATTTGTTCCATTTCTTTGAAAAAAGTTGATTGCATTTCATTAGAGATTGCATTGAATGTGTAGATTGCTCTAGGTAGCATTGACATCTTCACAATATTTGTTCTTCCAATCCATTAGCATGGAACGTTTTTCCATTTCTTTTTGTCTTCCTCAATTTCTTTCATGAGTATTTTATAGTTTTCTGAGTACAGATCCTTTGTCTCTTTGGTGAGATTTATTCCTAGGTATCTTATGGTTTTGGGTGCAGTTGTAAATGGGATCGACTCCTTAATTTCTCTTTCTTCTGTCTTGTTGTTGGTGTATAGGAATGCCACTGACTTCTGTGCATTGATTTTATATCCTGCCACTTTACTGAATTCCTGTATGAGTTCTAGCAGTTTTGGGGTGGAGTCTTTTGGGTTTTCCACATAAAGTATCATATCATCTGCAAAGAGTGAGAGTTTGACTTCTTCTTTGCCGATTTGGATGCCTTTTATTTCTTTTTGTTGTCTGATTGCTGTGGCTAGCACTTCCAATACTATGTTGAACAGCAGTGGTGATAGTGGACATCCCTGCCGTGTTCCTGACCTTAGGGGGAAAGCTCTCAGTTTTTCCCTATTGAGAATGATATTCGCTGTAGGTTTTTCATAGATGGCTTTTATGATATTGAGGTATGTACCCTCTATGCCTATACTCTGAAGAGTTTTGATCAAGAAAGGATGCTGTACTTTGTCAAAAGCTTTTTCTGCATCTATTGAGAGGATCATATGATTCTTGTTCTTTCTTTTGTTAATGTATTGTATCACGTTGATTGATTTGCGGATGTTGAACCAACCTTGCAGCCCAGGGATAAATCCCACTTGGTCGTGGTGAATAATCCTTTTAATGTACTGTTGTATCCTACTGGCTAGTATTTTGGTGAGAATTTTTGCATCCTTGTTTATCAGGGATATTGGTCTGTAATTCTCCTTTTTGATGGGGTCTTTGTCTGGTTTTGGGATCAAGGTAATGTTGGCCTCATAAAATGAGTTTGGAAGTTTTCCTTCCATTTCTATTTTTTGGAACAGTTTCAGAAGAATAGGTATTAATTCTTCTTGAAATGTTTGGTAGAATTCCCCTGCGAAGCCATCTGGCCCTGGGCTTTTGTTTTTTGGGAGATTTTTGATGACTGCTTCAATTTCCTTAGTGGTTATAGGTCTGTTCAGGTTTTCTGTTTCTTCCTGGTTCAGTTTTGGTAGTTGATACATCTCAGAGAATGCATCCATTTCATCCAGATTATCTAATTTGCTGGCATAGAGTTGCTCATAATATGTTCTTATAATTGTTTGTATTTCTTTGGTGTTGGTTGTGATCTGTCCTCTTTCATTCATGATTTTGTTGATTTGGGTCATTTCTCTTTTCTTTTTGATAAGTTTGGCCAGGGATTTATCAATCTTGTTAATTCTTTCAAAGAATAAGATCCTAGTTTTGTTGATCTGTTCTACTGTTCTTTAGTTTCTATTTCATTGATTTCTGCTCTGATCTTTATTATTTCTCTTCTCCTGCTGGGTTTAGGCTTTATTTGCTGTTCTTTTTCCAGCTCCTTTAGGTGTAGGGTTAGGTTGTGTACTTGAGACCTTTCTTGTTTCCTGAGAAAGGCTTGTATTGCTATATACTTTCCTCTTAGGACTGCCTTTGCTGTATCCCAAAGATTTTGAATAGTTGTGTTTTAATTTTCATTGGTTTCCATGTATATTTTAATTTTTTTAATTTTTATTTTTTTTAAGATTTTATTTATTTATTTGACAGAGAGAGAATGAGAGAGAGAGCACATGAGAGTGGGGAGGGTCAGAGGGAGAAGCAGGCTCCCCGCCGAGCCAGGATCCCGATGCGGGACTCGATCCAGGGATTCCAGGATCATGACCTGAGCCAAAGGCAGTCGCTTAACCAACTGAGCCACCCAGGCGCCCCCATGTATTTTTTTAATTCTTCTTTAATTTCCTGGTTGGCCCATTCATTCTTCAGTAGGATGCTCTTTAGCCTCCATATATTTGAGTTCTTTCCAACTTTCCTCTTGTGATTGAGTTCTAGTTTCAAAGCATTGTGGTCTGAAAATAGGCAGGGAATGATCCCAATCTTTTGGTACCTGTTGAGACCTGATTTATGACCTAGGATGTGATCTATTCTGGAGAATGTTCCATGGGCACTAGAGAAGAATGTGTATTCCGTTGCTTTGGGATGGAATGTTTTGAATATGTCTGTGAAGTCCATTTGGTCCAGTGTGTCATTTAAAGTCTTTATATCGTTGTTGATCTTTTGCTTAGATGATCTGTCCATTTCAGTGAGGGGGGTGTTAAAGTCCCGCACTATTATTGTATTGTTGTTGATGTGTTTCTTTGCTTTTGTTATTAATTGCCTTATATAATTGGCTGCTCCCATGTTAGGGGCATAGATATTTACAATTGTTAGATCTTCTTGTTGGATAGACCCTTTAAGTAGGATATAATGTCCTTCCTCATCTCTTATTACAGTCTTTGGTTTAAAATCTAATTTGTCTGATATAAGGATTGCCACCCCAGCTTTCTTTTGGTGTCCATTAGCGTGGTAAACGGTTTTTCACCCCCTCACTTTCAATCTGGGGGTGTCTTTGGGTCTAAAATGAGTGTCTTGCAGACAGCATATCGATGGGTCTTCTTTTTTAATCCATTCTGATAGCCTGTGTCTTTTGATTGGGGCATTGAGCCCATTTACATTCAGGGTAACTATTGAAAGATAGGAATTTAGTGCCATTGTATTGCCTGTAAGGTGACTGTTACCGTATATTGTCTGTGTTCCTTTCTGGTCTATATTGCTTTTAGGGTCTCTCTTTGCTTAGAGGACCCCTTTCAAGATTTCTTGTAGGGCTGGTTTTGTGTTTGCAAAGTCCTTATTTTTTGTTTGTCCTGGAAGCTTTTTATCTCTCCTTTAATTTTCAATGACAGCCTAGCTGGATATAGGATTCTTGGCTGCATATTTTTCTCATTTAGTGCTCTGAATATATCCTGCCAGTCCTTTCTGGCCTGCCATGTCTCTGTGGATAGGTCTGTTGCCAATCTAATGTTTCTATTATTGTAGGTTACATGTCTCTTCTCCCAAGCTGCTTTCAGGATTTTCTCTTTGTCTATGAGACTCGTAAGTTTTACTATTAGATGTCGGGGTGTTGGCCTATTTTTATTGATTTTGAGAGGGGTTCTCTCTGCTTCCTGGATTTTCATGCCTGTTTCCTTCCCCAAATTCGGGAAGTTCTCTGCTATAATTTGCTCCATTATACCTTCTGCCCCTCTCTCTCTTTCTTCTTCTTCTGGGATCCCAATTATTCTAATGTTGTTTTGTCCTATGATATCGCTTATCTCTCGAATTCTGCCCTCGTGATCCAGTAGTTGTTTATCTCTCTTTTTCTCAGCTTCTTTATTTTCCATCATTTGGTCTTCTATATGACTGATTCTCTCTTCTGCCTCATTTATCCTAGCAGTTAGCGCCCCAATTTTTGATTGCACCTCATTAATAGACTTTTTGATTTCTACTTGGTTAGATTTTAGTTCTTTTACTTCTCCAGAAAGGGTTTCTCTAATAACTTCCATATTTTTTTCAAGCCCAGCTAGTATCTTTAAAGTGATGATTCTGAACTCTAGATCTGACATCGTACTAATGTCTGTATTGAGTAGGTCCCTGACAGTCGGTACTACCTCTTGTTCTTTTTGTTGAGGTGATTTTTTCCGTCTTGTCATTTTGTGCAGAGGAGAATAGATTAATGAGAGAACAGAATGCTAGCAGAGTAAAAACGTCCCCAGAAAATATACTCTAAACCAATCAGAAAAGACCTGAAGCAGTGGAAAAAGAAATGGAAAGAGAGAAAAAAGAAAAAGAAAAAAAAAGAAAAAGAAAAAGATAAAAACAAACAAAAACAAACAAAACAAAACAACAACAACAACAAAAAACAGAATGTGATCAAATATGATCAGGCTGGTATATAGATCAGTGCCACACACTAGATTTGGGGTGTATTTTGGTCTGTTAGAAGAAAGTGTCTCCCAAAATTTTAAAGAAAAAAAAACTTATATATGTACAAAAATAAGGGTTGATATGATGAAGGGATGGAATATGACTATAAAGATGGAAATTATAAAAAATTTTATAAAAGTACTTGATAAGAAGTTATTTGAAAAGAGAAAGAAGAGCATTTAAAAAAAGAGAAAAAAGAAAAAAAAAAGAGAGAGAATGTGATCAGGCAGGGGAGTAGAAAGAACCATATAGTAGAGATTTAGGGTATATTTTAATCTGTTAGAAGAAACTATCTCAAAATTTTAAAGTGAGAACAACTTATATATATATGCCAAAAATATGGGTAACTACTATAAAGGGATAGAATATGACTCTAAAAATGAAAAATAAAAATGTTTTTTTTAAAAAAAGGGATTGATAAGATGTTGGTTGAAAAAGGGAAGAAGAAAAACTCAAAAAAGAAAAAAGAAAAAAGAAAAAAAGACAGTTAAAAAAAATTTAACTTTGAAAGACTAAAGAATCATGGTAAAAAAGCCATGAATTCTATGTGCATTATTCCCCTAGCGCTGGAGTTCTGCTGTTCTCATTGATCAGTAAACTTGGTCTTGGCTGGCTGTTCTCGCTGATCTTCTGGGGAGGGGCCTGTTGCTGTGGTTTCCAAATGTCTTTGCCGGAGGTGGAATTGCCCCACCCTTGCCCCCTCCCAGCTAAGTAATCTGCTCAGGTTTGCTCTCGGGAGCTTTTGTTCCCTGCGAGCTTTCCGTACAGCTTTGGAGGCGGAGAGTGAAAATGGCAGCCTCCCAATCTCCGCCCTGGAGGGGCCGAGAACTCGGGCCCCACTCCTCAATGCGCCCCCAGAGAAAAGCCATCAGTCACTCCCGTCTCCCCGGTCTCCGGCCGCACTCCGTGCTCACCCGGCCTGTGACCGCGCGTTTCTATCTCTGGCACCCGACCCTGGGTGGAGTCTCCAAACCCAGCAGATCCCTGCGGTGCACTCCCGCGCGGCTCCTCCCGGGGGAGGAAGGTGAGTCTCCCCGGATCTGCCGCTTGTTGGGTCCCTGCTGGAGGAGCAGGGGCCCGACTGTGCCGCGGATCACGGTCAATGGCCACCCCGAGCTGAGAGCCCGCGCCTGGGCTCCGCCTCTGCAGCCGGCTTCCCCGCTCCGATCCCTGGGAGCTCTGCCACGCTCAGGCACCCCTGGTCTTTCTGTGACCCCGAGGGTCCTGAGACCACACTGTCCCGCGAGGGTTCCACCCCCCGCTTAGCTACTGGAGCGACGTCCCTCAGGGGAGCAGACTTCTAAAAGTTCCGATTTTGTACTCTGTGGCTCTATCACTTGCCAGAAGCGGCCGATGGAGGCCCCCTCCTGCGCCGTCTATCCTCCCAAATATCGCCTCGGATTCACTTCTCCGCATGTCCTACCTTCCAGAAAGTGGTCACTTTTCTGATGAGAGAGTTGTTGCTATTCTTTTCTTCGATCTCCTGTTGAGTTTGTAGGTGTTCAGAATGGTTTGATCCCTATCCAGCTGAATTCCTGAGAGGAGACGAAATCCAGGTCTCCTACTCCTCTGCCATCTTGCTCCGCCCCCCCCAAATATATCACTTATGTTATCCATTATTCAGTTGATAGACTTTTGGGTTGTTAAACAATATTTTTCCTATTATAAATAATGGCTCTATCAACATTAGTGTACGAGTTTTTGTGTGAATGCATTGTTTTATCATGCAGCTACTTTACATTTAACCTTTGGAGTAACAGCCAAACCATTTTACAAAATTGCCATGACATTTTACATTCCTACCAGTAATATATGAGAGTTCAAGTTTCTCCACATCCTTACTGATGCTTGTTTTTATCTGTCTTTTTTATTGTAAGCATCCTAGTAAATGTGATATATTATCTCATTGTGGCTAATGATATTAAACATCTTTTCATTTGCTTATTGGATAATTTTATAACTTCTTAGACATGTGTATTCAAATATTTGGCCCATTTGTAATTGGGTTAATTGTCTTTTTATTGAATTGTAATAGCTCTGTATATATCTTAGATACATGTCCCTTAGCATATATATGATTTTCAAATAGTTTATCCCATCCTATGTGGTGTTTGCTCACTTTCTTGATGATAACTTATAAAGTATAGAAGATTCCAATTTTGTCTAAGTCAAATATATGTATTTTTTCTTTTGTTGCATGTGCTTTTGCTGTCATAACTAAGGAACCATTGCCTAATCCAAGTCATGAAGATTTATGTTTGTGTTTTCTTCCAAGGGTTTTATGGTATTAAATCTTACATTTGGGTATTTGATCCATTATCAGTTAATGTTGGAGAAAGGGTCAAATTCATTTTTCCTCATGAGGATACCCAGCTGTCCCAGGACCATGTACTGTCCCAGCACCATGTACTGAAGTCTCCAACTACTATTGTAAAGACTATTCTTTCTCCCATCGAATGGTCTTGGCACACTTGTGATGCCTAAGTTTATTTCTGAACTATTCATTTTATTCCATAAACCTATCTTCTCATTTTCTTTTTTGTCAGTCTAGATAAATGTCTATAAATTCTTTCAAACATTTCAAAGAACCAACTTTTTAAAACTTTTTTCTTTTCTTTTTCTTCATGAATTTCCAGTTGATAGTTTATTATTTCCTGAGTTTTGCCTGCTTTATTCTTCTTTCTCAAGTGTATAAATGTGGAAAGTCATTTATTTCAGTTATTTCTGCTTTTTTGATGAGGGTGTTTATAGCTATGATTTCCTATCTAGGCATTGCTTTTGCTGCATTCCCTAACTTTTGGTACGTTGTCTTTTTTTTTTTTTTTCACATATTTACAAATTTGCAAATTTCTATGTTGTTTCTAATTTCACTCCATTCTGTTTAAAGAGCATATTCTACATGATTGTAATTCTTTTAAATATTTTGAGACATGTTTTATTGGTTAGCAAATGGTATCAAGGAGAATGTTCCATATGCATTTGAGACAAATTTATATTTTGTTGTACTTATTTAGAAAGTTCTATGGATGTCTATTAGCCCTTGTTGGACTATACTATTGTCCAAAGCTCTCATTTCCTTGTTGCTCTTCTCGTTAGTTTTTCTACCCATTTTTGAAAGGGGGTACTGAAGTCTCCAACTACTATTATCAAATTGTCTATTTCTCCTTTTTGTCATTTTTACTCTTCCTCTTTGTTTACACTTCCTCTTTTTACTTCCTTGATTTTAGTGCTCTGTTGTTAGGTGTGTATATATTTATACTGCTATATCTTCCTGATGGATTTATTTATTTTTTAAATTGTGGTAAAAAACACTTAACGAAATTTATCCTCTTAAAGATTTTAAGTGAACAATATTATTAGGTATAGACACAGTGTTATACAGCAGCTCTCTAGAACTAATTCATCTTGAATACTGAAATTTTATACCTGTTGATTAGCACTGCCTCTTGTCCTCTTCCACCCAGTCCCTGGCAACTACCATTCTATTCTTTGCTTCTCTGAGTTTGATTATTTTGGGTGCCTCATATAGGCTAGTCATGAAGTATTTGTCCTTCTATGACTGGATTATCACATTTTGCATAATGTCATCAACATTCATCCAAGTTATCATATGTTGCAGGATTCTTTCTTTTTTAAGACTGAATAATATGCCATTGTACATATATACCACCTTTTAAAATCCATTTTTCTTTCCATAAAAAATTATGTTGTTTCAGCATCTTGATTTTACTGTGAATAGTGTGGTCAACATAGGAATGCAGCTATCTCTTCAAGATCCTGATTTCAAATTTTTTGGATAAACACCTAGAAGTGGGATTGCTGGTTCATATGAAAGTTCTATTTTTTAATTTTTGGAGAAACGTCCACACTGTTTTCCATAGTGGTTGCACCATTTTGCATTCCCATCAACAATATACAAGGGTTCCAATTTCTTTATATCATCACCAACACTTGATATCTTTTGTTTTGGTGATGACAGCCATCCAAAGAAGTGTGAGGAGATATCTCACTGTGGCTTTAATTTGTATTTATTACCCTGATGATTTATGACATCAAGCATCTTTTCATACATGTTGGATATCAGTATGTCTTCTTTAGAGAAATGTCTACTAAAGTCCTTAGGCCACTTTTAATTATTACTTTTTTATTCTGATTAGTGAATTGTAGGTGTTACTTATATACTTTAGAAATTAATTCTTTATCAGATATATGATTTGCAAATATCTTTGCCCACTCTATAGATGTTATTTTCACTTTATTGATTGTCTCCTTTCCTGAGCAGAAGGCTTTTAGTTTGGTGCAATCCCATTTGTCTATTTCTGCTTTTGTTCCCTGTGATTTTTGTGAAATCAGGAAATATTCATGAAACCATTGGCAAGACCAATGTCATGAAGGTTTTACTCCAAATTTTCTTCCAGGAGTTTTATGGTCTCAAGTATTATGTTTGAGTCTTTAATGAATTTTGAATTGGTTTTTGTTTATGATGTAAGATAAGGGTCCAATTTCATTTCTTTGGCATGTGGATACTCAGTTTTCCCAACATCATTTGTTGAAGACACTCTCCTATCCCCATTATGTATTCCTGACAATTTTGTGAAAGATTTGCTGACCACATATGCATGGAGTTATTTCTGGGTTCTCTATTTTGTTCCAGTGGTCTGTATGTCTATCTTTATGCCAGTACCATACTGTGTTTTAATTAGTGCAGCTTTGTAATATATTTTGAAATCAGGATGTGTTATACCTCCACCTTTATTCTTTTTCAAGATTGTTTGAATTTTAGGGGTGTTATTTGGTTAAATTTGCATTTTAGAATTTTTTTTTCTACTCCTATAAAAATTCCATTGGATTTGGTAGGGATTGTATTGAATCAGTAGATTGTTTTGAGTAGTATAGACATTTTGACAATATGAAGTCTTCTAATATATGAACATTGGATTTCTTTCCTTTTTTTAATCTTATTTAATTTCTTTCATCAGTGTTTGGAGCTTTCAGTATACAAGTATTTTACATCCTTAGTTAGGTTTATACCTAAGTATATGATCCTTTTTGATGCTGTTATAAATTGAATTGTTTTCCTAATTCCCTTTTAAAATACTTAATTATCAGTGTAGAGAAAAAACAAACAGTTTTAGTATTTTGATTCTATATCCTGCAATTTTACTGTATTATCTATTAGTCCTAACAGTTTTTTGGTGGAATCTGTAGGGTTTTCTATATGAGATCAAGTCATCTGCAAGCAAAGACAATTTTACTTCTTTCTTTAGATTTTTTTTACTTCTCTTTCTTGGCTAAGTTGCTCTAGCTAGGACTTACAGTATTATGTTGAAGAGAACGGGTGAGAGTGGACATTTTTGTCTTGTTCCTGATCTTAGTGGAAAAACTTTTAGTTTTTCATTGTTCAAAATGATGTTATCTGTGGTCTTTTCCTATCCAGCCTTTATCATGTTGAGGTAATTTCCCACTATTCCTAGTTTGTTGAGAGTGTTTATGATTAAAAGGTGTTGGATTTTGTCAAATGTTTTTTCTGCATTTACCAAGATAATCATGTGATTTTTCAATCCTTATTCTTTTAATGTGGTGTATCACATTGATTGATTTTTCATTTGCTGATCCTCCTTGCATCCCAGGGATAAACCCCAATTGGTCGTGGTGTATGATCCTTTTAATGTGCTATTGAATTTGGTTTGCTAATATTTTGTTGAGTATTTTTGCATCTATAGTCATCCAGGATGTTGGCCCATAATTTTCTTTTCTTGTACTGTCTTTGGCTTTGGTTTTGGGGTAATGCTTGCCTCATAAAATGAGTTTTGAAGTGTTCCCTCCTTTTAAATTTTTTGGAAGACTGTCAGAAGGATTGCCTTTAATCTTCTTTAATTGTGCAGTAGAATTTGCCAGTGAAGCCATCTGGTCCTGGGCTTTACTTTGCTGGGAGATTTTGATTACTGATTCAATCTCCTTACCAGTTATATGTCTGTATATTTATAGGATTTTATCCAACTCTTTTACTTATTCAGTTCATTGCTGTATAATTGTTCATAGTCTCTTATGATCCTTTTTATTTCTGTGGCATCATTGTAATATCTCCTCTTTCAATTTTTTATTTTTTAAAATTTTGATTCTCACATTTCCTTAGTTCTAATGATTTGTTAATTTTGTCTTCAAAAAACCCAGTTTCATTGAGTTTTTCTGTTTTTCTACTCTCTATTTCTGATATAATCCTTATTATTCCATTCATTCTGCTAACTTTAGGCTTAGTTCTTTTTCTCATTCCTTGCAGTGTAAAATTATATGTTGTGGGTTTTTTTTTAGATCTTTCTGTAAGCATTTATCATTTAAACTTCTCTCTTAGTATGGCTTTTGCTTCATCCCATATATTTTGGTCTCTGTGTTTTCATTTTCATTTGTTTCAAGATATTTTCTGATTTCTTTTTTGATTTTTTTATTTTTCCTTTGACCTATTAGTTGATCAAAAGTATGTTAATTTCCACATATTTGTGTATTTTCCAGTTTTCCTTCTGCTATTGATGTTTAGATTCCTTCCGTTGTGGTCCAAAAATATACTCAGTATGATTTCAATCTTTTAAATTTGTTAATACTTGTTTTGTGACCTAACATGTGGTCTGTCATGGAGAATGTTCCATGTGCACTTGAGAAGAATGGCTTATTTTACTGTGGTTGGGTTGAATATTCTGTATATGTCTGTAAAGTCTATTTGCTCTATACTGGTGCTGAAGTCTTCTGTGTCTTTATTTTCTGTCTTGTTATTTAATTCATTATTGAAAGTGGGGTATTATAGTCTCCTACTACTAGTGTACTGTTGTCTATTTCTCTCTTCAGTTCTGTTGACATTTGATTTATATATTTAGGAATCTTGATATCAGGTCTATATCCATTTATAATTGTTATATCTTCCTGGTAGATTGACCCAACTATCATTATGTAATGCCCTTTTTTCTTGTAACAGCATTGACTTAATATTTATTTTGTTTAGTATATATATAAATATTAAGTATTTAATATATATATATGGAGCCATCTTCATCTCTTTTGGTTACTATTTACAGGGAATATTTTCCCCCATCCCCTTATTCTCAGCACATGTGTGTCCTTAAATCTAAAGGGAGTCATTTGTTGACAGCATATAGTTGGCTCTTGTTTTAATATATATTTAGCTACCCTATGTCTTTTGGGGAGGTTAATTCATTTATATATAAAGTAATTATTGGTAGGGAAGTATTTACTGTATAGCCTTTTGTTAATTGTTTTATGATTGCCTTGTAGTTCTTTTGTCCCTCTTTTCCTCTCTTGCTATCTTTCTTTGTGTTTCGTGTTTTGTATTCATATGCTTTGATTTCTTCTTCTTTTTCTTTTGTGTAACTTCTATAGGTTATAGAATATAGAATATAAGTATATTCCTTGTGGTTACCATGGGCTTACATAGCACATCTTATAAGTCTATTTTAAGCTGATTACAACTTATTTCAAGCTCATACAAAAACTCTACACTTTTATTTCTCCTCCCTTTGTTATTGATATCAGAATTTATACACTTGATATTATTGATACCACAATTTGCATCTATTTATACTGTGCATCTGTTAAATTTTATTAGTTATATTTATTTTACTAACTTTGTCTTTTAGGTTTTATGCTACAATTAAGTGAGTTACCTACCACTGTTACACTAATACAGTATTCATTTGTCTATATATTTCACTTTACCAAGTTTTATATTTTCTATGTTATCATATTACTGTGCTATCATGTTTTGCATCCTTTCATTTCAATTTGAAGAAATCCCTTTAACCTTTCTTTCAAGTCAGGTCTAGTGATGAACTCCTGCTTTTATTTGTCTGGAAGGGTCTTTAACTCTCCTTCATCTTTGATGACAGTTTTGCTGGGTATAGTATTCTTGGCTTGCTTTTGTTTTTCTTCCAGCACTTTGAATATATCACTCTACTCCCTTCTAGACTGCAAGGGTTTTGGCTGAAAACGTCACTGATAATCTGAGGATTCCCTCAAATGTGACAATTCTCTTCTCAAGCTGCTTCAAAATTATCTCTTATTTTTGACAATTTGATAATAGTAAGTCTCAGTGTTGATTTCTTTGCGTTCATCTAATTTGAGATGTCAAACTCTTTCTCTCCCCAGAGATAAGTTGAGATCTAAGGTTTTTCACTGTCTGCTTTTCACAAAGCTGGAAGAAACTATAACAACTACTTGCATGCTATATCACATTGTCATCTTGTTCTCACTGGCCACCAGGAAGCAAGAGTATACTGGTCATGTTAATGCTCTGAGATAGGCAAGATGGAAGTCAGTCTTTAAACCACCCTGCAGAAATATTGGGGCATTGTCAAATTGGGGCAGGGTCAAACTCCTTCCTTCCCTGTGGAGAATCTGGGAGCTGGGGTATATCACTATTCACAGGTTACAGTTGTTGTGGAATGGATCTACAGGTTTCACACAACTATTCCAGAAATGGAATAATTCCACTTATCCTACAAATGACTATAGGATCTGTAATATCTCACTTTTCTTTTTATTTCTACTTTTCATTTTGATATTGGTAATTTCTGTGTTCTTTCTTTTTGCTTCATTGGTCTAGCATATGGATTACTAATATTATTTTCAAAAATCCAGATATTGATTTTATTGAATTTTCTCTATTTTGTAGATACTACTGGATTTCTGGGTAGGTAAACACTTAAGGTTTGATATAAAAAAGTCTCGAGTTCCAAACCTAATTTTCAGCTTACTAGCTGTGTAAAATTGAAACCAATTATTTACTTTCATTGTGTCTCTGTTTCTTTATCTTTGGAAGCAGATTAGAATGCTATATATATCTCACTTGGCTATAGTAAAATCACTAACTATAAAGCCCTGGTATAGTGTCTTCCATAACATGGTGTTTAGTTTATTTTCTCTTTATATCATCAGTTGTTATATCTTTGAAGATCTGTGGAAAGGACATTGTGAAGGAGATGGACCCCTTTTCAAAGAATTTTAGAGGAGCTGGAGATAAAGGTGCCTAGAAAGCCAGACCCAGGTATGACTTCAAGTACAAAACATTGAATTTTTCAGACTGTGAAGGGATTTATTTTGCATATGAGAAATCTGCTACAGCTTTGAAAGAATGACAAAGTAGTTCCTCAGAATTGGGCGCATTAGGAGTTTCTAAGATCCTTAAGCATGGGGCTCATTTAGAGTCCCTATTTTCTGAAAGAAGCACTCAGGTGTCTGGCTGTTATTTCAAGGCTCGTATTGTTGTGGGTTTTTTAAATTATTATTAGTTTTATATTGCTCTGCCAAGCTATACTGCCTGAGAGTATGTCCAGCCTGTGAAGCTGGGAATTAAAATCTTAACTTATATTTTCAGGAACTAGGGAAGCATTTTTCTTCAGGAGCCCATGTCAAGTTATTTGTAAGAAGAAATAAACCTCATGAGAACATGAGAATGATGTGAATACTATGGATGAAAGTCACAGACAGATAAATTTGTGGGACAGGGTAATGTTTTAAGGAGGCTTCTCAGAGAAAGTCCTTTGTGTCCACTGGTGGCCAGTGTCAACAATATAACTTCTTGAAAGAGAGATCTGACTATCTAGATGTTCTCAGACTTTGATTCTTAAATTTCAAGTTATTAAATATGCCAGACCATATGGCTGTGGGAGCAGATAAGAGTTTTATCTCTTAGTTCATGCCCACATAGGAAAGAATAAGGCGGTCTAATGGAAAAATAAAGGAGTCCAAATTTTTGGTTCAAAATAGTGAAGCCCAACTTTTTTTTAAGTCCAGCACCCATCAAATAGCTTCTGATAAAGAGTTGCTTCAAGTTTGTTTGGGAAATCACCTTTTACCAATGCTCAGCTCATGTGTTTTGAAATGAATTGGCCTTAGTCAGATGTCCAGGGTTGGGTCCTAAATCATGTGAACTGGGCTTTGCCAAACCAGGATATAAACTGGAATTACTAGGGTGCTTCCAAAAACTAATGCCTGTATCTCACTCCCAGATATGCTGACCTAATTTCTCTAGAGTAGTAAACCTACTTAAGTATTTCAATCTCCTAAGAGATCCTAATGTAGATCCATTAGGGCTTAGAGCTTCTGCTACAAGATTATCAATGGATATAATCTCACTGGCCAGAGTGATTTGTTCACAGATAGGAATTCAACCTAACAAAAACCAAGATGACATCCTGGTCCTACACAACTGTCAGGGCCTAGGGAGGAGAAAGTTCTCTCTTTTCACCTGGACCTCATGATAAAATAATGTAAACCATGGAGCTTCTGTGGCTATCTTGTAACTATGAAGATGATGTCATTTGAGAATAAAGCCAAAACAAAGGAGAGTAGCACTGTACTGAGAGAGAGAGAGAGAGAAAGAGGGAAGGATCCTGGTGACACTGTTCAAGTCATACCTGAAATCAGCCCTGTCTCTGGACTTTACAATTCTGGGAGTTAACCACATTCTTATTTTGGCTTAAGATACCTTGAGTTGAGGGCACGTGGGTGGCTCAGTTGGTTAAGTGACTGCCTTCGGCTCAGGTCATGATCCTGGAGTCCCAGGATCGAGTCCCGCATCGGGCTCCCTGCTTGGCAGAGAGTCTGCTTCTCCCTCTGACCCTCCTCCCTCTCATGCTGTCTCTCATTCTCTCTCTCTCAAATAAATAAATAAAATCTTAAAAAAAAAAAAAAATACCTTGGGTTGGATTTCCTAATACTTGGAACAGAAAGTGTCCTAAGTAATACAATGGCATGGGGAATTGCACCAAAGTTAATTTTCAAGCTTGATTTACAAGTAATAAAAAAAAAAAAATAGAGTCATTGAAACTAAGAGGTTTTAATTCAATGTTTTTAATTTAGAAATGAAAAAACTAAGGTACATAGTGGCTGGTTGTTATAGTTCAAGCTATATTTCAAATGCAAGGTTCCTAGAACACTAGTGCATTGTCTACCACCCTATACTACTTTCATATTTGATTTCTTGAGATCCAACAATACACTTATCTCTATGTGTTCTTTAATGAAGTAGAGGAAGAATAAATAAATGAACCTATGCCCCAGCACCAAGTCTTTGAATCAACATTTGCTAAAAATCTTCTATATGAAAGAAAATTGCAAGATATGGAAAAAAAATATATGAGGCATGCTTCCTGTCTTCAACAAGTGACATTCAACCTCAGAAGCAAAAGAGACATTAATTGGACATAAGTAAAGTACTGTCCAGCTTACAGAAAAGAAGATTTATGCAATATATAGCATTAGCAATCAGGCATCCGGACTTAATGTCAAGCACATTAAGTAAGCCTCAATCATGCCACTTCCACCTACTAATTTTTGGCCTTATACAAGCTACGTACCCTATTTTAAAGCTTCCATTTTGTGGTCTTAAAACTGGAACCATGTATACCTTCCCAAAGTAAAGATTAAGGGAAATATTATAGCATGAGTGCTCAGCACAATACTTGATAAGTAATGCTCAATAAAATAATACTGTTTTCCTTGTGCACATAAAAATACATATGAAAATGTATGTCTCAAATATCATTATAACACTGTGGTATGCAAAATAGACCTCAAAATAGCAGATGCATGTTATTCAGAAGCTACAATAGTCAGATGGTTGGTTGAATGTGGTCAGCACATTTTTTTGTTTGGCCTATACAGTATTTTTTTTAATACTTTATTTATTTATTTGACAGAGAGAGAGACAGCAAGAGAGGGAGCACAAGCAAGGGGAGTGGGAGAGAGAGAAGCAGGCTTCCTGCTGAGCAGGGAGCCTGACATGGGGCTCGATCCCAGGACCCCGGGGTCACGACCCAAGCTGAAGGCAGACGCCTAACTGACTGAGCCACCCAGGTGCCCCTGGCCTATTCAGTATTTTTAAAACTTTCTAATTATTTGCCAATATTTAAAAATAAGATTATTTCACATAAATATCTGGATTATTGTCTTCTCTTGGAAAATCAAATGATCTGAATATACTATGCCTAAACTTTTCCACAGCAGCAATCAGCTGGAGCAGGTCAGTAAGTGCCCATTTTTATGAACATAAACTTTCCTATTTGTCAAATTCCCTACCTTGTCTCCTTACTCATTTACAGTATCTGCCTGGTCTTTGCAGGCATTTAAATTAGGGAATGCTAATGAATGTGTACCAAAATATCATCAGTTCCATGATCTGTTAAATAGACTTTACACATACACACATGCATGCATAGAATTATATACACACACAAAGAATTACTCAGCTAAAATGGTTGCAATTAGAAATGCTTTAAAATGTAACCTCCCCTTCCTGCAGTATCTCAATTGACTTACGTCTCCAAGAAATGCTTAAAGAAACCTATCTTTTAAATTAATTTAAGCCAGTTTTTCCAAGTGTATTTCCCCGACGGTTCGTTAACAGTGCTAAGAAAAGGTGTTAGTGTAACACAGTTACTGTCCACTGGTATAGATGTAAACATACCTGTGGGTTCATGTCCTATATTTCTAATATTCAAATACACTCTCCAGAACAGGGCCTCAGAATGGAATTAATAAATAATCTAAAATTGAAAAAATACAACAAAAATTTAAAAATAAATTTTAATTTTAAAAATAGTAATCTAAGAATAAGAAAATATTGACTATCAAGTGGGTGTATATAATTATGTGAGATGTATGTTGGACTTTCAGGAAAAGTGAGAGTGTGCGAAATTAACCTGCCTAACTTATTGACCACATTCCTTGAATTCCCTAAATTATTGACCCCAATTTCTTGAATTGAAGGTCTCCATGGTAATAACACAGCATTATATTATCATCTGAATTTTGACCAAGTGTCAGCTTTGTGTGTTTCCCCTTTTCCCCCATATTTTACATTATGATGATCACAGTCTTCAAGAAGAGCATTAAGTTCTTCTTTATAATCAAAAGGATTGGAGGATGTGAGGACTAATTATTTGCTTTTCTTCTCTGACCTGAACTCAGGATGATCAGTAAACTTTCACTTTACATCTTTTGTCTATTTGATCTTACTGTTCTCTCTTCCCTTTGAGGGATGTTACTCAGAGAAGCCTGGTTTTGCTCTGCACCTCTGGCTTTCCTTGGTAAGATTTGAAATATTAATAAATGTCAATAATAAATAAAGATATTCATTGCATATAGTAGGCAATTTGTAACATGCCGATTAGAATAAAGATAATGAAAATGAAATCAACCAGCAATGGTGCTAGGTAGTATTTTAACTTTCTATGACCAACATGATCTTAATGTTCATTTCCCTAATGTTCATTCAGACAGCTTTCTCCCTGACTATATGCCCCTACCCTCCGTTTGTTTAGTGCATTTACTTTAGAAAACTTGCAATTGTAAATTCTTCCTATCCCCCTCTGAGATGTAAATCTTCTCCCAGTCCCTTGCTAGTTTTATCACCCAGGAATGTCTTTCTCAAAGACCTGGACACCATTCTTTTAAATGGAGAAAATAGGGTAGAAGCCTACCTCCCAGTTAAACTGGGAGTAGTAATAGCCATAGACCAATGTCTTCCATAATATCCTCCAGTACTTTCTTCTCCCCAGGGGAGAAAAAACCCTCCTGCCTTCTGTTTCATCTTCCTTATGTTTCAACCAAGTTGAGTTCAGTCTCTCTCACCTGTGGTGACAGTTTTAATTGAAGTCTCCCTTTGCCTGTTTAATTCTGTACAATTTTTTGACAGCTATTTGCTGCCCTCCCCCAAAGTACAGTTTAATAAAGTTTTTACATTGTTCTGTATCCCATATAATATGTATTTTAACTATGGGGTCATAAGAAGCTCATTCAAACACTATTTAAAATCGATCAAAGAAAACTACTCAAATGTCCATCAACAATAGAAAATTGCATTGTCGTGTATTTATAACATAGTATAATATACACAAAAAGAGTAAACTTCAACTGCATGCAGAAGTATGGATGAATCCTACAAACATAATGTTGAACAAAATAAAGAAGACATGAAAGAGTAGATATTCTAAGATGTCATTGATACAAATTCAAAAAAAAGACAAAACTAGTTTACGTTAACATAACTAATGTTCGACATTCCCTTGTCAAACATTCCCTTGTTATAGATCAAAATTCAGAGTTTTGATCTATAGCGCTTAACTGTACCTTTCTGGTAATATGCAAGTTTTCCTAAATAATTGTTTAAAAAACTACATATGTCGGGGTGCCTGGGTGGCTCAGTTGTTAAGCATCTGCCTTCGGCTCAGGTCATGATCCCAGGATCCTGGGAACGAGCCCCTCATTAGGCTCCCCGCTCGGTGGGAAGTCTGCTTCTCCCTCTTCCACGTCCCCTGCTTGTGTTCCCTCTCTCGCTGTGTCTCTCTCTGTCAAATAAATAAATAAAATCCTTAAAAAATAAAAAAATACATATGTCACAAATCATAAAATCTACAATACCATGATACAGTCTCATACCAACTCCATCATTCATTTATATCAGAGCCTTTTGAGGACAACCACCTGCAGATGATGGAGACACTGCTTTCTTTTTTTTTTTTTTTAATTTCAGGGTGTCTATTATTCTACTTCATAACATGTTAATAAGTTATTTTATAAGATAAGATATCACATAATTTAAAACTTTTTAACAGTCACTAAAAAGATTTCCTAGGTAAACAACAACCTGGGGGTAAAAAATTCCATGGATAATATGTTGTAGACAAAGAGTAATATTAGTAAATGTAAAAACATTCTACAGATCAATAAGGAAAACAAATCAACAAAATGTCAAAATAAGAAAGTTACGAAAGAAGAAATACAAGTGGACAAAAATATAAAAAAAATATGTCACCTAACCAGTAAACAAGCAACAGATTAAAATGATACCATGTTTCACCTACCAAATTGATAAAGATTTAAAAATTTGTTAATACTTGCTGTTGACAAGGTACAGAAAAAGAAGTGCTCTCAGCCACTGTTGGTTGGAGTATAAACTAGTTCAATATTTTTACATATTTGAATGATTATGATCTTCTATGATCTTGACAATTTTTATTTTCAATTATACCTCAATAAAACTGAAAAAAGTGAGGGAACATTTGGGAACAAAAAAAAAAAAAACCACGCACTACACTGACAGGCTGTTTTCTTCAAAAACAAGTGAGTTGTTCATTAATTTCTTCTCTTGCTCCTCTCTTCCTACCCTCTCTGCTCAGTCTCCATCATCACATTCATCAAGTAATACTGAACACTGCTTCCTTCTGTAGGTTATTTGTTCACTGGTAACATTTAATTGAGAAGTCCTTAAGTATATCTGTATATATACATACATTTACATACACTATGTATGTGTGTGTATATATATATATATAGCTATGCTTATTTTAAATAGGATCCCAGCCTGCACTTGGAAGCAAATAACTCCCATTTGGATGATCATCTTCACATTTCTTCATCATAAGAGAATGATTTTCTAATTCAAATCCATTAATAAAATTAAAATTTCTATTTTCAAATATAACCAAGCAGTTATCACCCTCCCTCAGTCTAATTTTAAACCTAGTGTTCTAGATTTATTGAAGCCCAAGGATAATTGATGCCCATCTCATGTTTTTATTTACTTTTAGTCAGCTCAAGGAAAAATATATTATGTCTATTCCAAGAAGTCATTCCATTTAGTAAGGGAGATTCTATCCATGTAATTAGAAGTACTGAGTTAACAATCATTCATAAATATGGGTTGCTATTTGCTATAGACCGAATGTTTGTGTTCACCCAATATTTGTATGTTGAGATCTAACCTCAATGTGATGGCATGTGGAAATGGGGCATCTGGAAGTGATTAGGTCATGAGTGGGGAGCCCTTGTGAATGGGATTAGTGGCCTTATAAAGGGACCCCAGAAAACTCTTTTGCCTATTCTGCAATGTGAGGACACAACAAGAAGACAGGTGTCTGTGAATCAGAAATCAAGTCCTGGGGCACCTGCGTGGCTCAGTCATTAAGCGTCTGCCTTTGGCTCAGGTAATGATCCCAGGGTCCTGGGATCCAGCCCCACATGGGGCTCCATGCTCTGCGGGAGGCCTGCTTCTCCCTCTCCCACTCTCCCTGCTTGTGTTCCCTCTCTTGCTGTGTCGCTGTGAAAGAAATAAATAAAATATTTAAAAAAAGAAGAAGAAATCAAGTCCTCACTAGACACTGAATCTCCTGGCGCCTTGACCTTGAATTTCCCAACCTTGAGAATTGTGAGAAATAAATTTCTGTTATTTGTTAAGCGCCACCCAGTCTATGCTATTTTGTTATGGCAGCCTGAATGGACTAAGACACTATTACATGAGAAACAAGTGGGCTTTGGGGATCTGTTTCAATATGGGTTATTATGGCATGCACTGTCAAATGTAAATGCAAGAATCACAATAATTTTTCCCCTTGAGATTAATTCCTATTTCTCATGTGAAATTGTTTCTCTCAAAAGACAACATACTGATGGGTGGCTCAGTATGTTAAACATCCGACTTGATTTTGGCTCAGGTCATGATCTCAGGGTTGTGAGGTACAGCTGGGTGTTGGGCTCCATGCTCAGCAGGGAGTCTGCTTCAGATTCTCTCTCCCTTTTTCTTTTCCCCTCCCCCACCCCGGTAAACACACGCACGTGCACTTTTTTTCTCTCTCTAATAAAAAATAAATAAATCTTAAAAAAAAGACAACATACTGATGATTTGTTGCTCTGAATCTGAAAAATTATTTTCTGCAACATGCAGTTGTCACCTCTGATGACTAAGATATGTCCTTGAGATGGTCCTTCGAACTGAGAATTGTGTTCTTACTTTTAATAATTTTCAAGTAAATTCACCCACCTGGAAGGGGGGGCTCCTCCCTCCCTGTCCCAAAGGATTGAGACAGAATTCTGATTTAAGATAGCATTTAAGACAGCATTTTGATTTAAGGCCTCTGTAATTTCTTTGTTCTCATTATGGAAATGTTTTTCCAAGGACTGCAACTTAGGGAGAATTTTGTTTGGCCCTTGGTAGGCTTTAATGGTTGTGAGAGGGCAGAAGGAGGAAAATTGGCAAAGCATTTCCAGCAACTGTACAGGTAGAATGTATTAATTTTCTCCATAATTTTGGTACTTGTCATTTCTCAATCCTCAGAAACTCAGGCATTCTTAAATAGAAAAAACAGTTGTTTAGCACTGTCAAAGCAAATTTTGCCATTATAAATCTAATTACTAAGAGAAATGAAAAATGAAAATAATGAATAAAAAGTCTAAATGAAGCTTTTCAACAGCTTATTGTCAGTAAGCAAGTGGCCTGTCATAAATGCCAAGAAATGACCATGGCATAATTTTTTTAAAACTGGAGAAACTTTTCAGTGACTAATGTCAACCTAACGATTACACATTTTTAAGATGCTAGATGACCAGAAAGCCATGAATTTCATCCATCAGTAAAGAAACTTAAAAATTTTAAGATCTATTGAAGAAATACATATAAGCTTGCTATCCCATAAGTTACTAACAAAAATACAATTTTCAGACTATAATATATCATGGGATAGAAGAGAACTAATTGCCAGTCTGTTTGTGAGGGTGAGGAAAGGAGGGGGAGTAGCAGGAAGAATTGTCTGCTTCAATTTAAGGCCTTTGAGATCACCTAGATCTGAGCTCACCAACTTTCAGGCTATGTGATGCTAATGCAGAGGACATTGGAATTTAGAGGTTATTATGGCTGAGCTTTCCAGTGTGATTTCTGTGCTCTTAAATACCTTTTGTAAACAAACATTATTTCATATTAAAACAGAGATGTGCAAATAAATTCAAATAAGCAATTTGCATAAATTTGAAAAATAAAAGTTAACATTGTAATGAATTTTACTGATTTTTTAAGTTTTGTAAGTTTGGTAAGGATAAGTTAGATTTTTTTATATTCTTGATGAATAGGTGAAGTAATAGCCTGAGTTCTCACCACACCCAGATGCCAGTGGTACTAATGAGCATCTTCGTGATTTCCCACACAGATTATATTCACCTAGTTGGGAGATCATCATAACTTCTGGTATGTGTAGAGTACATTTTGTTTGACACAGTATTTTCATACACATCATTTTATTTGATTCTTGTAACAACTCTATAAGATGTAAAGCACAAAATACCATTATCCTCATTTTACAGAGGTAAAAACATAAGCAATTAATATTTAGTAAATGTCTACTCTGTGTCATCAATGCCATGAATGCTGCAAATATAAATTTGAGCAAAGCACCTTCCCCCCCCTCGAGAAATGAATAGTCTATTGCAGAAGATGAATAGAAAAACAGAAAATTAAAATACAAAATGGTAAAGGCACCCTGATAACATCATACCATTATAGAAGCATGAAAATAATGAAGGTTATGCCATTGTTATTATTATTCAAGGATTGTTGTTAATCAACACTACAGGGGAAAATCAGAGGGAATGTCTATTAGAGATGAAACTTGAAGAAAGGGGAGGAATTCTCCAAGACCTTGGGGAAAGAAGGGAGGTGTTTTCAAGAGGTAACACCTTTTGCAGAGGCCAAGGGCATTAATTATGTAGTTTGTACCATCAGCCTAAGGTTATGCAAATATTGAAAGCCAGAGCTTAAGTTCAAGTTCGTGTTTTTTCTATGTGATCTTTCCTCCCCAATTACAAGTGTTCAAAGTCTGACCAACATACTACTTTGAGCTTCCTAAATAAAATACTGCCTGATCAGTTACCTCTAAAATGCCGGCTCAGGGAAAACTGTCATTGACATTCTTGATTTCAAGCCATATTATTTTGGGGAAAAAAATCACCCTGTACTGACAAATCACAAGTTATGAACATAGTAATAACAAGAATAATCAAATGCAATTGAAATGAAAATCCATCAATTCAAGCTGAGTTTCAGTTCTCATAATGTTCATTCAAGTTTAATGTCCTTTATGATTTTCTGGAAGTTCAGATAAACTGGTTTCTGAAGTTTGGGCTTGTTTGGCTATTTATGTTCACATCCACATTCTCAAATTTTTAGGGGCAGAAAACCACCCCATGTACTGTCATCTGGTCATATACCCCACTAATAGGGCTAGGGTAAGAAGGATTGGGTAATTTATATTCATGTTCAATCTATTATCATCACAAGGCTTGGACTGAACTAGTATACGTTTATGTGTAAGGAACCTTTGAAAAGCAACTTGCTAAAAATTTGGTTCTTTTATTCTTAGAGACTGGTCAGAGATTATGGAATCTTGGCCAGTGTTGACGATCTCATTCTGATTGCTCTAGTCATGTTCATATTCTTGGCTGGTGACAGTTTTTGCCATCGATTTTCTATTTTAAAAAAGAAGAGGGTAGAATCTGGTTGGGAGTGGGAGCTCTCAGATTTGTTTTGAAGCTTTTTTTTTCTTTACCTGGGATTGAAAAGCAGGAGGAAAAGATGAGGGGGTTTGGTGGCATAGCTGGAGGTCTCCCAGGTCACTCCCCAGAGCCACCAGTGATGGAGTTCAGGTTTCCTGTTTCCCTCTCTTCCATTGTAATGGGGTGAGTTTTTCCCAATGGCTGATTGCATGTTGTCTTAAATCTGCTGTGCGCATGTTCTGTAAATAACCCAGTGAAAGAAGACACTCTGGCTGTGGGACAACTCACATCAAGAAAGACTTAGCATCTCCCTCCCTGGCTTTTCTCTCATTATTTGCCCGTATAACAAAAACAAGTGGAACACTTCTACTCTCTAAAATTGGACTAAAATTGGAAGCTTGCCACAGTAACTGATTTCCTAACCAGCTATTTTCCCAACAAAGAAATACAAACTGAAAACACTAGATTGACAAGTTGCTGAAGTTAGTTATTGAATTAATTTATCTTGGCTACATGTCCTATGATGGTCTTGCAATATATGTCTTATTAGCCTCTGTGCAAAGAGTATTTTCCCTGGTATAACTAGGTTATCTCTGTGTGGGGAGAGTGGCCTTCTTTAGAGTTCCACCTGTCAGTTCTTGATGAAAATAATAGTGAATTCATTCATTCACCTACTCTGTTGTAACCTTAGACGTTCTCTACAAGCTATAGCCTGGGGACAAATCCAGCCAAGTGCCTCTTCTATTTGTGTGCGTGTGTGTGTGTGTGTGGCATGTATTATTTTTCTGATTCTTTTTTAAGCACATGTATAGAGTTTTATAAGGATACAGTGGTGTCTTATGGATGCTGGATGGAAAACACTTAAATGAGGCATCACTCAATGGTGAATTTCACTACCTCCGTGTTTTCCTCTGGGTTTACTTTCTTCAGGTCTTCACCTGTTTCTGTAAATAAACTTCTGTTGGAACACAGTCAAGCCCATTCACTTATGGGTCCATGGCAGAGTTGGATAGTTATAAGAGAGGCCATATGCTTCCTACAAAACCTAAAATACTTACTATTAGTCCTATCCGGGAGATGTTTGCCAATTCCTGCTCTATTCTAAACAGCTTCAAACATAAGCATCTCACTCCCTTTTATTTTCACAGAAATAAAACATAATGGGAATTTACATGTTAAAAATTTTACTTTTCTTGCAGTTCAAATAGATCAAAGAAATAGTTTAGAATTAGCACACTAAATTAACCCTAAGTCTACAGTCATGAGAAATAGAATCCACTTATTTGCATTAGCATTACTATTACTGTTATTATTATCAACATGCATTACCCATGTGAATGTCACAATGAAGAGCATCTTACAAATTTCTGTAATCCCTACACCAACCCTGCAAGACAGGTAATGTTCTTATGTCCATTTTATAGGTGAAGAAATTGAAACTCATCAGTGCCTCATAACTTGCCCACAAAACATATTTCCCCAAGTACATGATAGCCAAAAACTAGTCTATGACTTTCTGACCCAAAAGCTTATGATTTGGGGGCACCTGGGCGGCTCAGTCGGTTAAGGGTCTGCCTTTGACTCAGGTCATGATCCCAGGTCATGGGACCTAGCCCCGAGTGGGGCTCCCTGCTCAGCGCTCACTGCTCCGTGGGGGGTCTGCTTCTCCTTCTCCCTCCACCTCTCCCCCAGCTTGTGCTCTCTCACTCACTCTCTCTCTCAAATAAATAAAATCTTAAAAAAATCCAAAAGTTTATGATTTTAAATACAAAAGGAGTATATTCCATAGAGTCCCATGTAGCAACTTTAATCCATTTGATTGCAGTGAACTCAACATTTATTTGAATTCTTCACTTACTCAAGGCATTGTGGCAAATACTGAGGGATACAGAAACATGAATGAGATTCAGATATGTCTTTAAGGAACTCAGTTTTGGTTAGCATGTGTTGTCCTTTAAAAAATAAATACTCCGTAAATGATAAAATTTTGTTTTTACTTTGCACTGAATCTCTTTTATTCATTTCCTTTCTTCTAAGCCTTAACTAAATAAACTGGTTTCAATGGAGGTATAACTGATTTATAGCTATACACTTTCTGATATACTAAGAGAATGTAAAATTGGATATTAGGAGAGTGAAGGAATGGGGTTTTGAGTAAGGGAATACGATGATTTTTCACAAGAACTAAGTATGAGTCGGGCTGGGCTCGCAGAAAGCAGTACGAGCATCCTGGGTGTCTGTGTAAATGAAAAGATGAGACGTGGGCGCCTGGGTGGCTCAGTTGGTTGAGCGACTGCCTTCGGCTCAGGTCATGATCCTGGAGTCCCGGGATCGAGTCCCGCATCGGGCTCCCTGCTCAGCAGGGAGTCTGCTTCTCCCTCTGACCCTCCCCCCTCTCATGTGCTCTCTCTCTCTCATTCTCTCTGGCTCAAATAAATAAATAAAATCTTTAAAAAAAAAAAAGAAAGAAAAGATGAGAGGTGAGAAAAAAACAAGAAATCAAAAACGAAGGCCTTCAATAGCAAACTTGCCTATTGGGCAAATTAACCAAAGTCATGCCGAACAGATTTGGTGAGAAGGTGACTGAGTATAGTGTCAGTTTTAAGTACATCTAGTCTGTGTTGCTATATTTGAAGGGTCCAGTTGATCAGAGCACAGGGTCAGGTCCTGAATCCTGGAGGCACATTCTGTGATGTAACTCAGGCCGCTAAAACAGTAAGAAGGATGAGTAGTGCTGCCTCCAGGGATGCCCGTGGTAGAGTAGTTGGGGAGGTGACCACCTCAGTGAGTGATCCCATTCTGCCCCTCCTCTGCCTCTTTGGTGGGCAGGGCCCTCCTCATCTCTAGTCTATTTGATACTACCTCAGAACACAGTGACAGGCCTATCCCACACCCCATCCCAGCAACAAAAGGCCATTTCTAAGTCTGGATCTCTCCCAAGCTTGCAAATTAGAGAACGTCAAGTCAACAAAAGAGAAAATGCTTTCTTTTGCTTTTATGCTGCCAAACTTCATTTTTCCTGATGTCTTTGTCTCCAGTATCCTCGATCTCATCTGAAGGTGTCAATATGAAAAGAAGGGCTTTGAATCCACCAAGACTCTCTTTAAAATTAATGTTAAAAAAATCCTCTTAGTCAGAAATGGGTACAGTCCCAAAGCCATCAGGAAAAATGAAGACTGACAGTTTAATTTTACTAAATACAAGTAGAGAAAGGATGTCAGCCACAGTGACTGGTGGGCCTGCCCTGGGTGACAGCAATAGACTATGTCAAAGAGAATTAATAGTTATTTTTTAATCTTTTCATGATTTTACATGGAAAACCCAAGGAGTAACTCCTCTGGGTGGGGATTTCAGATGATATTTTGCCTCACTTCCTGATTTCAGTCTACCACATTGAGTGAATTGGGCTTATTTATTTATGGATGCATAAAACAAAATTCCCAAATGCCTCTTCATGTTCATCTTGCTCAGGCAGTTTGCCCTCTGTGCATCCCCAGCTCATGCAATCTTTGAGGATGACATCTCAGAGGTGACAAGTACATTTACAAGGCTCAGGTCTTCTCCATTCAGATGCTTCTCAATTTAAAATCCGTCAAACACATCAGGTGCAAGAGGTTTGACATTGTTGAAATACATAAATACATACCATGTTCTCACTTTCCCTTGGAGACAGGGATGGTAACCTTGGAATTAATTGCAGAGGGCAGTTTACTCAACTGAAAAAGCAGAACCAGTACCACGGACAGAAAACAAGACTCCACACAGTGGGGAGGCAATGATGAAAATAGGAATTTCAGACAATTTAACCTGTATGTCAATAAATGAAAGGATAACTAGGAGAGTGAGTTTTAAGGTAGGGATGGTGTGCGGACAGGACCTGCCAAAGATCAGGGCATCTAGGAAGCGGACTCTACAAGAAATGTTTGAAGGAGCACTCAAGTCAACACCTATGGAAGAAGTGAAGGAAGAGAATTTTCAGGAGAAACTGGATTATGATGAAACCATAATAAAGGACTCAGTTGACCTTATGGGGGAACCCAGACACTGAGATGACCCTGCAAAGTTGTTACAATTTGGAGTAAGGGAGTGCTGGCCCTTTATTCCTCCATTTTACCTGGAGAGAAGAAGATGTGAAGTTAGGAAACGTGTTTCTATTGAGCCTATGGCAGGATCTTGTGGATAGTAAGCTGCAAAATTTTAGTCTCCAAAACCAATGGTAGCTAGAAGAATTAGGGTTTTGGTCTGAAGCAGGAGGAATTGGAGGATGCAGTGCTGCAACATGACAGCTTTCCTCATGAATCACTCCAATCCATTTCCTTCATTTGAGTTCTGGAAGCCATTTCTTCATGATTCTGGTGGCCTCCTTAGAGTAAATTTGCAAGAAGAAGGATGGATGGATGGAAGAAGGATGAGTCCAGGGACTCCCACTGCTGCAGCTGGTCTTGAGGCCACAACTACACTCATCACCTCCCTCTTCTATTGTCCATTCTAGATTCTCTTTTGCTTGTCTAGGTGACTTACACTTGTTGGGCTGTGGCTACTGTACTTGTCTAATAATTGCTAGCGTTGGTATCAAGAAACCCTTCTGTGGATCAGTAGGGTGAAAATAATATTTCTCCCCACTTCCAAGAATACTTCCTCTCAATGATAGGATCATGACCACTGTCAGAGTAGTGACTCTTTTCCTTCTGGTTTCTCAGTTCAGGAGGCCCAAAGGGACTGGCTACGAGCCAAGGGCTATTTTTAAAAAGATTAATACATTACTACGAATTACATAGTCTCTCTCAGAACCCTAGGGCAATACATTATGGAATCTCCTACTCAGTGCTTGCCAGAATTTACTGAGCATCTTTTCTACCACCGTCACTTTAATACACAGGGGATGACAGATCCTATATACCAAGCAGCAGGGCTCTTTCACCAGAGCATGGTCCTGCTACAGGATACTTTCCTAATATCTTTTATGTGACCTGATATGTGAGTCAGTGCAGTACTCCCAAAGGTGGAATGTGCTGCCTCCAAAAAGTCAGAGGTCTACCAGGCATTGTGCTTCCTTCTTCATGATAAGTATTATGAGATGCAATAGTTTGTCCTTTGGAGGTAATGTCCTGGCATGCCTCTTTGGATCCTAAATAATTAACTGATGTAGCTAGTTCCTGAATATTCATGGGCTTTATCACCCATTCTTTGAAGTGCATGCCTTATACCAAGTCCTCCAGTGAACTTGTCACTTCTTTCTAGTCTGGCCTGATTAGCATGATGTCACAAATAAGTTCATCACTGTGATGCTCTGTGGGGTGTCCAGATGGCTTAGGTCTCTTCAGACTATATAACAACACAGGATAAGAGAGGGTAACAGTCTCTGAGCTTCTTGGGATGGGGGGGGGTGCTGGTTCCCTGCTCACCAGCACATTCTTTATTGTTTTGACAAGTGGATGGTCTTTCAAGTCTTCCCAAGGAAAAATACTCATCTAGTGGATTTTCAAGACTTATAAGGTATATAACTCTAACAAATCCACTTTTCTGAGCCTTTTGAATCCTTCATTGACCTTCTCCCACAAAAATGCTGGCATTTCTTTTCTATCAAGCAGGGACCACTGCTTTCTCTGACTCCTGAGAGAGTATACCCATATCAATAAAGTCTCCAAACTCCAGCTCCACATTCTGCAACCCTTGATCCAGCACCTTAAGAATTTTGTTCCATATGTACTGTCCCACCTCCTGCCTATATATGGTTAGTATATCTTGCAGCTCTTTAAAAATAGAGTTCATCTCTTCCTTTAATAATCACAGCATTCCCTGGCTTGGCTATGTTAAGCATTAACTCTATTTATCTATCTAGTAGGCAAGAGTGGAGGTTCTGTCCAGCAAAGGCAAAGGTTTCTACATAATCTTCAAGTAAGGGGGTAGGTCTTGGGATATCACTTCTGTAGAAAGTGGGTGAAATGGTACACTTCTGTCAGTACAGATAATTTGAGGGAATCTAAGGAATCAACATTTTTTTAGTTCAGCAACCCAATCCCATTTTCCAGGATTCTATTCCTTCCCAAATTGGATCCTGTTCATGGCCCAGCAAACCAGTCAGGTCTGAGAAACCTGGCCCTCTTTAAAGCTCTGGAGGTCTTGTGAGTAAGTCCTGAGAATTGTGCTCATCTTTTTTATCAATCCAGCTGTAGGAGATAGGAATCTCTTTATATGCTACCAACAAGGTCCTCTGGCTTTCATTCTTTGCTTTTAATTGCTAGCTAATTGGTCTTCAGCCTTTTATTATCTTTCTTCAAAGCTTCTATCACATCCAGGAATAGCATCCCTTTGTTCCTATTTCCCAGTGTTACTCAAATCCTGGGTATCTTGCTCCTGCTAGTAAATTTCCTTCCCCAGTATTATCTCAGTTCTTCACTGGTCAAAGTTTTTAAAATTGTACTGCAGTTTTGCACCAGGGTCTATCCATGCTCCACATAATACCAGTAATGGGTTCTCATTGTCATCCTCCAGTTGGTGCTTCACCTCCAAAATCTGATTGTAAGACCCGCTTTCTCAGACCACTCCTGGACACAACTATCACGGGTTTTGTTCCTGGAAGTGAGATTCTGAGATGGAGATTGGAGTAGAGGAAATGTGTTAGGGAATGATCTTGGAATCAACTCCTAGGGAGAAGTTGGGCTGTGGGACAGTCACACAAAAGGCCGGAGCCAGTCCACCAGGAAACTCTGATGGTCATTTAGAGTTTTCTCCAATCAGGACAAGGATCTTTATATCCCACATCTACCAGTCATTATTTCTGTATGTCCCCCAGGGAGGGCTGTGTGATCCAGACAAGACAGCTGCCATTCATGAAGGGTGATTTCTGGAAGAGACTGAGCAATAATCTGCCATTAGCTCTCAACCTCTGAGGGAATGATTGCACCAGTGCTTAATCAGGTGAATATAGACACAGCACAACATCCAATATAAGAACAGAAACATCAATAAAATGAGAATATGTTCAGCACTGGGACTAGGCCAGTGAGGCCTCCCAAGCAAAGTTTGAGGGGGCACCAAAAAGTCAATAATAAAAATAAATATTTTAACTCAATATTTTATAATAAAAAGCAATGCAAAACAGTGATGAACAAGATATCAACATTTGTCTTCATTTAAGAAGACAAGATCAGTATTACTGGTTTTGTTTTTTTTTTCTTTTGCCTTGGGCTCTAATATGGCTTGGCACAGCATGAATGTACTTGATTGGTTTTGTTTTATTTGTTGAAAATAATTTCTTAAAATATAACTAACTCTTCAGTACTCCTGGGAACGGTGCACATAATAATAAAATCACAGCAAAAAAATTACTGAGGGTCTTTTATACAGGGGTTTGAACTAGGGACTTCAGTAAAGCACAGGCTCCAAGATCTGCAAGACAGGCCTTGTGTTTCCTGTTTTACAGAGGAGGTGGAGATAAGTTAAAAGATTAACAGTTTTTATGCTCCGAAATATTTGTATGAATCATGGTCTGTGTTTTGTGTATTTTTTAAATTTTTACTCATTTTTTAAAACAAAACAAACGAAAAAACCCAGTTTACCCATTTAGCCCACTCCCTACCTCTTGCAATCACCAATCTCTGTTCTATAGCTATGAACTTGGTTTTGTTTTCTGTTTCTGTTTCTTTTTTTGTTTCCACATATGAGTGAAATCACATGGTACTTGTCTTTCTCTGACTTATTTCTCTTAGCATAATGCCCTAGAGGTCCATCCTTATTGTTGCAAATGACAAGATATAATTTTTTTATTGATGGAATAATATTCCATTGTATTATGTGTATATACTACCATTTATCCATTTTTTTTTCATTGATGGACACTTAGATTGCTTCCATATTTTCGCTATTATAAATAATGCTGCAATAAACATGGAGATGCATGTATCTATTTGAATTAGTGTTTTCATTTTTTTTGGATAAATATCCAAGTGGAATTGCTAGATAGTATGGTATTTCTATTTTTAATATTTTGGGAACCTCCATAGTGTTTTCCATAGCTCCTGTACCATTTTGCATTCCCACCAATTGTGCACAATGGTTCCCTTTTCTCCTCATCCTCACCAACATTTGGTATTTTTTTGTGTGTGGGGGGGGGATTTTGGTACTAGCCATTCTGACAGGTATGCAGTGGTATCTCACTGCGGTTTTGATTTGCATTTCCCTGATGATTGATGATGTTGAGTATATTTTCATGTGCCTGTTTGCTCTTTATCCATTTTTGACACCTCTTCAGTTAATGCTGTCAGTGAAATATGTTCAATTATCTTTCAAAATTTCAAAAGAAGGTTTAGAAAGATAAGCTACAGGCCTTGTTGCTGCAGTTAATCTCCAAGATATAACTTATATTCATACTCTCTGCCCCCCCAAATTAGCTGATCCATTTCACATTCCACTTACCCTTTGCTTGTACTTCTGTTGGTCTAGATAGTATATCACATGGCATCATGCCTACCTAATTACTGAGGTATCTACCCCAGTTACTGTTCACTTTTCAGGCTGTGTCTACTCTACTTACCCATTCAGGGAGAAACCTGGTTAGGCAAACATCAAGAGACACCTGAGTGGCTCAGTCAGTTAAGCCTCCAACTCTTAATTTCAGCTCAGGTCATGACCTCCAGATAGTGAGATAGAGCCCCACATCAGGCTCCATGCTGAGCTTGGAGCCTGCTTGAGAATCTCCCTCTCCCTTTTCCCCTCCCCCTGCTCATGTTTTCTTTCTCTCTCTCTCAAGAAAAAAAAAAAAAGAGAGACAGAGACACCAAATGGATCACCTGATTAACATATTCCCACTACCATCTTCTTGTACAAGAACCCTGTCTCCTCAAGAAGATGAAAGCCAACTATTTTCCTCAGAATGGTACTTCCCTTCTTTGTCTTCTGTTACACTGTCATGAGGAAACCAAACTGATCAGACAGCAGTGACAGTTTTAAGTTTAGTGAAACTCATGTTGGGTCTACTAGCAGAAGTATCCCCCCTTATAGAATCAGGACCTCTCCTACACTATCCAATATGGTAGCCTCTAGCCACACATGTCTTCTGAGCACTGGAAATGTGGTTAGTGCAACTGAGAAACAGATTTAAAGTTTCTTCAATTTAATGAATTTAAATTGGAAGTTAAATTTAAAAACTGGCATAGTGTAAGTTTGTGTGTGAAACACAACCTTATCATTCTGGGACAATAACATTTTGCTTTAAGAGTGAAATTTTATAGCAGTAAACACATTAAGAAACAAAGATCTCAAATAAACAATCTAACTGTACATCTCAAAGAACTAGAAAAAGTACAAAGTAAGTCCAAAATTAGTAGAAGATTGTCTTATGTTACTCCTTTCCAGATAATTTATGATGTCCTATTTGATTTTCCCCTTTAACCCAAGGCATACATTCCTTAATCTCCAAAATTTAGGATTTTTGGTTCCTTTTAGTAAATATTTTTTAAACATTTTATTTATTTATTTATTTGACAGAGAAAAAGAGAGAGCACGAGCACAAGCAGAGGGGGAGGGGCAGAGAGAGAGAGGGAGAAGCAGGCTCCCCATGGAACAGGGAGCCCAATGCGTGGCTCGATTCCAGGGCCCCGGGATCATGACCTGAGCCAAAAGCAGACACTTAACTGACTGAGCCACCCGAGCGCCCCGATATTTTAATTTTATTGTATATGACCAAAGAACCTGGTTTAAAAAAACATTGTTTTTTTAGATTTTAATTTATAGCCAAATCATGATCTATTTTTGAAACATTCTATGAACAAACAAAATAAACCTTTTTTTATTCAAAAAAAAGAGTGAAATACATAGATACTATTGTTTTGTTATAGTGCTCATTTCATGTTTGTGTGTAATTTCCAGGATACCATAAACACAATACCAATCTAAGCATCTAAGTAGTATCAGCAGTTTGATTTATTTATTTTTTTTAAAGATTTTATTTATTTATTTGACAGAGAGAGACACAGCGAGAGAGGGAACACAAGCAGGGGGAGTGGGAGAGGGAGAAGCAGGCTCCCCGCAGAGCAGGGAGCCTGATGCGGGACTCGATCCCAGGACCCTGGGATCATGACCTGAGCCGAAGGCAGACGCTTAATGACTGAACCACCCAGGCGCCCCATCAGTTTGATTTATTTAGAAGGATTTTTTTCTATCCATTGATATAACATTATAATATGCTTATTTGAATATATTATACAGACAGCACAAATTAAGATATACTGTGTGAATTATAATAGATACTTTAAGTATGTATTTATTACAATATAATTAAATTATTTTTCATGTTTAAAAATAAGTATGAATAAAATTTAATATTTAAAGTATAGACATGGCACTAATGTAGAATACAGTGGGAGCAGAACCACAACCAGCAATTTTCTTTAAAAAAAAAAAACTGGAAGAAAGTATGTCATAAATTTCATATTGAATGATAATTTTAATTTTCTGAAATGGAGCAAAATAAAAAGTCCATCTGTTCCTTGTATTAAAAAAATTAAGGTAATAAAGTGAACAATGTTAAGAGACATTCTCAGAAAATGCATGGTGAATTTGGTAAGAAGTTTCTTCTCAAATCATAAGAAAGTCGATCAAAATTAGTCAACTGATACCAGAATTAAACATCCAACAATAAATTTTTTAATGATTTTTAAAAGGACCTGAAATTGTAACTTCTACCTATTATAAAATGGTATGAATGCTTGTGAGTGTGCACACACACACACACACACACACTTTAGATGGAAAGGTTATTGCTTCAGTTACAAAATTTTGCTGCAAATCTGTGAAAAACAGAATATAAAAGATATTTCACAAAAACAAATTTCCTCAACTGAACCACCAAGTAATTATGGTTACCAGATCTTTCTAGCAATATGAAAGACCAATTGATTCAAATTTGAAAAATTGCAAATACTTTTCTTTAGCTTTAGATGTTTAGTTTGATATAAGAATCATGGCCGAATTAATATGTTAGATACATTTTACCTCAAAGGGCTTCCAAATTTATCAAGAAATGTCAATTTAAGGCCAAAGAAAATAAACTCAGAGCACAGATTTTTTTTAATCTTTCACATCTGCCCAAGGAGAATTTCAGGTTGATATTAAAAATTTTGTTTCTATCACAATAAGTGGTGCTCCAGGTTTGTTAGGTCAAAAGCCCAGATGTATTAGATTTTAAAATAAGATACTATTTTCCCTAAAATAAGAGACTGTTATTCCACTGAATGAGAGATATTTAAACAATTTGTACACAGTTTCGTTAAGCAGACTATATGAAAATTATCAAAGATGTAGTTGTTAAATTTTCTCACTATATTAGTGCAAATCACCAGCTTATAGAACCTTTCTAAGAATTAAAGGATAATGAATTTATTAATTTTATGTTGTATGTCAATACTAACTGGTTGAGTCGTGAAGTAATATTTCCAAGATGCACGATTTAACTCCAGTCCAAGATTTTCTGGAAATAAAAGTAATTGTCTTAGTTTGGGCTGCTATAACTCAGAGTACAGACTGGGTTACTTAAACAACAAATGTTTATTTCCTAAAATTCTGGAGGCGAAGAAGTGCAAGGTCAAGGTGCCAGCAGGGTGGTGCCTGGAGGGAGCCTATTTCCTGGCTTGTAGACAGCTGACCCCTTGTATTTCTATCCTCATATGGCAGAAAGAGAGGAGTGGGGAAGCGAATGAGAGCTGCCTCTTTGTATATGGACATTAATTCCATCATGAGAGGCACACACTCTTATGATCTAATCTTACCCTAATTATTTCACAAAGGTCCTACCTCCAAATACCATCACATTGAGGATTAGTGTTTCAACATCTGAATTTGGATGTATGAACATTCAGCCTATAGCAATAATATTTGACAGATATTCTGTAATCAAAGACAAAACTGGCAATGCGATTTATGTTTTTCTCACTGATATTACACTGCATATGAAGAAGTTAAATTTGAAGATCCAAGGAAAAGAAAAGCTTATTTATGAACTACTTAGACAAGTGTGATCATTTTTGTTGAAATTAAAACTTTCATACTAACCACAAAGCATTTTACACATTTTTCTAACTTGAATCCAATGTGCAGACTTTAACTATATAAATTGACTTCAAAAATTCCAAAAAAATTGAAAAATCTTTGTTGATAAGTTTGGAGTTGCTTTTCAATTTTTACATCATACCCCTTTGAATTTTATGTTATAATGATACCCTGACACAAAAAAATAGTAAATTTATTTAACACAGACAGATGTAGTTTCAAATGGATAAACTTTCACTTCAAAGTCAACTCAGAAGATGAATGGGTGTTGTCAATGTGGATGCAAACACTGAAGGATTTTGTTTTTGCTTCATTCAGTTATTGGAAACTTCTTAAAATATGTTTGAAATAACTCAGGTATGTTAATCTACTTTTTCAACTATAAATTGGATCGGGCAAGAGTAATCCATGGATGTTAAACCTAAGGGGAAATTTTGATGAGAACCAGGATATTTGCATTATATTAAAGTGATTCTTCACCAAATGTTTATTACTTGCAGTGGATAAAAAAAAAAAAAAAACAATGATACAGTGCAGTACAGAGCTGCCTGGGCGTTTTCCTTCAGCTCAGGTAATGATTTCAGGGCCCTGGGATGGAGCCCGGTGTTGGGCTCCCTGCTCAGCAAGGAGTCTACTTCTTCCTCTCCCTCTGCCCCTCACCTCCATTTGCTTTCTCTCTCTTTTTCTCAAATATATAAATAAAAATCTTTTAAAAAATAATAACCATACAGTGCAAATATCAGACAATACTATGACTGAGTGATCAGAATCTACACTCTCAACAAGGGAAATATAGCAATCATGTGCTTCAGGCTGTGATACCTGGAGGAAAATACAGGTTCACCTATCCAGAATTCTGGCACAGAAATCATATCCTAATCAAATCTTGAGTGAACATAAGGCAAACACAAAATGAGCAATAGTTTATTAATCAAGGGAGAGGGTGACTATATTATTTCAAAATGTTAGGTTATTTTAAAAATGGGCTGTGGAAATATTGCAGATTAAAAGAAACTAAAAAAACATGACAACTGGGGCCCCTGGGTGGTACAGTCCATTGAGCATCCGACTTGGTTTTGGCTCAGGTGGTGATCTCAGTGTCATAAGATCGAGCTCCATTTCAGCCTCCATGCTCAGTGCAAAGTCTGCTTAAGACTCTCTCTCCCACTGCCCCTACCCCTGCCCCTAAAATAAACAAATAAATCTTTAAAAAATGGTGACAACTAAATGTGACACCTAACTATAGACTGGATTCTGGTTTGGGGGGCAAATAATTCTCTAAAGGATATATTGGGTCTCCTGGTGAGACAGGAACACAAGCAATGTTAGATGAAAATATGATACTAAAGTGAAATTTACTGAGGCTGATAACTATTGTGGTCATGTTAAAAATTGTAATAATCATTAGTAGTAGTATGATTACTCTTATCATCATGACCATTTGTTGAACACACGCTCTGCTAAAAGCTTTATGTGTGTTGTTTCCTTCAATCCACACAAAACCCAGAGAGAGAGACAATCCACTGGAGCTTTGTCCTTATAAAAGTTTTCCAATGTGGGATTCTCTGGGATTACAGCCAGCTGATTATCGAATCCAGACAAGTGAAAGCATCTCTGTTGTGAAATGTAGTTTAATTCTGCTTGAAAACAAATTCTGTCCCTCAAAGCTGAGCACATCAGGATGGAATTAGTGCAACCAAGGTGAGAGGCTCAGAAAGGTGTGCTTGCTCTCCTGTGAAGTGGGGAGTTGGGAGAGGGTTCAGAAAGCATTATCTGAGGATGTCTTTACTTGATAACATGAGAAAAAAAGACAATACAAGGTGGTCATGATCAAAAGTACAATATTAACCATTAGATGTGTGAGGCTTTAATCAGATTTGTTGTATGTCCCCTTGGGTAAGTCACCTGACTCTCAGAGCTGACTTTCTCTTATAATTGGAAGCACAAGAAAGTTTCATCAGATCTGTGGTTCTTAACACTGGCTGCAGATTAGAATCACCAGGGAAGCTTGCTAAAGTAAAATAGCAAGGCAGACAAATTAAATCAGTCTCTGGAGGGTGGGGTCTGGAGATACATATATATCTCCAGGTAATTTTTGTTGTTGTTGAGGTATGACTTACATGTAATACAATGAACTAATCTTAAGTTTACAGTTCAATGTATTTTTACCATTTATACATCTATGTAATTACCTCCTGCATCAAAAATATAGTAGAACAATTCCACCACTAAAGATGACTCCTTCAGGTTTTCTACCCATCAATACCCCCCAACACACACCCCAAAAGTAACTACCATGCTGATTCCCAACACCATAGATCAGTTTTGCTAGTTTTTAAACTTAATATAACTGGAATCAAGCAGTATTTCTTATTCTGAGTCTGGTTTCTTTCACTTAGTATTAAGCATATATAAATTAACCATCATTTTTTGTGCAGCTCATTCATTTATTATTGTTTCACAGTATTCCATTAACTGAATACATCACAAGTTTTAGTCTGTGTTATGGTTGATGGATATTTGAGTTGTTTCCAAAATCTTGCATATTATAAATGACACTGTTATGAAAATATGCATACAGGTCATTTAGAAAATAAACACACTGTTCTCGGGTGTATACCTAGCAGAGGAATTGTTGGAGCATAGGGTGGTAACTCTGTATTTCCCTTTAGTAGAAAGGACAGAAATATATTTCAAAGTAGTTGAGCCAGTCTCACTCCCACCAGTAATATATGAGTTATCCAGCTGTTCCCCATCCTTATCAATAATTGCTATTGTCAGTCATTGTGATCTTAGGCCTTCTAGTTGAGTGTATAGTGTATGGCATTGCTCCACAGTTTTTTTCTGTTTTGGAGTCTGTTTGTTGCAGTCTCACCCACGATGAGAAGAGAGCACCTTCATCTATGCTTCGAGGACATATGGATATTCTATTTGTGAAATACCTTCTTGAGTTTTCTCAATTTTTAATATAATTGTCATCTTCTTATGGATTTGTAGAAATTCTTCATCTATTCTAGATGTGTGACAGGTCTTAGTTATATGTGTTGCAAATACCTTCTCTTAATGGGGTCTTTTGATGAATAGAAGTTCTTAGTTTGAATGACTTCTAACAGTTTGAGTTCTCCAGACAGCGAGCTCTGAGAGAGTTAGTGTTCAGGATGTTTATAGACTGTCCTTTGGACAAACACCAATGGGAAAGAGGAGAGAAAATGACATGGTCTGTTCATGGTGCATGTCCAACAGTCTCAGGTGACCACGGGAGCTCTGGAGCATATATAGTTTCTTAGAGTTGTCCTGCATCAGCCAAAATGGCAGAACTTTTGTACCTTTGTCTGGATTGGGTCACTGATCTGACCCTGGAAGAGCATGACTTTGGGCAAGATAGTTCTCTGCCCCTGAGGCAATCCCTAAAGTGGATTGCTAGCTGAACAGTGTCCACTGACAACCTTCCCTGCAGCTGGGACGAGTCCTTCCTTGGAGGGGGCTCTAAGTATCACATCTCAATGTCCTCCCCAATAACCAAATCATACATTTTTCAATTCACAGTTAATGCCTTTTTGTGTTACATTTAAGAAATTTTTGCTTCCTTCAATATTATGAAGGTTTTCTCCTGTGTTTTCTTCTTGAAGCTTTTAATTTTTTTTTCATATTTGGCCTCATCTATAATTTTTGTGTATGTTATGAAGCAAGAGTCAAAGTTACTCTTTTTCTAATATGGATATCTAACTGGAATCAGCTCAGTTTATATAAAAGACCATTGTTTGTCCACTGCATTTCAATGGTACCTGTTGTATTTTAATGTGCAATTGGAGTTGTGAATTATGCTAGAGATGAATTTTAAGCTCTCTCTCAGGTCTGAGATTCCAGGTACAAGATAATAGGTAGTAGAGTGTAAATAAAGGGATGTTACACCATCAGTTAACCTGAAAGTGGTCAATGATAATGGTGAGCAACAAGTAGCAGTTATGGCAAACTAATAAGTTGGGTAAAATATTTGTGAGACTGAACCAAACCTGATGAAGTGATGTTTGAGTTCAGATATGGAAAACTGAAGTGGCAGTGGAAGATTTGTTGGCCATGTGCAAGCTATGAAACATAGCGGAACACTTATAAAATGTATAAAAGTATGGATACTGGCAAAGTCTTTTCAGTCTATTCAGAGACAATTAGACACACCATAGAAACACTAATACCTTTTTCCTATTGGCATCAGAAAAGTTTCTTTGAATATGTAGTATTTTAATTAATTATTTTAATAAAGAGTGGAGAGTAAAGAATATGTTCATGGGGAATGCAAGATTGAAAGTGGAAGAAATTTGAGGCGGGAGAAATTTAATAAACAAAGATTTGCTTCCACCCAGCAACATTGAACTCTCTATGCCATTACATTTATTTTCAAGTCTTCTCATTCTTTAGGAGCTATCTCAGGGTTATCTACTCTAGGAAATCCATCTCTTGCTCATCTGACACCCAACCCATCACATCTTGCCACCATCATATTTGCCATGTCAAATCCTCAACTAGGCTGTGAGCTCATCAAAGACAAGGACCATGAATTGTAAATTCCTTCATTGTTTTGTTCCCAGGATTTGTCCCCTGGCCTGGATTACAATATGCTATCAACAAATTTTTGTTTGTTAACTTTAGTTAACAAAGATAAATCAAATGGTGTCATTTCCCAGCTCAAAACCCTGAAATGGGGCTTGACACATAGTAGGCTCTCCATATTTCTCTACTTAAGAAAAGTGAATCCTCCTCACAGTGTTCTCATTTTAATGTTATGATGATAATCACTTTACAATATATAAGTATATCAAATCAACACATTCTATACCTTAAACTTACACAATATGTCAGTTATATCTCAATAAAGCTGAAAAAATGAATTAATTTAATTTTTTTTATTTTAAAACAACCACCTCCAAAGAAAAGTGAAAGTAAGTATATAGAAAATGATGACTTTTTTTTCCACTTGATTTATATATCATGCTTGTTAATTAGAGAAGTGAGAGAAAAAGCCAAGTTTTACTGGTACTGAATCATAGGAGTAAAGGAGGTTATCTTAAACTGCCAAATTCTTACATTTGCTATTTTCTTTATGAGCAAAAACAATAACCCAATAGATGAAGTGGGATAGACTCCTAGAAAGTTGTGTAACTGACTTAATTTCTGAAAATTTACTTTTTACAAAAATGATGTCTTTCTCACAAAATCATTCCTGGTTTGAAGAATGGGTTAGCTATGGCTATTCATCTTAGCATCCCACATTTCCAATGCATAAGTAAGGTAGGTGTTTTTTAAACAACACATTGACATTCAAGCCATATCCTCAGAAGGCTTCAGTTTCTTTAAAAAAAGAGAAAATATACTTTAGCCTAGAGAAAGTAGTAAGTATACCCTTCCTTGTCACCAAATCAATAAAGAAAGAACATTAACAAAAATGGTAGCTTTGGGAAGACACATTTCCAATTGTTGTTTTCATTTTCTCCCTTATTATTTCTAATTATAACATTTTTCCATAGTCCCAAGTATAAAGGTTCCTAGAATTAAAGGCATAACAAGATGTAGGAAAGATATTGCATTTTCCTAAGTTTTATGAAGCTGGTATCAATCTTTTGTTTCATTAACTTCAGATGGGCTATTACCCTAAACAGAGGCTTGGTGCATTAAAAGTGGTATTGACAGAATAAGAGAATTCCCAAGGATACAAACAATGGGTGGGGGAAGGATAGGCTTCTCTCCTACTCCCAGAGAATGGAATTTGGGAAAGGTCACACAGTGGCCAGACTGGAGATAAATTTGAACTTAACTAGCTCAATAAATGACTCAGAGGTACAGTTTTCACTCTTGTTTCCCAGTAAGAGGAGAAAGGACAAAGGATTGATTGAGCCTCAGGACCAAAGCTGAGGGTGGTGCATTTGGAAGTGCCCAGACCTAAAGTCAGGAACCTAGAGGGGTTTTTTGACCCAGCTTCTAAGGGTCATGTGACCTTGGACAACTCATTCAACCCACTTGGCCTCAGAGGTTTTTTTGGTTGGATTTTGGTCAGTTCCTTTCCCCCCCCCCCCTAATATGTGAAATGACAGTATTGAATTTTTAAAGGCTTTTCTGGCTTAACATGTTTGTGGACCTATAGCTGCAATCCATAATACTTGTGAAATTCTTGACTATACCAGTTGACCACTCACAACTGCGAAGAATTAAAAGTAGATATTGTTATCCCAGTTTTCAAACTGAGTAAACTGAACCTATCCTAGGCAAATGACTCACACCTGGTACAAGTTGATGAATCTGGTTCTAGACTTCGTGGCTTCTAATCATGTGGCTTTTTTTACTCCCCCACACCACTATTCAACAAAGAAAATACAAGTTCTGTCTTACTTGAGCATTCAGATAAAACTGGGAAATAGTTCATTTAGTCTCCTAGTGATATCCAAGTACAAGGAAGGGAGGGAAATAAAGTCTTCAGTGAAATTCAGGCTTCATGCTGAACCAAAATTCTAATTTTATCTAAGAAGGGGAGATTGAATAATTAGGATACGACCCCAAAATCAGTGGAGAATGGCTAATTAGGGGTCAACAAAAAAATCAGCCACAGAGACCATCAAAGGCTTCTAAGCAAATAGTGATGTAATTAAATTGTAAGAGAAAGGAATGTATATTATGCATATTTATAGAATCACCAGATATTTCAAAATACATTATATAACTACTTAAACTTTATTTTTTCGAGAGAAGCCAAAGCTAGATATACTATATATGAAAAGTAAATGTGGCTCAGTAAAATATGTAATACAAGGGATAAATGCTGTGAGTAATCAATCAGGAAGCAGTGAGGTTTATATGAAGAAAGGCTATCACTGAAGGCTTCATGGAGGAGGTGAGACTAGAACATGATGGGTAGGATTGGGCTGGTAGATCAGAATGGTGAGCGCTCTGTAAGTAAAAAAAGAGCCTTGATTTTTCCTTAATAAATGGACAACCTTAGAAGTAGCCAGGTAGCAGATTTCAAGTATAATGTAATCTGGGTTATTCATAAAAAAGAGTAATTAGTTATAAGATGCAGATGACAAATAGATGCATGACCATCAGGGGTTCTTCAACACAAGGGATTCTTTCTGGGCATTGGAGTAAATATCTACTCTGTATAAGACACCATGCTACACACTTCATATTGAATTTAGTTTTCACAGTTTTGTTCTGTTGAGCATAATATCAGCCCTACTGTGTAAATGAGGATATATTAGTGGATAAATGTGAAAGTAATTTTATTAGAGCACTCACTCCTCAGTGATTTAATCCCTGGCATCTGACACCTCAACCCCTTGTTGAGCAGAAGGTACAGGGAAGTTCTGGTGAGAAATGGCAACTGTTACCTTATTCCCTCTCACAGACTGCCAAGTGATTACCAAATACAAGCTCACAGCTCCTTCTGATATGCAGACTACATGGAGGTTCTGCCATATTCAGCATGTTGCCTTCCAGGTCATTGTGACGGTTTTGTGGATCCCACCCCACCAGAGGGGGAACAACAGAGTAGGCATGAGAGTTCATTATAAGGGCAATTTCTGGAAATGACTTGATCACTTTGTTTATACTCCATGACTAAAGCTCAGTCCTACGCTACACCTAATGGCAAAGTGTGGGTCACACCCGCACTCTTCTTCTTCACTATGGTCTCCTACCTCCTGTCAAGATGGAGGGAGACACAAATCACTGAAGAATTTCGTGAGAAATATATTTTCTCACAACCCTAAGCATGCATGTAAATTTCCATGCTCACAGAACTGATAATTCTGCTCTGCTTTAGGAGGTTCATCCAGAAGTGAGATGTTGGGAAGAGCACTTGGAAATTGATAGGTTTTCTCTCCTTTACAGCTCCCTCAAGGAAATCAGAAGTGCTTGTTTTGACAGTGGTACAAGGAGATAAAGAAAAAATTTTATGTTACACGACTTGGCGTAATTTCTCCATTGCCCACAGAATAAAAAAACAAAATCCTGAATTTGGCTTTCAGGGTCTTCAGTTGGCTTTTCTTGCTTGCTATCCAATCTTATCCTTGAAAATGCAAGTTTTCCTCTGTTCCTGCCCCACGATTTCCTAAAATCACATTTTTACTCACCTTACTTCATTTTTCTATAATGGTCTTCACCCTTACCTTATGACTGCCATATTTCTAAAATCCAGTCCCTGGTTCTCCCAACTGGGCATTCATATTCTCTCTCTCTCTCTCTTTCTCTCTCATTCCCTTACTCTTTTCTTCCCTCCTTCTCTCCTTCCCTCCCTACCCCTTCCCCTAAACCTTTGTAGCCACTTTACTTTTCCCCTGTACTATAATCTTTTCTGAACTTACTTTATCACCCCTATTGAATGCTATATTCCTTTAGAGAGATCTGGACTTCTACAATACATGGAATTAGGTGTCTAATGCAAACATCTATATCTCCAAGGCCCTGGGAAACCAAGCTACATGCTAAGTAGGTATGCTTGACTAATAGGGGTGCCTGGGTGGTGCAGTTGGTTAAACCCAACTCTTGGTTTCAGCTCAGGTCTAATCTCAGAGTTTCTCTTTCCCTCTCTCTCTCCTTCTGCCCCCCCCCAAAATAAATAAATAAATCTTTAAAAAATAGATATGCTTGAGAGCCCTTGAGATAATAAGTATTCAAAAACATTTGTTGAGTTTTGTTTTCTTGCTTACTTGATTTTTGAGGCCACTGTAACATTAAAATTTTTTCATTATTAATGCATTAATTAAAACTGATACCAAATATATATCATTTGTTACTGTTTTAGTGTCCTATTTAGTATACTGTTTTAGTTATCTCTATCACAGACTTAATGGTTAAACAAAAAAATTAATGTCTTATAATTCTGGCGGTCAGAAGTCTGTAAAGAGTCTCAGTGAACAGAAATCAAGGTTCTGGCAAGACTACATACCTTCTAGAGGCTCTGAAGAATCCTTTTCCTTGCCTGTTCTAGCTTCTAGAGATTGCCTGCCTTCATTAGCTTCTTCCTCCATTTTCAAACAAGCAGCAGAGCATCTTCTAACTTCTCTAATTATAATCCCTGCATCCACCTCCCCCCACCATCTCAAGATCCTTAATCACATCTGCAAAATCTCCTTTGCCATGTAAGGTAACATAAACACAACTCCAGGGATTCGGATGTGGACATCTTTTCCATTATTCTCTTGACCAAAATAAATGTGTGGCCTAGCTGAGGATTTGTAATTAGATTTTTTATAGCATTTCCTCTTAGAATAAGAAAGAACTGCAAATCACAACTCAGGACTCTCACTCTTGGTATCACCAGGAGAATGTTGGGTTTGGTCCTAATACATAAGAAGTAAAAATAATATTGAGATGTATTTTCAAAGCTCTCAGATAAAGATAAAAAAAGAAACTTTTTCATTTTGATGCCATAAAACATTATTCAGTTGACTACTAAAACACACTTAATCATGGTACATTTATAAAGCCATGAAATATTTACAACCCAATGCCTAAGGCGGATATCATATACTATATTCCTTCCACAGTTGAGCAAATCATGGATACAAACACTCAAATTGGTGCTTTCAAGCATGTTAGTGAAAACAAACCTTTCTTTAAAAGTTGTTTTTTTTATTTGGCAGTTTTTTTCATTCCAAAATAAACCATTTTCAAGATACTTCTGAAATGACATAGATAAACCTTGCTTGTAAAATTCTTTTTCAGCTAGCATTCAGTCTTTTGGCTCTACTATTTCCATACAGATACGATGATCTAACTGTTCTTTACCAGATATAGTATGGTTAAGCCATGCCATGACATATAATTTAAGTAGATGCCTTTAGGTGTACTTTTGAGTGTGTACATTTATAGATTTCTCTATCTATGAATAGAGAGGTATAGTTATAATTATTTTCCCTAAGCTGATTTTTCTAGAGCTCTAAAAAGCTCTTCACTACTGTTTTGGTGCTTCTAGCTCTAGCTACATAAATGCATTTGTAATCCTTGTGAAGCCCTAAGTTGATGACAATTGGCACAAACACACACACACACACACACACAAGTCATATAGGAAACTTTACTTTGTAGACTATTTAAATTGTTTTACTAACTTTTATCTTGTATGTATTTATCTTTTTGTATTATAATGATTCTACTTTATCGTCTATAACCATTATTCTTTCTTTACTTTTTTCATTATAAGCAGTTGTCACAAATATAGTTACATGGTATTTGATCAATATTTATAAAGTAAATAGAACATTATTTATGAAAGCAAGTACTATGTACTGAGTGTTTTACCAGGTTCTGGAATACAATATGAAGAAAAATGACATCGCCCCTTCCCTCATGGAGCTTATAGGAATATAGTAGGGAATACAGATATTAGGTCAACTTATCACAGGAATGGAGACTCACAGCTGTGATGAGTGATAAGAAGGAGAGGCATGTAATGGTATGATGGTTTATGAAAGCTCATCAGGAAGGTCGGGGAGAGCTCCCCTGAGAAAATGTATTTAAATTAAGACCTGAACAATAAATGGTGTGTGACCATGTGAAGAAGAGAGAAGCTAAGCATTCCACGCATGGAGAACAGCATGTGCAAATGCCTATGTGGGAAGCCACAAGCTGCTGGAAGAAGGGTGGTGAAATTGGAACAAAGATATGTGGGGTCAACACGATGAGGGGTAAGTACATAGCAGAAGGGTGACATCAGATGATGCAGCCCCTAACTGTACTACAGGGCCTTTATTCTAAGAGCTATCAGAAGCTATGGAAAGATTCTAAGCAGAAGGGCAACATGGTCAGTTTGGATTTCAAAACCGGTGTTTGGGAATTTAAAACTAATGTGCAAATTTTTGAAGACCATGATACAAAGGAAGGAAGGCAGTAGAACTTCAAGATCAGAAGAGGGAAATATTAAGTAAAAGATCATAATAATATTCATACAGCCTCATTTATTTCTCTCTTAACTGTTTGCCAGTCATTTTGTTAAATTGTCATGTTTGATCCTCAAAGAAAAGTCCATTTCAAATCAATCCAAGTATATTCTTGGCAGCCTAACCTCTTACTGGCCTTTTGCCCTGCATAGGTATTATCTTTTTAGTGAAAAAAAGAGAAGTAATGTAGAGAAGGTCAGCATTATGTAACCAGTTATTTGAAAGTATGGTGTTTATGTCACTGGTCATTAATTATTTCATTCAGCATGAGCTGGAGACTAGAGCTCAGAGGCAATCTGGTGGGCAGAGTCCCAGGGCTTTGTATACTAACCAGTTTCACATTGTTGTTAAGTTCCAGACTCCTTACTATGATGACCATTTTGTGAATGTGGGTCTTTGTTATAGAGGACCAGTTGGCAGAGTGCCACCACCCTTGCAGAATCTCAGAGCATATGACTTATTGAACACAGGTCAATGGCATTGTTTTTATAAAGAATGAACAGTGCGTTTGCTTATCATCTAGGATATGATACCCAATACAGCTCTGAATTTCTAGTTCCTGCTACAGACCTATCTATTATGTTATATAGCTTAATAAATAAGGATTTCACCCAATCGTGATTTTAATCACCTTTTCATGGTCCATGAGATTGACATTTGGATTATAATTTAACTATGAGTACTCTTTATGTGCCAAAGGCATTCTAATTAAATATTTGAGTCTATTATTCCTAATTTCTATCCTCCCTACTAACATACCATCTCTTGACACAGAGTCTAATTATTTGCTGGCTCTACCATGTCTGTGTATCCAAACACAACTCATTGGCTTTTTCTTGTCCTTTTCTTCAGCTGAAATCCCTCCCAAACTTCAAGGTCATACTACTAACATCCAATGAGTTTTTGCCGAATACTGCTCTTTAGATGGTTCTAATAGTTTTCTCCTCCAAATCCTCAAATCTTCCTGCCTCTCAAATGAATCGTGTCACACAATGCCTGCTATAAGACACTTTAGATATTAAGTTAGGCAGAGATTTCCACCCTCCCTCCACAGATGTACCTAGAGCATCATGTTGTAGATGCTTAATATATTGAGTTTAACTTTAACAGAGTTAAGAAGAGTCTCTGAGACCCCTCACTTGAGGCAGTATCTTTCCACATTGCCTTGACTCTACAGGCAGACTAACATTTTTCTTTCCACATTGCCTTGACTCTACAGGCAGACTAACATTTTTCTTATGTTAAAGCTGGGCCAGGTCTCCTTGCTGCCAAGCTAATAATAAACATAAATCTAGGATTCTTAACTGAGAGAAGTTTTTCCGCTGAAATGATTTCAATCCTAAGTGTTAAAATGTGTGAAAATAGCCAAAAATAACAATGAATGTCAATTACTGTATATAAGGGGCTTCTTTTCCACTTCTTTTTTTAGCAGTTAGTTTTGTGTTCTCATAGAAACACACTATGAGAGAAGCAAGGCTGGCTTTGTTGGTTGGTTGGTTATTAGTTTGTTTGTTTCATTACCTGCATAAGAAAATCTTCAACTCTCTAGTATAATAGTTGTTCTAAAGAGCATAAATAGAGGTTGTGATATGGACTTTAAAAGTTCATAGTGTAGAGGAAAATAAACTACCTAAATCAATCAACCTATTAAGAAAGGAAGTAATGAACACCTATTTCCTATACCAGGTCCTGGGCCGCATTCAAAAAATGTGAATATTTCCATAGCATTTACTATATGAAGAACAATGTCCTAAGTACTTTACATACATCACCCTCTTTGATTTTCCAACAACATTATGAGTATGGTTCTTTAATTACTGCCATAGCTCCCATTTTATAGACTGAACTGAGGTACAGAGAGTTGGTCATCTACTTTGCGGTAGGTATCTACCACAAGTCACACAGCTAATAAACTGTGGAGCTGAGCTATGAAATCAAATAGGTCTAAGGATTCTGATACAGTTATGTGGTAAAGCATAAGAACTTCTAAAATAAAGGAGATAAAAGCACTTCAGATACATTAGAACTCTTGTTCCAAGGTATAAAATAGAGAACGTAATAAAATTGGATAGAAGACAGGAGTTGGGAAAACCCTTTAAGTGATGACAATAATATGGACTTGAATTTGGCTTTGAAAATAAAAACTTAGGCCCTCAGCCTAATGCTATCTTCTTAGAAACCTCTGTGCCATGAGAGCCAAGTGGAGGAAGAAGTGAATGTGCAAGCTGAAATGAAAAAGAAGGAAGATGAGGCAGAGGTCCAAGTGAAGTGATAGCTTGTGCATCCATGGAAGCCATAGGAGCAGAAATAAGGAAATCCAGAGACCAGGGATGCTGGTATAAATTATTGGACTGCATGTCCACTTTCTACAACTTGAATCAATGGATCAAAACATCCATTGGTCTCTGATCACAGTGACCACCTGTGAGAGGGAGAAGCAGGCCTCCCGCCGAGCAGGGAGCCTGATGCGGGGCTCGATCCCAGGACTCTGGGATCATGACCCGAGCCGAAGGCAGACGCTTAACGACTGAGTCACCCAGGCGCCCCAGTGACCACCTGTGAGAGACCTATCTTGCTCTCATATTAAAACAGTCTGTTTCGGTCCTTTGCCCTGGACCTGTGACTTTTGGGACTAAAGTCTGTCATTACTGCCATACTCTCAATTTATAGACTAAAGTCCCAAAAGTGGGACTTCATACATTTGTGGCTAAATGTAACACGTGTACAATAAATCATGTCTTCTGCTGTCTTAGCTGAAGGAAAAAGTCATTCAAAAAATAGAAAAGAGAAGAAAAGAACACAAAACAAAATGAAAGATTTAGCTCCCCTCAGAGGGAAGGAAGAAACCACTGCAGGTAGAAAAGGAAAGATAGAATTAGGAAAGGCAGGAGCAGGACCAAACCTAGTGTCTAGAGAGAGGCAGTGGAAGAAGGTTGGTTCAGGACTTACATCAGGCCAGACCCTGAACTTACTTGTTTTTTAATGTTTTCATTTTTAAAATATTTTCATTTCTATATAATTTCAAACTTAGAAAAGGTAAAAGGATAGTGCCTGAAAAATATACCTTTAACCCAAATTTTCCAACTTGTAGACATATTGTCACATTTGCTCTGTGTATGTATGTGCATATGTGTACACACACCTTTCTTCTGATCCACTTGAGAGCAAATTGGAAGCACTGTGTTCCTTTATCTCAAATTCTGTGATGTATAATTACTAATAAGTTTATTTTCTTATATTAATTACCATGGTACAATTTTTAAAATCATGAATCCTACATTAATACAATATTATTAACTAATTTGCAGGCCATAATCAAATTATGTCAAATGGCCAAATAATGCCCTTCATAGGTATTTTTCATCAGGTCCAGGATCTAATGAAAGATTGAGCATTGTATACATGTCATAACTCTTTGGTTCTTTTTAATCTGAAAAAGTTTTCAATCTTTTTTTTTTTCTCATGACCTTGACATTTTTATAGAGCAATTATTTGTTAGGTTGCCCCATAATTTGGGATTGTCTGGTGTTTTCTTACGATTAGGTTCAGGTTATATAATTTTGGCAGAAAATGGCAGAAAAGATTCTGTGTCTCTATCAGTACATCACATTAAGGGTTACAAAATGTCAATTAGTTCCAACATTAATGGTGTTAGTTTTGATCATATAGAAGTGTGAATTCAATCAAGAAAGATAAAATACTAGAAGGTTAAACAGGAGAGGTTTAACATAAAGAATTATTAGCTGTGATAAAAGAGTAAATATTAGACAAACTATAACTACAAAGAAAATCTATATGGTATTTTAGGTGGAGGGAGAGTACCCATGAAAGTACAAACTTAGAAGTTCAGACCTCTTTGGAGAAGGTATGGTTCATCCCACAAGATAGCAGAGAAGTTTCCTGGTTTAGCCAGCTTGGAGCTGGTTTGGACTTGCTGGGTAAACAATAAGTGATCCTCCAGAGAGCTGGCAGAGATAGGAGGCCATCAAAGCATGCAGGACATATGGGGGCTTACAAATCTGTGGGATCACTCATGACACAGGTAGGCAGCTTGCAGAAAGTTCCATTGGTAGTTTGGCCTTCACTTCTAGAGAGCTATAGAGCAATTGTCACAAGCTGAAGCTGCAATATCATGGAAATATTACATTCTGGCATTCTGGACTCATGTGGGGGCACACTCTACTAGATATCTATGTGTGTGTGTATATATATAGATATAGGTATATGTATATATGTTTTTTCATACTGATATTTAGAATTCCAATCTAACACAATATGGTATATTAAAGTATTCTCCTCTTTCATATTTGTAACTACCTTCTCCAACAATGAGAATTCTTGCTCCCATTACATTCTATATAGTTACTCAATTCCTCAATCCTAGAATATATGGCAGTAGCCTCATAACAGCAAACACACCATCAACAAAAGTAAACCTATTAGAGTTACCTATTTGTGATTCTTTTTGCCCTTATTTTTGGTAGAATGTTTATGCATATACAATGAAATTCACCAACATTAAGTGTGAAATTCAAGGATAATGCATAAATGTTTATCACCCCAGAAAATTCATTTGTGCCCTTTATCACTCACTCAGTCATACCTCCAGCCAAATAAAATATTTCTTTAAATATTAAGTTTGCCTGTTTTAGGATGTCATACAAATAAAATAATACTGCATGTGCTTTCTTGTGTCTGGATTCTTCCACTTAATATAATGCTATAAGATTTATCATGTTGTTGTGTATAACAGTAATATACACTTTTTTATTGCTAAGTATCATTCCATTATTTAAATGCATGACAATTTGTTTAGATAGTCTTCTGTTTATGTGTTTCTGGGTTGTTCCCATGTTTCCAGTTGTTAATTTTTATGAATAAGACCACTATAAATATTCTTGCATGGACCTTTGTGTGGACATATATTTTCATTTATCTTTACCAAGTACCTAGGAGTATATTCATGTTTACCTTTATAAGAAACCTTCCAAATATTTCTCCATTTTCAGTACTCCCATCAATGACTGAGCATGCCAGTTGTACCATGTCAGTGTCAGCATCTGCTGTTGTAAGACTTTTTTTGTGTTTTTGCCATCCTAGTAGATGTGACATACTATATCTGTGAGGATTTAGTTTGCACTTACTGGCAAAAACCAGTATTATTTCATGAGATTATTTGTCTATTAGAACATTGTTATAAACTACATGTTTGTATCCCCATGAAATTTTTATGTTGAAGACCTACCCACCATGTGACTATATATTTGGAGATGAAGCCTTTAAGGAAGTAATTAAGGTAAAATGAGGTCATAGTGTTATAAGAATAGTGTTATAAGAATAAACACCGAAGTCCTTTTTTCCCCTGCTCCATCACTCTCTCCACATCCATGTACTGAGAAAAGGTCATGTGAGCACAAAGTGAGAAGATGGGTAACTGCAACCCAAGGGGAGAGTCCTCACCAGACACTAACAGTGCTGGCACCTTGGTCTTGAACCTCCAGTCTCCAGAATTGTGTGAGAATAAATTCTTGTTGTTTTAGTCACCCAATCTGTGTTTTTGTTGTTGTTGTTATGGCAGCCCAAGGTGACAAATACAGATCTCATTTTTTGCGAAGTATCTATTCAATTTGTCCATGTGTTTTATTTGGGTTGCTTGCCTTCTTATTGTTGATTTATAAGAATTTCATCATAATTCTATATCAGGTAAGTGGTATGGGATCATAATGGCTGCCGTACTGGATTTTTTAACACATGCTGAGTACTGAACTATGTACTTTCTGTACTTTATCTTATTTAAACCTCAAAACAATGCTATGAGGGAAATTGCTGTTTTATTTCCTTAAGATCTGGCACAAGGCTCTATGTTATCGAGATGGACTAATTCCATTCCTGACTTTTACTAACCAAAGTTATGTTGATTAATAAAGAGATAGTTTTGTCTTTTTATATATTTTTCATTTTTAGAATTCTTCATAATTTGTCTCATATTGCATATTAACTGATAGGTAGAAATATGTGTATGTGTGTTAGTATGAATGTGTGTAGAAGGCACTTAATAATGCATACAATTTCATCACAAGTTGCTTTTGTGTTTCACGTCTCTATTGCTGTATAACAAACCACCCCATAATTTAGTTCCTTAAAACAATGATTACTGTTATTCCCTATTCCTTTGGGTTTACTGGGCAGTTCTTGTGTTGATCTCACTTGTAGATCACTGGACTCACTTGTGTGGTTGAAATCAGATATGGCTTGAAAGGCAGATGGTCTCAAAGGACCTTACTCACCTGTCTGTCACTGTGTTGCCTATGGGCTGGGATGCCTCAGTTCTTCTCTGTGATGCTTTTCGTTTCCCAGTAGGAGAGATCAGCTTTCATGTGGCATGAAGATCTCAGGGCAGCCTAACAACAGGGAAAGTGCTAATGTGTACTTGTCAAGTCTTACTTTGTTGATGGCCCCTTGCCCAAAGCAAACCACATGGTCAAGTTTGAGTAAATGTCTGAGGGGACTTGAATGCACCTCTTGATGAAAGATGTGGGTGTCTCAAAGTATACCTGAGTGATTTTAATTTAAAGAAGTGACCAATTAGGGGTGCCTGGGTGGCTCAGTTGGTTAAGAGTCTGACTCTTGATTTTGGTTCAGGTCATGATCTCAGGGTCGTGAGATGGAGCCCTGTGTCTGGCTCTGTGCTGGGTGTGGAGCCTGCTTAAGATTCTCTTTCTCCCTCTCCCTTTGCCCCTTCCACTTCCTCCCTGCCCTCTCCACCCCCTGGCTCATGCTCTCTCTCTCTCTCAAAAATATTAAAAATAAAAATAAAGAAGTGACCAAGTGATGACATGGAGAGTCCAGTGTTGTTGAAAGACAAATTTAATGTAACTTGTTGTTCCCCTAGAAATGAGAGGCAAGGCACATCACGCAAGCCACAAAGGAAAAAACAGTCTCAATCAGAGGCAGAAAGAAGAAAGGGAAACACATAGGTCATAGCCTTTATTGGGGTTTCTGCAAGAAAGATAAGGCAGAACAGGGTAAACATCTTAGGATTGGCTAGTTTGGATAATTTTCCTGTGGGCTCTGGTGTTTAGAAGCTGTCCCTAATTGTCTGGTACCTGTCCCTGAGTTGATTTAGGGCTGGAGAAATATTGGCTTAATGTGTGGAAGTTAGATAAAAGAGATGGTTGAGGATAGAGATTCCAGGTTGATTGGTTTGTAAATGAAAGGCAGGTCACCAGCAAGCTGTTCACCATATAGAAGGAAGTAGTTAGCCCTGGGAGGGACAATCTCTCTTCAGCCAGCAAGAGTCCCCCCAAATGTCAAAATGTCATAAGATATAGAAAATTAAGGATATGATTAATACACTGGAGAAGATTTTGTGCACACTATTAATCCACTTTTAGTTGAAGAACCCCAAGCATCAGTGTTCTGTGTAGCCCCTGTCAGAAAAGTGCTAGGTAAATCTCCTTCTCTACAAATAACAATAGTGACAAATAATGTTTATTGAGAGAGTACTATGTGCCAGACATGTCACAGATGTCATCATGACTTAAAGGAATGATCACTATTAATTCTCACATAAATCTTATAATATAGGCACTGTTATAATCTCTACTTTCCAGATAAGTAAACCAGAGTTATAACAATAGAATTTTTTTTCTTTTGGATCTCAGAAGCAGAAAGTTGAATTAACCATTCTCTTTAGTGCAGAACACATTATAATGGTTGACCTGTGCAATAAAAACAAGTTTCAATCAGGGGACTTGCCTGGCACTGGGCCGGGGTAGGGCTTCCTCTAACATCTGTTCATCAACGTCTTAACAGTTATCCTAACAAAATACAACCTTTAAAAAATATTGAATAGGGATCGTTTTTTTGGAGAATTTGTACTGAATTTCTGGCCTTTGTGTGACTCTATAGCTTACACATTTAATCACCAAGGCCAACTGTCCTAAATAATTAGCTGTAGAGAACATTTCTTATCATTGCTCACTCTGTGTATTCTCTCCTTTATCAGAGAAGGTACGCATTTCCATAGTTTAAGTAATTCCAATTTAATTTCAAATTTAACTCCCTTTGCTCATCTTTATTGTGCTAAATCAGTCAAAGCTTCTTGGTCATAGACACATTTCCAACCAATTGAATGAAAAAATAAATGTGTGTGAGAGTACATAAAAATGTTTCTTCTAGACTGCTTAGTTATCTGTCTCCATCTGTATTCCTCTGTAATTCTCCCCTTGTTTGGGGTTTTTTTGTTTTGTTTCATTTTTTTTTTTTTGGAAAGTAACATTTGTACACCTTACAAAACCATTTATTTTCTTTACTTCTCTAAGTGTCAATCTAGGGGCCATTTCTGCGTATCTGAGATTTTTTTCCTTTGCTCATTTCCCACTTTTCTTTTTAAAATGGTAACTTCATGAAGCAGGTGGTTCCTCCTGTCATGATTAAATTCCCTGAATTTTCTGGGTGCAGTTCTAAGAATTACTGCAGAAACTTTAGTGGTGAAGACAAGAGAAGTGAACACCATTGCCTCCTCATCTTGGAGGCTCAGGTCTACAAGAAAGATCTCAGGAAATGCTCCACTTTTGCTGCTTTCATGGCTTTCAGTAGACAGCATCATCTCCTTCGCATTAGAACCAGGAGAGAGAGTCTTGGGGGAAAAAAAGAAAAGTCAAAAGCTAAGAAACCAGGTATATCCTCATGTTTTATAGATTATAGTACTGAGAGCACCAAACAAACAATAATACTAGCTGTATTATACCACACAGATATGCCAGAAGCCCACCTGAAATTAATTTAAAAATATTTTTTAACAGCAACCACCAACATCAACCCACAAAAACTGAAACATATTGAGATTGGATAAAAATTAAGACCTTCTGAGAGGTGTCTAAGACATAAAACAAATGCATTCATGATTACATTTTATTTTTGTAGCCTAAAAGCTACAAGGGGACAATTCAGATTATGGAAATATTATTGTTTATTGGCTGACAGAATTTAAAGTCACAGATACAAGAGAAACGGGAGACCCAGTTGTGTCAAAATTCTGAAGAACAAATGTTGAGATTTTTAAATTTAGGAATGGTTTAAGGGGACTTTATAGCAAAATATAGGATCAAATAAAAATGTAAATGAGGTAGCTGATCCACTGTGGGATTATGAAATTTTATATGTGTGTATATATGTGTGTGTGTATACATATATACATATAGATATACAAAATTGGAAGATGTTAGATGAATTTTGTACATGTAATATCATTATTAGTTTTTATACTTTAACACTATGAATAGGGAATCATCCCCTCTTGTTCTTTAGAAATACTTCCCTACTATGGATTCTGAATTACAAAGTTCAGTTCACAAATATATTTTCATTTAAATATCAGTCAAGTTCCAGTAAGGAGGCAGAAGCAAGACCTTCCATTTTAACAGGAAGAATTTATATAATATATTGTTAACTAGGTATTAGAGAACTGAATAAAACAAAAAGAGGAATCTGAGGTATGGCAGAGGCAGTGATTGAAGAAAGAGCTACCACCCGGGGGGCGCGGTGGGGGATGAGGAGAAAGGGACGGAGTTGGGATTTTTAAATGTACAGGTTTGGGGAAGTGCCTAGAAGGAGCTGGAATTCAGGACTTTAAGGAGGACCTACTACTGCTTGATTACCACACATACTTGAAAAGCTCAGAGCAAGTTCCTGCAGAGCTGGGGCCAAGACTACTGATGCATGGTTGCTTCTAGACTAGTGGTCATAGCTAAGAAGCTTGGACGTCAACCCCAGTAGCACCACAAATCACACTACTAAGGAGAAGGTCCTGGAGAGCTGACATGTCTCTAGCTTCATGGGTTTCTCAGTGAAAGTCTTAGAGTGGCATCTGAAAATACGTATAAATTGCCCATAAGATACAACAAGTCCTGCTAAGCATGGTACTTTCTATGTAATAGTATCAACACAAGTTGTCTTTCACCTCAGAGGGCATAGCTCAGCATACTTCACTGGACCTTCAGATATTTCACAAAGATTGTGTGAGCCTTCATAAAGTTCAGTGCACCATCTGGATTGCATGCATTTTTCCAAAGCAATGGATGTAATTGCTATTATCTGTGCTTCTGGTCTGACTGGCACAATGTCATCAGTGTAGTGGACATTGTAAAGACCTTCAAGATTTCTGCAGACTATAATATGATAGTATGAGATTTGATGTTGCCATGAGGCAACTTTGTGAAGATCAATTGTGGGATAAAATAGAATTGTTTCAAATGGATGGATCTTACAAACTGGTATAGAGTGGAAAAAACATTTGCTAGCAGCAGTCTGGGTACCCGGAAATGCGTTCATTTGTTCTGAAAGTTACTTTACCTTATCTGGAACAGCAGCCCTATTTGGAGTTGCCACTTAATTAAGTTTAAGATAATTCACAGGCGTTCTTGGAGATCTTTCTCCCTTTATCATGGGTTGAATAGGACAACTAAATGAGGTATGATAGGTATCAGGACTCATGAATATTTCAAGTTTTTGATGGAAGCACTAAATTTTGCAGTCTTTATAGGCGGATGGTATGATTTTTTCTTTCTTATTCTGGTAAGGGAAGAGAAATTCTCGGGGCTTCCACTTAGTTTTCATTTTCACAATGACCTTCAGTCAATGGTCAAAGAGATACGTGAATTCCAACATTTGCTATGTCTGTCTGTTACAATTATTCATTCAAGCAGTGGGAAAATAGAGTGTATCGACAAAACTGCTGGGCCTATTTTAATTCAAATTTGGCTAAAAACTCCATTTATGGCCTAAATTAATTAACTTGTAGATCACAGTCACATTTTGGGATTCCCAGAAATTACTGTCAGATCAAATACAGTGTCTACTGATCTTGATAAGTGCTAAGTGTTCCCATTTCCCTTTGTTAAAGGGCCTCAAGCCCCTTTGAAGAAGTTTTGGAGGAATATTTCCATACATATTTGTGGCAGTGTGGCAGGCCCTGTTCCTAGGTACTGATTCCCCCAGTAGTCAAACAGCTCCAGGTTTGCGAGCTGGCTATGATCTGAAAACTGGGTGAGTGGCCGTGATTCTCCATGAAGGTAATTGTTTGTTTGTTTTTTAAGATTTTATTTATTCATGAGAGAGAGAGAGCACAAACAGAAGGAGGAGCAGAGAGAGAGGGAGAAGCAGGTTCCCTGCCGAGCCTGGAGCCCAACTTGGGGCTCAATCCCAGGACCCTGGGATCACAACCCAGGCAGAAGGCAGATGCTTAACCGACTGAGCCACCCACGCACCCCTCCATGATGGTCATTAAAAATCACCAGAACTAGAGTGATTTTTCTTTTTTTTTTTAATGTGGATCAAGTAATATTTATTAGACCAATCATCTATTTTTTCATAAAGGCATCATAATTAGTGACCTCAAAAGTTCCCTACAGGTGCAAATAGTCTGATTTCTACCACATCCTTACTGTTGGTTATGGTAAATATCCCCAGCTTGTCCATGGTGGTTATGTACTGTCAATTGTCTTTTGTTCCTCTGATCCTATCATCCCCTTTGAAATCAGGGAGTTATTTCCTATTCTTATACCCATACTAATGCTCTCATCATTAAGGTATTTCTCAATGCTTAGTGAAACTATTACCTTCTCAGCACTCCTGGAGGAGGTAGTGGGGATGTGATGAAATGCATGCCTCTTCCACATTTCTATGTCTCTGAACCTTTGGATTTCTTTCTTTACATTGTTCCATGGAAGTTCTGGCATCTCAATCACATTAAGTGAGGTTTGAAACCATTAAGTTCAAGCTTTACTCTATCATCAAAATTGTATAAACTTTTCTAAATTGGTGAACATCAAATCCAGAATTTCTGGTAAACACACCTCTATAAATACATTTAATTGAATCAGGAGTTACACTAAAACTTCCTTTATCTTTAAGGGGCTACCATAGAAGCTGTTAGAATCCATTCTCATAGATAGTCCCTGGTTTCTGCTGGTATAAATTAGCAAGATCTGGATAATTTTTTTAAAAATTTTATTATGTTATGTTAATCACCATACAATACATCATTAGTTTTTGATGTGGTGATCCACCATCCATTGTTTTCATATAACACCCAGTGCTCCATGCAGTACGTGCCCTCCTTAATAGCCGTCACCAGGCTAACCAATCCCCCCGCCCCCCTCCCCTCTAAAAACCCTGTTTGTTTCTCAGAATCCATAGTCTCTCGTGGTTCATTTCTCCCTCCGATCCCCCCCCCTTCATTTTTCCCTTCCTTCTCCTAATGTCCTCCATGCTACTCCTTGTTCCCCAAATAAGTGAAACCATATGATAATTGACTTTCTCTGCTTGACTTATTTCACTTAGCATAATCTCCTCCAGTCCCATCCGTGTTGATGTAAAAGTTGGGTATTCATCCTTTCTGATGGCTGAGTAATATTCCAATGTATATATGGACCACATCTTCTTTATCCATTCATCTGTTGAAGGGCATCTCAGCTCTTTCCACAGTTTGGCTATTGCGGACATTGCTGCTATGAACATTGGGGTGCATATGGCCCTTCTTTTCACTACATCTGTGTCTTTGGGGTAAATACCCAGGAATGCAATTGCTGGGTCATAAGGTAGCTCTATTTTTAATTTTTTGAGGAACCTCCACACTGTTTTCCAAAGTGGCTGTGCCAACTTGCATTCCCACCAACAGTGTAAGAGGGTTCCCCTTTCTCCACAACCTCTCCAACATTTGTTGTTTCTTTCCCTGTCCATTTTTGCCATTCTAACTGGTGTAAGGTGGTATCTCAATGTGGTTTTGATTTGAATTTCCCTGATGGCTAATGATGATGAACATTTTTTCATGTGTCTGTTAGCCATTTGTATGTCTTCTTCAGAGAAGGGTCTTTTCATATCTTCTGCCCATTTTTTGACTTGATTATTTGTTTGAGAAATTCTTTATAGATCTTAGATACCAGCCCTTTATCTGTAGTGTCATTTGCAAATGTCTTCTCCCATTCTGTGGGTTGCCTCTTTGTTTTGTTGACTGTTTCCTTTGCTCTGCAGAAGCTTTTTATCTTGATGAAGTCCCAAAAGTTCATTTTTCCTTTTGTTTCACTAGCTTTTGGAGATGTATATTGAAAGAAGTTACTGTGGTCGATGTCAAAGAGGTTACTGCCTATGTTCTCCTCTAGGATTTTGATGGATTCCTATCTCACATTGAGGTCTTTCATCCATTTTGAGTTTATCTTTGTGAATGGTGTTAGAGTATGGTCGAGTTTCATTCTGTATATAGCCATCCAATTTTCCCAGCACCATTTATTGAAGAGGCTGTCTTTTTCCCATTGCATGTTTTCTCCTGTTTTGTCAAAGATTATTTGACCATAGAGTTGAGGGTACATATCTGGGTTCTCTACTCTGTTCCATTGGTCTATATGTCTGTTTTTGTGACAGTACCATGCCGTCTTGGTGATCACAGCTTTGTAATATAGCTTGAAATTGGGCAATGTGATGCCCCCAGCTTTGTTTTTCCTTTTTCAACATTTCCTTGGCAGTTTGGGGTCTTTTCTGATTCCATACAAATTTTAGGATTGTTTGTTCCAGCACTTTGAAAAATGTCATTGGAATTTTGATCGGGGTGGCATTGAAGGTATAGATTGCTCTGGCTAGCATAGACATTTTAACATTGTTTATTCTTCCGATCCATGAAAATGGAATATTTTTCCATCTTTTTGTGTCTTCTTCAATTTCTTTCATGAGTGTTCTGTAGTTCCTAGAGTATAGATCCTTTACCTTTGGTTAGGTTTATTCCAAAGTATCTTATGGTTTTTGGTGCTATTGTAAATGGAATCATTTCTCTAATTTCTCTTTCTACACTTGCATTGTTAGTGTATAAGAAAGCAACTGATTTCTGTGTATTGATTTTGTATCCTGCCACAATGCTGAATTGCTGTATGAGTTCTAGTAATTTGGGGATGGAGTCTTTTGGGTTTTCCACATAAAGTATCATGTTGTCTGCGAAAAGAGAGAGTTTGACTTCTTTACCAATATTTCTTTTTGTTGTCTGATTGTTGTTGCTAGGACTTCTAGTACTATGTTGAACAGTAGTGGCGAGAGTGGGCATCCTTGACGTGTTCCTAATCTTAAGGGAAAAGCTCTCAGCTTTTCCCCATTGAGGATGATATTAGCTGTGGGTTTTTCATAGATGGATTTTATGAACTTGAGGAATGTTCCCTCTATCCCTATACTCTGAAGGGTTTTAGTCAGGAAAGGATGTTGTATTTTGTCAAATGCTTTTTCTGCATCAATTGAGAGGACCATATGGTTCTTCTCCCTCCTCTTATTAATGTGTTCTATCACATTGACTGATTTGCGAATGTTGAACCACCCTTGCATCTTGGGGATAAATCCCACTTGGTCGTGGTGGATGATCCTTTTAATGTATTGTTGGATCCTAGTAGCTAGGATTTTGTTGAGGATTTTGGAAGATCTTGATAATTTTTAAGAGTATAGCTATTTTCTGCTGGGTCAAAAGTTGAGCTTTTTTTTTTTTTTTTTTTTTTTTTTTTTTTTAGAGGATTCTAAGATATTATCCTGGGATTCTAAGTTATGATTCTGGTGGTAATAATAGGTGGGCATATAGTGGGACTTGGAGAATAGACATTCCCCTGTAAGGCAACACCCAGGATGAAATTACATGGTATTCAAGAGAAAGAAAACTAGACTCCTCAGACACAAGAAGGTAGGTTGTATAGATTGGCAAAAGAGACTCAAAATAACTTGAGAATCAAGAGTCTCAGCTTCATCTGAGTTCACCTATATATCCCCATTCCAAATGCTAAGACCCCAATATTTTCTAATAAATGTCTTAACTTTCACATGAGGTACTTGGCAAAACTCTGAATCAATGTAAGCTGTAATTCTGCAACTTGCACAATTAATGTTTGTGTCTGGATTTATTGAGCTTAACCCAGTGGCTGTAAGAATAAGATACTCTCTTCAGGGCCACCAGAGAAGCTGTTGGTTGTTGAGTTGTGACCTTGTAACAGCATTCAACCAGTCTTAAGGGTTAACTTGCTTCAAGCTTATGCACTCCTTTCCCGCTGACCTAAGTCCCTTGGTCTGTAGAACTAACCTACTTTCCTTGACATTTCCAGGAGTGAAGAACCAAACTTTCCCAGAAAATAAGGCCTAACTACATTTGAATACATCTGCCACTGATGCCAGCAAGTCTGTTCAGGGTCATGTCCACATATGACTAACTGCATGGCACCTGCCTCTCCTGCACATAGCCCCCCCTCCCTTTCCCCATGACTTCCCCTTTAAAACCTTCACCTAGATGGGGAAGATGGTCTTTTGGATGTTAGTCCACAATCTTCTCAGGTTGCTAGGTTCCCAAATAAGGCAACATTCCCTTTCCCACCATCACTTCTCTCAAGTATTGATTTGCAAGTGGTATGCAGCTGAACCTGAGTTCAAAACTGGTTCTCTGTGCAGTACCAACCTCGGCTTGTCATTTCTTTCTTTAAACACTCCAAGACACTTAGAAGCAGTTACCCCACATCAAAGTTCATGGGATCATCATTGCTGCCATCATAGTCAAATGCAGCAAGTATTGCATCTCCTAAACAAACACCTTACCTCAGAGGGCACTTTATCACAACCATAGGTGATAATTTAATTTCTTCTCATACCGTTAAATGCCAGAGTTTAGCAGCATTCCATTCCTATTTCAGGGAGTACAGAACTGCATTCAAACCCAAAGATATAGACAATCGAATCCCAATATGTTATCTTCGAGGGTTTGTTTCCTGGGACCACAAATTACCAATTTTGCATTATTCGGGTTCCAGTGAGGATACAGAGCAGCCCACCAAACTGTAACAGAACAAATTTAATGTATCATGCTTAACCAGATATTAGATAACCAAAAGGCAAAAGAGATCGCTGATGTACAGCTACCACCCCCAGGACCTGGGAGGACAACAGGAAGAGGATGAAAAGGAAGAAGTCCCACTGAGAAGACACTCAGCTCTCTGAGAAGACACCAGCCGACTGCAACCCACGTTTCAGAATCTTAGAGATGCACTTCCATTAAGCTGGAACTCAAACCTCCAAGAAAGGTGTGCTGATATTTCTGAGGGAGTACTAGGGGGCAAATTGGAACTAACCACTGATACAGAAACCAGCTACCACAGTCAGGATGAACAGTCCCTGTGGTGATGCTAGCCATACGTTCATTCGTCTTTCTCCTCTTACAAGGCTCCATCTAGCTCCCCCTGCTGGTCGAGCCTCACAGGAAGCCAGCAGAACGGAGGTAAGTATAATTTGCACAGTACTAGGCACAGCATCCCATAGAATGAAAGGGTGGGTTTTAAAAGAAGAGACACTACCATGATATCCACCACATACCGAATGATTTGAATAATCCCCAAACCAAAATAAATTGTAGGCGTTAGCTAAAAATGGGAATAAAAAGATACTTTGGCATTAGCTCAAAACTTACTTAATGTGGGAATAATTTCCCATATTAATGTGTTAGAGAAAACTTTTCTCTTCATGGTAGCACAACTAAGAATAAAATAATTACGTGCTTTAAAAAATCTGTCCTAATTAAAATGAAATGATTTTTTGCAGTAATAAAAATGGTGAGATTCTGGAATTGGTGACTAAGAGTATTTGCTGAATTTCTGTGCATGAGATTTTTAAGAAAAGAATATGCCATCTGGATAAGAAGAATGAGCTGTGGAGGAAGATGCAGGTTCTCTGGATAACCTTTAGAATTTCTTCCCCACTCTTGGTAGCATTTTGGTATGCTTAAAAAAAAAAAAAAAAAACAATGTTCATATCACATCCTTTTAGAATATCTATCTTTATCACCACCAGATCCTGCCTTTGCACTGGGTTCTGAACTTTTAAAAATGTTCACACTTATTTTAGTTTTCTGTGGCTGCCATTACAAATTACCATAGATGTAGTGGCTTACCGATACAAATGTATTCTCTGGAGGTGAAAAGTCTAAATGGGTCCTACTAGACTAAAATCAGGACATTGGCAGGCTTGTGCTCCTTTCTGACGGCCATGGGGAAAAAGCACTTTCCTTGCCATCTTTAGCTCTAGAGACCTCCCACATTCCTTGGCTTGCACTCCCTTTCTCTATCTTTTAAAACCAGCAACTTTGCATCTCTTTGACCATTCTTCTATGGTCATTGTTCCCTCTAACCACAGCTGGGAATGGTATCTGATTTTAAGGACCTGTGTGACTGGGTTAGGCAGACCTGGATAATGTATTCATTTGTAGGTCTTTTTCTTAATCACATACATACAGTCCCATTTCTCATGTAAATTGATATAGTCATAGTCTCCAGGGATTAAGACATAGGCATCTTTGGAGGCTGTTACTCTAACTACCAACATCTTTCTGAGTTTCATAACCACCTATAGGAATGCAAGGCAGGCATTTACAGGTAAGGGAACTGTAACATGCAGAAATTAGGAGACTTGCTAAAGATCTCATTTCAAGCTAATAGCAAAAGCTTGAACTAAATGTATATTTCACACCTTAATTTGCTTTTATGATGTCATGGAATCATAACTGCCAACATTTAAAATTATCTAGCCCAGTCTTCTATAACACAGATGAAGAAACTGAGACCTACAGAATTAGTGGTTTACTCTGTACCACATGCCAGGGAATGGCAGATCTAATATTTCAAGAAAGTACTGAAAACAGAAGCAGGAAATCTATATTTATTATACCACTTTGGCCCTACAAAATCACTCCATATCTTCATCAACTATTTTAAACATAAAATTCACAGTCAACATTTCTGTGGGCATCTGGGCACTTGTCCACATGTGGAATTGCTGTAGTCTAGGCTTCACGTGCACAGAGCTGGCTCAGCTCTGGTTTTTTAGAATTTTTGGACTTGAACCAAATTGTTTAAGGCTCAGTCTGTGTGTAACCAGTGTGTTGAGCAAGCACGACTCCTGACATAATCAAAACAAAACTTTATTTTTGTCTTTCACCATCTTTCCAAAATGTGTTCAGTTGTGATAATGTTTCTCTGCCCCTGGGTGAAAACTTCAAGTCAATGATATTTTTGCTCACTTTTTTTTTTTTTTTTTTTTTTTGGTTAAAATATCCTGGAGTCACTTTAAGTAACAAACTGGTCCTAATTCAGGAAGTAGAATGTCCAGTTCAAGATACTGATACAAACTTTGGATTTGCTTTAGCGTTAAACACTCTCACCTTCCCAGCCTGCAGAAGCCTGCATCTCCTGGAGGCCTGCAGTGGAAGAGAAGCATGGTTGGCTTCTTTTGTATTTCCTTGCATGTGCTTTCACTGCCCTCACCCTACCTTGCTAGATTGTTTATGACTCCTATGCAGTTGGAGCAGAGTGACAATGGAGTGGAAAAGAAGTGTAATCTTTTGTTTAAATGGCAGTTTCATGAGCTAGTTTTCTGCTCCCTGGGCAACTGTTTAGAACCACTTTCTCTTTGGATGCTGTCAGAGACTTTTTCGAGTTTCTTTATTGGGGCCCTCTGTCCATAGAGCTCATACTCTGGGCATGATACTGTAGTTGACGGCATGCCTTAACTTCAGCAAGCCCTAGTATCCAGGGCCATCCCTTAGCTTTTTGCTGCTGAGACCTGAAATTCATTCCTGAACTCTCTCAGTGACACTACTAGATGACCCAAGGTGACTCTAGGTTGGACAATAGTCTCCCACATGACCTGCCACTGGTCCAAGAGAAAGACCTAAATATCCTTTGTACTGACCAATTCTTGGAGGAGTGCAGGTTTATTGCAAAATAATAACAAAGCTGGGGCACCTGGGTGGCTCAGTTGGTTAAGCATCTGCCTTTGGCTCAGGTCATGATCTCAGGGTCCTGGGATCAAGTCCCATATCAGGCTCTCCGCTCAATGGTGAGCCTCTTTCTCCCTCTCCCTCTGTGATCTCTCTCACTTTCACTCTCTCAAATAAATAAATAAAATCTTTAAAAAAAAATAATGACAAAGCAACCCCTCTAGCACCACTGAGATTTCAGTAATAAGAGTTAGATCATAATATTTGATCACAGAAATCATATATTAAGTTTCCTATATTCTCAGGAACACACACAAACACACACACACGCGCATATATATTATCTAGCTGAAAGTTCTCAAAGTTGTAGAACTAAAGAGTTTCCTTTGAACATTTGCAGTATTAATTTGGAAAGTTACTTTGGAATTTTCCATCTCTTGTACCTTGGTGCTTAGTTGAAATATCACCTATAATTAACTTTTCCATGTGATTCATTGCCAACTTACTAAAATCCATATCTTAGAGCAGTGGTTCCTAAAGTTTTGTGTGCACTGGGATCCCCTGGAAGGTCTGTAAACTTTCTGTTTCTGATTCAGTGAGTCTCTACGTTTCTAACAAGTTCTCAAGTAATGCTAATGCTACTGGTTCCAGGGACCACACATTGAAACCACTACTGTAGGACAACAGGATGCCAATGTATCCTGGCTCTGGTACTGTCTTGGAGTTAACATTTGGGAGATATAGAAAACTCATACATGTGAACTTCTCATATAAAATTTAATAAACTTAATCCTTCCTCCCATCATCTCTGATCCTAGTGTCATAGAGTTAGGAACTTTGTTTTCTTTTCTTTTTTTTTTGGCTTTAAGATTTTATTTATTTATTTATTTGAGAGAGAGAATGAGATAGAGAGAGCATGAGAGGGGGGAGGGTCAGAGGGAGAAGCAGACTCCCTGCTGATCAGAGAGACCGATGTGGGACTCGATCCCGGGACTCCAGGATCATGACCTGAGCCGAAGGCAGTCGCTTAACCAACTGAGCCACCCAGGCATCCCATGGAACTTTGTTTTCAAATTATAAGTGATTCTATGGAGCAGTATGATTGATTTTGTTTATCAATCCATCTATTTATTCAATTATTCAATAAGCATCTATTGATCACCTATATGGTGCCAGGTATTGTATTCTGGGACAATGTTTCTCAAAGTGTGTTCTCTGGTCCACCAGCATGAGCTGAGGGGTTTTTTTGCACGAATCAGAATCACCTGGAGGGCTTGTTAAACACAGATGGCGGGGCTCCACCCGCAGTGTTTCTAATCTAGGAAGTCCAGAGTGGGGCATTAGAAGTTACATCTCTAACAAGTTCCCAGTTGTTACTGCGCAAGTGTCAATAGACACTTCTAAACTGTCTTGAAGTGTTAGGCATTTCTGTTTTCTCTTTCCAGTTTTTAAAAGTAAGGAAAAACAATGTCTTTCTTTAAAAATTAAAGTCTCCATCTAAATCATTTTGGAATTATTTGCCAACAAAGAAAAAGGCTTATTTTTAGCAGTACAATACCATCTTTAATGATGAACAACTACAAATACAGTTTATAGTTCATTTTATTTACAATCTTCTCCTTTTTTTCATTATTCTCTTTCTTCCAATTAGCTCTTTCAAAATAAAGGGCTTGTAGGTGACAGTGATAGACAAGGATTTTTATAATCCTGTCAATCAAAATAAATTCCTAGCATAAATATGTCATACCCTTGTTGGCAATGACTAAAATCCAGTGATGTATTTTAAAGGGTCCAGTGGACACACAAAAACAAAAGAGCACTATGATATTTTAGAATTTTGATTATAGCCAAGGTGTAGGAACTTGAGTCAGAATAACCCCCTGTTGAAAACAACTGTAAAATTTAGGCGATAACACAAAATGACTGTTTTAATGGCCTTGGAAATAAACCATGCATAGAGGACTCAAGGGGCTACAATTCATATAATGAGTTGAGCTCCATTTTCCCAGGGTTTTACTCTTGAGTCCATTTATCATTTCATGCTTGGGGGAATATTTACCTTAACAAAGTAGCAGTCACATTGGGCCAAGGAGACTGAAGCTTAAATTTAGGATGGGCAAAGCATCTAGGACTTAAAGGAAAGATACTACAGATATAGGAAACAAAGTGAGTAAAATAATATGCATGTAATCTCCCTTTGGAAATTCATGATTGCACATTACAGGATAAAACTTGAAGGAAAGCAGCAGAAAGTAGCATCTGCTTGGAGATTAAAGAGCTGAGCTGCACAGTGATTTCAGCCACCATTCCGTTCTGGGGAAACAAAAGTTGAAGTTAAAGACCCATCAAGTTGCAGTGGTCCTTTCCCTAGTTTGGTTTGAAAACCCAGAACTATCATATCATAGCAGCAAGGGCAAAACTGACATAGAGCAGTTCTAACAAAACCTAAAAACAGATCTCATCCAGATAAAGTTTGTGTATTCTATCCATCATCCAAAAGAAATGTTTATACAATATGTTAAAGATAATTCATCCAGATATCTAAATAATTATATGAGATCTAAATAAAAGTACAAAGCATGCAAGAAAACAGGACTAAAATACTGAGAGAGAGAGAGAGACAAAGAGAGAAAGAGAGAATAGAAACAGACCCACAAATGAGTCACATAAACAGGCATATCAAAATAATTATAATTAATATGTTCCTAAAAAATAGAGAAAAAGGAATAATGCTTAAAGAATTCTATAAGCTATAAAAAATAGTCTACAACTGAAAAGAAGTTTAATTTTGAACCTAAGAATTCAATAAGGGGGTGTAACAGAAGAACAGAGTATGTTTGATTGAGAATGATGTCAGAATAATGTGATCAGATTGATGCTTTAAAGGAAAAAAAGATGGGATAGTTTTAACAAACTTTTTTTTTTTTTTACGATTTTATTTATTCATTTGTCAGAGAGAGAGAGAGTGCACAAGCAGGGGTAGCAGCAGGCAGAGGGAGAAGCAGGATCCCCACTGAGCAAGGAGCCCGATGCGGGGCTCGATCCCAGGACCCTGAGATCATGACCAGAGCCAAAGGCATTCGCTTAACGACTGAGCCACCCAGGCGTGCCAACACACTTCTAATTACATTCCATAAGAAGAGGAAGATTCATAGGCAATATTTGAAGAAATACTTGCCAATATAACTCTCCAAAACTGGGGGGGAAAAAAAGTGAAATGTAGCATCAAGAACAAATGAATATCATGTGATCATGAACTTCTTATGGGATACCACTACTTAATTAGAACTTGGGGAGTCTTAGATTGGTTGCATGCCTTGCATTAATCTCATGGAGGATAGCATGAGCATCTTTGATTTTTGACTTTGGATTCAGTCATGAGACTTGCTGAGGCTAGTTAGATGATAGCATACAATATACAGAAGGGACTTGGGAAATACTTCCACACTAGGACTTCTTCTCTCATTCTTCTATTATCATCATGGAAAATATACCTCAGACAGCCTGCTGAACCAAGACGGATGGCAAACCCATAAAGCCCCTGTGTAAACAGATGCCTCCTTTATGCAGACCCAGCCAAACTACCAAAGCTCACACCCAATCACAACCAACCTGCAGATGCATGACTAAGGATTAAAGACTCTTGTTTGTAATTCTATCTTTAAGTTAATAGTTTGAAGGTTTTGTTTGTTTGTTTGTTGTTATGCAGGACTATGTGGCAATAGCAAAAAATATAAAATGTAAACGTACTAAATTCTCTCTAAATTGAAAGAAATTTGTTGGGAAGATGGGGTAGAAATACTTTTCCCTCTTCCTCTCTGTGATACATTTAAGAACATTGGGCATTAGACATTACAAACAAAATGATTTTGAAAAGTGGAAACAAGAAGGCAGATCAGCTGGGTACCTTAAGGCCCAGAGAGCAATATGGTAGCAAGTTCCCTGGGTTTTCTTTTTGCCTTATATATCACAGATTTCAAGTTGGAAAGGCTGACAACCTAAAAATACTAACAGTCACAAAGAATTCTAACAAAAGACTGTTCTCTCTAGCCAAAGGACAAGGAAAGGTATAGACTAGCAAGACACAAACTTTTAGTCAATAACTGCACTACTTAAGCCAAACATAACGGAAAACACACACACACAAACCCTACCTGTGGTCTCACTCTCAACCATGCCAACAAAGGCCACATGAGGATCTTAGCCTTCCATTCTTGCCAGGCTGTGACAAGGTATACCAAATCCCCCACCCTCATGGGTGGTATCAGAGAAGACAGAGGAGGGAGCAAAGATTTTCATCCCTTCCAGGCAATAATAAGGCACTCCTTCCCCGTAGTGAAGACCATATAAGGAGTTTAGACTTCCATATGTGCTGAAAGTAATGCGGAGTCCCTCTCTCTGCCTTCTGAGGTAGTGTAGGGGAGGCCTAGAGAGACACAGACCTCTCACAACTGTCCAGTGGTAACAAGGCAACCCTCACCTGGGTGTTGTTGAGGCTATGCAGACAGCAGTACTAAGAACTTTTAGTCTCCCAGATAGTGAGGTATTAGTGCTAACCTAGTGGAGAGCCAGAACTCTAACCCCACCTGGTAGTAACAGGGAAGACACCCTTGTGAGTGTCAAAGAGACTGAGAGGGCAATGTGGAATTCTTCCCTCACCTGGCAGGAATGAGACAGCAGTCCATTTTTCTCTGTTGGTAAGAAGTATCTAAACCAGAGGTTTAAATAACATAATACCATAATGCCCAGTTTTCAATTGAAAATCTCTCATCATATCTAGACCAGGAAGATCACAATCTAAATGAAATAAAGACAAGCAATAGAAGCAAAGACCAAGATCACAGAAATATTAGAATTATCTGACAACAATTTTAAAGTACTCCTTAAAAAAATACTTCAATGAACAGTTATGAGCATACTTGAAACAAATGTAAAAATAGAAAATCTCAAGAAATACATAGAAAGACATGGCAAACGGAAGACAAAGAAGAACCAAATGAAAATTTTAGAACTAAAAAATACAATAACTAAAATGTAAAACTCAGTAGATGGGCTTAGAAGAAGAATGGAGAGGACAGGAGAAAAATATAAATGCAGAAATTATCAATAAAATATTAATAAATCAAATCCAAAAAAGAATAGAAAGAATTATACTCCACAACCAATTGGGATTTATCCCAGTTATACAAAGCTCACTCACCATTTGAAAATCAATTAATGTAATCCATCATATCAACAGAGTAAAAAAGAAAATCACATTAGTAGACGTAGAAAGAGCATTTGACAAAATCCAGCCCTCACCCATGACAAATATTCTTGGTAAACTGGGAATAGAGGGGAATTTTCTCAACTCTATAAAGTCTATCTACAAAAAACCTCCAACTAACATCATACTTGATGAAAAAATTCAATGCTTTGCCACTAAGATTAGGTACAAGGCAAGGATGTCCACTCTCACTACTCCTTTTCAATATTACAGTGGAAGTCCGTGCTAATGCATTAAGGCAAGAAAAGGAAACAAAAGTTATGTAGATTGAGAAAGAGGACATAAAACTGCCTTGTTCACAGATGTCATGATTATCTATGTAGAAAATCTGAAATAATTGAAATAAACAAACAAACCTGGAACTAATAAGCAACTGTGGCAAGTCGCAGGATGCAAGGTTAATAAACAGAAGGCAATTGCTTTCCCATATATTAACAATGAACAGGTGGAATTTGAAATATAAAACAATACTATTTACATTTGTATCCCCTCAAAATGAAATACTCAGGTATAATTCTAACAAAAGATGTGTAAGATCTAGATGAGGAAAACCAGAAAACTCAGATGAATGAAATAAAAAACTAAATAAAAGGAGAGATATTCCATGCTCATGGACAGAAAGATTTATTATTGTCAAGATGTCAGTTCTTCCCAATTTGATATGTAGATTGAATGCAATCTCAATCAAACCTCCAGCACATTATTTTGTGGATATCAACAAAACTGATTCTAAAGTTTATATACAGAGGCACAACACCCAGAATAGCCAACACAATATTGAAGGAAAAGAACAAAGTTGGGGGATTGATGCTACTCAACCTCAAGACTTACTATAGTGCTACAGTAATCAATACAGTGTGGGGGTGCCTGGGTGGCTCAGGCAGTTGTGTCTGCCTTCAGCTCAGGTCATGATCTCAGGGTGCTGGGACTGAGCCTCATGTCAGGCTCCCTGCTCAGCAAGGAGTCTGTTTCTCCTTCTTCTGCCCCTCTCCCACTGACCCTCCCCCACCGCACTCATGTGTGCTCTCTCTCTCTCTCTCTCAAATAGATAAAATCTCAAAAAAAAAAAAAAGTGTGATATTGGCAAAAGAATAGACAAATAGATCAATGAAACAAAATAGGGAAATGGACCCCCATAAGTATAGTCAACTGATTTTTGACAAAGGAACAGAGATAATACAATGGAGAAAATATAGTCTCTTCAGTAAATGGTGCTAGAACAAGTGAGCATCTACATGCAAAAATAAATAAATAAATAAATACACAAATCTAGACAGAGTTTACACCCTTCACAAAAATTAATTCAAAACAAATCATAAATCTAAATGTAAAACACAAAACTATAAAACTTTGAGAAATAACATAGGAGAAAACCTAGATGACCTTGGGTATGGTGATGCCTTTTTATATACAATAGGGAGACACAATCCACAAAAGAAATATCTGATAAACTGAAATTCATTAAAGTTTAAAAGTTCTCTTCTATGAAAGACAAAATCAGGGGAATTAAAAGACAAGTCACAGACTGGAAGAAAAGACATCTGCTAAAGGATTGCTGTACAAAATATACAAAACATTCTTAAAACTCTTAATAGGAAAATAAACAACATAATTAAAAGTGAGCCAAAATCATAATAGAGACCTCAATTAAGAAGATATACATTTAGATCTTTCATCCATTTTGAGTCTATTTTTTTGTATGGTGGAAGGAAATGGTCCAGTTTCATTCTTCTGTGTGTGGCTGTCCAATTTTCCCAACACCATTTGTTGAAGAGACTGTCTTTTTTCCATTGGATATTCTTTCCTGCTTTGTCGAAGATGAGTTGACCATAGAGTTGAGGATCTATTTCTGGGCTCTCTATTCTGTTCCATTGATCTATGTGTCTGTTTTTGTGCCAGTACCATACTGTCTTGATGATTACAGCTTTGTAATAGAGCTTGTAGACTCAAAATGGATGAAAGATCTAAATGTGAGATAGGAATCCATCAAAATCTTTGAGGAGAACACAGGCAGCAACCTCTTTAACCTCAGCTGCAGCAACTTCCTCCTAGACACATCGCCAAAGGCAAGGGAAGCAAGGGCAAAAATGAACTATTGGGACTTCATCAAGATAAAAAGCTTTTGCACAGCAGAGGAAACAGTCAAGAAAAGCAAAAGACAACTGACAGAATGGGAGAAGGTATTTGCAAATGACAGATAAAGGGCTAGTATTCAAAATCTATAAAGAACTTCTCAACACCCAAGGAACAAATAACCCAATCAAGAAATGGACAGAAGACATGAACAGACATTTCTGCAAAGAAGACACCCAAATGGCCAACAGACACATGAAAAAGTGCTAAACATCACTCAGCGTCAAGGAAATACAAATAAAAAACACAATGAGATACCACCTCACACCAGTCAGAATGGCTAAAATTAACAAGTCAGGAAACAACAGATGTTGGCGGGGATGCAGAGAAAGGGGAACTCTCCTACACTGTTGGTGGGAATGCAACCTGGTGCAGCCACTCTGGAAAACAGTATGGAGGTTCCTCAAAAAGTTGAAAATAGAGCTAGCCTATGACCCAGCAATTGCACTACTGGATATTTACCCCAAAGATACAAATGTAGTAATCTGAAAGGGCATGTGCACCCCAATGTTTATAGCAGCAATGTCCACAATAGCCAAACTATGGAAAGAGCCTAGATGTCCATCAACAGATGAATGGATAAAGAAGATGTGGTATAAACACACACACACACACACACACACACACACACACACAGGAATATTATGCAGCCATAAAAAATGAAATCTCGCCATTTGCAACAATGTGGATGGAACCAGAGGGCATTATGGTAAGCTAAATAAGTCAATCGGAGAAAGACAATTATCATGATCTCACTGATATGTGGAATTTTAGAAATAAGGCAGAGAATCATAGGGGAAGAGAGGAAAAAATGAAACAAGATGAAACCAGAGAGGAGACAAACCATAAGAGACTCTTAATCTCAGGAAACAAACTGAGGTTGCTGGAGTGGTGGGGTGTGGGAGGGATGGGGTGGCTGGGTGATGGACATTGGGGAGGGTATGTGCTATGGTGAGTGCTATGAATTGTGTAAGACTGATGAATCACATGAAACAAATAACACATTATATGTTAATTAAAAAATAAAAAATAAAAAGATATACAGATAGTAAATAAGTTTATGGTGCTCCACATCATATGTCATCACAAAACTGCAAATTAAAACAACCATGAGGTATTGATACACACCTTCAAATAACCAAAATACAGAACACCAACAACACCAAATGCTTACAAAGATAGGGACAACAGGAGTTCTCATACACTGCTGGTGAGAATACAAAGTGGTATGGCCACTTTGGAAGACAGTTCAGCAGTTTCTTATAAAACCAAACATACTCCTAGAATATGATCCAACAATTATACTTGTTTGCATTTACTCAAAAGAATTTAAATTTATGCCCACACAAAAACCTGCATAAGGATATTTATAGCAGCTGTGTTCACAATTGCCAAAATTTTGATGCAAGCAAAATGCCCTTCAGTAGGTGAATGGCTACATAAACTGCTATGCCCAGACATTGAAATATTATTCATCTCTATTAAGCTATGAAAACACATGGAGGAACCTTAAATGCATATTACTAAGTGAGCAAAGCCAGTATGGAAAGGTTACAATATTGTATGTTTCCAATTCTATGACATTCTGGGAAAAGCAAAACTATGGGACAGTAAAAAGTTCCATGGTTGCCAGGGATTGGGGCATCATAGAGAAATGAATAGGTAGAGCACAGATGACTCTTAGGGAAATAAAAGTACTCTGTTATAATATAATAATATAATATAATATAATAATATAATATAATATCCATTGATGGATACATGTCATTATACATTGTTCAAACCCATAGAATGCACAGCACCAAGAGTGAACCCCAAGGTGAACTATGGACTTTACATGGTCACAAAATGTCACTGTAAGTTCATGCTTGGTAAAAAAAAAAAAAAAAAAGTACCAGTCTGGTGAGTGGTGTTGATAATGGGAGAAGCTACGTATATGTGGGGCTTATGAGAAACCTCTGTAACTCCCTCTCAATTTTGTTGTAAACTGAAAACTGCCTTAAAATGAAAAAAGTGTTAAAAAAGAATACAGGGACGCCTGGGTGGCTCAGTCAGTTAAGCGGCTGCCTTCGGCGCAGGTCATGATCCCAGGGTCCTGGGATCGAGTCCCACATCAGGCTCCTTGCTCAGCAGGGAACCTGCTTCTCCCTCTCTCTCCATCTGCTTGTGCTCTCTCTGTCAAATAAATAAAATCTTAAAAAAAAAAAATCTTCAAAAAGAATACAAAGTAGGAAGAATTCACCTACCCAGTTTCAAGATACATCTATAGCATCAGGACTGTATGGAGGGTAGGCACACAAATCAACGGAACAGAAGAGAGCTCAGAAATGAAAACCCAATATGCCCAACTAATTTTTTACAAAGATGCATGCAAAATCTTATGGGGGGAAGATACTTTTCAACTTAAGACTCACACCTTATGCAAAAAATAACTCAACATATATCATAAGCTTAAACATAAAATGTAAAACTATTTTCTGAGCCCAATGCCATCAGATAAAGTAGCCCATTGCCACCACTTCTATTCAACATCATATTTGTCTTCCTATCCAGAGCAATAAGCAGTGCATAAATAAATAAATGTATGATAGAAATATTTGAAGGAAAGAAATAGATGTTCAATTTGCACATGATATATCATTAGGCACATAAAATTCTAAAAATTATTAGAATTAACAAGTAAAATTAACAAGGTCACTAGGCAAAATTAATATAAGAATTAATTCCAAATTTATAGACTAACAAATATTAATTGAAAATTAAGATAAATATAATATTCAAAGTGTCACAAAACACCTCCTATATCTGAGAATAAATTTATTGAAAGGTGTGCAGGATTTCTACACTGAAAACTAATGAATATTGCTGAGAGAATTTAAAGAATGTCTACATAAAGAAAGAAAAATAATGTATTCACAGACTGGAGAATTCAATATTTTTAAAATGTTAATATCTCCCTAATTGATCTATAGATGCAATGTAATCCCATTAAAAAGTCCAGCCTTTTCAAAATCAACAAGGTAGTTCTGAAACCATCTGGAAGAATGAAGTAGGGGACTTCACACCAGATATCAAGATTTATTATGAAGTTACAGTAATTAATGTGTTTTATTAGCACAGGGTTTGACAAACTGATTAAACAGAATAGAAAACTCTGAAACAGACACACACGCATACAGTTACCTGATTTATAGTAATTATGTTACAGCAGTGTAGTGGGAAAAGGATGGTCTTTTTAATTAATGGTATTGGGTTAATTGGTAGCCAAATGAAACAATATGAATGTTCACCTCATACCATATACAAAAATTAATTACAGATGGACTATAGACATAAATTGGTAAGTAAAACAACACAGTTTATGGAAAAAATAAGATAATACATCCATGGATATGGTGTAAGAAAAGACTCCTTAAACTAAAAATAAAAAGCATTACCATAAAGTTTTGAAGTAATTGATGAATTGTATTACATAAAGATTAAGAATTTCTATTTATCAGAAATAGAATATAGAAAAAGCAAACCATAGATTGGGGTATTATATATAAAATATCACTACTGTCTCTATAAATCACATGAGGAAAAGGATTATATAAGAACTTCTACAAATCAATAAGAAAGACTGACCACCTAATATTTTTTAAAACGACTAAAGCCTGAGACAAGCACTTTAGAAAATAGGATATTCAAGTGGTCAATAAATACTTTAAAAATACTCAGCCATTATTCTTCAGGAAAATGTAAATTAAATGACCATAAGTTACCTCTAAACTTTTGCCAGCTTGGCTAAAAAAAAAAAAATTTTAATTAGGTGTCGGTGAGGATGTAAAATTACTGGAACTCTCATACGTTGCTATTTGGAACAAACATTTTGAAAAATTGGTACTATATAGTACAAGTAAACACGTGCCTTCCTAGGACTTCTGGATTCCAGGCCCAAGAATGTATCCTAGAGAATGAGTGCTTATGTCTACCAAATAACATGAACAGTGATGCTCATAGCCATTGTATTCATAAGAGCCATAAAGGGGAAAGTACTTAAAGATCTGCCACTAGTAGAATGAAAAAATAAATGGTTGTATATTCATACTGTTGGAATACTACATGGCAATAGAATGGACCAGTCACTAGTACATACTACATGCATGACGAATCTCACAAATACAATATTGAATTATAACACCCAGGTACAAGAATATATATTATTTGGTTCTATTAAATATTTTCAAGAAGAGCAAAATTAATTTTTGGTGACAGAAGTCAGAATAGGCATATCTTTGTCAGAGTGGATGCACACTGGTGTTATTGACTGGTAACATTCAAGAAGCCTTTGTGATTCTGGAAAAGAATTCTACCTGTGTGTGTGTGTGTATGTGCAAAAACAAAATCACTGAGCAATATAGTTAAGATTTGGACATTCTTGTGGCTGTAGGTTAAACTTCAAAATAATTTATTAAAATATATTTTAAATGCTAAAAAGCATTGTCATTTTTATGGGGTAGGATTCTCTTCAAACAAGCTGTAGCTAATAGCGATAGGTTGGAAGACATTAACATTTCAGTTAATGATTTTTTAATTGCTTATTTATTGATTCAACTTTTGTCTTGGGTGTAAATTTAGCTTTATGTGACGTTCGGGGTGGGTGACTGTGATTCATCCTAGTGATGATTACCTGACAATATTAAGAAAAGCTATCGGAAAAAAAAAAAAAAGAACCATATCAAAGATGGGAGAATGCCAGCCTTGTCATTCATTTATTCATTCAATAAACACTTACTGCATGTCTACTGTGCTTCTGCCTTAGGTTGGATACTAAGGCTAGGAGATAAATATATAAGACCTATAGGACACCTAGTCCATTGGAGTTCGCACTCTGATGAAGAAGATGGATGGATAAAACAGATGATTATAACAAAAATATAATGTCAGAATAGATGCAGGATGCCAACAGAATATAGAAAAACAGATACTGGTTACCTATTTAGTACTAAAACAACAGCACTGAAATATATATTATAAGATAATTTCCATGATAAGAACCCTTAAAAGTCAATGGGTAAATTCCAAACATTCCCTAATGAAATGCTCGGGTCTATGAGGTAATGTTACAGGCCATGGTAGGCAGGGACCAAGAGTTAGGTTATAAAAAATATGACTGGTATGTACCATGAGGCTATCAATTCACAGTTGAATCCATGGTCAGCAGATATAAAGGAAACAAAAGTAGATAATGTGAATCTAAGTAGGTAAGGGAATCAAAACCTAGAAATATCAGGGAGTTAGACTAGGAGGTGGAGAATGGGATGAAATACATTGGTGCAGGACCTCTGAAGAAGTCCAGCATCTAGATAGCAGGCACATAGCACTAGATTAACAATGAACCAATCACCTTCTTAAAAAGGAGTTCTTCAGACCACTACAGCTAAGACCACACCTGACTTTAGAAAATGGGCCAGCCTCTGCCCACAATATGACTCCGAGTCATACCTGGTAATAGTAACTGAGAAGATAAAGGTAGCTGGATGAGCACTTCAGTAACATTGTTCAAGGCAAACAATCATGGGTCCACGTCTAGGTGTTGATCTAAGCTTACTCACATCTTCAGACTCTAGAATATCTCTACATGATAAATTGTATGTATTTATTCCATGATGTATTAAAAAAGGGATTCCCTCTGACCTATCTTAAGTTAATTTTCCACATTGCAAAGAATAATTCAAATACGTAGTCAAAATTCCAGACTACCATCCAATCTATTGCTTACCTCCTAGAAGCCTGTGAAACTCAAGGGCAGAGTCCTTGTACTATGATTCACATAAAAGACAGGTTTGACAAGATGTAGGAAGACAGTAGTTCATTCCATCCTTTTAATTTAATTACAACACAAAACGTCTGAGTTTCAACCCCTGTTCTCTATTTCTTGGTATGGTGGCCTTTAAATTTTGTTTTATTTCTAGCAGGCAATAAGTTTATTTTTGACTGGATTTTTAACTTCTTGTCTTCATCTAGGGAGGCATGTTGGAGGACAGTGTCAAGTGAAAGGTGATATTTGAACTGTGAAATAAATTTAACAACAGCTAACATGTATTACTCTGTGTGATTTGTGTATTTGCTCCATGCCATAGAGAGCAAACTTACCGATAGAAGGTGACGGAATGTCCATCTTACAGATTAGGCAACAGAGATTCAGAAAGTCAAATGATCTTGTACAGCTAGTGAGTGGCATATACTGGATTGAAAACTAGGATTTTGACCTCAAAATTTAGGAATTTAAGCCCCACACTGTACTATTCCAAGCGGTAGAGGCTGATAGACACAATAAATTTTGGGCTTTGATCATTTCCCTTCCCTTCTGTTCTGTGCTCCTATCAGAGATTAACATACTGTCAGGGATATCTGGACTCTTGGGGGCTGGACTATATCTACTCTTTGTCCAGATCAAATAGAGAAATGGAAAGCCGCACAGAGTAGTTAATATCTACCCAGCTGTGCTACTTATTCTTTGATTTGTTTCCTCCTTTTCTTTGCAAGCTACTTTTGCACTCTGAAAGAGAAGTCCCAAAGATCTTATTTTCAATGGCTACTGTACATTTTATGGAGTTGTATTCTGCTAGAATATTATGCCCTAGAAATCTACTGAATTTGGCTTCAATGTTAACCTCATTCATCCTTGGATCAGTTCTATGGAAAAGAGACAAAAATAACAAAAGACTCCTTATGATATGAAAGCTTTTGATTGTCATTTCAGTGGCCCTTAATGATTTGGGGAGTAGCTTTCTGTCTCTCTCTTCACTCCCCTGCCCAGTACTCCCAAAGAAAAAGAAGCAAAACTAACCGAGTTCATTTCTTACTATTTGTGCTTTCAAGGAGACTGGAGTCAAAAAAGTGTTATGAAGCTGGTTTTGTGATTTACTATGATAAAGCCTTTTTATTTTGGACTAACAGACAACTGGAGGACAGGAGAGAGATGATAGAAGTTACTTTTTATAGTTTCTAGATAATTTTAAGACTACAGTAATTTTTAAAAACATTCTAAGTCTTTTTGGTAAAGGTATAGTTTTAAAAGTCTAATAATACTGCTCTAAATAAACTTACTTAGTCATAGTACACATTTTATCTATTTCACATTAAGTAGGACTATTAAAATGGGAAAAAATACATATGCATATGAGTTCACACAATGACAGTGATATTATTTCATGCTTCTCTCTTCCTATTTAATTATACAAACCATCTTTTGAAACCTGAAATGATTATGTAGGCTGTGCATAGTAGCTAAACAAAAGTAACGTGGAATTTTAATTCATGTATATATAAACTGGGTGCAGATTTGGACTGGTAGAAGTGAAGTGTAACAAAATTCAGTGCTAAGTTTTTTCTCAAACTCCATGACCTTGGAAAAATTTCTTTTTATTCTGTATGATGCAGGCAAAAACTGCCCCCTACCTACCTTTTGAAGCTGCTGCAAGATTTATTAAACTAGGGGAAAAAAACCCAAAAACTCATTAGAGGTCTGATGAGATAAAAGTTATGTAAATATGAAGCTGTATTGTTATCTCCAAGAGTTATATGAAGTTGAAATAACCTTTACAACATCCTTATGAGTCAAGTAGATAATCTTAGACCTATTTTTATAGATAAGAGAATTTAAGCCCTTGCATTAAAGCCACTTAAATTGGGTATATGAGAAGAGATACAATTACTGGATTCAGACTCAGGCCAGTATTTGTTGATACCTGAAAGTATTTTAAAGGGCAGTTTTGCAAAACTCCCATCATCCGCTCAGCAGTTAATGAGAAGAGTACGCATATTCTTCTCCCTCACTTTCTTTCTATGGTTCCTTGTGTAATTGATCTGAAATGCAAGACACCTTGTCTCAATGGTATCCAAGGGGAGCCAAGTATTTTGAGAGCTATTAAAAGACATCGTTCTAATGATGAAGCATATAATGTAATTTAGTGCAGCGGAAGCCAAGTTATCCACTAGCTATGGAGAGACCTAGGGAAAGGGGAAGACAGGATACTGATGTGACAACTCCTATAACTGGTGCAGGAAGGTCATGTGTGTAGTGAATACACCACCGTCTTTAACATTAACCCCCACCCCCACCAAATAAAAGCCAACATAAACTGGAGAATACAAATTTCACCTTCAACCTAAACAACTTGTTTTCAAAACTGTTCAACATTACTAGAAATTATTCAAAGTGCTAAATGTAGTGCCTGACACAAAATAAATCACCAATAAACATTAGCTGTTATTAGTTGGATTGGGAGAAAAAGGAATATTGCATAAAGTCAAGAACATACTAGGAATCAGATGCCTACACTGAAGCCTTCCTCTTTCACTAAATTGGTGTGTGACCGCGTTGTTTGGAAAGGGATCTGTGAAGTGGGAACAATGATCATACTTAGCTGAGTTTTGTTTAAAATAATTAATTAAATAGTTAATTAAGTAATGAGCGGATACATGTTAAATCCTTAGCAAGTTTTCTGGCATGGGTACACATCTAATTGACAAAATGTTAATACTGGACATTGTGCAGCTGACGTTGCTTTACCTGTGTGGCTCAGCCAGCCAGACATTATTCAGTGAGCCCTCCCAATGAGTCACAACTGAAGGAGGCACTGGGGAAAGAACAGATGAATGAGGGAGATGTGGTCCATACCTACGTGTAGATTTGTGGGGAGTTTTAGCAAAAAACACTCAAATGAAGTAATTGAAGACTACCATATATGTTAAGAAGCCAATAGGGGACTGACACAGAAAATGTGAAAGGAATTTTTTGTTGGGTAGGGAGTCAGAGAAAGTCTCTCCAAGGAAGTACATTTAAATACAGATATCAGGGCGCCTGGGTGGCTCAGTTGGTTAAGCGACTGCCTTCGGCTCAGGTCATGATCCTGGAGTCCCGGGATCGAGTCCCACATCAGGCTCCCTGCTCAGCAGGGAGTCTGCTTCTCCCTCTGACCCTCCTCCCTCTCATGCTCTCTGTCTCTCATTCTCTCTCTCGCAAATAAATAAAAATCTTTAAAAAAAAAATTAAATACAGATATCAAAGAAGAGTCAGCCACGTGAAGTAGGCATGGTCATGGGATTCCAGGCAGCATATGCAAAACTGAATGAGTTGAAAAAAACTTGGCACATGGGAAGAAAGGATGCCCAGAATGGCTGGAGCATATGGGTGAGGGGAGAGAGAGCTGCCAAAAGTAGTTGAAGAACAGGCAGCACTCACCTCTTGCAGGCCTAATTGGCCATACAAGGATCCCATGGGGATTTTATTCTGTTTGCAATGGTAAGTCAGTGAAGAGTTTCAAATAATGGCAAGGAATAATATTTTTTTATCCATTTCAAAGACCACTTTTGCTGCTTGGCAGGGCAAGTCATCTGAACTTTTTTGATCATGCAACGCCAATTAGCACGTGGCTCCCAAATGTTCATATTCTTTTTCTGTCTCTCTGTGTATAGTTAGATAGAAACATACATTTATATATGTTAATTCTTAATTAAATATTAACAAGGCTGTTTTCTTCCTGCACACAATGAATTATCTTATGGTACTATTTGGATACGTGTACCCCACTTCGGAGATGACTATTGCAGAGATAAGATGGAGCAGAGCATAGCTTTCTTTTTTTTTTTTTTTAAGATTTTATTTATTCATGAGAGACAGAGAGAGAGAGAGAGGCAGGCAGAGGGAGAAGCCGGCTCCCCAAGGGGCAGGGAGCCCAATGCGGGACCCGATCCCAGGACCCTGGGATCATGACCTGAGCCAAAGGCAGATGCTTAACCATGTGAGCCACCCAGGTGCCCCGAGCATATCTTTCAATGTACAATGAAAAGACTCCTTATTGGAATTACAGATCTATGTTCTCTACTGACATTTGATAGCAACTATTTTCCTAATAACCCATTCTTAATGCAGTACATTAATACAATCTGTTGGGTTACTTAGTGAGTTGTTGGATTGGAAATACCTTGAAATAGGCTAGCCCACTTTCCCCCATAATTAAGCCATTTCTTGAAGTCTTCCAGGAAAAGAAAATGGTTTAGGGAACTACTCGTACTTTCCTTTTCTGCTTGTTGACAAAGGATCAGAGACATAAGAAATAAAATGAATTTATAAAAAAAAAATTCTTGGAGCCAATTTCACCCACATCTGTGTAGCCTTTTTCTCAAATGAATAATTAGAATCAGGCATTTAAAAAACTCCTGCCCTCTATGAATTCTCAGCAAATGGACTGCAAATGATTTCATTTTAAAGGGATTATTGTAATGGGTCTGTTTTAAAAGATGGGAGTTATAAATTATTTGGGAAGGAAAAATCAGCTCTCTTTCTACCAATTCTTCAGGTGGAACTTCATTTTGAAATCAAAACCGCCTAAATTTTGGTAGGGCAATAATAGACTAAGACCAGAAAATTTGAATTCACTAATTTCTTTCTTTTTTCCATTTTGCATTTTCCAGTCCTATATTAGAATGGGAATTTATTCAGGTTCTGACTCTTTAACCTGGTTTTTCCTCTCTTGGAGGAAATCTCACACACTCATCCAGACTGGAAAGGAGGTTAGCAGGGGATAGAAAGAAGGCATAAGGCAAACAATCCCACAAAGCTCTGAAAACCTTTCTCAGGAGAGGAAAACAGTTGCCCTGGGTTTTAAGGAAGAGCATTTGCAGTTTTGGGAGGAGGGAGGACCTCTGGCTCTCCTCTCCATCTAGAAGCCTGCCAGACAATGTTCCTTTTTTAGGAGGATCCAGGCTTGGGTAGTTGAGGTGCTTTTCGAAGAACAGTCTGTGTCTCCCTTAAAAACAAACAGGTCACTCTTTGTCTTTAGCACTTACATTCAAAGGCTAAGGAGTCTGTTCCCTTGCATTTGCATATTTCTTGGATTGGACATAAGAACAAGAATTTAAATAATCGTTTGTGTAACACAGCTCTGGGTTGGATTGATATAAGAGAAATTCCTCTTGAACAGTATCAAAAAGGGTATCATTAATTGAAGAATAATCATCACTGCTACTTTTAAGTTGGTCCTAGCACAAACTCACAATTTAGATTTTTCAGGAAGGTTACCTTTGCAAGTGTGAAAATGAACAAAAATGTAATTAGAAACTGAAGATTTGCGTGGCATTCATTTGTTTAATCAGTAAATACGCTTCGAATAGTTTAATAGCTACCCTGTGATAAGGAAGTGTTATTAGGCCCATGAAGACTACAAAGAAATTTGAAGGTATTTCAAGCCTTAGAAGCAAACTTCCCATTTGAAAAAGGCTTGGGTTTGGGAAAATTCTTTGTAATTTTCAAAGCCCATTCACCTACTATAAATCTTCATCTGAACTTTTGAACAGTAGCAGGGGAGCTGGGCTGGACAGACATTATAATCATACAATTATAGAATTTTAGGAGTGGAAGGAATTTTAAAGGTCATCTGATGCAACCGCTTAATTTTAAAGTGTAGGAAGCTGAGAGATTGCCACTTCGTCTGAGGCCCCACAGCAAACTAGGCTGTGGCAGAGCATCCAGCATAGCCTTGAAGTTTGCTGATAAGAATCTTCAGGTATGTGCTAGAAGCTCTAGGCTAGGCACAAAAGACATAGGATAAATAAAGCACCGTGCCTTTTTTCCTGTATCTATTTGCATACAGACGTAGAATAGACTCACGATACGTATGTATTCAATTAAAGACTGACAGATTTCCTAGCGCGTAGGAGACTGTGTCAAGCTGAGGATAAAAATGGCAAACAAAATAAACTGGCCACTTCTTCCAAGTTGCTCACAATTCCTGTCCTCAGTGAGTTTGTGGTCTCTTCGGGGAGCCAAGATACATGCCCACAAAATGCAGGAAGATTGAATTCAAATACAGTGAGCGCTTCAGGAGGTCCGGAAAGGAATCTAAGCGTAATAATGGATGAAAAAAATCGCCCCAGACCACACACACACACACACACACACGATCATTTAATTACATCATTCTCCGCTGTTGCCTTCCTGGGATCTCCCCCAGGCTGGGACACTCAGGCTCTGCTTAAGCTACGGTAAAGACGCCAACTCGCGGAGACGAAGGAGGGAAAGACCAGGAGCCCACCCAACCTTGTCATCTAAACTGGAAGAGACGAGGAGGGGGTGGAGTGCGGGGGAGGAAACGGCAGCAGAGACTGACAGAAACAGTAAAATAGGAATAGGAAGTCCCCAACACAGCGAGCACTCCGCGAGCTCCGGCTGGCCGCCCCCACGGGAGGGAGAGCGGAGACGGCGGCCGCGGGGGCGCAGAGCGGGCGCCAGTAGCGCCCGCGAACCCAAGGGGAGGGCCGGCGACGCATCCAGTCCCCGCAGCCACCCGCGCGGCGCAGCTCGGCGGCGGGACGCGGCGCCCGGAGCCCCGGCAGCTCCCGCCCCCCCTCCCGCGCCGCCCGCCCGCCCGCGCGCCAGCGCCCGCTCCGCCCGTGACTTCAGTTCAGCTCCACCCCCGCGTGGCGGCGGCTCGCTCGGTCCGAAGCCGCGCTCGGCACCAGCCCAGCCTGGGCAAGCGGCCGCCACCTGCCCGCGCCGCCTCCGCCCGCCCCCTCCGCGGCCCAACTTGGATGGAGTTGGGGTCCTGAGCGCCTGCCCCCCGCAGCCGGCCCGCGGAGAGCCCCGCGCCGCCGCCCCCGCTCCGGCCCCCTCTCCGCTCGCTGCTCTCCGCTCCCGCGATGGGAAAAGTTGGCGCCGGCGGCGGCTCCGCAGCCCGGCTGAGCGCGCTCCTAGCCGGCGCGGGGCTCTTGGTCCTCTGCGTCCCGGGCGCCTGCGGCGGCGGCCCCTGCTACCCCCAGCTATCCCCCGGCGCGGCCCCGCGCTGGGCTGCGACCCCAGGTGGCTTCCCTCGCCAGGGGCCGCGAGGCAGAGCTGCTGCCACGCCCCTGCCCCTCCTTGGGCGCCCCCTGTTCGCAGTGGCCCCCGGAGACCGAGCGCTGTCCCTGGAGCGGGCCCCCGGCACCGGGGGGTCCGTGGCGGTTGCCCCACGCTCTGGCCGGCGGAGACGGAGTGAAGCGGATCCCGGGAAGGCAGAACGGGGAGAGGGCGCGAGTCGAAGCCCCCGGGGAGTGCTAAGGGATGGAGGGCAGCAGGAGCCTGGGACTCTGGAGCGGGACCCGGACAAAGCCACTCGCTTCCGGATGGAGGAGCTGAGACTGACCAGCACCACGTTCGCGCTGACAGGCGACTCCGCACACAACCAAGCCATGGTCCACTGGTCTGGCCACAACAGCAGCGTGAGTAGATGGGGACTGAGGGCAAGGGGTGAAAGATGGAAAGGGTTAAAGCAGAATGTTGTGTTCTGATGGAGAATTTGGGGAAATGAGGTTTCTGGACTTGAGAGATGCTGCAAGCTAAAGTCTTCCCTGCCCACGTCCCCTAGGAGTTAATGTCACCTATCAGGAGACCCATGGCACCATCAGAGTCCTCTCAGAACCCCTCAAAAGCTTCAGACTGGGCAGGCAAATCCCTGTTTCCTGTTTCCTGGTCTCATTGGTGTAGTAACAGAGCTGAAGACAGGCAAACAGAGGGGGTTAAGTATTCTGAATGTGGAGGTGAATGGGTTAAATTTCCAGGCAGGATGACATTCCTTTAAGTGACTTTCCTTTTACTTGCTAGACTTATGGGTGAGCACAAGTAAGATCAAGAAGACTTTACCTATAAGCTTATTTTTATGCAAAGCTTCTAACCCCCTCTTCCCCAGAAGGGAAGAGATATGCAGCGGACACTAAGGTGCCCTTAATGTATTCTCTGTTTCTGGGGACCAAGTGGATGCAAGTTTCAGGACAGGAACTCTCTAGCATCTTCTAACAGCACCAGCCAGTGTGTTTTGAGAGCTGGGGCTTTCCAGCCTGTGAATGAGTGGTTGTTCTCTGGCATGATCAGTCCCGGGAAGATCAGATATATCCCAGTGACAACAACCCCCTGTTCTTCCCCATTGACTGACCTCCTCTAGAGAAGAGCACAAATAAAGACTTAGCCCTCCTTTTATGAAGGGACCAGGGGGATTGCTGGATTCCCCATGCTGACACTGGGGAGAGTGGGTGCAAGTCCATGAGCATTGGCCACGTCAGGGGAGGTTTTAGATTTTTGGAAAAGCCTGCATGTCTGGAATCTGGGGTAGCTATTCCAGCTTAAACTGCACCTAGAAAACTTCAATGAGCTGAAATAGTAAAGATCCAGCTTTGATGGTAATAAGTGAAGATGATTTAAAAGTGTGGAAAGTTCTCTGAGCTGCCATTAAGCAGACAAGAAGAACATAAAAACCAAGGATGGGTAAAATGAAAAAAAAAAAATCAGAGTTTCAGCTTCCATCGGGTTATTGAGATTGTAGTATTCGTAACATGTACAGTCTATGCAGCCTGGTACCTTTCAAAATGTTTTCAGTTGTGATGTCATTGCCAGAAACCTTCCCAGGGAAGTGCCACTTTAGTGAGTTGTGCTCATTGTCAGCTTTTTAACGAAAGTTGTGAATGTTTAAAATAATAGTCTGTCGTCGTGGGTTCTTTGGGTATATAGATATAAACTGTATTAAGGCAAACCATGATAAATGCTTTTTTTTTTTTTTTTTTTTTGCATTGATGTCTCTGTCCTGAGAGGATCAGCAAGGTTTTCCCTACAATTCAGCTCTCATGACCGAGGCTATGGTTTTCTATGGTTCTCAGGAATGATTTAATCAAATAATTGAAGCTGAAATTCTTTCCATTCAAGTTCCGGAGACCCTTGCCCTCATTTCTTACCTTAACTATCATATCTTTCATATCAAAACCACTAAAATTAATCCCCCAATTTGAACTCAAATCTTCTTAAACTGAATAACTTTCACACTGCTTTAAGTGATTAACTCAAAGCTTCTGGCTTTAAGGGGAGATTTTAAACACATCAAACATTATATCTGGTTGTATCGAGAAGTAAAGGACATTGGACTCAAAATATTTCTGGCTTTTAATGTAATTTGAGCTGTAAAGTATCACGCACCCATTAGACTAGTTCATCTCTTGAAAGATCCTGGAAAGAGCTGGAAAAGGAGAATACATCTTTGGCAAATTTTAAACTCCATTTAAGAAATGGCGCCAAGCACTGCCAGCCTTTTTTATTTTTTATATGATACTTATAAGCACAGTCCCACTTCTTAGGGTCAGGTCGTGGATGGGCAACATGCAGGCATGTCTGAGATAATGTAGCAAATAATCAAGGTAGTGCATGTGAAAGGTTTGAGCATTCAGATCATGTTGCTAGTGAGATTTCTACCCTTTGAAGTTTTTAATTCTGTAAGGAACCCCCCCCCCCCCAGCCCCAGCTCTGCATCCCTGCCTGTTTATACACAAATAGGTTTTTTTTTTTTTTTTTTTAGCATATATATGCAGATGGCAGAGGGAGAACTATAGTCTTAATCCAGGTCCCACAAAACAAAACTGGCCCAGATTCATAGGAGACACAAAGTTTAACAATTGTTTTTAAAGGAAGGAAGGCAGAAAAAACTTTTTCTGGGCAACTCTGTGAGGTGAAAAGCTGTGTGGAGACTTGAGTTCTAGTTCTGCTTATTTGTGGTTTGATCTTGGCAAGTTGATTGCACTCTGAGGGTGAATTTCCTCATCCTTGAAATGGGGTCCATGCCAATTCATTACATGCCAGGTTGCACATAAGTGTGTTGTGATTGTCAAGAACAGTACGGTACACCTGTTTAGAACTCTCAACTTACAGCACTTCACGTCTCCCTAGAGCAAGAAATCCACTAACTTAAACCTGAGGGCAACACTGTGGGGCTCTCATTTTCTTCCCATTTAGATGTCAGTCCCCCTGTAAATCCACCCCCTGACCCACTCAGGGCCAGAGGCAATACACATCCTCTGAACCTGTCTCACCTTTAGCTAAAAGCCTTGTTAAGTAGGGTTTCTGATTACAATAACACCTGCATTAAAGCTGTAAATGTATGGTAATTATAGGCTGCCTGTCATACTTGTGAGGAATTCTGGATGTTTCTCTCGCCTCCTTTCCTTCTTCTTCCTGCCCCCTCCACTGTTGGACTTGTGCAGTTGTGTAAAGACATGACTGTTTTGCCTCATCCGTGGGAGTGATGTGATTCCTCTATACTGCAGTCTAGCTTGATGGAAAGTGTTGCTAGAGTTGGTGGAACACCTGGGGGATCTTTTGGCATGAAAGGTGCTGGGTATGAATCATTTGTCATGAGCTTGGTGTCGTAAGCAAGAACATATTGTTCCTACCCTACTCATCCTAGGCATGCTGTGCCCTGATCTAAATTTATACAGTAATCCTTAGTTTGTTAAAATATATATTTGTCTATATATGCATGTGTGATGGGGCATGTGTTTATTCTTTATTTCCAAGAAATTTCAAAGTGCCACACTTATTAACCCTTATAAAACCCTTGTTAGGTAATAGGTGAGTGGCAAGTGTTAATATTGATTATTCATATTTTTATTCTGGAGTCAATTTGAGTATTTCAGTTCACTGTCTTGTCCTTTTCTTACCGGAAATAGTGTCAGAGGCTTTTACTTCTATTTTGCCATTATGATACTTTAATGCTGTATTAGGATAGACCACGATGATCTGGTTGATTTCCATGTACCACTTTGTCTTTCCTTGTTCTGGGACTTGACATTTACCATCCAACCTTCATGAATAAACTGAGTCCCAACTTGGGTCAGGTTTTGGGTAGATGCCTTACGTTCTATCATCACACTTAATTTTCACAAAAATGTTATGAGTAGATATTCTTATTCTCATTACATAGAGAAGCAACCTGAGGCTCTGGAAGCTAACTGAGTTACTGAGATGGTACAAAAGGTCAGTGGCAAATAGGGGCTGGCACCCAAACCTCACAGACTGGCTGGTCTTAAAGATTTTCAGGTAGGACAGAAGAGCTCAGACCTCTTGGAGTCAGTATTTTAAATAATCCTCTCTTGGGGTGGATTTCAGATGATGCTGGAAGAGGGCGCAGTGTTAGCTGGGAGCTCCATCTCCTTGTAGAAAAGCAAGGGTTTTAACACGTGCCTGTCACATTGCACTCTTTACCTTAAGTAGTGATTTGGTTGTTCTCTTATCCGCCTACCTCTTCATCTTTAGTGAGACATGGAATCTGCACCTGGTGATTCATTGAGCACGAGGTAACCTGCCATCATTCTGCACTCAGATCTGGTGTTCTTCACGAACAGATTCCTTTTCTAAGTGACTTACAAACCTGATTTTGGAGAGAGGTTGCATGTAAACACTTGCTTTGACTGTACATTTAAACATATTTTTTACTTTTTAACAAAGTAAAATGATAAACAATTTTAGCTTTCTCTAGCAAGCCCACATATTTCCTTCTCTGATCGGTGCTTTATGCTATTAGTGAATGTTAATGTGGTGTGACATGGAAGGCAGTGGGTTTGGAGCAGACAAATTTGAGTTTGAACGTTAGCTCTCCTGCTTACCACATTCTGCCTTGAACAAGACATTTAAATTCTTGGAGCTTCACCTTCCTCCACTAAAATATGGGGATAGTGTGTCTTTCGCAGGCTTTTCTTGCAGATATGACATCACGTATGTGAAGTGGCTGGTACGTAGTAAGTGCTCAATAAATGCTCTTTGTTCTTTTAATTGCAGAAATAATTCTCCACTGGCAGATAAGAATCCTGAGTTATAATCTCAACTGTGTACAACAATTAGATATGTAGTCATAATGTGGCCTCAACAGTTTCATCCTCTGTAAAATGATGGAAATAGACCAGAGCACCACAGAAATCCCTGAGGGGTTAAAATTAACTTAACAGTTTGTGCAGCGTGCAGGTATTGTGCACCTACTACATTTAAGTGCACTAGGAGTGTTGGGGATGCACAAATGACACAATGACCTATACCCTTGACCTATAAGGAGCAAGCCTTTCATTCACGTGATTCCTCCTTTTTTTCCATGGTTCATGTGCGTATCTACTTATAGGAATTCAAAACATTTAAGATCCAAGCAGGCATTCATTTCAATGCGTGTTTGCAGCAAAACCTAATTTATTATATTTATTGTATCACATCTTCATGTTAAGGAATTTTTTATCTTTGGACAAAAAAAAAATTCTTCATATGAAATTGGGAAGTCAGTTTCTCTTAAGATATTTAAGGGGTTTTCTAGAGGAAAACGACATGAATGTTGACTCTGGGAACTTTCTCCACATCCTTTTATAGAAAACCCCCAGAAATTCATAGACTAAGGTACAAAAGCTGAGGGACTTATTTATTTAATAATTATTTAGTAAGAGAAGAATAATTGCTCACCTTCAAGGAGAGATTGCCATGTGGCAACATTATGCTAAGAAGCTTACACAAATTATCATATTTACTTTTAATTCTACAAATATGCATTGAGTCCTAATATTTGTTAGACACTGATAATAGAGATATATGTGGAGTGATGCACGAAGGTGAAAAGAAATAATATGCGCCCTCAAAGCGCTTTCTGTCTTGTACTCAAAGAATCCTCTGAAGAGGCAGCCGAAGCTAAGTGTCCTCTGAGGGCATAGCGTGCTGTAGGAGTTCAGAAGAGGATCAGACATCTACAAACTGGGGTGGTCTTCAAACTTCATTGCAGAACAGGTGCTTCAAGTGAACCTTGAAATGGAGATAATATTTTGATTAAGAGATGGAGTATTTATTTATTATGTTACGTTAATCACCATGCATTACATCATTAGTTTTTGATGTAGTGTTCCATGATTCATTGTTTGCGTATAACACCCAGTGCTCCATGCAGAACGTGCCCTCTTTAATACGCATCACCAGGCTAACCCATCCCCGCATCCCCCTCCCCTCTAGAACCCTCAGTTTGTTTTTCAGAGTCCATAGTCAAGAGACGGAGATTTTTACAAGGATATTTTGAGCTGAATGGTTAGTGTGACTGAAGGTCAAGGGTAGAGATGTATAAATTCCTATGTATTCCAAGAAATTAGCCTACATTAAATGTAAACCATGTTTAACTGAAGTTTTCGTCTTAGAAATAGTTTAAAAAATACTCCTTAAGCAAAAATATACACATTCATCTTCTGGTGACTTTGGGTATAATCCAAGCCCAAAAAGAAAATAAAACCAGGGTGGTCACTTAAAGATATGATTGTGTTTATTGCCTTTATTTGCACATTAAATCTCAGCTGGAGACATCATTGTTTCATTTTTACCTAGACATTTGCCACACACAGTTTTCTCCAAAGGGCTTTCTTTTGTTTAAGTCCTTGGTCAGAAATATCATGGGCCCGGCTGCCCAGAGGGTAAATTAATTTAGTTCCCAGCCAGCTGATGTTAAATCACTAAACATACGTAAAATGTTTATCCTGTCTTTGTGTATATCTCAATTACTGTTCTGTATCTCTGGCTAGAAAGAGTGGAGAATGCATCTGTGTGTCCTAGAGAGGAAACGAGCCAAAATGGTGTTGCTGCAGTGGCCAATGGTGATGGCAGAGAATAGGCGTGGTCAGTGTGAGGGGGAGCCAGGTGCTGTGGTGGAGGAATGGTTACTCTGAAGGGGGGTGCGCTGTGCTCAGGTGGGCTGAGAGGAATCGTCAAATGGTCGGCAAGAAACAAAGGTGGAATCTTACTGAGCAAGGTTTATGAAGAAAGAACAGAGCCTCTTCTAAAAGGTAAGTAGAGAGAAAAAGGGCATGAATGTTCTGTAGGAAATCCCACGTGAAATTTTTCATGTGTATAAAAGTTATTGTGTCTGTTTCTATAGTACTCCTGAATGTTGTTATACCACTTTCGATCAGTTATAGCCATTTCCTTTGCAAAATGCTTCAGCTTTCAAAGATTGGAATATTACTTCCCCTACCTGAGTTTTTTGTTTTTTTGTTTTTTGTTGTTGTTGTTGTTGTTGTTGTTTTCCACCAAGGGCCTATGAGATAAGAAAGGCAACTATCATCTACATTTCTCAGGTAGGGAAACCAAGGCACTGCTCTTAATAAGCAGGTCAGTTAGTGGAAGAAGAGGGTCAACAACGCTTTGTCACACTGTAGACTGATTCTTGGTTTGGCCCGCCACTGGCTTTCCACAGGCAAGAGTTAGAACAGCTGCATCCCGGGGCACCTGGGTGGCTCAGTTGGTTAAGCGACTGCCTTCGGCTCAGGTCGTGATCCTGGAGTCCCGGGATCGAGTCCCACATCGGGCTCCCTGCTCAGCAGGGGCGTCTGCTTCTCCCTCTGCCCTCTTCCCTCTTGTGCTCTCTGTCTCTCATTCTCTCTCCCTCAAATAAATAAATAAAATCTTAAAAAAAAAAAAAAAAGAACAGCTGCATCCCAGCCTCTCGGTTTGCCTGAAGCCTATGCACCTGTGTCTATAATGTTTGCCGATGTTTGAGGAAGTGTGGATATTGGCCACGGAGCTCCTGAGTTCTAGGCTCAGCTGCTCAGGTTATTTATACTGGGCTTCAGTGCAAGTGGCCCTATGAAGAGTCATGCTCTTGGCATTGTTTAAACCGTTCAGAGGGAACCTTAAAAAGAGATGATGGGACTTTCTGCAAGCCAGGTCTCTGGCAAAAACCCATTCTCCATCTTCCACGGCTAATGGACTTCAGAGATCAGATTACTTACAACTGCGCTAGTTGTAGCAGGGGCTTGGGGGCAAGAGGGAAATAGCCACCTCTTCCCCTCCTTAATTGTCTGATGTAGAGGAAATGCCATTTAAAATTACATTAAGTATGGTCTAGTCAAGGGAATGTCAACATTTGGGGACAGCAGTAGCCAAACTGAAGGGTGCCTGTTGAAACTCATGGATTTTATTTGTTCAAGGATTATAATTGAGTTACCAGCTATTGCCTTTTCTACTCCTTCTGACTTTGGGGGTAGGGGTGGGGATGTGAGCAAAGGAGAATTTGCTGAACACCGTGATAGCTCCCTATGGCCAGATAAGGTGTATCGATTATAATAGAATCCCCTCTTCACAATACTATAAATAACCACCAATTTAGTGAGCAGCTTCCCTGGAAGTACATTCTAGAGCATCACATTATTTCACTCCATCCTCCCACCACCATAATACAAACGAGGTATTATTGTCCTCATTCTAAAGTTGTGGAAAGTCATGGCTTAAGGAACTTGCCCAAGGTCACCCAGCCGTAGGGTGGCACAGCTGGAATTTGATTTTTGCCCTTTCTGGCTCTAAAGCTTTTTCTCTTTGATCACATTGACCTTCTGTAAGGGTTCAGTTCTGAGTTTCTTTAGGGAGAACCTCACAAGTCAGGGCAGAGGGGTCCTAGGGGAGCTCCTAGCACAGGAACCCCACCTCAGGGTTTTCCCTGTCCTATCCCGATCTCAGGGCACTAACCTGATACATTTTACTTGGTAATAAGCTTCTTCATGATGGAGCTTGATCAAAGCCTTAAGGGCCATCTGTCCGCATGAGTGGCTCTCCTGGGGTTATTAATATGGGTCGTCTTGTTATTGTAGGAGGATATGTAGGATGTGCTATTTGGTTTCTCCCTGCTGGTTAATGAACCTAGAGTGACACTGTGGGCAACTTATATGCTTTGTAAAGAAAGTGCTAATAAGAGTCATGTTATTAGACCACCAACTAATCCCGTTGTGCCCTGAAGCCAGTGGATTGATGCCTCTAGTCATCTTCCCCTAACCAGAGTAGCAGAGGCTACTGAGACACAAAATTGTGGGCCATAGATCCTTCTGCTTCAGGGTCTTTGGGGGAGGGTTGGGTGGGTTAAATGCAAAAGGTCTTCCCCTTAACACTTCCCAAGATACATTCTTTAATTTTTTTTTTTTAATCTGTTTGAGAGAGAGCCTATGTGCAAGAGTGGAGGGGAGGAGCAGAGAGGGAAAGCAGACTCCCCACTCAGCAGGGAGCCCAACTGGGGCCTCAATCCTAGGACCTTGAGATCATGACCTGACCCGAAGGCAGACACTTAACTGACAGAGCCCCCAGGAGCCCCCCAAAATTACTCTTGATAAGAACCATTAAAGGGGAGAAAAAGCTATTTTAGGCATGGTTGTCACCTGCTTAGAAACCTATCTGTAACCCTGTTTACCCTGACTTACGTTTTGCTGAGTTGATGGGAGAATCCTGAACTGGGCAGCCATGGGAACCTCAGGCAGCATTTCTCAAAGTCTGACCTCATGGGACCTGCTTTTAAATCTGTTGATGGGGACTAGGAATCTTTATTTTACAAATTCCCTTAGGAACTCTATAAAGATTGAAAATCATTTCCCTAAAATTCATATGTGAGTTTTGGGGTCCATGAACCCCTTCCATTGTCTGCACAGTGTATAAGTATCAATATGCTTCACTTTTCCCCATGGCAAGCTAAAGCCCACAGCTTTTATCAGCTTCTCCATGGAAACTATGACCCCAGGGAAGAAGACCTGGTGTGACATATTGTAGGAGAATGAGAGACAATTACAGGGGACAGCGCAGGTCCCCAGACAGAAGATGATACTTTTTGCCAAATGGTGATATTTTTATCACTGGATGTATTCTAGGCAGTTTCTTTCCTGGATGTCCATATGACCATGAGTAAACCATGTCTTCAGTGGCTGAAAGACTACATTATTTTAACTAGAACACAATGTTTTGTGATGGGGTTGAATTCTTGCTCCACTATCTACTGGATATGTGAACTTGGGCAATTAGCTTTACGACCCTGTGCTTTAGTTTTCTCAATTGCAAAATGGAGATAATAATGGTATACTTTTTATAGGGTTTCTTAATGGTTAAAGGAGACAATAGATATAAAAATGCTGAAAGTGGCATGTGGCACATAGCAAGCAATCAGTAAAGTTTAACTATTATCATCATCATTGTTATCACCATTATTTTGTTAGTATTAATACTAGAATTACTAATGCTCAAGTAGGACCTACTAAATGGTGTTTTTAATATGTTGCTCTTGATATTGCTTCTGTTTCTGCAGTTACATTCTTGCATTCCAGTTCCATTTTATAAATGAGGCCAGGACTCTGTCTTACTCTTTCTGTCATCCCTCTCAAGTCTCCAGCTATTTACACATAATAGTTGTAATAAGGCTCTGGACCTAATTTCCACTGTGTGTGTGTGTGTGTGTGTGTGTGTGTGTGTGTTGGGGTGGGGGTGGGGGTCCATACCAACAAACAATTCCCTGACACCAGCTGGGTGTCTATAATTCAACTCAGTTTTGACACCATCTACCCAGAGATAGCATTGGATTCTACCAGTTAAGGGCTCAGTCCCACAAGACTGCCATCCCCCACCTCCCAAATTCAGATGTCAGGGTGTCTCCTGTGCTTTTGACCAAACAGCTATAGATTAGAAGTTCCAATGACTCTTTCCTTGAGTTTGGTTAATTTGCTACAGCAGTTTACAGAACTTAAGAGAAACATTTCACTTACCAAATTGCCAGTTTCTTACAAAAGGATATAACTCAGGAATAGTCAGATGGAAGAGATGAGCAAGATGATGCCTTGAGCAAGGTATGGGGAAAGGGCATGGTGGTCTCTCTGAGCATGCTGTCCCTGAATCTCCACATGTTTACCAAGCTAGGATCTTTTGGAACCCTGTCCTTTGGATTTTATGGAGGCTTTATTACATAGGCATTATTGATTAAGTCATTGGCCATCAATTCAGCCTTCAGCTCCTCTTCCCTCCCCAGAGGTTAAGGATTGGGACTGAAATTTCCCAACCCTCCAATCAGGGTTGTAACCAGTCTCCATTCTTAGGTGTGATCCCATATTCGTCTCATTAACATAACAAAGGACACTTTCTTTTTTTTTTTTTTTTTTTTTTTAGATTTTTATTTATTTATTTGACAAAGAGAGACACAGCGAGAGAGGGAACACAAGCCAGGGGGAGTGGGAGAGGGAGAAGCAGGCTTCCCACCGAGCAGGGAGCCCGATGCGAGGCTCGATCCCAGGACCCTGGGATCACGACCTGAGCAGAAGGCAGAGGCTTAATGACTGAGCCACCCAGGTGCCCCAACAAAGGACACCTTTATCTTTCTCATCACTTAGGAAATTCCCAGGGTCTTGGGAGCTTGGTGCCAGAGATGAAATGAAGATCAAATGTACATTTCTTTCTTTCTTTCTTTCTTTCTTTATTTTTTTAAAGATTGTATTTATTTATTTGACAGAGAAAGACACAGCAAGAGAGGGAACACAAACAGGGAGTGGGAGAGGGAGAAGCAGACTCCCCGCCGAGCAGGGGATTCCGGGACTCCAGGATCATGACCTGAGCCGAAGGCAGTCGCTTAACCAACTGAGCCACCCAGGCGCCCTCCTTTTTTTTTTTTTTAAAGATTTAATTTATTTATTTGTCAGAGAGAGAATGCATAAGCAGGGAGAGCAGCAGAGGGAGAAGCAGGCTCCCCGCTGAGCAAGGAGCCCGATGTGGGGCTCGATCCCAGGACCCTGGAATCACGACCTGAGCCGAAGGCAGACGCCTAACCGACTGAGCCACCCAGGTGTCCCTCAAATATACATTTCTTATTATAAATCACAATATCACAACTTGCTTACTAAATATTTGCTGTTTTGGGGATGGGAAAATTTTCTAAATTCTAAAGAAAGTGCTTCTAGTTAGGGGCGGCACCTGGGTGGCTCAGTTGGTTAAGTTTCTGCCTTTGGCTCAGGTTATGATCTGGGGTCCTGTGATTAAGCCCCACCCTTGGGCTCCCTGCTCAGCAGGGAATCTGCTTCTCCCTTTCCCTCTACCCCCTCCCCCTGCTCATGTGCATGCTCTTTCTCTCTAATAAATAACTAAAATCTTAAAAAAAAGTTCTAGCTGGTCGAAGGATTAAATTGACAGGCAGAGTAACAGAAAATAAAATTTAATTCTTGTGTGTAGTGAATCCACATAAGCATGAGATTCCAAAGAGAGTAAAGCAAAATGGGGTATATATGTCATTCTGAACTAAGGAGAAAGGGGTATGGGTCTGAGACTTGAAAGAGGAGGAGGACAATTCATGGGAAGATGAAAAAGAAAAAATGTTTGGTAAACAAAATATTTTCTGGACCATATAGAAACAATGGGACACAGAGGGGAATTTTAACAAAGACTTCTCTAGGTTCTTCCATGTCTCCTACACCTCGTTCATGTTATACTATAGTTGTCTATGGGGATAGCTCCCTTCCCAGAGCAGGTCCTCCATCTAAATTCTTTTAGCAGTTGTGGGGTAGGTCAAAAATTCTTCCCAAGTCTTTTGGGCTTTGATTATTTTCAGCTTGAAATAATCTGCACACCAAAGTGGCACATTTTGGGGCCACCAGCCCTTAGCAACTACAGTGTTTTATTTGCTCTTTCCATGGGGAAAATGGCTTTTCACTTACAACCCATGATCTTATTCATGAGTGTTATGGAATATTCAGCCACTAAAAGATTGCTTATGTAAAAATATACATTGAATTGGAAACCCCCTACAAAATACTGGAAAGGGAAAAAAAGGATTAAAACCTAGTACAAATATAAGCCACGTGAAGTCAGGGGGTTTTTTGGTCTGTGTTGTTCCATCAAATATCTCAAGGCCCTAGAAATATACCTGGACATGGAAGGGACTCAATATATTTTTTTTAAATTTTATTTATTTATTTGACACAGAGAGAGAGACAGCAAGAGAGGGAACACAAGCAGGGGGAGTGGGAGAGGGGGAAGCAGGCTTCCCACTGAGCGGGGAGCCTGATGCGGGACTCGATCCCAGGACCCTGGGATCATGACCTGAGCTGAAGGCAGACGCTTAACGACTGAGCCACCCAGGCGCCCGGGACTCAATATTTTTAAAAATTTATTATATACTATAAAATACCACTTTCGTAAAAAAATAAAATAAAATAAAAAAAAGAGGAAGAGTATGATTTGATGTTCACCTGTGATTATAATGAATGTTGGGTTTATAGGTGATGTTTTTCACTTGTCCATAGTTTCACTGTTGTTGTTTTTCAATAAACATGCATTGCTTGAGTTATTTTTAAAAGTTATTTGAAAAATGAAAAAAAAAACAAAACAAGAGAGAGCAGGCGCGATTTTGAACTTGGCCTCATTAGAACCGAATTCCAGGCAACCGAACTAAACAAAGAGCCCACGTTCAAGTTGCCTGATCTGCTTCCAATCACTGTTGTTGGGAGAGAGCTAGTGCCCAGGGTCTTTGCAAAGCAGCAAGATCACTCTGTGTCTCTCTTCGGGTGCAGTGAGCAGCAGCAGGGGCTACCAGGGCCTTTGTTTACCGTCCCCCTTGCTGATTCCAGAAAGAGAGATCCAGAGGTAATTTCACCAATCTGCCTGACCACCCCTTCCACAAATTCTAGTAACCTCCAGGCTCCAATAAAAGAGCATGTATTTTGTTTTAAATCTTAGTCTCTGTCTTGAGCTTTGTCTCCATCTCTAAATCATATATGTACATATGATTGCGTACATAATAGATGTGTGCATCCCCGTGCGTGTCCATATATTCACAGCGGCTTAAGCTCTGATATACAGCACTTAGGTCTCTACCCTTAAAAGTGGAATGTTAGATACTGCTGTAGCGATGGTCACTGACTGTGAGAGCTGAGTGGAAGAACATCTCCAGGACAGAGAGAGAGAAAAAGAAACCCAGGAATGAGAGAGACAGTAGAAGCAGAGCTGGTGAGCAAGAAAGAATAAGAGGGGGAGGGAGAGACAGTATGAGATCCTGACAGAGGCAGAGAGAGACAGCAAGACAGGAGAGGGGGATAAAGAGGATATCTTTAGGATAAAGGGGATAAAGACAGATATCCTCTGTCTGTCTTACAGACAGACCAGAGACAGAGAAAGGCAGATGGAGAGACAAAAAAGACAGAATTATAACAGAGGCATGGAAGCACTGGAGTAGATCATGGAAAAAGAGTAAGAGGTGAAATAGAGAGGAAACGTGTCAGTGAGTGAAGAGAACTCACTATCAACTCCAAGACTTCGGAGTAGAACTGAGTCCTAGTCTAACGGCACCCTTGTCCTGTAGCAACAGCACTTCCCTGGCCGTTACCCTGGGGTCGGGGGACTCATACCCAGCCCTGCTGTGCTGGTAGCAGAGGTGGTCAGCCTTGCATGTGTGGCAGCTTTGAGAGCCAGGCATGTTGGTTAGCTGCGTGTGGGGTAAAAAAGGGGCATGTAGTGTTTTTACGCATGCCTTAAGAGTGATTTCCTGTGGGAAGTGGACCCAGTGGTCTGGATGGTGGAAAGGCAACTTTTAACCTTTCCCTTTATACCAGTCTGTGCTGTTTTGAATTTTTAACATGGGCATGCATTTCTTTAATAATAAAAATACTAAAACATGTTTTAAGTGGCTGTTGGGTCAGTGCTGACTGTGCTGAGCGCTGAGAATACAAAGATGAATATGACCCGACCTTTAACCTCGAGGGTGCATATTCTGGTGGAAATAGACACATAAACAGATAAATTGCAATTTAGTATGATAGGTGCATAATAACTGTAATAGAGTTTTGTGCAAAGTGCTATGGGAGCGAAGATGAGCAGAGAACAACTAATTTTTCCTGAGAGTGGGAGGCAAGGCTTTAAAGGGAGGTGATATTTAAGCTGGTCTTTATACAAGATGAGGAGTTTCGCAGACAGAATAGGATGGACAGGAGGAAAGGCCCCTCCTGCCTATTTTAAACTCCCCAAATCTTAGGTCCTGGATTCATTTTAGGTTGTTAGCACAGTCAACAAGCTGTGACAAGGGATGGTACTCTTCATTATCTCCATGCCCAAGATATTTGGAACGGAGCCTCACAGTATGTTTAAATATCAGATTGGACTCCCCAGTTTAAAAAGTCCTATTAAGTTCTTGACCTCACACTGACCAAAGGAACCTGATGATGCCCCTGAATCTTTGCATACCCATGTATACTTGTACACGCATGTGCACAGATGCACACACACACACGAAATCCTATTGTTATCTGCTCTATTCACGGGAGAATTTGATTAAGCAATGGTGGGATTTTCCCTTGGTTATTTCGTATGTTTCTGCTTTTAAAGAGTTAAAAGTGGGTGTTTCTGTCATTTTCTTGGACATGCTTCCCAAATCATGGGAAGGGGACTTGGGTACATTAGGATGAGTTGGATGATCACCCCTTAGGATTGCAGTATGATTCAAGGCAGTAAGAGAATACCGTAGAGTATTACCTCTCAGTGTTATCAATACTGAACTAGTATGCCTTGCAAATCACAGTGAGAACATATATAAATATATGGGAAAATCCCAAAGAATAAATTTAGCTTTTTATTGGTTGGCCCCTTTTCTTCCTTCTTGTACACAAAGAAGAAAAAAGAAAAAAAGGGGGTAGGTGGTGAGGAAAGGCATGGCCAGAGATAAACCATGAGTGGTTGAAGGGACATTTCCGTGGTCTTTGAGTTCTACCCTTTGTATGCACAGGACTCTCAATGAGACTGTGGTTTAAGATGATGTTACAAGATCCAGATCTGTCTTTAGAGTATTGTGACTAAGGGATTTTTGCCTAACTTTTTGTGCTACTGTAGTCAATTCATTGACTTAGGAATGTCATCATTTTCAGACAGAAATGACTTGAGAATGTGCTTTTCAGCTGATAATAAATATGCCTTGAGGCATATAAATGACCATCCCCGAAGAGTAAGATGAACTCTACTGTGGTCTGAATGTACCCTCCCCAATCCATGTGTAGAAGCCTAACCCCCAAAGTGATGGTGTTATCAGGTAGGGCTTTTGGGAGGTGATTCTGTCATGAGGATGGAACCCTCATGAGTAGGATTGGTGCCTTTATAAAAGTGACCTAAGAAACCCCCTTGCCCTTTCCACCATGTGAGGACACAGCAAGAAGGTGCCATCTATGGAACCAGGAAGTGGGCCTTTATCAGACACTGGATTTTATGCTGTCTTGATCTTAAACTCCCTAGACTCCAGAACTGTGAGAAAGAAATATCTGCTGAAAGCCACCCAGTAGATGGTATTTTGTTATAGCAGCCTGAATGGACTGGACAAGTTCTCTGCCAGTCACCTAAGCTTCATTTCTTATGAGACTCTCCTTGATATTCATTTAAGTTAGATTAAAATCTTAGGAAAAGGAGAAGTAAAAATGGTATTTGCCTTAAAAGCTCATCAACTATGGAAGTACCCAAGTACCTCTTGCTCCACCTAAATGTAGGTTTTGTCATGAATAGACATTTCTCCAAAGAAGACATGCAAATGGCTAACAGACACATGAAAAAATGCTCAGTATCACTCATCATCAGGGAAATACAAATAGAAACCACAATGAGATACCACCTCATGCCTGTCAGAATGGCTAAAATTAACAACTCAGGAAATAACAGATGTTGGTGAGGATGCAGAGAAAGGAGAACTCTCTTACACTGTTGATGGGAGTACAAACTGGTGCAGCCACTCTGGAAAACAGTATGGAGGTTCCACAAAAGGTTAAAAATAGAACTACCCTATGACCCAGCAATTATTGCACTACTAGGTATTTATCCAAAGGATACAAAAGCAGTGATTCGAAGGGGCACATGCACCCCAATGTTTATAGCAGCACTATCAATAAAAGCCGAATTATGAAAAGAGCCCAAATGTCCATTGACTGATGAATGGATAAAAAAGATGTGGTATGTATAAAATGTGTGTGTCTGTGTGTGTGTAATGGAATATTACTCAGCCACCAAAAATAATGAAATCTTGCCATTTGCAATGACGTGGGTGGAACTAGAGGGTATTATGCTAAGCGAAATATGTCAGTCAGAGAAAGACAAATATCATATGACTTCACTCACATGTGGAATTTAAAAAACAAAACAGATGAACATAGGGAAAGGACAGGAAGAATAAAATAAGATAAAAACAGAGAGGCAAGCCATAAGGGACTCTTAACTATAGAGAACAAACTGAGGGTTACTCTATGGGAGGTGAACGGGGGTGGGTTAAATGAGTGATGGGCATTAAAGAGGGTACTTGTGATGAGCACAGGATGTTATATGTAAGTGAGGAATCACTAAATTTTACTTCTGAAACCAATACTACACTATATGTTAACTAATTTGAATTTAAATAAAATCTTGGAAGATAAATAAATAAATTAATTAATTAATTAATTAATTAAATGTATGTAGGTCTTGAAAAATCTGTAAAGAAGCAGCACTTATATTACCATTTGAGGGAGAGGGATTAATTTATCTTTCTTTTACATGTGGGATTTGAGGTAGTTTATTTAAGGCAGGGTTAACAAACTATGACCCACGTACCAAATATGGCCTAAGACTTGAGTTTGTATGGCCCACAAGATAAGAGTAATTTTTACATTTTTAAATGGGTGAGAAAAATAAAAATAAGAATGATAGGTTGTAACACTAAAAGTAAGAATAATAGGTTCTTTCTTTACATTTTAAATGGGTGAGAAAAATAAAAATAAGAATGATAGGCTCTTTGTAACAAACTTATTTGATATACCGTTTTATTGGAACACAACCCTCATTCATTTACATATTATGTAGGGCTGCTTTTGTGCAAAAATGACAAAGTTGAAAAATAAAATGACAAAGTTGAGTAGTTATGACAGAGATCATATAGCTCATAAAGTCTAAAATATTTATCCTCTTCGCTTTTTGAGAAAGATTTGCTGTCCCCTGACTGAGGAGATTGGAGAGCATACGAGCAGTGGGGCATGAGAATGAAGATACTGAAGTTGTTATCTGTGTGCTCACTTGAGGGTGGTCACTTGACCCTGGTTCTCTTGCCTCAGAGGCATACATACTCCTAGCCACTGCAAATTCTCGGTCCCAGTGTGGACCTCTTGTTCTCTGTTTCTGTCCCTTTGCTCACACTATTTCCTCTGCTTAGAAACTTAATCAGCCTTGGTTCTGCCCAGTTAAATCCATTTCATTTTTTAAGTTCTTACTTGGGTATCACCTCGTTGGTGAGAGTTTCTCCAATACTTCCAAGAAGGAGAGACAGCTGAATCTTATGAGAAGAGATCTTATGTCCCAAGTTACTCTCTTTATGTCTCTCTCCAAGCACTGGCTTATATTCCAATCAATGGACAAGGCTCCATCCCATTTATTTTCATATACCAGTATTTGGCACACAGGAGGTGCTTGATAAATGTACTTTAAATAGGGGCACCTGGGTGGCTTAGTTGGTTAAGCGTCTGACTTTTGATCTCAGCTCAGGTCATGATCTCAAGGTCTTGAGATCGAGCCCTGTGTTGGCCTCTGCACTCAGTGGGTACTCTACTGGAGATTGTCTCTCTCCCTCTGCCCCTCACACTCTCTCTCAATTAAATAAACCTTTAAAAATAAAAATAAAATATCAGAACACTAAAGCAGTATAGGATCATTTTATTGGCCTTTTTTGATAGGGAAGGTTACTTGTCAACATTGAGACACCATAATGATGGGCCACCTGGGTATTTTTCACTGTCCTGATTCATGAAGTATAAACTATCTGGATTGCCTCATCCAGATAATTCTAGTAAAATAACCTAAAATTAGACAGACAGACAGACAGACTGAGAGAGAGAGAGATTGAGAAAGCATAGATTCAAACCAAATAAATCAAATTGTGTTGGAGGTGTAGGCTGTGTCTTAATGAAGTCTGATGTTCTAGCTGCCAGGATGTGCTGATGGCTGGTAGGGGTTAGCATTGCCTCAGGCCTGAGGGAGAAAAAATCTTCATGCTCCTAATTTAAGGAGCTGGATCGAGAACCAGTCCCCGTGATGCAGAAGTCTCAGCAAGGCCAGAGCGTTTGAGAAATGGTGAGGACATATTGCATTGTGAGAGATAAAATTGCACTTGTGATAATGGACTGAACTGAGAGCACCGTAACAATGAGAAAATAATTATAGATTAAACAGACATGTTTTTTTCAGGCACATTTACTCAGAAGGGTGAATTGAGGGTTGGTAGATTTCCCAAGTGAGTTTGGACAGAGTGGGAATTCAATTAAAGGTGGGCAAGGACTGCTATGTATTGATGACTTAGGCAAAGGTTGATAAAATGATAACCAATACTTATTGGGTGTTTACAATGTGCTAGGCACAGTTCTTGGTAAGACACATATCAGCAGTAGGAATTAGGCAATGTTACTATCCCCATTTTAGAAATAAGAAACTGAAAAATGGGAGGTTAAATAACGCACCCAAATTCACTAGGATAGCAGAAGGTAGAATTGGGATTTCAATCCAGATGGTTATGGTTTAAAAAGCTCAGCTCTTTGCCATTATATCCTACTGCATTTGGAACACTATGACATTTCATCTTTAAGTAGCTTCAGCTTGTTCAGGTAGTAAATCGTTATTTATCATGTGCCTAATACATGTCAGGCATGTGCCAGACACTGGGAATTTGTTCATGATTATAAACCAGTAATCGTCTTGACCCTCCATGTGCTTAGTTAGAGCTTGGTGGTCCATCCACAGACTCTCTGTAGACTTTGAGAGATTATGATCCAGGACTCCTTTTGAGAGTTAGGCTTTTCAAAACTCCCAGAGCTTACTCATTCTTTAGGAGTTAATTGAAAAAAAAATGTGGGAGAAACATTTTTTTTTTTTAAATGAGATGAACATTGTTAGGCAACAGGTAGAGTTCTGGTTGTCATGGCTAAAATAATGTATTCACAGAAATCTTTGTCCAGAGAGATATAAACACTTAGGGGTTCTCTTGTCATGGACTTTGACAAATTAGTGTTTGTGCGTGGGTGTGTGTGTGAAGGACATTTATAAATACACACACATCTCTGCTTCTGCCTTCATATCTAAATCATCAGCCATACTTATAGCTGGACAGTCTCATTCAGTGTCTCTGCTTTGTTTTCCAAGTTTGAGGCAAATTCTATTATGTAAGTATATAATAAAACTATAGGGCTGCTTTTCTATGAAAACAAAACTGCTTGCCCCAGTTATGTGATTAAGGAAATATTTTCTCTATAGGTGGGGAAAAATGACAAAAGTGTTTCAAATGCAGTAGTAGCTATAGCACTGAATTAAAAGTAGAGCTGGGCACCTGGTGGTTCAGTTGGTTAAGCGTCTGCCTTCGGCTCAGGTCACGATCCCAGGGACCTGGGATTGAGCCCCACATCCAGCTCCCTGCTCATGGGGGAGTCTTCTTCTTCCTCTCCCTTTGCTCCTACCCCTGGCTTGTGCATGCTCTCTCTCTCAAATAAATAAATAAAATCTTAAAAAAAAAAAAAAGTAGACCTTAAGTGAAAGTTATTTAGCAAAGAATTTGGGGTTCTTTATTCTTGCAGTAGTTCAGTACCTTTTCTTACTTGGAGAATGCTCCTTTCTATTTAAGAAGGAGTGCTTGATTTCTTTTTCTAAATCAGGGACTGTTTAAACTAGATAGTGTTGTATGCAACTGCTATATTTCATCCTAACAGCTAAGTGGCCCTAATTCAGTCAGAACACATTTGAATTGTCTGACCTTGGTTTATTATTAAAACGACCCTATAGCTAACATTTTTGTGTCTTTAGTGGACTTCCTTATTTTTAGGCCTGCTTACATTTTATTTATGCTAAATTGCTTGCAAAATCATGGGTTTCTAATTAAGACCTATTCTGTTTCTTTGTTAAAACACTTGGTGCGTGCTACTTAACTTTCCTACACAGTGATTTTTTGTTAGATAGAGTTTCTTAAAATGCAATGTTTGGACTGCAGTCCGGACAGAAAACCAGGATAGTAAATGAGTTCCACATCCTTTAGACAAGACCATTTCTGCAATGTGCCCATCTGGGATGACTGACAAAATGTTTCCTTCCCATAAGTTGCTGGTTTCTGGCCTTTCTCCAGTCTCCTCATTTTCTTGTAGGTGATTTAATTCAGCAACTTTCACTTCACTGTTCCTGGTAGTTCAAATATCTTGTACTAGCCGGAAATGCCTAATGTGTTTGCCCAAGATTTTCCTACCAAACAATCTGCTTTATTCATTGCTTGCCCATGTTTTAACACCACTTCCCACTCACATCGGTATTTATCACATTGTTTGGTGATGGATATGAGCAGAGAAATCAGAATGCTTTCATACCTCCCCTTTTATCCACAGGAAGATAGAGATTATCACCACCTTGCTGAAGAGGAAGGTCCTTTAAATAGCACCAGCACCCTGATAGCTTAATTCTTTAAAAGAGGCACTACAGAAAATCTTGGCATATTGATGTAACCATTTTTTTTCCCTCTTTTTCAAGAGGTGGTGTGGTTATTTGTCACACATATAGCCTTATAATCCTGTACAAAATTCAGGCAAGCAACTGAATGCAAAATGCCTTTGTCCACTCTGTGAAGCTATTGTTTCTCAAAAATTGTGACCACACCTACACAACAGGTTAGAGGAAAACTGCTAAAGGGGGAGAGGAATATGGAGGAATTCAGCAGGTGGAGCTGTTCCCTGTGAAGCAGTGCTGAACCTAGCTCTTGCAGTGGGCTTCAGCCACTCACTGCTGCATGCCCACCCGGGCAAGGCCACGGGCTCTTATTTGTTTGGCAGAGACAAGTTAGCTGCAGGATTATGCTCTCTTTAAACTCAGGCAATCTCCACATGGGTATATCCCTTTATATGATTCTCAGGAACATCATGTGTGGTCAATAAAGGCTTACTAAGAGGAAGGAGAGAATAGTAGTTGAAAATATGGACTGTGTTGCCTCCTGGTTTTGTTTTATATTTACTAACTCTTTGCCTTTTGTTGTAGCATCACATAAACCTTTCATGTGCTTAAGTCTCTGGTAGGGCTGAGAACACAGAAGTAGTCCTCCTCTCAGGTGGCTCACAGTCTAAGGGGGAAGATAAATAGTTAAAATACTTTTGGTAAGTGCAATATGCAGGTATTTACAGAGGAGAAGAATCTAGCCAGAAGGGCGGTGGGTGAGGTGATGACATAAGCAAAGACTTCCAAGAAGAGGTAACATATCATGTCCCTGGTAACGTAAAAGGATAAATGGGAATTTTCAGGTGAAGCAGTGAAGAGAACATGCTCCTTGTGAAAAGATTGGCTCATGTGAGAGCTCGGAGGCACCAGAGGGAACAGATCATGAAGGGAAGGGAGAGCCACTGGCACTCTGTGGAAGGTGGGGGAAGGAGATGAGGCCAGAGGAGCAAATTAGCATCATCTCCTGAAGGGTCTTGCAAACCAAAGAGAAGAACTTGGGATGCATTCTGAGCATATTATGGAGTGATATGATCAGCATTTCAATTTGGAAGAAGAAATATGGTGACAATGAATTGGATGGAGGAAACACTGGAGAAAGAGGGGCTGGTTAGAAAGTGTCTTGTAGGACTCACTCATCAATGGGGCCCATTTGTGAGGCACTGTGTGAACCACTGAGTGCCTGCCTATGGACGATGATGGTGCCTTGTGACTTTCACACATACTTTTCAAGGTAACACTACAGAGGGCAGGGCCAACACACACGGTGTGTCACAAAATATGTGATCAATAGTAATATCCTCTGTCTGTTACGACTTTAGCCTCCATCTTTGGAAACATAACACATATTATCTCAGCAATGCAGAAGCTGGCTAGAGGGAGGTCTGTGGTAGGATTCAGAGTGCCCAGGTGTGGCCCTAGTTTCCCTCTCAAATTTCTGAGTGCCTAATGTGAGTCATTTTAGTTCCTTGGGCTTATGTTCTCCCTTCCAAAATGGAAATGCCAGACTGGACAATAGCAAAGGTCTCATCCATTCTATAGATTTATAAATGTGATCCTACCTATGATCTAGTGATAAGAAGGATTTGAAATTGTATTTAGGAAGTGCTGGGAGAGGAGTCACAGGTGAAACTGGAATTTACACTGATGTTCTAATGATTGAGAGGACTTTGTAGGGATAGAGAGTATGGATTTGAACCATGCTAAGACATTTTAATATAGGTCACTACACAGATAGCATATAAATATAGGCTATGGATAAATGGGCTGAGCATGCAGGTGGTGTTAAATAAATATTCCATATTAATTTTAAGCAGCTTTAACAAACAGATGACATCTGTTTTCCTCTAGTCTCCATGACTAATGCAGTGCCCTCCTTACACTAATGCTTGAGAAATGTCAGCTAATGAAGACGATTTAAAATGCCTTTTTCTGAGCATGGTTGGGCATTTTTGTAAGAATAGCACTAATGTTTTCAGCTGCTTCTTGCACTGCAGGTTTTCTATGCCACAAAATCCAAGTTTCCCACACAATCCCCAGTAGGATTCATGAAAGCAATCCTCAGTGGGATCTCTCCTACTGTCCTTATCTCCCAGGCTCACATTTTAATATCTTTCCTCCTCCCAAAACTCTGCTACATTGTAACACCACAGGACAATGGAGAATGCCCCCAGGGAGGCAGGAAATGAGAGGGCTAGCTACCCCAAGATCCATTTTCCCAAAGTTGAATGGGGGAAGCTTTGGAAGACGAAAGCAGGGGAGGGTAATACAAGATGTCCGATCTCTTTTCCTCCTTCACCGTCTTTTCTGTTTCCTTAGAATTAAGCTTCATTTAAGTGTGTTGTCATGTACTGTGTTGCAAGTCAGGGGGGAGGAATGGGGCTATTTTTCAGGATGGTGAACACTGGTGTTTTTTCTAGTGCTGTGTTCAGTGAAGTCAATGGGATGGTGTTGAAGACAGGAAGTGACACTGTTGCCTCAGCATAGTTTCCCGAGTGCGGGACCTGCCACTCGCACTGCACGGGGGAAGCTCCTGTGTTCAGCATGAAGCCAGGCATCTGGGGAGTTGTGATCAAAGGCGAAAACTCCTCTTTGCTACTGCCAGCCTCTAAAATAGACCCAATTAAGCCCTTAACTAGGAGCCCAAGGGATTCCTCTGTGCCATGCCCATCATCACTTCACACTACCTAGGACTTCCGCATGCACACAAACAAGAAACAGTAATAATAACTTCTTTGCATTACATGATAAAGAGCCAGGAACAATTTTGAGTTAATGATCTGAGCCCTGCCCCAAAGCAAGTCTGCATTCCATAACTACCACCTTCTTGAAAAATAGTCCAATAATCCCTGTTGGGCACACTGCATACTTTCTCAGCTTGTTCTGGCTTGGAGAATTGTAACAGTGCTAACAACTGGCTCAGAGAGGAAATGTTGAAGTTTATGTTCACAGTAATAATATTAATTTGTTCTAATGTTAAATAACATGGTGTGCCCCTCCCCTCCATGATGTCAATCTCTGAAAATTTGGCCAAGATGAAAGTTTGCCCAAAGGATGATCAGTTCAGATGCTTGGGAGCTCAACTTGAGTGCACATGGGGACTTGGCTAGATACTTCCATTCCTTGCTTTTCTACCAGTCTGATTTTGGTAATTGAGTGCTGTTAACTGTTGGGTCCCTTATGAAGCAGAAAGATCTCTGAGATCATTCCGTCTGATGCCCTCATTTTACAGATGAGAGATCTGAAAACTGTAGAAACAGAACTATGTTGTGAAGGACTTCAGGGGATGTTCTTGATTTTTACAAAGTGTTCAAAAGACATGTGCAATTTGGACGGGTTTGGATTCTTGGTTCTGCTGTTTCCTAGTTGGGCAATATTGGATAGGTCACTTAATCTCTCTAAGACAGTTTCTTCACACCTAAAATGAAACTAATGTTGCATTCACCTAACAGGATTCACCAGAGTCTTACCAGAGATAATACATGCAAAGCATTTTGAGCAATGTCAGTACCATGTGTGTTCCCTGTTGGAACATTGAAAGATCTTTTGAGGGGCGCCTGGGTGGCTAAGTCATTAAGCGTCTGCCTTCGGCTCAGGTCATGATCCCAGGGTCCTGGAATTGAGTCCCGCATCGGGTTCCTTGCTCGGCAGGGAAGCCTGCTTCTCCCTCTCCCACTCCCCCTGCTTGTGTTCCTGCTCTTGCTGTCTCTGTCTCTGTCAAATAAATAAATAAAAAATCTTTAAAAAAAAAAAGTCTAGGGGCGCCTGGGTGGCTCAGTCGTTAAGCGTCTGCCTTTGGCTCAGGTCATGATCCCAGGGTCCTGGGATCGAGCCCCGCATTGGACTCCCTGCTCAGCGGGGAGCCTGCTTCTCCCTCTCCCAACGCCTCTGCTTGTGTTCCCTCTCTTGCTGTGTGTGTCAAATAAAAAAAAAAATCTTAAAAAAAGAGATCTTTTGAGAGGATGTACCTATAGACATCTTGAAAATCATTAGTTGCAGGAATATGTATATATGTGCATATATACAATTTTTCCATATCACAGTTTGATGAGGCAGCAGACCTTTATAACAGAAGAATTTTCTACTAAAAGCAGTTGTAGAATGCATTTCACTTATAAAGTAATAGGCATTCACTGAGAACATTCAGAGCTTTAGCTCAGTTGTGACAACATGGTCCAATAAAAATGAATATGTGTTCATTTGTTTGAAAACTCAACACTTAAAAGTAAACCACAAAGAAGGAAACCACAAAAATGACAGTGTGAAATGATTGCTGACAGTAAAACCACCTGTCATGAAGTTAGAAGTTTGAATTTTAACAGGTTTTAACATAGCACATTTTTTAATTTTCATTATTTATTTATCGAGGCAAAAATTGGTATATAATATTATACTAGTTTCAGGTGTACAACATAATTTGATATTGCATAACACCACATACAAAGTGTCACCACAGTAAGTCTGGTGATCAGTTTTGTTTTTAAGATTCCACAAATAAGTGAAATCTTAGATATTTGTCTTCTCTCTCTGACTTATTTCACTTGATACCCTTGAGGTCCATCCATGTTGCCATAAATGACAAGGTTTCATTCCTTTTTATGGCTAAATAATATTCCATTGTATAAATACCACAATTTATTTAATCATTCATCCAATGATGGGCACTTAGGCTTGTTTCCATATTTTGACTATTGTAAATAATGCTGCAGTTAACAAAAGGGTGCATATATCTTTTCAAATTAGCATTTTTGTTTTCTTCCGATAGTCAAAAGTGGAATAACTGGATTGTATGGTAGTTCTATTTTTAATTTTTAAGGAACCTCCATACCGTTTTCAAAGTAGCTCTGCCCATTTACATTCCTACCAACAGTGTACAAGGGTTCCTTTTCTCCACAACGTCTCCAATAATACTTGTTATTTCTTGTCTATTCGATGATAAGCCATTGTGACAGGTGTAGATGATATCTCATTAGGGTTTTGACTTGCATTTCCCTAATGATGAGTGATGTTGAGCAACTTTTCATGTGTCTGTTGGCCATCTCTATGTCTTTTTTTTTTTTTTTTTTGGAAAAATGTCTATTCAGATCCTCTGACCATTTTTTGATTGCATGGGTTTTGTTGTTATCATTATTGAGTTATCTGAGTTCTTTATATATTTGGATATCTGCTCACTGGCAGATATATGATTTGCAAATATTTTCTCCCATTCAGAAAGTTGCCTTTTTAATTTTGTTGATGGTTTCCTTCATTGTGTAGAAGCTTTTTAGTTTGATGTGGTCCCATGTGTTTATTTTGCTCCCATTCCCATTGCCTGTGGAATCAGATAAAAAATATATATATATTACAAAGCCATAATAATCAAAACATCATAGTACTGGCATAAAAACAAGCAAATAGATCAATGGAACAGAATAGAGAGCCCAGAAATAAACCCACACATATATGGTCAATTAATTTACAACAAAGGAGGCAAGAATATACAAAGGGGAAAAGACAGTCTCTTTAATAAATGGTATTGGGAGAACTGGACAGCCACGTGCAAAAGAATGAAAGCATACTGCTATGTGGACTACAAAATTGACTCAAAATGGATTAAAGATTTGAGTGTAAAACCAGAAACCATAAAACTCCTAGAATAAAATCTAGATGGTGAGCTTCTTAACATAGCACACTTTTAAAGCCCTCTTTGAAAACCTGTGTTGCTGCAATTGATATGTATGAAAGAATTGTAATGGTAGTAAACCTGGCTTCATGGATTTCACGAGGAAATTTGGTTGCCTCAGCTTGAGATATTTAGTGTACATTCGGATAAACACAACTATACACTCATTTTCTTTTCAAATGTTAGGGAACTGAAAATTGTAAATGACTCTTCAATCAAGATTGAGATTGTTTTATTATTGGATTAATTTGAATGCTGCTTTGGCATTACCTTTGTTGATATACAGGAGTGAAATGCAGTGGTTAAGAGAATCAGTAATAAAATAAGATGAAAATTGAGAGGGAAAGACCATAAGAGACACTGAACTCTAGAAAACAAACTGAGGGTGGCTGGAGGGGAGGTTGGTTGGGTGAAGGGGTGAATGGGTGATGGGCATTAAGGAGGGGACTTGATGTAATGAGCACTGGGTGTTATATGCAACTGATAAATCACTAAATTCTACCTCTGAAACGAAAAAAAAAAAAAAAGAATTGCTAGAAGCCCACAAACATGGGTTTGCATCTTGGGTCCACTTTTTACCAGCCAGGTGACCTTGGACAAATCACTTAAACATTCTGCCCCTCAGTTCCTTCACGTTCAAAATGGGGTTGATGATGGTGACCCTACAGAAGTGTTGTGAGAGACGAGTGAGAGAACACACCTGAAGCACTTTGTGCTTGGTTAGGTGTGAGGAGGTTCTGAATACCTGCCAGTTAGAATTTTTAGTTTTATGTCTGAGCTATTATTATTATCTCTTGGTGACTCCAGATTTCTCTTACAATCACTAGAAGTAGTTAAAAAAAAAAAAAAAAAAAGTCCTGCCGAAAGACTAGTCCACAAGGATTGGTTCCGTTTTCTGTTCTGGACGGCAGTGGAACAGTCTCATGCATACAGGCTTCACCAGTTCCTAAGTCTTGGTGTGTATGTGTGGGAGCCTGACTAGACTTTTAAGAGTCTACTTTCCATTTGTCCCTCTATCTTTCCTTTTCTCTTCATCTCCCTCTCTCCTCCTTGCCCTCTCATTTGTGTCCCCTGGACTTACTAGGAGTTCACTGCTAAGTCACCAATTGATTTCAAGAGCAGACTACAGGGTCTAGATGACCTTATTTTATTTGGAAAGATTTTGGAAGGATAAAACAACAATAATGAGAATTGTATTTTGTCCCCCCACCCCCACCCCATTAGGCTTTCCAGATAAGCTCATCTTGCATCAGCAAGGCTAAAACTAAGTGTATACCTCTGCCTTTTACCAGCTTGGTTTCTAATTTCAAAAATTATGTTTGTATGTGTCTTTCTAAAACCAGCAACTTAAATGTCCTCCTTTCTACCTGCAATTTCTTTTAAAGAAAGAAAGAATATCCAGGTGATTTAAGCAAATGAGAATTTAATTCATAAGATTTAATCTTATTTCTGTGCTTAGATTCATAGCTTTAATCTGTAAACAAGCACATCATTAGGGAGATAGGTAATTACACAAATTAGATTGGAGAAACTTTGCCAGGGGAGATGGATTTTGTTTACCCTCATGTGTTTGGCACCAAAGGAATTTCTCTCTCATACAAAGCTATGTCTTGTGTGGCTTGAGAAAAGGAAAAGAGTGGGAAGTCTAGAGAAGGAACACTTTTGGCCCTAGGACTAAATCTTGTAGCAATGAACACTTATCTGGCCTCTTGATGGGGGTAAGTCTGTATTGAAAGATAGCACAGAGCATGGAGCAAATAGAAGCATTAAGGTGTCCACTTCTCAGGAGCCGGGCACATGTTTGTTGCTCAAACTATGTTCTTTGGTTTAAATGGAGAGTCTGCTAAAATTTCAGGATGTGCTTTGCACATGTTGAAGTGTGCCCATGAACAATCAATCAGATTGTCCTGGGGATCTTTACTGTTAAAAGTAATTTCTAAGATTTAAAAAGAGGTACATTGTTCTCAGAGTGTGCCTGGTCTACTTGAGAAGTAAAATGTAAATATGAATTGATGGTTCTGTTTGCTCATCTTAAAAAGAGGGACTGGTAAAACTTGGTGAGTCATGTAGGCCACCAACCTTGGAAGGAGTTTGCAGGCAGATATGGTTACTGTGGGTTGACGCAGGCAGAGAAGGTTGGGAAGGAGAAAAGACATTGTCTGTGGAAAGATTGATCCTCATGAAGAATAACCAACAATAGATTCGCAAAGATAGTTTGGATCTGGACACTAAGTGTTATCTTCCTCTCATGGGCATTAAGGACAAGTAAATACTTTAAATAAAAAGTGACCTAAAGGGGCGCCTGGGTGGCTCAGTCGTTGAGCGCCTGCCTTCGGCTCAGGTCATGATCCTAGCGTTCTGGGATCGAGCCCCGCATCGGGCTCCCCACTCGGCGGGAAGCCTGCCTCTCCCCTCTCCACTCCCCCTGCCTGTGCTCCTCTCTCACTGTGTCTCTCTCTGTCAAATAAATAAATAAAAAATCTTAAAAAAAAAAAAAGTGACCTAAAGACAGTTGCATTAAAATAAGAGTGATCAGGTATGAAATTCAGAAAGAATTATGGAAGTGGAGAGATCATTTAGGAAGTCAGCCATTCATTCTTTTCTTTTAAAGAATATTGATTGAGCACCTACTATGCACTAGGGACCATACCAAGAAGAGGAGATTCAACAGTAACAAAGCAAATATGAATTTTGCCCTGAAAATTTTCAGATATCAAGACCTGAGAAAGATGATTATAGCTTTGGTTATTTTGGTGATAATGAGAATTGAAAGGAAACTATTTATCCATCTATTCCATACCTCACTCAACAAGCATATGAGAGAGCTCATTATATTCTGGGAACATAATAATAGGAGACAGAGTTCCTCTAATGAACTGGATGCTCATGGTCCCTGCCCTCATGGAAATCAGAGTTTAGTAGGTAGAGAAAGATACGAAGTACAGAACAGTATTGATTTTTTCTTGGTAAAAAATTACTGAAATATAACACACACAAATCATAAATGGTACATTTTCACAGAGTTAGCACATTTGTGTAGCCAGCACTTAGATCAAGAAATAGAATATTATTAGTACCCCAAAATGCCCTGTGCTCTCTCTCAGTCACTACCTGCCAGGGGTAATCACTATGTTATTCTTAAAAGCAAAAATTAGTGTCATCTGTTTTTGAACTTGATATAAATGGAACCATACCATACACACTCTTTGTAACTGGCTTCTTTTGCAACATTCATCCACATTGCTCCATATAGTAGTAGTTTGTTCCTTCTTTTTGCTATATAGTGTTCCACAGTGTGGATAAACCCCCATTTATCTATCCGTTCTCCCCATAATATGTGCTTGAGTAGTTTCCAGTTTGGGGCCAAATACTGCTGCCATGGACATTCTTTTTTTTTTTTTTTTAAAGATTTTATTTATTTATTTGACAGAGAGAGACACAGTGAGAGAGGAACACAAGCAGGGGGAGTGGAAGAGGGAGAGGCAGGCTTCCCGCCAAGCGGGGAGCCCGATGCGGGGCTCAATCCCAGAACGCTGGGATCATGACCTGAGCCGAAGGCAGGCGCTCAACGACTGAGCCACCCAGGCGCCCCTGCCATGGACATTCTTGTAAAGAGCAATATTCCAACAGTTGTTACACTCTATGAAAGCACATATAGAGGAGGTTTAACCTAACCTAGTGGGGCAGAAGAAACTATGAGGAAGTGAAATTCAGTTTAGGGGGAATGTAGTCCAGACAGAATGAATGCTATATGCTGACATCCAGGGCACGAACAGTTTCAAAAACTCCTCTAGGGCAGGAATGGCTAAGGACTGAGTGGGATCAGTGCAGTGGGCTTCACAGCTCCCTCGGCACCTGCGTTATCTATGGCCCATGCAACAGCCAAGGTCTATTCTGTCCTTTCTGGCGGTCCCACCTCCCCGCCCTCTCCTCCTCTAGTTGGCTCCCAGGCTAGAGGAATGATGACTGAGGGGCTAGGCTGGTAACCACAGAATACAGGGGTTCCCTGGTGGGAGACAACAGGAGCCCTGAAACCACAAAGCCCCAGATTCTTCTGTTGATGAACACTTACTTTCCAGGATGGAACACTGGGCATGTTTTTTCATTAAGAGAGGTGGCTATACCATGGTCTTAGACCTGTCTAGTGCAGTGATTTGAAGGGAATTTGTCCCCAAATAGAGTTAGATGGAACTGATTGGTTCTCCCAAATTTGTTCTGCAAATGGGAAGAAAGGAAGGCAAGGCGCTCAATGGAGTATAGGGAAGTAGGCAGTGTATACTGGGTTAGTGGAAGTATGGAAAGGCCAAGAGAATATTGTGTTTTATTAGAAACTTGACCTCGCAGCTATTTCTATTTGGGTGCAGGGCAAGGACAAATGGCTGAGTGGCTTACTCAGCAGATAGCCAGTTCCCGAGGAGAGGCAGTGTTGCAAAGAGGCTAAAAGAAATGAACCCTGAGGTCAGATGGCACAGACTTGAATCCCGACATCCCTCTTTAGTAGCTGGGTCATCTTGAGCATGAAACTTAACGTCCCATGGCTCGTTTGCTCATATCTAACATGGACATCATAATAAAAGCAGTCATAATGACTACAGGATTATATACAAGGCGTGCAGAACGCTGTCTGCTATATCTCAGCATCTTGTGTTGGTTATTGAATTGGGCACCCTCCCTTACCAGCTGTGACTTTGAACAAGTCACATTCCGTCTCTGAGCCTCAGTTCTTTCACCTGCACCCCAAACTCTGAGGTCTCCACGCTGCTCTCTGATGGTAAAACTTGGTGATTCTCCAGAACTAAAATGGTATGATCACACAGCCTGGTGCTGAAGTATGTTTTGTATGCTCCTGATGATGGCAATCACAGCTCCAAATTTGTCTAACGAAATGCACTGCTTTCAAGCTTTGACTCAATCTGGACTTGATGCATTCTGTTTTCATTGAAGGCTGTGTGTAACCCTAGATTGGATAAGAAAAAGCAAATATTTATTGTTTGTATTCTATTCTCTCATTCCCTTTTGATTTTTAAGATTTTAACAGATCATTTGCATGAAGACCAGTCAGGATTCTTTGCACTCTCCTTGAATATGGGTTCACCGGCCACTCCTATGAAAAGTCTAATGAAAAATGCCCCCGTAAGTTTTGCGTAAACAGATTTCTGGCTTCTGCCTTCTTGATCTCAAATCGTCTGTTCCTTTCAGCCTTTTTGTTTCTTTTTCTATTTTCCTCTAGGACTTCAGAATCTTTCCTACTAAACAGAGGCCAAAGTTGACTTTCATCCTGATGAATATCTTAAAAGAAAAACCAGAGGTTATTTATCTGAAAACAGGATTGTGACAAAGGGTGGGGGCAATGAGGAGATCAGATACACTTTCAGTTGCTATAACAACCATATGTAATATCTGTATTCTCTTTCTTTTTTGCTTTTAGTAGCGTATCTAACCTATCTTTTGGTTTCTGATTCTAAAACTCACCTGGGATCATTTTACAAAAGGACATGTGATTTTTAACAATACTTGAAAAAGAAACACAAATGCAACAATGACTATCAAGTGTTGTGGGTCCCCTACCTGCCAGGTACTCTACTGGGTGTGTTAATATATGTCATTTCATGGTAATTTTCTGTCTCTTCTAGAACACTGGAAGATATATTGCTTTCTGGAGAATGCAGTATTAATCTGAAACACTTATAGTTGGAGTTATTAGGAAACTCCTAATGCATGTTCTGAGTTTCTAGAGGAGCTCTCTTATGGATTGGCAGGTGTTGGGTGGGGAGGCTAGTTTGATCAGTACCCTTGCATGACTTGTCCAGTGACTTCTGTTCATTTTATACAGTTAAAGCTATGTTTGGCCACATAACTGTCTGGATATCTTTCTCCTTTGTCAAAGGGAATTCTGATCTGTGTGTATGACACTATTACTTCTTCAATGCTTAATTAGAAAAGAATATAAACCACAGTTATACTTCAGTGCATTCAATTTTGTACCTACTATGTGCAAAGCACTGCACTCAGTGCCAAGTTGGGTGAGTAGATATAGTCTGCGGCCTTCTGGAATTTGTATTCCAGCAGGAAAGAGAGTAAGATACATGAATAATATAAAGAATCTTGTAATTGTGGTAAATCCTGGGAGAAGCATTCAATGATTAAAGGATGCTGAAGACTTCTCTTCAGAATAAATTTGCTATAACAAAGACTTATCTATCATTGTATAATAGTTTTTTCTCAAGGCCCCTTTTTTCTCTCTTTGAAATCATTTCACAAATATTCAGGGAGCACCTACAATGTGTTGGGCTCTCTGTTCAGCACAGGGTTTACAGTAGTAAATAAGATAGGACCCTCAATCAAAGATATATTGTACATATTTAAACGTGGAGTAGTATGAGTGTGTTTTCCAAAGCAACGTCTTCTTCTTTCCAAATTTGCCACCATTAGCCAGAGTTAGGTTTTCAAAGATTTTATTTTGTCACTCCTCTTCACATCCTTCAGGGCTCCCTATAGGGAATAATAATGGGACAATAAGGACCATCCCTGCTGAGCTTTCCATGGCCCACTCCACCCTACCCCTCACATTCTTGTCTAACAACATGAAACTCCAGTAGACTGACAGCATGTCAATCTTCAATGATCCACTCTAGTCAGAGATGGAGGGAGGGAAGGCTGGTCTGTAAGAATTAATAGCATCAAGTCTAAAAGTTACAAAGTATTGTAGTGGAATGATAGCTATTTCTTTATGAAATGAATCGTACCCACATCATTTCCTTTCTTCCTTCCTCACATCTGTGTCCCACCCCACACCACCCTCCCATTAGCGTGAAAGTGCGCCAGTTACTTTGCCCAGAGGCCACATGCCTCTGACCATTTTATTATTTTTAGTAGTAACAACAACAGCACGGTACACAGGGACAATAATCTTAGTGACTCACCCAGAAATTTCAGCAACTTGTGGCGAAGGTTGTGGGAATCTATAGTTGCTTCTTTCAGTGGCTCTCCCACATAAAATGGAAGAGCACTCAGGTAAGTTGCTCCTGTTTGTTGCAGAGATAGCAACAGACAGGAGAAGAAAATTATTTAACTTGGAATGGAAATCTGGGGATCCGTTGAGGATTTCCATTCCATTCTCGAACCTATCCTGGTTTTCAAATTCCTGCAGTCATGATACTAGAGATTTTCAAAAGTTGTGGCTCTGTTCAAGTGCCGAGAGTAGTCAAAGAGAGGCGATGCGGAAAGAAGGATGTGAAGAAAGTGGCAGGGCTGCATTGAAGGGCTCTTCCCACAAAGTCTGTCCCGCAGTCTAGATTTCCGGACCCTTTAAAGACATCTTATATTCTTGACAAGGGAAAAACAAAACAAAACTGCTCTAAGGCTCTTCCAAAAGTGTGACTTTTTTTCAAAGCCAAAAAGAAGCTTGCATGTGTTGTTAAAGTAAGCTGTGCAAGGACTCATTTCTCTAGATTTTATTCTTAAAATATATGACAGGGAAGAAATAATAGCTGAAACGTGGCTGCACGCTTAGGGTAACAGCAAGACTGTTGAAGATCGTAATCTTAGTGAATCTTGTTAATGCTTTAACAAACAGACGATAATCACAATCAGCCCATTGATTCTTTGAATGGAAGCAGCCTCGGAAGTGCTGCTTAAAATAGTGTGTTGATTTTCACATTAAAGTAGGCCAAATTCTCTCTGTTTACAGTATTAATTTGCTTAGCAAGCCCTTTATTTCATTGACAGTAAGGAGATAAGCTTCAGCCCAGCTGTGACTGAATTATCAATCAAGCAACAAGTATTTGTTGTCTACTATCTGCCTAGGATTGCTAGGCACCATGGTGGATATGTAACATAAATAATATATAATAACTCCAGTTTTGAAGGAGATTTAGTCTACAACTAAGGACTTATCTTAACTGATTTAAAACTTAAATGCTACCTTATGGAAATGAACATATAGCATGGGAAATGAGAACAGAGACAGTGGAATAGTGCTTTGTAGAACACAGCAGATTCTCACTGGATGATTTAGGATAGGTGTGTTTGGGTCCAAAAAATTAGATGTTTCCCGTCAATGGGGAAAGGGTTGGCAATAGGAAGAAGTAATGAGATTTTCTGGAGTTTACAAAAACTTGACCCTGGTAAGGTGTTATGGATGAAGGTTGGGGATGATGAGGGAGAGAAGTGGGGAGTAAAAGAGGGGGAGAGGTGTTGGGGGAGAGGGAGACTGATCAGCATTGGAAGGCTTTCAATGTGAGGAAGAAGAGACTTATAAATTCCAGTTGAGTCTGAGAGGTTTAATTTTTGAGGTTTTATTTTACTACTTTATTCTTCTTAAAGAAAAACATTGATAGCAAACAAATTTTCTATTTTGGGTCAACAGTAGACTTGTTGGAAAGAGGCTGGGGACAAGTGACAGGAAGGAATGGACAAGGAAGATGAAGGATTTTCTCATCTATGATTCTGTCTCACCTGCCCAGTCTGTAAATGGGTGGGAGATAACTCAGTCTCAAAGTATCATCATGGTGGTATCCTTTGTATAGTATAGACTCTGCCTAGAAATATTTTAGATGAGGGGCACCTGGGTGGCTCAGTCTTTAAGCATCTGCCTTCGGCTCAGGTAGTGATCCCAGAGTCCTGGGATCAAGGCCTGCGTTGGGCTTCCCGCTCGGCGGGAGGCCTGCTTCTCCCACTCCTACTCTCCCTGCTTGTGTTCCCTCTCTTGCTGTGTCTCTCTCTGTCAAATAAATAAATAAAATCTTTTTTTTTAAAGAAATATTCTAGATGATAGAAGAGTGAGGTACCCTTTCTAAGATACCATAACATCCAAGAGAGGTGTTGAAGCCAGACCATGAGCAGCAATAGTTTTTGAAAGAAGATTGCAGAAATAAGGCAGAGGACATAAGGCAGAAATGAGATCTGAATGATCTCAGTAACAGGCCCAGGGAAGGGGGCAAGCCATTAATAATGGCTCTGCCAACACCAGGGGACAGCCATGCTTAAAGAGCCCGTGTGCAAGATAGCTCAGAATTGGAATAGGTAGGGTAAGGAGCAAGAGAGAGTACCCAGGGTCTAGCAAGCTATGTGTGGTGTTTGCAACAGGAAAGCCTTGAAAAGTGATTTCAGCTACTAGCCCTTTACACCTATATGAGGTACCTAGAATAGGCAAAATCATAGAGACAGAAAGTGAAATAGAGGTCACTGGGGTTAGGGGAGGGAAAAATGGGGAGTTTCTGCTTTATTGCTCTAGAGCTTTTGTTTGGGATGACGATGCCCTTCTGGAAGTAGATTGTGGTGATGGTTATATGACATCAAGAATGCATTTAATGCCACTCAATTGCACACCTAAGCTGAAGGCAGATGCTTAACTGACTGAGCCACCCAGGCGCTCCTCAAATCAATAAAATATTTAAAAAAATAAAATAAAATACATTTTACCATGGGGCACCTGGCTGGCTCAATTGGTTAAGTGACTGACTTGTGATTCAGCTTGGGTCATGATCTCAGGGTTGTGAGATCGAGCCCCAAGTTGGGCTCCATGCTGGGCGTGGAGCCTGCTTAAGATTCTTTCTCTCCCACGGGGCGCCTGGGTGGCTCAGTCGTTAAGCGTCTGCCTTCAGCTCAGGTCATGGTTCCAGGGTCCTGGGATCGAGCCCCACATCGGGCTCCCTGCTCGGCGGGAAGCCTGCTTCTCCCTCTCCCACTCCCCCTGCTTGTGTTCCCTCTCTCTCTGTGTCTCTCTCTGTCAAATAAATAAATAAAATCTTTAAAAAAAAAAAAAAGATTCTTTCTCTCCCTCTCCCTCTGTCCCTCCCCCTCCTTTTTCTCTTTCCCTTTCTCATAAATAAATAAATAAATAAATAAATAAATAAATAAATAAATAAATAAATAAAATTTACCTCTTCAAGTTATTTAACTCTGTCACTGCTTGGAGAACTTTTTGCATTTTCCATTCTAAAGATACTAGAAATATCAAGCTTGATTTCAGGAAATGCTGATTATTTGTTGCTATGCAGTCTGCAAATCTAGAATAGTCAACTTGTTCCTTCTGCAGATAAAAGCAGCTTTAAGATAAAGCATCCTTTTTTTTTTTTTTGAAAAATTTACTCTGCCCCTAAGGGCTCTCGAATGGCTTAGGTTTTCCAGATTTTCTCACTGTTGGTGGTTCTAGTGAGGGCACTTGCATTCTCTTGACTCCCAGTGAAGTCTCAGTTTCAGGATCTTAAAACAGTGATTCCTTCTAGTCAGTCCTTTATTGTATGTGAAGCTCATCCCTTCTTCCCTGATAGCTTGGTCTTTTCTCTAGAATATATAGAAACCTTGGACATACCTGAAGACATTATTGAGTCTGCTGTAGTTATAGGGGATGGAATCTTTGTAATGCAGAACAACGTAATTCCATCTCCAATAAATAAACTGACATTGACACCCACAGGAGCTCCCACTTGAGCAGGGCAGAGCTTTTGTGAACTTCAGAAAATGATCAATGATCTCTCACGTAGAACTCAGCAATAGTACTAGTGCTAGTGACCGGGAAACTAAAATCAATAAAGAAAAGAGATTTCAGCCAAGGCATCAGAGAGGTTATTAAGGACAGTGAGAAAGGGGAATTAGAAGAGCACCTGGAGAGGGTCTTAAAGATCTCCCTTGGAGGGCTTGTTCAGAGAAGCCTCTTGAATGTAAGATGACAGATCTACACTCCCATTTTCAAATTAAACAGCAAGTTGGGAAAAGTGGATAAAATATAAAAACCTAAATCATGTTTATGTGAAACGTTTTCCTAATTAATAAGTTAATCCATCTCTACCTGGTTTCTCCCTAATGCCTAATAAAGGCAATTGTGTTTTCATTCAGGCTCGTGTGGAGCCTTTGATAACAGGAGTTATTTGTACACTTTTTCTCCCTCCTTTTAAAGGTAGTGTCCAGTTGAGCCCAATCATTGTATTTCTTTTGCCATTGAAGGAAATGGCAGCTCTTGTGTGAGCCCGACTGATTGATTCTGTGTTCTTTCATCCCACGGCAACTAAATTCTAGTTAAATTTATTTTTGGACAAAGGTAGTCTGCTTCCGAGAGATCCTCTTTTAAATGAATGACAGCAGACAGTTCCAAGACCATTCGTTTGCTTATATCTATTTGCTGTATCTAGACAGCTATTATCATGCATGTGGTACTTCAGAGTAATTTTACCCAGTCTGCTGTCAGTAGTAACCAGCTGAAGGAGCCTGCTCAGCCGGACTTGTGCTTGGCATCTTGAATCAGAACTGAAACTTTTGATATTGCCTTGCTGTTTTTGCAAGTTCGTGTTCAGAGACAGGTGATGGGAAAGAGCATCCTTATTTGCAAATAATTTATTGCTTTTAAGGGCTATAGATGTGTATGATAGGGTTTTCATCAACCATCTTAGGAACAAGTTTGTACACTTGAAATGGAATATGTTCCTCTGCAGAGCCTGGTTGCTAGAAATAGTGGCAACACCTGAGAATAAAACTCTGGAAACTTTATCAAATACTGAGATGATAGCTAAAGGGCAGTGAGGAAAAATGCCAGAGAACTAATGTTAATCCACATTATGAAGGAGGGAGAAGGCTGGGGGAAGTGCTCCACCTCCAACTTTTAAAGGGATGTTGGCATTCATGAAATCCCAGTTAGGAAAATGTGTCCTAGAAAAATAATGTTGGTAATTATTTAGTAATCCCTTATGTTGTGGTTAAGATTTTTGTTTCTTTGCTTGTTTGTTTTTGCTAAGCACATTATATGGATTTTGTCATTAGATTTAATCCTCAAAAGCATCCTTGTGACTTCCATTTTGCAGAAGAGAATACTGAGGCTCAGTAAGCTTCAGACACTTGTCCAAAGCCAAACAACTGGTAGATGGTAGAGATAGAGCCAACCACTCTATCTCTGTGTACAGGCCTGATGATTCTTAACTACACTGCCCATTTGCCTCTTCCCTGCCAGTGAAAGTTCACTCTTGCTTTAGGCAGGCTTTCCTAAATGTGAAGGGAGAATGGAGCCTAGTCTCAGCCCTGGATCCTGCTCTCCCAGAGGATAACTGAGGTTCCTGTTGCTTTTGTGTAAATTCTTCTTCATGTAGGGCATGCTTTAAGCTAGTTTATCTTTTTTTTTTTTTAGATTTATTTATTTGAGACAGAGAGAGATAAAGGGGGGGGCATTGTGAGAGGAAGAGAGAACCTCAAGCAGACTCCCCACTGAGCATGGAGCCTGATGTGGGGCTCGATGATCTTACGGCCCTGAGATCTTGACCTGAGTCAAAGCCAAGAGTCAGAGGCTTAACTGACTGCACCACCCAGGTGCCCCTAAGCTAAGTTTATCTTTATCTGGAAGAAGGAATTAACACCCCTGAGCAAAAATGCAGGTGTTGTGGAATTTTTGAAGATTTGTAAGACTTTCCGCTTACCCTGAAGAGCTTACAATCTAGTAGAAACATCGACAGAAAGTAAAGTAACATGTTTTGAGAACCTCCTGAGTTGTAGTCACTTTCCTAGCTGTTTTGCAGAACTACTTTTATTCAGTCTTTGAAATAGCTGAAGACACTCTTAGTGTCCCCATTTTCCAGTGAGAAAAGGTTCCAAGATGGAAAGTTTTTGGCCCAAGGTCACACAACTGGTAATCATATGAGAGAGGCACAATTTAAACCCAGGTGTGCCTGACTCCAAAACCAGTCTTGATTGCCATGTTTGCCCAACCCCCTGTTATACAAGACAGTGTGCCATCAGATCCAGAGGAGGAAGTAGGTCCAACCTACCAGTTGGAAGAAATCAAGCAAGATGTCATGGCTTTGAACCAAATCATATGGAAAGGCAGAATTCGAGCATAAGGGCAGAGGGGAAATTGCCCCACACAGGAATGAAGCACAAGTGAAGTGGCAGAGAATCAGAAAGGCCTGGGGTCCATACAGAAGACATGATCAGAGATTGTTTAAGTTTCTCTGCTGTCTTCAGGAAAATGATTCCATCTTTCTACCACCTTGAGAACTAAACAGATGGTAGGCCAAGTTATGCCATGTGGGAAAGACACCCACACGGACACACGGACATTTAAGAAAATGAACTAAAAGACATACCGATTACATAAAAGTGCCTACAAACAACATGTCTTCTAAGAAAATCTAAGTACTGGTGGGGTCCAAACCTATGCAGGGTCAAGCAGATACATCCTCGAATTAGAGGAATTTGAGGCATAGCCCTGAACGCAGAAGGAGCTGTGTACAGGGAAAGTGCATTCATTGGTCCAAGACCCGTAAGGAAAAGAAATACCCTAAGTGGCAGCATAGAATCCTGGACCAGTTAATTTCTCTTACCTGGCAAGACCTGGCTCATTATCAGCAAACTTTCTTGAAGAGCCAATGTACCATGGGCATTTTTTGCAATTACAGATCTCCTCTGAATAATCAGCCTGTCATGAACAGGATTGAGGTTGGCATCTCATTTGCTGCCGAAGCCACCAAAGATCTGTAAATCATGGTAACCACTGCTGGGCTCAAATGAACGGGTGGGGGAAGGAAAGGCTACTTGCCCATGGTGCTAAGTTGTATGTGTCCCCTCACTGTTGCTATTTATGGCAAGCAGAGTGCTTATAAGTATTCTCCCAGTTTGCTCATTAGTTCCTAACAAATCTTTTAGACTCCTTCTTCTGTCATGGACAAACCGTGTCCCTTCTGCTTGGAGTTGATTCATTAATACAATTATCTTGAGGTCACAGATCCTCTCTCATAACTGGGATACAGGGAAATGCCCACAATTAGAGGAGATTAAATTCCCATCCATCAAAATAAGTGCCCCGGTGATGAGCAGAACCGTTGTGTCCCCTCTCATTGGTGTTTCATAATGAGGCTACAGACATGGACACAGGCACTCCACACATGTGCAGGGAAAAGGTCCTAAGGAAGATTTCTGACTTCATCCCAGAGGCTGAACATGGTTTAAATCAAATTAGTGGAATTCAAAAGATCACGGGGGTTCTTCTCCCTTAAAAGTCACAGATGGTCAGATTGTTTTTGTTTCTCATTAAAATTTTATTATAATCTAGAATCCAAGGATTTTAGTAAAGTGGAAACCTGTCTGTCTAAGATTTTTCTTGTTTATGAACCATAGTATTCTGAGTGGTACAGGGAAATTTTCAAAGATGCTGACCATGTGTCCTCGAAGTCCTAGGATGTCAGCTTCTTCTAGGCTGATGACCTAAGTGTTTTATTTAATTGCAGTTTTTAAATTTAGAAGCAGGCATTGGAGGGTTGTTTGTTTGTTTGTTTTGTTTATTTTGTTTTAGACAGGGTGAGGTGATCATTGGTTTCCTTGGAAGAGGTCAGGCTTAAAGTGAGCTTAAAATGAAGGAATATGATATGACTCAAGAGACTCTTCCAAAACAGTGACATAGACAAGAAGGAAAGAAAAGGGACAAGAAGGTCAAAGAGGAGATAATAAAGTCAAGCAGAGATAAATGTGACCTTAAATAGGTATTTAATCAGATTGCATCATGTTTAATCATGTGTTACAGACGTTTGCTGACATGTTAGTTTATTGGCAAATCACCTTAGGGACAAAGGAAGGAAGAACATTCCAATTTAGAAGCATTGGTCGCCTTTCTTCTGGGACCTGAAGCATTTCCCATAATGATGGTTTAATACAATCTTGGTCAATTACCTTTCTGTGAGAGCTGGGGATATGTGCCACCTTGCTGGAAATGTTAAAATCCCATTAAACTTCAGTTATTAGGGCAGAGGAGAAAAAAAAGAAACACACAACTGAGTGATTCAATTAAGACACAAGCGACCAGATGTCTTAGGCACTGAATTAGCTTTCCTGTTATGACCAAGAAATACTGATTCTCAAGTTAGCTTGAAGCTTATTTCCCCTCTTATCACCATTATTATTAGCTTCCCAGGCTTCCCATGCTGTGCCCATTGCCAGATTTTCAGAGATTTAGCCCATATCCAAACACATTAAGCCATTTCTTCTGTATAGAAAGATGCTATAGCCACCACCACGAAGACAGGTGTGCAGTGAAGTATCTATATCCCCTCCCTTGCTTTGTTTCCAGTGCAGATGGGAAGATATTGCCAGGGTTTGAGATACTGCTTCTTGGGACTAAGGGACTGAATGAAACTTCCTGACTCTTGTGTAGGGCACATTTGTGTATAGCTCACTAGCAATTTTTCTTTCTTTCTTCCTTTCTTTCTTTCTTTCTTTCTTTCTTTCTTTCTTTCTTTCTTTCTTTCTTTCTTTCTTTCTTTCTTTCTTTCTTTCTCTTTCACGATTTTATTTATTTGATAGAGAAAGAGAGAGAGAGAGAGAGCACAGCAGGTGGAATAGCAGGCAGAGGGATAGGGAGAAGCAGGCTCCCTGCAGAGCAAGGAGCCTGATGTGGGGCTCGATCCCAGGACCCTGGGATCATGACCTGAGCCGAAGGCAGTCGCTTAACTAACTGAGCCACCCAGGCGCCCCCACTAGCAATTTCTAAGAAACGAACAAATTGCAATGTTTGTTGGTAAAGGGAGAAAATTACCTCCAAAGAATGCTGAATTTTTGGTCCAGTTTCATTAATGTTCAGTGGTGGGAAAAGTGCTTAGTACTTGAGAACACCTGTGTTTTTTTTTTTTTTTTTTCCTTCCATAAATTTGAGAAGATGTTCTGTAATTTCTTTGGATCCTTCTAGCAGCTCTGTTTGTGAAATTGTTCTGCAAACACCAGGAAAGACCAAAGCAAGCAAACAAACAAAACACACAAAAATCAGTAGATTTTCCCATAATGACAATTTTTATATTGAATTTTTTGTCATTGTGTTTGTCTGTAGGTCCCTTAATTATTACTTTTGGAGGGAATCTAGCTTGATTTTAATTGTATTGTGATACTCAGGACTTTGGGTGAATGGATTTATTTTGGTTAGTTATTAGTTCATGATTGATATTACATTGGTAACCATATCGTGATTGATATTACATTGGTAATATCAATCAGGCTGATCTAGGGAGCTTGAATGAAGCTCAGTATTGGAGGTTTGTGTAATTGGTAAGAGGGAGATCTAGAGAGGCAAGCTCTTCTGATCTGACATTTCTAAGGAAGCCCTTCTAGTGAGAGCAGGCACAGCAAGGGTGGATGCTGTAAGTTGGTCCTAACTTCCAGTGGCACAGCCAAAGCAATTTTCATGTTGAGATGGCCAAATATCACTATAATCCTTGCAAATTTCTGGCTGAGCAAATTGACAAAGCTTCCAGACCTTTCTGGAAATAACGAAAATGGGCATTTTTGTTTTGAGAAAGCTGGGAACAGTGGGCAGTAAGAGAGAATTCAGTTCTCAGCTGTTGCATTTAGCTGACCAAAAGGCTGACAGTTCCCGTGATCAGGTTGGAGAACTGCTGTCTGCTCTCTGAGTTTCATAAACAGAAACTTACACATTTTATACACACTGGCTGGTTATTTATCAGGTTTGGATGTTTTCCTTCCTTTCCTTTTTTTTTTTTTTAGTTTTGCTCTGGCATAACTTTGCAAGTTGATGGATCACTGACTCTTAGATTGGATTACCTTTTGTTTGTTTTGAACTTCCCACCACGGGTAACTATACCAGTGCTAACATCAGACTAGCTACCAGTTCCCAAGAAAACGTAGACAGGGGAGAGTAGACATTACTAATGATATGCTTCTTTTCTTTTCAGTTTTCTGTACTCATTTATGAACACTTCAGAGCTAGCTTAAGACGTCACCAGTTTGGGAGAAAAACATACATTTCAAAACTGCCCATCCTTGATTGTTTCCTGTCAGCTGTTTGGCAGGTTTCCCACTGCATGCCTGATCCAGCATTGGAATCAGACTCGCAGAGGGAGTAGGACTTAGGTGCATTTAATAGAGGCTTGTCTCCACTGCAGACAGGGGTCAGAACTGGGAACTCTTGGTTGGAACACACCATGCTTATTGAGACCACTGCACACATCTCCTCTCTTTTGGAGACGGCCGTGCTCGACAAGAACAATGACAACATGTATTTCATAAGCACACGGACACTGAGAGGCATGGTATAAAGGAGTTTTCATGCATTTTATTATTTAACCCTCACTCCGTGGGTTTCAGTGCCGTGTCCATTTTGCAGAGGAGGAAACTGAATCTTTGAAAGGGTAATGTGCTCAAGTCACCCAGCTCGTAAAATGGTAAATCACAGATTTTAACTCTTATCTGCCTTCTCCACGGCACCTGAATTTAAACATTAAGCTCTATCTTATGGGTAAAAGAAGGTTGTCACATTTTGAGTTAAACATTCCAAAAATTATCCAGCGATAATATCATCTTTAACTCTCGACAGACTTTAATCTTGTTTGTAATCTTGGCATTAATTTGTGATACATTGTATTTATTGAGTGTGCCTCATGTGCTAGGTTCTTGGCTAATTGCTGGGGTATAAAAATGTTTAGAATGTATTTTATATTCCTTGCTCTCAAAGTGTCCTGCCTTGTGACTTTTCATCCATTCATTTCAAGATTCTCTAGTTGAGCCTACTTTCAAGAATTAACATTCACATAGTTCCAGTCCATTTTAAGTTCTTTTTTACTGGTTATTGAATAGTATGGTTGTCTACCATATTGCTTCATGACCATATGCACATTATTTCATCTGTTCTAAGCACTCGGCATCATTTGTGGGAAAACTGTGAATGTAAGGACCAATTATTTCACTTTTTAGTGAGGAGATGCAACTTCATTTAGAATCTTTCACCATGCACCCACTTCTCAGTTGGAAATTGCTTTGGCTCTTTAAGCGAATGCTTTGGGCCTCATTCAGTTTGTTTGCTTGTTTTCCTACTTTTTTTTTTTTTTTTTTTTTTGGCCAGTTTGTTTCTTCTCCATAAGTTTTAGAAGTTAGAGAAAAGTGAAAATGAGAGGGGAAGTTGTGGAGGTGAAGCAATGTATTTTCTCATCTTGAATAGGAGGGAAAGCAGTAACAATGAACAGAAAGGGCTTGTCAAAATGATTGATATTGTCTCTGCATCTCCAACAATGTCTAGAATGACATCAACAACACAGAGGATTTGCTGAGCATTATCCCAACTTGAGTCTCCTCTCCTGCTTCCCTTCACGTCCAATTCATAGCTTATGCCCAGCTGCAAATTCAGGCTGCAAGACAAGTGCTAAATTGGTGCCTCACTTTGGACCATGAGATGGGATGTTTTTCCTCTCTTTGTTTTTAGCCTGTAAGGAGATGATAGACATTTAGACGCTGAGGTTTTCCTGAAGCTGCATCATGTTGTTTTGCCATCAGTATTGGTATCAATACTTTTGTTCAATAAAAAAGTAACAGAACCTACAGCTATTCATTTATGAATCATTTAAGATTAGGGTTTTGTGTTCTTTCCTTCTTCAGACTCTCTCTCTCTCTGACACACATGCGCACACACGGAGTCAAATGTCCTATTTTTATCTATAATTAATTTGAGTAGCTTCTTCCTCACCTTTCCTGGTTTAGTGATCAGGGAAGCAGAACCCTGACATTAGAGCAGAACTCCTGCTACTTTCTGCTCAGCAGTTCTCATTCTGAATGGGGAAAAAAAAAAAGGAAGAAAATGAAAAACAGACCTCTGATGGTTTTACTTGAAGATGAAAAAAAAAAAAAAAAAAAAAACCATGGAAGAAATATCAAGATTGACCATGGTCAGGAAAGGCTTAGGGGCGAGAACAGAGAGATGGAAATAAGGCTATAATTTGAAAGGATATTTTCCCCTATGAGATGACCTCTTTGTGCCCTCTGGAGCAGAGGAGGCCAGATACAGGCTCCGCAGCCCTTGCCCATCCTGGCAGTGTGTGCAGACCAGCACTGTCTACATTCATGGAGGCATCCTTCTGTTGCTCTCCTGCACTTGGCATGTGCCCCGTGCCGACGTCTGCATGTACACGTGCTTGCCTTCATTTCCTTATCTCCTTTTCCTGTTATAAAAATAATGCATGAGAAAATTTTTGCTGTAAAAGATAAAAAAAATTGATAAAAATATTGGTTTTCTCTGGTCTGTGCCCAAACCATAGTTCTTTTGCCAAAGGGGACTGCTACGTATTATTTTCAGATGGTTCATATTTGTTGTGTATGGAGATGCATATACAGGGAAAGAAAATGCATTTTTTTTGTTGTTTTTAAATAACTGGCTTCATCCTGTGTATACGGCTATACAGTTTTCTTTCTTCTCTAAATGGTATTTCATGGGCATTTGCCATGATGTTACCTACAGAATACCATGCGATTTTTACTATAGGATGGCATTTTAGAATGTGGTTAAATCACAGCCACTTTACTACTAATATATTTCACAATATGGTGATGACAGCCATCATCTAGCCTCCTCTGCTGTGATTTTCTTGAAACACCTGAAAAATAAGATTGCATTGGCCCAAACCCATCATTGTTTGGATTTTGCCCTATGAAAGCCTAATTCATGGAGAGCAGGGAGAATACTTATGTTCTTGTGGTCAGCTCAGCTCTGAACTCCTGCCCCACTTTAATCTGTGCATTTTGTGGATCATCTCAACATGCCACACATGTTCGTTGAATCAAGAATGTCTCTGAGGAGAGCCAGAAAGGAATCATATTTTACGAACTCCTCCTATATGCCAGACACACTTAGGAATGACCTCATGTCATCCCATGGCAATTCTGAGAAACTGCCTCCAGTTTATAAGGGAAAATGAAGCTCAGGAAAATGAAGTAACCTGTCTGAGATGACACATGCACTCAGTAAGTGGTGCATTATAAATTTAAATACTCTGGCTTCGAAGACATTTGTGAATTGCACTGTGCCACATTACCTTCTAATTTGAACTTCATTGTTCAAAGTGCTGGTTATTTTGCTCTTCATCCTGTTCATTTCTTCATACAGACCTGAGGCAAAGCTCTCATCAGCCAGGGTTCCTCTGCTTCTCCTAAATCAATGCTTGCTGTTTTTTTTCACTGGAGCCTTGAAATATGGAACCTAGGGATTTTCTCACGGTGATCTTCCCTACAAGGAGCATGTTACAAGAAGGGATGTTCTATGGAAATTAAATGGGTTTTCTTGAATGGGGTTAGCCTGCTTTTCACATTTTCAGTTGTAGCAATTTGGTGCCAGTGATGCATGGCTGGTTTAGGCAATCGTGCTTTGCCTCTCAAGTTAGTCATCTCTGGTTTCATGGAAAGAATCCTCCCTTAGAGAAATAACAGGTGGAAAAGATCTATTAGGCTATCCTTTGCATTATGCGATTGTTTACTGCTGTGAATTTGCTGGGTCTTTGCTTTATCCCTATTTCAAGTGACCCACGTTATAAGTCTTTGGTCTTTTTCTATAAACTAATAAGTATCACTGTTGTGATTTGCTTCGTCTGAATGGCCTCTTACTTATTTTGAATCTGCCAGTCTAAATCAGACCTCTTACCATCAGAGAACAGAATAATATAGTACTATACAATCATCTCTCCCAGGCACTTGGTTATTCCCAGGTAAGTTTCTTTTATTAGTTTGTTTCTTTATTCATACATTTATTTATTCACTCAGAAAATATAAACCAAATGCCTTCTATGTGTATAACACTATAAGAAATACCTTATGACCTGCCAATATGTGATTTTTTTTTTTTGTGATGTGTTTTATGATACACAATGATGCAAGGTACTCAACATCTAATACCTACCGTCAAAGGGTTGACTACTTATTTATTTCTGACACGAAATATATTCACTTGTGAAGGTTAGTGCCAATATGAAGTGGAATTAATAACAGTGATAATAAGGAGAGATAGGTTACAAAGCAGGCCATGATTAGAATCCTGGTATTTCTCCCAGATGGCATGTGGTTTGTGCTCTGAAAAGGTAGGTAGAATGAACTGGAAGAGACCATAAAAAGCTCTACTGAGGGGCAGGTTTGGGAATAGTTGTGATAGGTCTTGGATCTCAATGGATAACTCCATGCACAGATACTCCCCAGATTCCTTCATTTTCTACAACTGCATTGTCTTGATGATCAATACACATATTACCTATCTGAAAATTAATCTGACTTAATTTGTAACAGATCGACTTATTTGGTCCTTAGGAAATATGAAAAGTACCCAGCACCTATGAGGAATCATAAGACTTTTTTCTTAGCTCTACTGACCAATTCTGGGTTGTGGACAACTAGGTTAACCTCTCTGGACATAGGACATTTCATATGTAAAACGAGAAGTTTGAAGAGGCTTCTAACGATTCTTGAGGTTTTATTTTGTTTTGTTTTTTGGCCAAGGACTTATTTTGACTATTTGATTGTCTCAACAATGCTGTAAAGCAGGGACAATACTCTCTCCATTTTACTAATAACACAGAAATCAAGGCCATGCAAGGCAGGTAACTTTCTCAAGGCCTGAAACATAGTAAGGTATTTCTGCTTTGTAATTCTCTTAACAGGTTTAATTGGATTTCTGCTAGGGACCATTCAAATACAAACCTTATATAAACCATATTCTTTCTCTAAAACCAGCCATATACCTCAGCTGAGTACAAAGCAACAAGAATCTGCAGGTAAACAATAACAGCACCTCTCATATTTGTTTGTTGTATCTGTGTCCATCCTAGTAATCTCTGAACTCTTTCTAATTCTTTTGCACAATTTTGAAAGCATATATCAAAATCCACAATAAAGCTTTGCTATTTTTACCTTCTTCTTTTACTTCCTGAACTGAAAGATTTGGCTCCTTTGTAGGATTGTCTACTGCTTTCATTTTACTGGCTGTATGCTGCATTTCATTAGGGTATGTAGCAGGACAGATTAGCTGATGCTGCAGTAATAAGCAACTCTGAATTATCAGAAGCTTTAAACAGGGAATGTTTGTATCTTATTTATATTATGTGACAAGAGTAAGTCATTTGGGGGCTGTGCTCTGTGTAACTATTGTTCAGGGACCAAGATATTGAGGAGTTCACCACCTGTAACTTTGCTAGTTTTGAGGCTAGGGAAGAAAGCCACGGAGGATCTTACATTATAATTACGTGTTCTGATCTGGAAGCTGTATATGTCACTTCTTATCACTACCCATTGCTCACATCTGGTCATACGTCTTTAGGTGCCTAGAAACAATCAAGATGCTGATGTACTCAGTAGTTATTATTTCAAGAGAAAAATGTTATTAGTATTGCAGATATCCTGAAAAACTAAAAGGAAGTGGACAAGGGCATAACAACCTTACTTGATAGGTGTTGTGTACCTAGCTATCGATTCACCTGTGTAGTCACCCATTGATCTGTTTATCCTTGTAAATTATATAAATTTTTATCAAGTTCCTTATGATCTTATGGAATAAGATAGGGATAATTTTTAAATCAAAGGACCTTGGATGTTAAGTAAGTCAGTGGAGGAAAATGATAAAGTACTAGAATAAATCTGTCATGGGCATTTGTATATGATACAGTTCTCTTCAACTGATGGATTATTCTCCACATTCACTATAAACTTTCTAGTAGCTAAAGCAAAAAATATACACATGTATTTATAAGATTAACAATGTTCATTTGATTAAAAAATTGTGGTTAAGGAGAGGAATCTTACTCCTTTTTTAGAGATTTATTTATTTATTTTGGGGGGGGGAGGGGCAGAGGGAGAGGAAGGGAAAGAATCCCAAGCAGACTCCTTGCTCAGTGTGGAGCCCGATATGGGGCTGGATCCCAGGATCCCGAGATCATGACCTGAGCTGAAATCAAGAGTTGGATGCTTAACCAACTGAGCCACCCAGGTGCCCCAGAGTCTTTCTTACTCCAGATACTGCAAGCTAGGTGTGACTTTTCTTCAGAACTCTGCAGGAGCCATTTCCTTTAAGAGCTATAACAGCTTTGTCTTATAATGCATTCAATATTTAGATGGCTGGCTGGTAGAAGAGTGGCACTTTTTTGCTAGCTAAGTAAGTACAGAGTAAATAGGTAGTTCTCAGATTTGGCTTGATTCCAGTAAAAGACATTTTGTACTCATCTGTCCATAGTACTCATTTGACAAATACTTACTGAGCTTGTGATATGCTGGGAACTGTGCTTGATTTGGGAAGTACCAAGATTAGGGGCTCATTGTGTAGCTGGATTGACCTATTGCATAATTACTGTCAGGGAAAAGCCTCTTGCTCTTATCAAATGTGGAGTGACGTTTGAATTTGTCCAGCATAAGGCTGTCCTAAGAGTGAGTCTCCTTTATATCATCTGAATGTACACAGTAATAGGAGAGCGTATTTGGTGAGGAGATACTAATCCTAACTTCTCATTATCTGCATCCAACAGCAGAGGCATATCCATTTCTTGCTTTGATCAGTCCTCGGGGCCGAAGAAGTCCAAATCCAGTGCAGCTTTTTAATGTTTTTTTGCCCTTCTAACCTTCTGGACATCTTCTACTCTTTTTCTCCCCTCCTCTTGCCCTTTTCATGTGGTGTGTTAGCCATGAAGAAGTACTCTTTCCTTCCTGATCTCTGCATTCTCTGACCTATCACAAGGGCTTTGTATATATTGTGTTCACTTTCTAGATCAATCTCCCTCTCTCTCTGCCTTTTACAGTGTCCTTCAGATCTTAACTGACATACCACCTTCTGTCCTTATACTTCCTGGAGTCTTCAGATAGTTAATTTGAGCCACTGTTATGTTTGCCCCCACAATTTGATTCCTCATAAGGCTAGGTATGCTAAGCCCAGTGATTGATCCATAGTTTTCACTCAATACATGTTAACAGTTTGATTGCTAGTATTAGTATTATTATACTTTCAAAATATATGTTGATTATTGAGAAATAAAATTGAGCTTTCTGTCCAGCATTTCTTTCCCAGGTTGGTTCTTTTGGATACACCACTGGCATTCAGGTCATCCTTGGCTCTTCAAGTTCTGCCCTTTCTGATTCTATCTTCCACATAAAGTTGAGGTTGTTTCATACTTGCCAGCTCCCTGTTTCTTAGGTCTGACCACTAACTCCTGACATGCCCTTTCTTAAAACCTAGACCCAGATGTGACTCTTTAAAAGGAAATTAATATGACTGTATCCCAAAGGAATTTCTCTACATTCTTCAGGGGGTTTGGTGAAGGGGTGGGGTGGGGGGTGAACAAAGGAAAGGAACTCTGCCAATACTATGATCAGATGAGGTTAAATAATTATCCAAAATGCCAAGTTCTAGAATGTTTTTTGGGCTTCTCTTTCTGGAGTAGACACCTTTGCTTTTGGTCTGTTTAAACATGATTTCTACTGGGAATGTCACACTGATAGTCCTTCCTGCTTCCCTACTCTCAGTCCATGTGGTTCCAGTAGAGTAGATCCCACATTCCAGATCCTGAGGGAAACATGACTCTGATCTGTCCGTGAGGGTATAGCATCCCTCTTGGCCAGAAACACTGGCTCAAAAGAAGGAAGGTGACCAGAACCTTTCAATCCCAAACCTTTCAAGCCAAAGAAACTCAATTTCTAGATTTTTCCTGGAACTAATGAATAATAGGGCTGTAAGCAGGTCAGATATTAACTCAGGATAAAAGGATGGCATCCTGATGAGAATTTACTTGAGTAAAATCCGACAGCAAGGAAAGCTGAGCTAACAGGTGGGGGAGGCTGTTTCCGGAGAATATTTGAGCACCTGGACCAGTCAAACGTGAGGATTCCCTCCTTAAACTTCTCAGATGCATGGACAGTGTATCTTCGTTGTTGTTGAAGCTTGATAGAGTTGGGTTTCTGTCATTTGTATCTAAAAGGGATCTGACTAAGCCACCATTCATTAAGGCAGAGGGAAAACTATATCTGGAATTTTTTTTTTTTTTTCCATATAGAGGAGTGGACCGTGAGTCAATTCACAATGAAGCGATGGCCTGTTTAGAACTTGAGTTTGCCCTGCTTTAAAATGGTGCCCATGGCAGTGGTCACAGGTGGTCAGGAGCATTTGGTCTTTGAGTCATGCACGAAGGAGCACAAAGGGGTTATTTTATGGCTAATGGATTCCTCTTTGGGATTCCCCTCTTTGCTTCCTACTGAAATGTAAAAGCCTACACAATGCAGATGGCATATTTCATTAATACAAACAGAAGTCCAGGCAACAGATGCTTTGGGGACTGAGGGGAAAGGAGATTTCTATATTTCTCCAACAGCAACAACTCCGATGACAAATTTCTCCCACTGAGCATATTGAACCAAGAGCAAAGAAACATGTAGTTTTCAAGCCTTAGGCACTCTATGGTATTTAAAAGTAGGAAGATCAGAACCAGCATTTTTGTACAAAGAATGTTTATGCAGAGGAAGCTGTAGGGAAAAGGAAGGAGCAGAAGAGTGAGGCATGCTCTGCGAATTTCCTGGGGCTTCAGGATGGGTAGGACTTATAATGTTCTGTGTCTGTCTAGAGAGCGTATATTAATAAGCCTTAGTCAGGGCCTCTGTCCTCTACAATGACAAAAGCCAAGTCAGGCAAATTATTTGCACATCAAGGTCTGGGTTAGAATGGTTCCTGTTCCTTTGTTTCTTATATTGTTTTGTGGAAATGTAATGCAGAAATGATTAATTACAGAACAGACCCAGTTCTTTTTCTGTTTATGATCAGGTTAAATCAAAATGCCCAAATTTAAATTATGAAACTGTGTCAAGGTGTAGTGATTAAAGAATTATAAGAATTATACAGTACTTTCTGATCATATTCTCCTGTGCTCATTGTGACTTTGGACAACTGCCCAGTCAGGAGTATGAAAAGAGAGAGGTATGGGGACAGAACAAATACAATAGGCAGAAAATGCTTCTTTTGGTGCTATTTCACGGAAGAGGGAAGATTGATAGCTAACATTTGGAAGCAATATTTTGATAATTTTTGTGACTCCTCAGTAGAGTAGACATTATAATGACTGTGATCACAGGACATCTTTCTGCTTAGAAAATGTGAAGATTTGCAGTACTCTTTACAATGTGTGTGTGTTACGCACACTCACACACACATACATATATTCTTTACTTGACCTTCTAATTGTGTGTGCATTTTTAGCCTATTCAGTTGTCAGAGTAGAAAAGTAGAGTTAGGCCAAAGAATCACAATCCAAAGCTTTGCATCTAATAGGTAGATGTTCAGACTCCTCTGTTTTTTAAAGGCTTTTCTTTCTTTCTTTCTTTCTTTTTTCTTTTTAGAACAGAAGTAAAACCCTAATGAAATGCCCAGTGAGATATAGGAAGCAAAATAAAACACTTTAACAAATCCCAGTTAGATTCCCTTTTTAAGTGTAACTCAAAAGAGGTGATACCATTGAAAGTATGAACAACTTAAAATTCGATACCATGCTGCTGCTGGAAACCAGGCTTCACTTGGTAAAACTTGCTTGATCCTGCTGTCCTGGCCCACATCCCTCATACCTTATCCATTCCCCTGACTTTCCAGAACTCAGAGGTCTCCTTGTATCCAGCTCCAGGGAGGTAAGATATGCAGATTGGTTTGCATGAGGAAGGCCACAGGTTTTACCTTCTAAACTTTAAATTCCCTCATATCCACAGTGTTTGAAAGAATAATAAAATAGGGGTGCTTGGGTGGCTCAGTCGGTTAGGCGTCTGCCTTTTTTTTTTTTTAAAGATTTTATTTATTTATTTGAGAGAGAGAGAATGAGAGACAGAGAGCATGAGAGGGAGGAGGGTCAGAGGGAGAAGCAGACTCCCTGCCGAGCAGGGAGCCCAATGTGGGACTCGATCCTGGGACTCTAGGATCATGACCTGAGCCGAAGGCAGTCGCTTAACCAACTGAGCCACCCAGGCGCCCCTAGGCGTCTGCCTTTGACTCAAGTCATGATACCAGGGTCCTGGGATGGAGCCCTGCATTGGGCTCCCTGCTTGGTGGGGAGCCTGCTTCTCCTTCTCCCTCTTCCTGCTGCTCCCCCTGCTTGTGCTCTTTCTCTCTCTGTTAAATAAATAAATAAATAAATTTTTAAAAAATCTTAAAAGAAAAAAGAATAATAAAATAAAATAATTAAGGCTTAATAATGACAAGTGTCTAAAATGCAATGACTGCTGTTAACCATTCATGTATTCATTCATTCTGTACTTACTGATGTAACAAATACTTACTTTGTGATGCATTATGCTAGTCATCAGGGGAAAATGGTGAACACGATATATGTGGTCTCTTATGATCTATAAAGGAAAGCTCCCTTTCTCTTTTGTCCAGTCCATGTTGAAAACGTTGAATATTCCACAGCAAGGAAAAAAGATAACAAGTAGATCATGGGCATTTAAGAATTTCATAGACTAAAGAGACTGTGTAGGTTACATCTGTGTACAAGGTGGGTCATCTTAAAGTTGATAGGGTGCAGTAGTTAACTGGACAATGTCATACTTAAAGACATTCAAGTTATTTTTATTTTAAAGAAAATCAAGTCAACTTTGCCCAAACATAAACACACACACACACACACAGACATTTAGTCCATGGAAGACTTGCTTCTGGAAATATTTTATTCTAGAATTTGAGGTTATTGCTTTCGTTCAGTATATGCCCATTGTTCTTCTGCAGGAAGAATTTGTATTTTCTTAAGGAGGGAGAATTTTGAAGTAACATTAAGAATCTTGGCAGATCTACTGGGTATTTACCCCAAAGATACAAAAGTAGGGATCCGAAGGGCTACGTGCACCCCGATGTTTATAGCAGCAATGTCCACAATAGCCAAACTGTGGAAAGAGCCAAGATGTCCATCGACAGATGAATGGATAAAGAAGATGTGGTGTATATATATACAGTGGAATATTATGCAGCCATCAAAAGGAATGGGATCTTGCCATTTGCAACGACGTGGATGGAACTGGAGGGTATTATGTTGAGCGAAATAAGTCAAACAGAGAAAGACATGTATCATATGATCTCACTGATATGAGGAATTCTTAATCGCAGGAAACAAACTGAGTGTTGTTGGAGTGGGGGGTGGGGTGGGAGGGATGGGGTGACTGGGTGATGGACACTGGGGAGGGTGTGTGCTCTGGTAAGTGCTGTGAATTGTGCAAGACTGTTGAATCTCAGATCTGTACCTCTGAAACAAATAATGCAATATATGTTAAGAAAAAAAAAAAGAAGAAGAAGAAGGTAGCGGGAGGGGAAGAATGAAGCGGGGGAAATCGGAGGGGTAGAGGAACCATGAGAGACGATAGACTCTGAAAAACAAACTGAGGGTTCTAGAGGGGAGGGGGGTGGGAGGATGGGTTAGCCTGGTGGTGGGTATTGAGGAGGGCACATTCTGCATGGAGCACTGGGTGTTATGCACAAACAATGAATCATGGAACACTTCATCTAAAACTAATGATGTAATGTATGGGGATTAACATAAGAATAAAATAAAAAAAAAAGAATCTTGGCAGATAAACTTTTGTTCTTATATGGGTATTTTTTTTTTTTTTTATCTTTCTCTTGAATCCTCTGTGGGAGTTAGATCTTCAAACAATGCCAGGAGGGAGTGATCAAGATCCAGCCCACTAACCACCAAAGTTGTGGGTTAGAACTAGTGCTCACTCCTCTGAGTAATGTTCGGTTTGAATAGATATCTGTAGTCATCTGTAGGATGACTTGAACCAACCTAACTGAAGCTGATTTTCAGGCTCCTTTTTTGATATTTTCAGTGCTGGCTTAGACCCCTAGACACATAGCTTTGATGCGATCATAAAGCCTGCCTAAGAGACTCTGAGGTTACCTATTATTACAGATTACAAAATGTACCCATGTCAGAAAGACTCGTATTTGAATCTGTGTGCAGTAAATAGACCTAAACTCATGTTCTTAAGCTCAAACCTCAATAACCTACAGAAATGTCTAGAAGAAAAGTTCTCTTTAGTTAGTAGGGGTTTTTATGTGACTCAGAAAGATTGTAACCTCTCAGGAGACAAAAGTGTCTGCTCCCCTTCTCACATGTAAATGTCAGAGAGCTGCCCTTTGTTGTTGTGATTGCAACAAAATTAGAGGTGACAGTAAATAATCGCGTTCTGTTGAAATTACATATTTTATTGTCTGTGAGATGAATGAGGTCAGGAATTGAATCTGTTTTGCTAATTATGTCTCCTACTACCAGTGCAATGCCTGACATATATTAGGCACTTAATACATAATTGTTAAATCCATGCAGAACAAATGAATGAATTAATTTAGAATACTTTCATCTATAATGTTCTTGTGCCTTTTTATTATGTGGTCCTATGGTTCTTTGATTCAACAGCTTCAAGGAGAATGTATTTCAAACATACACTAGCACTGTTCAATAGAATTTTCCACAATGATAAAAATGTCTTATACTCCTCTGTTCAATATGGTATTAGCCACATGTAGCTATTAGCACTTTAAATGTGATTGAGAAAGTGAATTTTTAACTTGGTTTAAATTTAGTTTTACTTAATTTAAATTTAAACAGGCATGTGTGGCAAGTGGTTGTCATACTGTATGGCACATAGACCGTTTCTTAACTTTAGGGAATAATGTTTTAACTATTGACTAGGAGCTCAGTGTTTGGACCTGCTTATGGAAAGGGTCACATTTTAGGAGGTAGATGTCCAGACGTCTTGTATTTTCTAGTAGTTCCTCCTTCAAGAGGAGATGCGATTTGAGTCTAAGTTAAAATACAGAGGATACATTATGTAGCCTGTAGTTAATGGAGGAAGAAAACATCTTGTATCAAAACTTCCATTTTAATGGAATGGACACCGTATCTTTTTATTTTTGTGCAAAAGGTATACTGGGCCTAACTTAATACCTCGCCCATGGTTGGTCTTTCATGAATAGTTAGTGAAAAAGAACGAAATTTGGTGTCAGCAGATCTGAATTCTAGTCCCGTCTCTGCCATGTTCTTAGGGATCTTGGGTCTAACATTTAATACTTCTCAGTTTCAGTTTTCTTAATTGGAAAACAAGAATATTAACAAGTGCTTCCCAAGGGTAATGCATGAGGATTGCATGGAAGAGAGTATACATCCGTAAAGGTTATCAAGAGTAAGTAGATCTAACTGTTGTCACTCTGGAGCTTTAGATTGATATCTCCGAGGAACTAACTTCAATTCCAGGAAAAAGTCATTCAAAAGTGTTGGGAGTTATGCCACAAGGCATTAGTTAAATTCCCTCATTCCTTATAAAATGATGTCATCTGCAAGAACAAGGTGTTGGATGAGCCCAAGCAGAAAAAGATACATTATCTAATTGGACATACCTCCATGCCATATGATACCCATTCATATGCCCAGTCCTTTACTTTATAACAGATGAAGGTAGTCTAGAAGCCTCATGGGGGAAGAAAACAAAACATACAATTATTGATCAAGACCATAGAAAGAACTCACCACTTTACATTCAGAAAAATGCAGCTCCTGGAAAATGGTGGTTGTTTCTGGGCCCCTCATTATCTGTTGAGTGGCTCTCTACATGTTCCGAGAAGAGCCATAGGATTGACTAGGGGTGGCATGGATTAACTTGGGAGGAAAGATGGAAAGAAATAAAGACAAGCTGGCAAAGAAAGGCCTGAGGGGAAATATCATAACTGCTTGCCAGTAGTTGTCTAACTTAATGTAAAGAACAACCTGGGTAGTAGCCAGAAAATGCAGTTGTTACAAAAGTTTGCTCTTCAGCTTACCTAATGATTGTTTGCATATGACACAGGACCTGATCTGCACAGGCAAAAATCTTATCACGATAGTGCTTTGCAGGAAATGCTGCTTCACAGTAGGTTTTAACAGATATTCAGTGATCACCTAACTGTGCAACAGGCACAGAATGGGGCATTTTCACTTGTTTCATATCAGTTTTACAATGTCTCAGTGATGTAGACTTTTGTGTGAGTCCATCCTGGCAGCAAAGGGATGGCACACTCAAATGGGAATAGAGGAACATTTAATGAAGGGACTATTCAAGACTTACTGTCAGAGTTAAAGGACACTAATACGCAATGAGGATGCACATAGACACTAACAAGAGTGTGCAGCTGTGATATCACCTCCAGTCCTAAAGAGACAAGGAGAGAATATGGTGACCAGGATGGAGAGGGAGCCATCGCAGTGATGGAGGCAGAGAATAGGAGAGTGGTAAGCACAGATAGAGGAACATGGCCACTGCTTATCAGTGGCCTGAGAGAGAGGCAGATGGACAGGAGAGAGGAATGAACAACTTTGATCTCTCTCTCCAGCCTTAAAACTCCTGCCACTTCCTCCCCGTGGCCCAACCAGAAGCCATAGGGCAAGGGAGCCCAGTTGACACAGCCCCGAATATCAGCATCCTTTGGCACACAGCCAAAAGGAGAAGGAGGGTAGGAAAGAATCTGGAGGGGCAAATGGAAGTTATCTGGCCAATTTTTTGCCTTCATTTTGCAAATAGGGAACTTGAAGCCCAGAGGGAATAGATGCTTTGCTTAATTGCTTGCAACAGAGGGATCAAATCAAACATTTCTGATTCCAGAAATTTTATTTAGTTAAGTTCTCCATTTCTGGTTCACTTGTTTAAAATAAAGTGCTAGGTTAGAATTTATTAGATTAGGTTCATGGCTCTATCCCCTGAGCACAAAGGGTTTTATTCAGTTCCTTAGTTGAAGACTACATCTTAACACTGACCAGTGATTTCCCAGAACTTTTCATTCATCCCAAGTGGATATGGTGAGCATAGATCTCAATACCAAGAAAGGTTGTTCTCTTTAAAGTACATGAGTCATTTAATACAGTGTGAGAGTTGGGGAAAATTAATGTTGGGATAGCATAGAAAAATGAAGGGGGGAAAATCAGATGGGAGATGTAACTGGGAATCACGTGTGTAGGGGGGAAGCTTATGGGAAAAATCTTGGGTTAAAAGTGAGTTTCGGATTGGTTATGTTAGGAATTTGGCCTTTAAAAATATTGATAATTTTAGCAAATCTGTACAGTGTGTATGATGTGGCAAGCTGTGTTCTAAGCTCAATCTTTACCTACAAAAGCTCTGTGTTCCCTAGCAATTTGAGCACTTATATGTGAGAAAATGGAGGCATTACGGAAGCTGAAAGTCATATCAGTAATATGTGGTAAATAGGAATTGAATCTAGTCATCCGGCTTACCTCATGGCCAGTTCCTTCTACCTTTTAACATGTATTAAAGCAATGCACAAAGCCTTCCAGTTCTTATTCCTCATTTCTTAAGTGGGGGTGAGACATAACTTTGTCTATGTGTTGCTTCTGCAATACAACAATAACTTAGCTATATATTATCCACATGGAAGGTGACTGCAAAAACCAGATAAGATGTAATTCATCTATTAGCAAACATAAGTAACTGTGTCAACTTAGTATATTTTATAATGGTGATGGTTGTTTCTAGTTGGATGGAAACAGAATCCACAGTGAGGGTTTCATAAATACCCCAGAGGGAAATTCTGGGGCAAGTTGTGAAGTTTGTTTTTATTCTTGGGTTTTTATGCATATTGAATCCCACACACCATTTGGAAATAACTACGTTGGGGTTATATAGTTTATTGTAAACAGGACACATAACTGTTTCTCGTATTTGGCTTTAAAATATTTTAGCTGAATCATTTTTATCATGCTTCCTTGGATGAGAAGTAAGTTTTTTTTTTTTTTTCCTTTCTTTCTTTCTTTCTTTTTTTTTTTTTTTATTCTCCATGATTTCTGCTGTATACTTAGCCATTTGGTAGCTTTCTAAAATTTTATTTTACTGTAAAACTCAGCACTGATAAATCACTGGTCCTTACATATAGAGTGGATTTAAAATTTATACACTGTGACCCAAGTGGGTAGAAATATAACTTTATTTCTCCATAACTGAATATTGCTTGCCTACAGCACCCATTTCTGCCTAAGGAAGGAATACTCATATGCCACTTGAATTTATCTCCCTTACTTCCAATTTCAGCCTGTCTCTTTTTGTTTAAATCCAAGCCCCCAAACCCTCTAGAGAAGATACTCTTTCAGACTTTTTTTTTTTTTAAAGATTTTATTTATTTATTTGAGACAGAATGAGAGAGAGAGAGAGAGATAGAGAGAGCATGAGAGGGGGGAGGATCAGAGGGAGAAGCAGGCTCCCTGCCGAGCAGGGAGCCCGATGCGGGACTCAATCTAGGGACTCCAGGATCATGACCTGAGCCGAAGGCAGTTGCTTAACCAACTGAGCCACCCAGGCGCCTTCTTTCAGATTTTTTAACTCATCCTTTCTCTTGCTCTTCCACCTGGGTTCAGGGGGACCATGAGTTCAAGAGCCACATGGAGCCCCTGAAGTGGGGAAGAGGCTCAGTCACACTCTGGTTGTTACACACTTCCACTGACGAACGTCACCCCTTGGTCATTAGTGTTGACTGTGATGTGGTTGTAGATGAGATAAATTGTTTTTGCTTTCCTTTTGTATGTTACGCTTTAAGATCACTGCCCTGGTGGAGTAGGCCTCCATCTTCATGCTCACTTGTGTGATGTTGTTCCCCAAGACTGACTGTGACTGCCATTTAATCCCTAGCTTAGACTGTCTACCCTAATTCTTCTGCCTGTTCCCTTCCCCTCTTGCCTGATGGCTAGCCAGTGCCCTTAGGAAATGTCTGTGTCCTACATGAGGCCAGGGGGAATTTCCACATCTCTTCACACCATGCCGATACCCCGCCTTAATGTGAGACACTCTGAAAGGCTGCCTTCTCCCATTTCCAGAAAGAAATGGAGTCCCTACTATCCACAGATCACCAAACCTGTCTATGAGACTCCTGCTGTTTTCCCAACTGAAGATCTTCTCTCCAAAGGGGGCAGGGCTGGCTGAGTCAGGGACCATACTTAAATCTAACCATGTTGCTTCTCTAATTCTCAAGGTTCCTGCCTCCAAGTCAAATGGTTCTCTCATTTTTTGTGGGGTGGGGAGGTGCTGGCAAACTACTCCTTTATCTTTTTATACTCAGTGCTTACCCTACTCTCTCATTCTACCAACCATTGATACATGGAGACTTACAAAAAAAAAAAATAAATAAATAAAAACAAAAGGCACTTCTCTCTTTTTTTTGTATCTAAATATTACCAATCAGAAGTCTTGGGCTCTAAATCACTTGTAGAGGCTATGGCTTTGGGAGAAGAATTTTTGGAATTCACAGTTGAATAATGAAATTACCTCTCTAGTCTATAACTGTTGCCCTCTCTTGAGTTATGTGCCTCACCCTCCTGGTCTATTCTTAAGGAGGAAGGACTGCTTAAGGGAAAAAATTACTAAACAGGAATATAATTTAGGTAATATTTAGAAATATTAGCCAACTTTAGTAATAGATAGGAACAAATGTCAATTTGAAAGAATTCTTAATAGAAAAGATTTTCCAGTGAGTTAAGATGCTCTATATGATTGACAGACACTCCTTAGAATAGTAAGACTATGCATTATGCATTCTACAACAAATATTTGCCATGCATCACTGTTTGGGGGCTAGGAATATAGCAGAAAATAAAACAAAACAAAGCCAAACTCCTTCCCTCATAGAGTTGATATTCTAGAGAAGAAATAGAAAATGTATGATACATAAGCAAAATATGAAGGACATTATATGGTCATCAGTATTATGGAGAAAATAAAGCCGGAAGAGTGATAGGACATCTGGGAGAAGCAGGCTTTCTGCAGTGTTAAATGCAGTGATGAAAGTTGGCACATCTTGAGGAGGTTAGGGGATGAGCCATGTGTGCATCTGGAGTCATAGTGGTCTAGGCAAGGGTACGGCAGGTGGGAAGTTTCTGAGACAGGAAGGACCCTGGTGTGTTCAGACAGAGCAAGGAGACACAGTGGCTGGAACAGAGCAAGTGAACAAGAGAGTAGAATGGGGTGAGGTCATAGAGGTCATGGAGGAAGAGATAGTGACAGGCACACAGCCTGAGGTCTTGGGGGCCATTGTAGAGAATGTGGCTTTTATTCTGAGGGAGTTGGGGATCTAGTAAAAGGTCTTTAATAAGGAGTGACTGGACAGGCTCACTTTTTAATAGAATTACTCTAGTTGAGATTAGACTGGAGTGAAGAGTAGAAGGAAGAGATTCTAGTCAGGAACTTATTTCAGAAAGTGAAGCAGGTATGCAGCATGTAGTTGAGGAAGGTGCTCACATGATGGACGTATATGTGGAAATCACTCATACATTTTGGGAGCCAGTACGGCATTATGGTTCAAAACAAACAGACAAAGAAAACCAGAAGAAACCACACACACACACACACACACACACACACACACACACACACACGCACGCACGCACACACACAGGCTGTGCTCTCTGGCTGCTTAGGTCCAAGCTGTAGTTTAAGTACTTACTGACTATGGAATCTTGGGGAATTCCACTGAAGTCTAAGCCACATGGGGCTTTTAAAAAGATTATATGGGAAATGACATGAAAAGCAACAAAAAGAGTACCTAGCTCATAAAAACTCAAACTGTCACCTGACATCATTATTGTCATGGTTACTTTTATCATTGAACTTGAGTAAAGCAAAATTGGAATCACAGAGCATTTAGGATTTTGTTCCTTTCTTTTTCATGGTTTGTTTTCAGCCCATGCATCTGGGGATATTTTCCAAAAAGCTTTCAGTGCTTTCAGGATTTGTCTGGTATAGGTGCTTAGAAGTAAAATATAGAGCCTTCTGTTTCTCAAGTCCTACACTTGGTTCTCAAGTTGAAAGCCACAAAAACATGCATTTGGCATCTTATGGTTACTGCGAAAGATAGTGTAAAAAGAAAATTGTGATAGGTCTCTCACATCACCTTAATTCGTTCTCAAGCCAATTCTTTGCTGATATGTAGTACAAGTTTTGTTCCCAAATTGTGACTCAGTAGGAAGAATGAAAGATCTTAGGAGCCATTTGACTGGCAGGCATATTGGACTGCATCCCTCTCCTGTCCAAGGCAGGGAGGATGATACCTTCAAGAGTCAACATTAACAGCTGTCCTGCATTCAGCAGTTAGTATGTACCAAGCACCATGCGACATCCATAACTCTCATCCTGCAATAGAGATATTGTTCCTACTTTCTAGATAAGTGAAGCTCAACACTACTCATTTCCATGGACATAAACAGCTATCTACTGAAGAATCTTTGTCTAACATTCTGGCTTTTTACTGCAAAAGTTGCTTACCTCCATCTTGGGCAACATCAACTCTTGAAGTGTTCTTGGCATCTTACAGTCTACCAGAAGGTATATCTAACAGTCAGTGAGTCTCTATTTTCTGAGCTCACATTTTTTTCCAGTTGCGTTTAGCATGGCTTCCAATGCTTCTATGTAGGAGCATATCTGAACTTCCGATGTGTGCATGTGCTCTCTTTACTATCTTTCCACAGTTGGCTTAAGTGGGATATCTTTTCATTTTCCTTCATAAATCAACTTCCAATACTCTTAAATCATCCTTGCTGCTCTTCTTCTAATTCTCTTACTGGCATTTTTGGGTCCTGTATGTGCTCCCATAGGCAGTGAGGTTTAGAGAGTTGTGCATTCTGATGGCATTACTGAGGGGGTCACTTGTACACAAGGACAGGATAGTAAGAAAGTGAGTGATGGGTGATGAAACCATATGGCAGCTACTTTGCTATTGGGGGATCCTAAGGTTTTTCTATTTCACCATCCAAAAAAGTAAAATGAGTTGAAGAAAATACATAGCCATATGGACCATTTATGCTCTGAGGAAGCAGGGTCCAGCTGTTAGAAGCAGGTGGGGGGCTCTGGTGGTTACTCTATCTTTAGTATTCAAAAGCTTTTAGGCAAGAGGCTCTCAGGTAAGCATTACTAAAGGTGTTTGAATCTCAGTGACTTATTCTCCACCTGACACCTTAGCAGCAGATGAACTCAGTCAGTCTCTGGAATTTCAAGCCCATGCCTAAACTGTTAATGATGACTTTAAAAGAGACACTCCATTCATCTTCCTGAGTTTACAGGATTGTCAGAAGACCAGAGGCACCGATTTAGAAACTACAGAAGAGTTATCCTGCCAGAAATGGAAATTGATGCCTCATCTTCACTTCTGAAATTCCCCTCCTGTTTATAGGACCCCACTGAGTGATGAAACAAATGGATTGTCATCATCAGAAGGCTGATTCCATAAAAAAGGGAGGGGGTCAGTGTTCACTTGAAATTCTAAGACATCGGCATCATTAATGTGGGGGACTCATAAATAAGTGGTGAGGATTATGGGATTTATCAGAGAAAGCTCAGATAGGGCTACTCACCAGCTCCATTACACAGGCAGGGAAGGGATTAGTAGAGAAGTTAGGTTAGGCAGCTGCAGGACAAGATTTGTGACAGACTGTGGTAAAGGATGGCTGTATTAACTGCTTTTGTTGTAGTTTTCCCAAGCTGCACCAGCCAGAAGGCTTGGGTCTCCCTTGCTTTTTCGTCTGGAAACCCCATGGAAGGAATACTTTTTCCCATATGATTGCTCTCTTTTAGGAGCTGCTCTCTCACCTTCCATTCCGCTCACCAGATAGGTGTGTGTGTGTGTGTGTGTGTGTGTGCTTGAACGCATGAATGCTCACGTGCGTGTATGTTAGAATAGATTTCTGGCCATGTTGTTTTGGTGCATTAATCCTATATTTAGTATTTCCCCTGACAGTGTTTCTCCATACCATTTCAGCTGTGAAATCTTGGTGTAGCAAAGGGCAGGAGAGCACCAGATGAAAAGCTTGGTTTGTGTGCCTGAGAGACTTGGGTCTGTATGCCTGCTCTGCATCTCACTGGTCAACTTTTCCAGAACCTTGAATAAAGGCTTTGGTCCAAATTAAGTGTGCAGTCAATGAGGCTATTATTATTTATGATTTCACCATCTCTCCCATGCCCAGAATTTCCCAACCCCACTAAGCATCCAGGTTGAGTGTTGGTTCCACACAGTTGGAAAAGAATAACTAACAGCTACCCTCAGCTTTAAATTTTGTAAAGTAATTGCATACTTTCTCTTAACATCATCAAAAGTATTGGAAGATAGAAAGTATTAATATTGTTGTCAGTCCTCATCGTCACCATCACCATCATCATCATCACTACTACCATCATTTTACACAGGAGAAAAGGAAGGTCAGCAAAGCAGTGACCCGGTCCAAATTACAAATCTGCTTTGTCCACTCTTTCTATGGGGACAATGCTAAACAAATCAACAAAAAAAGGTAAGTTACACTAGGGAAAACTCTAATTTCTCCCCAACTTACATGGTCACTGGAGGCTGATGCCTCCCATTCCGTCTTGCTCTCCTACCCTACTTCTTTCCTCATAGTACCTGATTAGGCTCATGCTTCCACAAGGTTCTCTCCAGGGGTGAATAGACTGTGACAGTTCACTGGTGGGAAAAGTGCTCTTGGTCCTCCTCTTCCTACCCTTACAAGGAATTGTGAGTGAGAGGAATGGAGATCAAGAAGGCTTATTCACCCCAGGCAAAGTCCTGAGCCCCTCTGCTTGGAATTCATCAGCCTCTCCACCTCTTCTCGCTCTGTCATTGTTGGCTGAGTTAGGAAATGAAATAAACACAGACTTAAGGGATTTGATGATTCTATGGATGATTCATTTTTCCTGGTTTTCCGTTCAGGGTTTTAAGTCTGAAAAGAGCTTCAGGATTCTTAGAGTCCTTTCAAAAATTGTAAAGATGGATGGAATAAGTATTGTTCGAGTTTGGTGGGCTTATTTTAAGGCTCTAAGAATTTATAGTAACTTGAATTTAGTTTTGTGCCATTTTTCTGAGTCTGCGCCTTAGGTGGATAAGAGACAGTGTTTGGGAAGGTGTACAAGTAACAGCATTGCGTTGACTTTATACTTGGGAGAACTGGTTTGCTTTTTTCCTGACAGCATCAGACTTGAATCTTGTTGTCATTTTGTTAGATTATTTTACCTCTTTACTTCATGCGTTTATTCTTTCTTTAACTTAATTATATAATAACCAGTTTGAGCCCTTGCTCAAGGTTTGACTCTGCGCTTAGTGATGGGAACAAGGCAGTGAGAAGGGCACACACTGAATCCTCAGAGATAGGCAGTATGTGTTAAGACAAGGTAGATTTTTTTTGTGTGCCTGGCTTAACTTAGACTACTCTTTCCTGAAGCTCAGAGTAATAGACTATGTATAGTATTAGTATTATTAGTGCAGAAATCACACAAAAACGAGGACATCTATGCCACTTTTTGATAACCTCAATAAATATTCTTAGTTCATCAGCTAACATCAGCCTTTTTGTTAGTTTATGCTGTGAAAACTTTGGCTTTATATTTTATTTTACTCTAACAAAGATGCCAACAAAACAAAATTAACAAGTAAAATGCTTAAAAAATGACAGGATTTGTCATATACTTACATGAAAAACATAGGGTGATTTTACCTATTGATGTTTTAAAGATTAGCCATTGATTGATACAGACTATTTTTCATGAGTGACTTTGGCACGTCATGAGATTCTGAATCAGCCTCCTATTGCAATTTGAGTGTGGCTTATAGCAGCAATTAATGTTAGTTAACAAAAATAAATTGTAGTAACATTAATGGTAATTTTCTCAAATTAGCTTAAATAAAGGGGGCACTAGTTGGAAGGGACACAGATCTCCCTCCAGTAAGCCAAGGAAGAGCTGAACCAGAAGTTTCCAGGAAAAGAAGGAACCATAGCAACTCCAGGGGCTGCAGTAGAGGTGTTCAGGAACTTTATTCTAAGACCTACCACTGGTGTGTATTCCACATGACTGTGCCCAGAGGGGTGGAGGCAGAAGGCTACTGATCACCGAGTCTGGCTCTAAGAGCTGACTTTCTGAGTAAAGGTGAGTCAGACACATGACTGGCATGCCTACTTCATTACATCTCTGGGTCTGCCACATCCGTGTGTATATACTCTTTTCCCTGTGGATGGAAGATAACCCAGCTTAGCACTATCCAGCTATTACACAGACAATCAGTGTGCCAGTCATCCCATACCCAACCAGGAAAAAGCCAAAGTTCCAACCAGAGGCTGCCTCCAAAGGCAGTGAGTTCCTAGGTGATGTGCTTGCCTCTCCCAATGTTTATCTCCATCTTGTCTCACAGTTCTTAGACTCCTGGATCAAAAAGTGAATTTAACTATCACCAATGCAATCTGTGTACAGTAGTTGGGAAAGAGAGTAGGGAACAAAACAAAAATCCAACCATTAAAAAAAAAAAAAAAGGAAAGAAAAGTTCAGTGGGTGAGACGGTTATCTGAACTGTAGCAACTGAGAAACTCTAGGAACAAAAAGAGAAAGAGGTAGAGGCTATAAGGGGCTATAAGGAAGACTTCTGCAGACAGAAGTCTCTCACTAATATTTATTTTTCTCCTCCTCTACTCTTCGTTTTATTTTTGCCATGTCTTCATGATGAATGAAATGCTTATTCTTCAGACATTTGACTTCTTGATGGCCCTGCCTGTAGAAGGTTCTAGTCATCGTCCTCTTCATGTTTTTAATTGCCATTATCTTCATCATCACTACTACTATGTATTTAACACCCACCAGGCTCCAGGAATTAGGCTTGATATATAGTTACATAGTTATATGTATAGTTATAGGTCTATAGTTTTATATATATGTATATATAAAATTCAGTTTTTATGACAATTTAAAAGATCATTATTTTTTAAAAAGATTTTTATTTATTTATTTGAGAGAGAATGAGAGAGAGCACATGAGAGGGGGGAGGGTCAGAGGGAGAAGCAGACTCCCTGCCGAGCAGGGAGCCCGATATGGGACTCGATCCAGGGACTCCAGGATCATGACCTGAGCCGAAGGCAGTTGCTTAACCAACTGAGCCACCCAGGCGCCCCAAAGATCATTATTATTTAGAGAAAATTTAATGGCATTCAGATACATGAAACATTTGCCCAATAGTGCAGCTAGGAAGTAATAGAACCAATCTACATAGGTCTTTCAGGATCTTTCCAATATAATACGTTACCTTTTATTTATGAAATAAAGGTATTTTTCTCCAGGAAAACTGAGCATATGGAACGAGGATGAAGCTGCTTAATAAAACCAGACTGGCTAGTGCTACTATGGAGTGCCGTGTTTTCTAGGGGGAAAAAAAGGAGGGGAGCTGTTCTGAACTCATTGATAATGGTCCAAATTTGAAGAGCCCGCCAATCACATCGTGGCAGGTTAAGTGCACTGAGCTTCTTAAATTTTATAGAGGACAGTTATTTGCCATTACCAAGGACAAGACCAAGACTTAAAGTACAAGAGAAGAAGTCATAGAGGAATAAGAATGAAATCCACATTTTGAGACTCTCAGGTTGTGCTCTTCTGATTACCAGTATTGTTTTCTAGTGGACTTAAATAACATGATGTACTGGCAGTGCTGTCTTTCCAAACCATGCTGGTAGGCCACTTAATCCACCCAAGAACAATGATAGACATGTTATTTCAATAGTTTTGTCTTATTTTTTTACAGTGAGAAACAAAAAAACCCAAGAGATTGGTTGGTTAGTGCCTGAAGTCACACAGTTAGAGGTGACAAAGTCAAAATATTGAATCTAGACCTACCTGATTCCTAATTCATGGTCTTTCCACTCTGACATATTATTTCTAATTTGATAAATTTATTTGAAGAGATAAAAAATCTAGGATAAAAATTTCAGACTACCTCCACGTTTTAAGCTATTCCATATTAACTTCTCTTAGCTATTAAGAACTGTAGTCTCTTAATGGGTTTAGAAACTCCCCAGCCACTCCCCCTAAAATAATCCATCTGTGTTATTAAATATATCATCTACTCACATTGGAATCTTGAGAGTAGATTAATTTTGCATCTGTATATTCACATCTTGGACTTTTTGTAGTATTGGCTGGGTTTTACTACAATACACAATGGATTAGGACTTCTGTGTGAATTGTGAAGCTATTAAATGATTATATGTCTCTAGAAAGCAATGAGCCCTCCAGGTATTGTGTTTCTATGAGATTACTCAGATGCTTCTCTGGTGCCTGAATTCTCTTCACTGTGAAAGCAAGCTTTGAAAATTCTTATTTTGACAGCATCTGTGGAAGTGCTTTAAACCCCAAGTCACTTCCAGGCTTTGAACTTCTTTATTCAGTCACATTCTTCTTTTGAACAATACAGTTTAGAAATTTGTTTGGTAATGGGGAAAAGGCCTTAGTGTGTTTTATTGTCAAATTCCAATTGCTTTGTGAGTGAGTGTAAAATGTAGAGCTAGAGTCTGTAATGCAATTGCCTCAGCGTAAATACAAAATACTCATTGTTGACTCCTCCTGAGAAAAACATTGTGTAGCTGTTAGGAAGGATTGTGCTCATGCTTCTACAATGTGCAGCCAAGTAGGATCTTTAAGATCCATCTTCAGCATGTGACGTGCATTTGGGTGTCACCAAACTTCTGTATTTTCTGGGTTGGGAAATGGAGCAAATGCACTCAGGTCCTTGATTTACTTGCCCTATTTCCCTTCACAAGAGCCCCTGGCATTTTTTTTCTTCACCCGCATTTCCCCATGGTCACATTATGTTGTCCTTACTGTAGTCTCCAATTAGGATGCAATTTGATAGTAAATAAATTATTTAAGAGTTTAATAAAATAAAACGTGGCACAAATTGCCCGTAAAGGATAAACTGTAAAATGAGTTTTAATCATGTTTCGGTGTTTGGAAGTAAATCTCACATTTATTTGCAGAAGACGAACCATTAAACTCTGCATAATAAGTCACTCCAATTTCAGGACACCCATGTTGGATCAGCTCAGATGTGGTATATTGATATTCGGGTCAGCTTTTGTTTATTGTTGTGTTTAAATGGGATTACCTAAGGACAAACTAGGCTTTTCTAACATTCAGACAATGCCGTTTTCAATATGATGATTTAGAAAATCCCAGAGTCAGAGTGACCTTGAGTAACATTGAGTAAATCTCTGTCCCTATCTCTGTCTCTCCCTGTCTCTGTTCCAATGTGAATGGGCTAAAGGACTTGCCTCTTGGGTCTCTAAGATTTTAAGTATCTGGAACCTGAGGTCTTCAATAAAATGGCGGTTTTGAGGGCTTCATGCTCCTCTGACCTCTCATGAAGACCTGATACTGGTATTGAGAAATGAGCACACAGTTTCAGAAGCTGAGATTTTGAAAATCTTTATGCCCTTGAGTTTATATGAGGTGGATTATCAATGTTTTAATAAGCTTGTAATCAGGATCTCATGAACCATGGACCCAGTATTTTTCAGGGAATAGAATAGATTAGAGCCCCAAATAATTTTGGAAGTTGTATTCTTTTTAGACCAATTCACGGTATCTTTTGAATAATTTGTCTTTGTGGTTTTGTAGCATTTACTTGGTCTCATTATGGGGCAGGAAGTTCATTGAGAAATACATCAAAGAATGCATTATTATACTTCTATTTATTTTTTAGATTAAGAAGCCGAAGAGTGCATTTGATTAGCTTGCATTTGTAACTCTATTGTGGACTGTTATTGACCATTAACAGATGAAATTACATTTCGGTTTTCTAAGTCCTGTTTTTTTACACCAGAAAATTCAGTGTAATATTTTCATTCTCCCCTCCCTCCCATCTGCTCCCTCCGTTCGTCCTCTCTGTTCCCCGCTCTTCTCTCTTCATACCTATACGTACATACACACACACACACACCTGTGCTCATTATACAAACTATGGCTTAAATGAAGATTTGGCTTCTGACAATAAAAAAAAAAAATAGTGTAGTTCTTGTTCATTTACAGCCTTTTCTTGTCCCCTACTGTAGAAATTCACATTAGCATTAGGAATACCTAACAGTTATAGATGTATACACTTTTAAAAGTACCCTTAGCTAGAATATGGGAGGATATATCATATTCATCCAGTCCTGGATGAATATCCAACACCTTTCCTTACAGTAGGCCCTTAAATAGCAGGACAAAAGGCCACATGCTGGAGTGCTAGAGTCACATCCAAACCCTTAATAGGATCCTTTTGCAGTCAGAATCTAAATGGAATGCCTGGGGTTGCCCCAGTTCCTATCAGTGTTCCCAGTTAGAGGCCCAGTGTTTCCAGAAAGAGGCCTATTCAGCCTCTTTCTCATGAAGATGTAGATCCCTTGTCCGGAGAAGAAAAGCTTTCACTTAAAGCAGTTGTGACTCATTTTGAAGCATAAGGATAGGTTAGGAATCTTCTAAAAATGTGGTCCCATTTCCTAGAATTGGGAGGTAATTGGTTTGAAGGGTTACTTGAGTTCACAAAACGGTTATGAACATTCCGAATCTGAGAGTAAGGATTAAAAACATAAAAAAAAGTATGACCCATGACACTCTTGTATTTTAAACGGCTGGGTCTTAGGCAAGAAAGTTGTTAATTAAAAAGCATGTGAAATGGGATTGGAATAATAACATGAAAAAAATAAAACTGACAATTGAAATAAAATCATTTGAAAGTCTAATGGAAAAAATGAAACAAAACTTAGAAGTCAGTTTTGAAATATGTAAGATTAACAGTCCTCCAAGATTTTATGTCATAGGATGTTGCTTTGGATTTAAATATTTTACTCTTCAAATGAGCATTTCCTTTAAAATTTTCCTTTGAAATATTTAAGCATCTCACTCCCATAGATACCTTCTCACATCAGAAAATCCAGCTCTTGGATTTTTTAAGGACCTTATTTATTTTTAAAAAACCTACTTCCCTGTGTAGTAAACAACCTCTTCACCTTTGAACAGAACTGTGTCTAAAATGAAAAAGAAGAAAAATGTATATGTAAGAAATGTTTACAAAATAAAAAAAAAAGTTAATTAAAATACGCTCTTTTTAAAGAATAGGGAAAGTAAGGTTTCAAACGTTTGAGGCCATTTCAATTCTACCTCAGAGCCCCTGAGGGCAGACGAGGCTTTGTTCAGACAGCTGGGAAATCGGGCTTTGACAACAGGAAAATCTTTGCTCTGAGAGTTTCTGGAAGTGCAGGTGTGATTAAAAAACAAACAAAGCCTGAAATTAAAATGAAGGAAAACTGTGCAATTTCACAACAAATTGGGCAATTTAGAAATTGCACTGTTGCTTCAAACATGCCAAATGGGAAAGTGCTGCTGTCTCTTTGTGGGGTCTCTACTTATCAGTTTTAAACTGAGTTTTTTCTTCGCTGGCAGAGAAACAAGGCCATGCATATTTGTTGTAAGTTGAGAGACTAAGAGGAGTTTTTCTAGTGGTGTCCTGTTGGTCCAGGTAGCTTACAGCGGTGTTTTACTTTGTGAGTTGTTCCTTGTGGTTTTCTGGGTCATGTTTGTCACCCATGAGATGGAGAGCCACAGAAGGGACCAATGATGGTTGCAGTTCTTGGTTTTGTTTGTTGATGTTTTTTCGTATTGTTTCATCTTAATCTATTTTTCTTCCCATCATGTATTGTTGGTTTCTTTCTTTCCCTTTCTCTTTGTGTCTTTATATATTCACTAGGTCTAAAACTCTGCTAATCTAGAAATGGACTAAGTGATAGCCATGGGCAGGCAATGCGTAACATGTGATTAACTTTTTCTGAATGCGGCTGGATTCAGTTGTTACAGAAGGCAAAGAGAGAAAGCAGCATTGCGGGAAATAGCTGCTCAAGTCTTTCACCCACTGGAGACAGACTGGGCGGTAGGGTTGCTGAGAACAGCTCTCAAAATGGCAAACCTTGTGAGTCAATGCTACAGTGGAAGATTCATGTAGTGGTAGGCATGTCTCTGAATTTACATTCTGTTCACATGATATTTGAAAGCAATCAAGTTGACTTTCTATTCCGATGACTTAGACCAGATTCCTGGTGAAGAAACATAAGCTGCTTTCAACTTAGGTGATTTTATTTGGGGTCAGACTGTGAGTCAGTGACCTGGGACTTATTTCAGGAAATGTGTTCTTACTTTAGCATGATCCCCTGAGTTGTAAAGTTATGGTAAGTTTGGACTCATGCGGAAGAGAGGGAATGACTAACGAAGGGGCTTAGCAAAGTGCTGAGGAATACAGGTTCTAGAATCAGAAAGATTTTGAATTGTGTCTAGAGAACTTCCTAGCTTTGTTATCAGGTTGACTGACCTCTCCAAACCCCTGTGGATTCATTTATTGAATGGGAATATTGATAATACTTCATAAGGTCGTAAGACTAAAATGAGATGAAAAAAGTAATGTGCTTAACACACTGTCTCCTAAGGAGAATATTAGCTGTAATCATGAAAGGTGGATGGTGGGGAGTGAAGAGAAGGCTCTAGGTGCATATTAGGACCTTGGGGACCAACCATGCCTTTGGATTTTCTGTAAGATTATTTTAAATATGATATTTTTTAAGCCATTGAGATCAGTCAGTACCTTCAGGTTACAGTTGATCTAGGAGATTGTGTATTATTTTTACTGTTTTAATAATCAAGTTTTGAGGATGAATAAAGAGGAGAACTTGTTAAAATTTACTTTGCTATTTATTATAGCAGAGGGGCAACTTTTAGCCCTTGTGTGCAAAGCACTTCTGATAGAAGTGTAGTAATTTCTTGACACTTTGGTTACAGAACTGCCAAAAGTCCTTCACATGCAAAGCTCTTTCTAAAATGAAGCACTATTTGATTAAAGACAATCTTGTATCAATAAGTATGTTGTTACTTAGACACAGGACTTAGAGAAAGGATTGTGGGTAGTTGATCAAAGAGTTACATGGGTTTTTCGATCTAAGGAAGCAAGTTGTCTTTAAATTGGAAGGATTATGAGTGTTTAGAATCCCTTCTGGCTAATGCTGGAATGACATGGGTTTAAGGGAGATCATCTCATTTTATGAGTTGCCTGTGGATTGCAGAAGATACCTTGGAGGGAGAGATTTAGTGCCGGGGAACCTGAGAGAAAGCTCTTACTTGGCAGTGGGAAGACTGCACACTGAAAAATAACATTATTGTTTAGTGTCAGCCACTCAAAAAAAAAAAAAAAAAAACAACACTGGGGGTTTTGTCATTCATTGGAAGACTTTGAGGGTGCTAATAAAATACATTAGAAGCAGATTGTTCAAAATGGTCCTAAAAATGGAAAATAACCCAAATGTTTATTGCAGCAATTTTATTGCTGGGAAACATGGTCTTTACGACCAGCATGTTTATAATATATTCAGTTGGGTCTCTGAGGAATTTCAGGCTGGTGAGAATTATTTGGATTGCATGAGCATAATTATGTTACAATTTGAAAACTAAATCTCTCTTTGTTTTTATCATACATTTTATTTTATTAATCTTTTAGATGGGAGCAGCTCATGAGGAAAATTGTTAGCCAGCCAAAGGCAGGCACTGGGGTCCATCCAAGATACCTTCGTTATTGGCCAGCAAATCCAGGTTTTGTGACAACTCAGAGTTCTCCCCTTGGCAATGTTTGTGTGGCATCTGTGCTGACTTCCACCAAATTGTCACTCCACCAAGGATGCTAGTCGGATGGAATGAGTTTCTCACACAGGACCTCCCTGGTTTGTTTCTAGAGAATCTTTTGCTTCAAATTTTTATTATCCATTTTTCCAGAATCGGCGGGCAAAATTTCTTTGGAGGGTTCATTAGTTGATACCTTGGCATCTAGTAACCTTTTTCTTCCCTTACTCTTTGCTTTACACTGAAAGATGTAGCCAAAAAAAAAAAAAAAGAAAAAGAAAAAAAAGAAAAAAAAAAGAAAGAAAGAAACCTTTAGTAATGGTAACTTTTGGAACAAGTGATAATTGTTTATTTCCTTGGTATTTCCTTCAGGATTAAGTGCTAAGAACACATGAAACATCAAAACCAACCCTCCACTCTAGCCAATGTTATAGAATGTGGCTACTTAAAAGATGTGTAGTTCTTAGTGCCTTAACACCAATGACCCAATTCCAGATAGAATCTGTGTTGACACACCTATGGAACTCTTCCAAAGAATGGTGAAAATTCTGTATGTAGTGAGAGGTATTATCTCCTTCAGAGTATTTCCTTATGATCTCACCACCATTTATAACCAATTAACTTCTTTTTTTAATTTAATTTAATTTTATTATGTTATATTAGTCACCATACAATACATCATTATGTTTTGATGTAGAGATCCATGATTCATTGTTTTTTATAACACCTAGTGCTCCATGCAGTACGTGCCCTCCTTAATACCCATTAACTTCTCGAGAAGCTTTTATGTATTTCATGGGGAATACAGTATAATAAAATGTGGCAACTGGGCTCAATGAATTTAAGGCTTGTTGTTGAGAATACTTTACATAAATACCACCACCGTGAATCAATGAATGATATTACTATTGTTTGGTGCTTAATTATGAGATATTGGATGTTACTGCTTTGGAAGCTCAGAAGAGAGGATGTTGGATCGTCAATCTCAGTAGTGGTCCTGGAAGAATGACCAAATACAAAGGTTTAAGTAATTCAACTGGGAAGAGTTTCCTAAACACAGTTCATGGAGAAAAATGCAGAGAGCAGCTTGGGTGCTGGGGGGATACTTGGGGACTGGGTTAAATGGAAGACGTGTATCCAGACCAAAGGCATTCATTCTGTTTGGAATTGTTTTCATTGCTAGAGAAAACTTTAGTCTGGGATCTGGGCAAGACTGTTACGCAGAAAGAGTTCACATACAAAGTCCCTAACCCCACAATTCAGTGTCTGACACAGGGTCCCCTCCCTTTCTTGTTTCTGATCTGGATTTGAATTCTTTGCAGGCTGAGCTCGAACTGAATGAGTATTTTTTTTTTTATCCCACACACTTCTACTACTCCAGGGCGGGACCCCTTTTTCTGGCTGTAAGTTATCTAACAGTGTGGTCTTCTAGGAAAAGTGAAAATTGTTACACTGGAAGACTTTGTTGGTAGGATTAATGAAATAGAACCACTGTCCCAAAGTATTTTTACAATAGTATTTAATGTACATCACCTAGGAAAGCATTTCAAACGTAACATTGGGCTTCCTCTAAGTTTTTCTAATTCCCTTTTACTCACATAACTCTCTATTGGTTTTAAGTGATCTAGGAATAGCAGTTACATTGAACAGATGGGAACCGTAAGTTTCACAGACATTAAATGGTGGTTTGGAATTGCAAAATCAGTGAAAATGAGTTTATCGATGTCCCAGGTTCTCACCCTACTTCTCTTCCTAAATGTTTCCTTCTCCCCTAATTGCCATATTCTCATCTAAACCTCTTCCTTTCCTCTTGCTATAGGAAGCATATAGAGAGCAGATTGTCATTTTCTAGAGGCATCAAGGCCTCATGGGTAAAAGGGAAATCTCTGGAGTCAGAGATCTGAGTTTGAGACCCAGCTCTGTGTTATACAGCAGTGTGGCCTTGACCCATTTATTCAATTCTTCTCTGTTTTGGTTCTCTCAAGTGTAAAATGGATACAATAGTGGTAGCTAACTAATAGATTATTGTGAGAATTAAATATGGCACTTAAAATGCTTAATACAGTGCTTATATTTTAACAAATATTCAATCAACTTCAGTTATTAATAAATGAATACATAAAATGAAGATCTCTATGTATGTTTTCCCAAGTTTTATCCTATACTTCTTTTCATATAAGCATCCAGAAGCTACCACAGTAAAATCATGCCTGTTATTTGATAATAACCAGTGGTAGAGGAGTGGTAACAGTTTATAAGAATGGTATGATTTTCAAGTATGTACTTTTTTAAACATTTGAGACTGAATTTAGAATTTATACAGCAGGTAACATTCATTATGCCATGTAATTTGAGCTAAAAATGTTTATAAAAATGGTATTCAGGGGGCGCCTGGGTGGCTCAGTTGGTTAAGCGACTGCCTTCAGCTCAGGTCATGATCCTGGAGTCCCGGGATCGAGTCCCGCATCGGGCTCCCTGCTCGGCAGGGAGTCTGCTTCTCCCTCTGACCCTCCTCCCTCTCATGCTCTCTATCTCTCATTCTCTCTGTCTCAAATAAATAAATAAAACCTAAAAAAAAATGGTATTCAATTTTGAGAATTTGATTACCTAATTAAATGTTTAAGTATTTTAAAAACTGGAAACATGGTTAAACCACATGCAAGAGCACAGAGACCATGGGGGAAAAAAGTAATAAAACATCAGAGGGGAAAAATGAGACAGGAACACATGAAACTCTAGGTCATTGGAGACTGGAAGTCTCAGGGAAGAAAAGTATGATTAGAATGAAAAAAAAAAAATAGGGCGAATCCCTCCAAGGTAGAGTTATTAGAAGTAACAGATGCACATAGTCAACAAGCTGCTTTCATCTTGAAAAAACACAACAGATAAAGGATGCATGTCAAATGTGAGTGCTACAATATAAGACTTTTCACAAAGGAGTTAAATTTATTGGATAAACACACCAGCTTCTCTCATGATGCAAATCTTTCATTCATACCAATGTCCCAGATACCTACAGTATTATGAGAAATGGTTCCGGGGGTGAGTGGAGTAACAACTACCACAGTCAAGACAATCAGGAAAATAAGTTCCAGGGATGCCTAGCAGAGTCCTCTTTACCATGATCTTCACCTCAGTGGGAACCCAAATAAAATATTGACCTCTGGTTCCTTACAAATAGCTCTATGGTGCTTTCTCAAAAGTTCCATCACTGGGCTCATTAAGTGTTGGCTCAGAAAAGGAAAGTGAATTATGCTCATACTGAACCAAGGGAATAAACAACTTGCCTTTATATATTATTAATTATTGACAAATAGTTGTTGGATGAATGAATTAGACCTTGTTCAAACATTGGTGATATGCTGGGTACCCTAGTTTTGAACTCACTGGACTACTGTGCTTATTGTTTAGAAGAGATTGCTATGAGGAATATCAGTGTTAGAGGAGATGTGTGTTATCAAGTGTTAAAAAGGCTTCCATAGTCAAATATGTTTGGGATATGCTGGTTTATGCAATATTAAGTAGATTTCCTGACTGTAGGACATCAGAGACTTTAATATGCTGGTGTGCATTGTGAATCACCAAGAAGGCTTCTTACTTATGTCACTGTGGCCTGAGGTTTTCAGAGTGTTGTATCTCACAGTCCTGATGTTCTGCTAAACTCAGTGCCAAAAAACCTAAGAGCAGACTTTGATATTACAATGTCACAAATTTGTGGCAGCCCTTGGAAGCCTACGGTCTGAGATAATTTTTAATTTTGTCCAAGTTAGTATTTGAGTTTCAGGCACTGTACAGAAAGCCATTTAAGTTAATCAGTGAGTCCAGCTGTTTTCTACATCCTTAACTTTTTTTCCTGGTTTTGTCACCCTTTTGAAGTAATAAAGCTTTGTTTCTTTATGGGGAAAAAAAAAAAGAGAGAGAGAGAGGGCATCAGAAGAAAGTCGGCTGATATGGCTGGGGACAATGATAAAGTGAATGGGAAGTGAAGAAATCTTAGCCAGAAACAGAAACTTCAGAGACAATTAAGGAGTGAAAAACTGAACTCAGCTGTGGCTGTTCTTGATAGGAACACATCCAACATGTAATCTGTATGGAAACAAGAATGATTCAAGAACAGATTTTACTAAGTTCTCCAGCTAGGGCGAAAGTTGCTCTCTATATAACGAAAAGAGCTTTCCTGAAAGGTAAAAAGCTAGATTATTTGTCTGTAAAGCTGTACATAGGGAGGGTGTGACTTTAGAGACATGAATGGAGGAATTCAGGGGTCTGAAGAAGTCTTCTGTATTTGTGAACTTGGGGATTTCTGACAACCTTCATGATTTTATCATGTGAGAATATTAATCTCTCTTCTGAGTGGTGGTAATGTTTATCCAGTTCTCTGTGCCAAGGACATTTACTCTAAAGAAGACATTGATTCCACTTTGCAGATGAGTAAACTGAGGTCCAGAGAGATCAAGACACCCCATCACATAAGACTGGATGTTCAACAAAGCCTGCCTACTTCCATACTATGCTGTACCATCCTGCTTTCTAATAAGGGAGTGACTTCTTCAGTTGGCATTAATTGAGAAGTCACCATTACTGGTTTGTGGTACCAGAACCTCAAGCCCTCTATTTTAACATATCAAATTTAATATATTCTATGCATTATGAAGCTGAACTGTCTAGTTGATAAAATCTCCGGTGATTATTTTGGAAGATTTCTTCCAGGTGAATGTACTTAATAAGGCTGATTTTTACAGATATTTACTGTCCCAGTTTTAGATATCTATGCCTTGACTTTCTACTGCCTAACAGTCAATACTCAATAAATGTGATTATCATTATCAATGAAAACCGTTATAGAATGTATCTTATTGAAGAGACCCCTGAGCCTGATTACATGTAATCTTCTCCATGCCATTTTCCCTGGTCCCCCAAATTAGAAGATATTTTTCCAGTCCCTAAGTGTCCAAAATGCTATATGACATTTTGCATTTCCTTGCTGTCATTATGAGAGGCAGTAGGGCCCAGGAGAGCACAAAGGATTTGGAGTCAGAGTTCCTGGAATTAAATGCCGGTTCCACCATTAATTGGCAATGTGACTTGGGCAAAATGCTTAAACTTTCTGCACTTCAGTTTCCTTATCTGTAAAATGGAGATGCTAAGAATATCTGCCTTATAAGGTGGTGTGAGTATGTTATTGTACAGTCAGCAGGTGCAACCGTGGCTGGCAAGCGTTAAAACTTAACAAATGGTGGTTGCTATTGAATTCATGTCCCTACTCTCCATTGGATTGTAAGCCCCTTGAAGATAGTGGTCATACCTCATTCATCCCTGTCTGGCAAATGATAGGCACCGGATTAATATTTTTTATTGAATAAATGTGCTGAGTGAATGCCTATGGAGATGTTTTCCTCACGGTTTTGCAGTGGTTTTCATGTGTTTTTTAAAGAACTGTAAACGTCAGGTGAATGCTCTTTAGAAAATTAGTTGCATCTCTACCCTGTTATTCTTGGCCATTCCACCTTGGCTGATCCCATCTCTCCAAATCTTTTCCTCTGTTTAAAGTGGTATCCTTAGGGAAGAATTATATAAGAATATCTGTGCTACATGTAATTGAAGCAGTAGCTCATTGTAATTAAAAGTAATTGAGACCATACAGTGAATGGGCTCTAGTAGGAGCACAACAGGCATCAACTAGGGAGTGTCTTGGTGCTCTCCTAGCCCACTGAACTCTAGTAACCCTACAGCCCTGGGGCACAACGGGCCTTTGTGTCAGTGCCACTGAATAGCACTGAGTGCCTACTGGGGAAGTGGCCTTTGAAAGACAGAGATCTGGTGTGTCTCTTGCGGGCTTTGCAGAGTAGTGTGTAGATAGAGTAGTTAAGAGCTAGGGTTGAGGGTCAGGTCTGCATGTGGCTTCTGGGGCAATTACTCAAACTTTCCTCGTCTTGCTAGTTCCTTTTTGTTGTTGTTATGTTTTGTTTCGTTATGAGTATTATATTAGCTCTCTAGAATTGATCCAAATAATGCATGTGCTCTCATTTTCTTTCTTTTTAAAGATTTTATTTATTCATTTGTGTGTGTGTGTGTCTGAGAGAAAGAGAGAGAGAAAGTGAGAGAGTGCTGGGGGGAGAAGCAGAGGGAGAGGGACGATACCACTCCACGCTGAGTGCGGAGCTTGACACGGGGCTTGACCTCTCAACCCTGAGATCATGAGCTGAGCTGAAATCGAGAGTCAGAGGCCTTAGCGACTGAGCCACCCAGGCACCCCTCATTTTCTTTCTCTTTTTTTTATACAATATTAACTGCCCATTCTTTTTTTTTCTCTTTTTATACATATATCTATAGAGGTATGTATATACGTGTGTCTATATTATATTTACTATTAATATACATATATAAAGAGAAAGAAATTCATGTAATAGAGATGAAATAGTACCGATTAAATCATACTCTGGCATTTGCAGATGCTCAATGCATGTTGTAGTGTGATTGGCCTTTTAAGACATCGTTATGGGTTAGGTAGATAGAAACTTATTTAATTGCTGATTTGAAAATGACATAATCTGGATGTTCTCATTGGCAGAATGTGGCTTGTCTGGTATTATTACTGGCTCTAAATCCACCCCTAGGTGCTCCTCTAACTGCCCTTCTTTCTCTGGGACTCCATGTTCGGCTCTGCCCAGAGAGAGCGCTCAAGCAAAACGGCAGGTGGGAAGGGAGTTCAGGACCTGCTCCTTCGCTGCCTTTGGCTCCCTGTCTTCCGGTTACCATGAGCATCACCATAGCAATGCTGCTCACAATGCTGAGCAGCGGGATTGCTTCCCTTCCTGTAGCGTCAGCCGAACCCAGGTGTAGTTTTGCCAGCACTTGAAGAACCAACCTCATGGTGCCCCTCAGAGACGCCCCACGAGCCAAGCAGCACCCGCTTCTCTCGGGTATGAGTTTCTGAGTTTTGGCAATTCTGGCCTCTTTCCCCTCTAACCCCCAGCTCTCTGCAGTTAATCACCTCGTGACACCTTTAAGTTCCCTTTAGCCACGGTCAGTTACCTAGTTCGCAGTTTTATACCTAGCTCACAGTTCTTCATTTGAAATTCTGCCTCTCGAGATAAGTGGTATGCTTTCTGCCTGGTGCGGGGGCTGCCACGTGGGTCAGTGCACCATGTTGGCAGTGCCTGAGTGAGAGCAGCTGGCAGATGCCAGTTGGGTGGTGGCTTGCTAAGTACTGTATAGTTCTTAGAGCCAAGGAAGTGCACCAGTCTGGAGGGACAGTTCTCCGCGGATGTGGTGCCCTCAGTGCTACTTAAATGAAGACAAGTCTCACTTTCCCATGGGAACCTTAATTGCAGAGGATGTTCTCTGCCCATAGCCAGTGCCACAGAGGTGAAATGACTCACCCCAAGGCAGGTGTCCCTATAAAGGTTCATAAGGTGCAGGGGTTTCACATAATCTCTTGCAGCAGTGTGCAAAAGCTGAGTGCATGGACACTTTTTGAGGGGGAGGCTTTTCTTTTCAGTAGGTTTGTCACAGAGCCCTGACCCATAAAAACTTAAGAAACACAGTTGCAGTGGCATTATTTGGAAGGAAAATATGGATGGGTTTGTAAAAAAGCCTTTAGAATTATTTTAGGAATGAACATAAATAAAAATAACTACACAAAAAATCTAGTGGGATATTTCCTGCCCTTGAGGCTGATGTTGGAAAGCGCTACTCCTCTTCCCTGCCAAGGTCCATGCTCCCTCTTTTGGCATCATGATTCTGAGCCAGATGGGCTGTGTTTCTGACTTGTGCTGGTCATTCCAGCATGCCCAACCTCAGACTGGATAGAGCCAAAGCAAATGTTTACATTCTGCATCTTTTGCATTATTCACTGTTAACACCTAGTAGATGCAAGTGGGAAAAAGAAAAAAAAAACTTCCTGGTGATTTGACTCAGGTCAGTAGCAAGCCTCATTTATGAGACTTTTTTTGGGGGGGGGGTATCTTCTCTTAAAATGATCATTGGAAGATTTATATTATTCTCCTTATGTAGCATATATTCACAGGATAAATGTATATATTTGTAAATATATACTTTTATATATATGTAAATATATATTCATATATAAGCATATATATGAATTAGATTCTCCAAAATATTCAGTGTCATCGTTAAATAAGTAATAATGATTTTTGGTGTTTTGTTTTTTTTTTTTTGTCTTGAGAATTTTCCAACAATCCATGCAATCATTGCAAACCGTGTATTATTTTTCTGTATTACTCATGCCCTATGAGAGTTGGTAGAGTGGATTAAAAAAAGATTTTAAAAAATGATGAGGGGAAAGTAAACTGTCTTTCTTGAGACTGATTTTGCATCCACCAGATCTGAGCACGGTAGGAAGCCTAGGAAAAGATGATTTAAATGGAGGATAAGTACTCAAAACTGAGTTTTAAATTCTGCAATTCTCCTCTCTTATTTGTCATTAATTCTTATTCTCTCAGCGTGAAGAAAGAGGCATTTAAGTGGGAGTGTAAAATGGTGCAGCTGCTGTAGAAAACAGTCTGTCAGTTCCTCAAAAAGTGTAGACTTACCATATGACCCAGCAATTCCACTCCTAGATATATACCCAAGAGAATAGTCATAGGCAAGAAAATGTACCTGAATGTTCATAACAGCATTATTCCTACTAGCCAAAATGTGGAAGTAACCCAAGTGTCAATCAGCTGATGAATGGATAAAGAAAATGTAGTTGATCCATATTTTGGAATATTATTCAGCCATAAAAAGGAATAAAATACTGATAACGTGCTACAACATGGATGAACCTTAAAACATGCTAAGTGAGAGAACTCAGACACAAAAAGGTATATACTATATAATTTTATTTATATGAAATCTCCAGAATAGGCAATTCCATAGAGAATAGAATCAAAATAAATTAGTGGCTTGGGGAGGAGAGAAAGAGGAGTGACTGACAAGGCGTATGGGGTTTCTTTTTCTTTTTTTAGATTTTATTTATTTATTTGAGAGAGAATGAGAGAGAGCACATGAGGGGGGTGGTCAGAGGGAGAAGCAGACTCCCCGCCGAGCAGGGAGCCCGATGCAGGACTCGATCCCCAGACTCCAGGATCATGACCTGAGCCGAAGGCAGTCGCTTAACCGACTGAGCCACCCAGGCACCCACGTCTGGGGTTTCTTTTGGAGTGGTGGAAGTGTTCTGAAATTTGATAGTGGTGATAACTGCACATTTCTGCAAATATACTAAAACTCACTGAATTGCGTGATTTAAAAAGATGAATTTCAGGGTTTGTGGATTGTATCTCATTAAATTAAAAAGAATTGATAAAAATTAATCTTTTGCATTGAAAGAATCATTGCATAAGACACTGTTTGAATTGTGTACTCCTTCCTCTTTCAAATAAAGACTGCTTAATTTGCCTAATTCAAAAGCGATTTTTAGGGACAGACCCATGATTTTTAAAATTTAATCTTCCATGGAATTTTGGAAACACGAAAATGTTAGAGATGCAAGTGGAGTCATCCTGGATATCTTGCAGTTTTGTGACCACATTCCCTTCCCCAGGTAAGATCCTCCACGCTCACGCTGGAGGATCTCCTCAGCTCCCCTGGAGGTGCTTATTCACCAATAGCTACACCTACAATGTCAAACCAAAGTCAAGGACACTCTTAAGATTGAGAACTGAGTTTGTAATCAGAAAGACAGATCAGATAAACAGCAACAACAATAAAATAGCAAGTATGCATCTTAGGAGCTATTGGGAATCTGCTAGCAGTATGTTCTCTCACCAGCTAGGTCTCATATATAATTAATTATTGTTGTACTTGGATAATGCCCACCCACTCGCCCCCCCCACCCGAGATCATAGTGAACTAAGGAGAAAAACAAACAAACAAACAAAAAAACCCACCACCAGGAAACCTCAAGCTTTTAGTCATACTGATTTGTGCCTAAAGTAATGATTGTTCAAATACTTACTAGTTACCCAACCTTTAGAAAAAAATTCTAACCACTTAAGTAACCAGTTCTTCATGGTTTATCATAAGATTTGAAAGGTATAGTGCATATGGGGCTTGATAATATTTTGAGGAATTAAACTATTGTCTCTCCTTGTTACCTTGTACTGTTTCACCAAATTCAAGCAGGTGGTGTGCTTGCTTCTCAATTGCCTCAGTGAGGAAATTGGTTGGAAAAAATGATAAATGTGATTTACAAATCTTCCAGGCCTTTCCTTCTAAAAGCCCAAGCCCAGGGTAGACTCCGGACTTGTGGTAACAGGCTTCTCTAGAGCAGCTTAGAGAGAGTTCCTCCACGCTAGGAAGGGGAGAGGGATTAACGTCACCAAAAAGCAAGGCAGTCCTTGTCTTGTTTCTCAGCAATACCATTATGATGGAGGCAAGACCTTGGAGAGGAAATGAGAGATGGGGTCTTTTTTTTTTTTTTAAGATTTTATTTATTTATTTGACATTGAGAGACACAGTGAGAGAGGGAACACAAGCAGGGGGAGCGTGAGAGGGAGAAGCAGGCTTCCCTTGGAGCAGGGAGCCTGATGTGTGGCTCGATCCCAGGACCCTGGGATCATGACCTGAGCCCAAGGCAGACGCTCAATGACTGAGCCACCCAGGCGCCACCAAGAGATGGGGTCTTAAGAAAGCTAACAAAATCATTCTGCACCTTGCTTGCCATGGAGGCAGCAAAAAGCTGGCTTTTCTTCTTTTTTCTTCCTTTTTTTCTCTTGACAGCTTTGTGGGATAGGGGCTTAGAATCATCACAGTTATCATCATTGTCATCATTGCCAACAATGAATAGTGCTTTAAATGTGCCAGACATTTTCTAAGCACTTTACACATATTGCTTTATTTAATCTTTACAACAACTCTATGCAGTAGGTTCTCTTTATTATCTTCCTTTTAGTAATGAGGAAACTGAGTGAGGACCACAGAGGTAGAGTGAGTTGTCCTACGTAACACAGCTAATAATGGAAAGAACAGCCATTTGAGGCCAGTCTGATTCCAGTGACATTTAGGCACCATGTTATATGCCTCTCGTGATGATGAATTAAATCTTGTATAAAATAAGGGAACTAGGGGCGCCTGGGTGGCTCAGATGGTTAAGCGTCTGCCTTCGGCTCAGGTCATGATCCCGGGGTCCTGGGATCGAGTCCCACATCGGGCTCCCGGCTCAGCGGGGAGCCTGCTTCTCCCTCTCACCCTCTCCCCTCTCATGCTGTTTCTCGCTCGCTCGCTCTCTAAAAAATAAAAAAAAAATCTTTAAAAAAAAAAAAATAAGGGAACTAATAGTTCCTAAAAAGGTGTATTTATGGACCAGATTTCACACGTCCTCTGCCTGAAAAGCATATAACATTCTATAAATCTCATCAATATAGTTCTATAAATACAAAAAACACACTAAGATGTTTTGGAGTGCTAGACGAATTAATGCCCCATTTCAAAGGGAGTGTTCGTAACTGTCACCTGGCAGTAGGGACAAGTCTAGGAGGCCACTGTGACCTTCGCTCAGACCACTGGGCAAGGGTCAGAAGATGGTCATCCAGATGGGCATCCCAAGACTGGCCAAAAACTTACTGTGTGGGGAAAAATGTTGAACCAGCTAGCTGCTTTTCTCCCGAGGATTTGGACTTGGATCCAGGGGAACTGTGTCAGTCAGGTGTAGGAGAGAAGGCAGGCAGCATTTATAGAGCAGATGAGTTTACGAAGGCAGAACCCAGGGGGGATGACTTCAAAATCCCACAGCTAAAATCCCTGGAACTGCCTCATCTCCAGAATGATTTTGAGTTTCGGCCCAGTTCCCATGAAAACACACTACCCTTTCAGTTCTTTATAGTTTTACCAACGTACTAGATGTTAGAACTTTTCTGTATTAACCACACATTTTTAGTATTAGAGTTGACTAATTAGATAAGCAAGATTATGTTACAGAGGGCCCCACTGTGGCCAAAAACAGATTTTTTTTTTTTATATCCCAATGGCAACAAGTCAACATCTGTCATTTCTCCTTTCCCTCCACTTATATGTTTGGGAACACTCTTTTCTTCTTCCTTTTATCTCTTAATCTTTAATAAAGGACCCAATCCTGTTTTGTGTTTCTCCCCTAGAAAAATTTCACTAGTGTTCAGAAAGTAGTGATAGAAATGATTAAATTATTGTAACAAAGTAGGCGTCTGGACAAGGCCTAATCAGCATTAACTGAATGACTTTTGATCACTGAACTTCATTTCTCTCTAGCCTTGGGTCTCCAGTGTCTAAGCAAGAGATTCATTTGTGGACCCTTGTAGCAGATGGCTGGCTCTTCACTTTCAGATGGCTATTATCTTTGAAAAGGAAGACTGAAGATACTAAGTAATATTTGCAGATTTCCTTGTGGTTTGCATAGCACATTCTCATTTCACTCATAAACACTTTTATTTGGTAAAGCGATTGAAGGATAATGAACATGGTAGCAACTCCTAGTTTTCTGCCTGAAGGGATTTGAGGCTCTTGGAACACCGGGTACAGAGACAACTCTAGAGTGAAATGTAGGAGCTATTTCATGCCTCAATGGCAATAGAAAGTGCACCTGATGCTTGGAACCCTAGGGGTGGACTCCGAGCTACAGATGCCCTCTCAGCTTCAGACAGAATGAGAAAATCAGCCATCTAGATTGATTTGAGGTAAGCTTAGGACTTGGGGGAAAGTCATAAAAATATTAATGACCATGAACATTTCCACTTTTCTTCAAAGGTACAGTCTCCGTAGGATTGAGAACTTGCTTTATGAAGGTTGAGAAAAATTGTTTTCTTTATAAAAAGGAGGTGGTGGTTAAGTTTCAGGTCCTAAAATTAAACAGATTGGATTTGAATCCTATCTCTGCAACATTTTAGGTTTGAGTTTGAGCCTCAGTTTTTTTAATTTGTAAAATGAGGGAAATAATAGTACCTACCCTTAGAACTTCTGACAAGATTAAAAGAGATGATGCTATTAGAAGCTTGAAGCACTCACTAAATGTTAACCATTGATCTTTTTATTGTCTTTTGCTGCATTCTTAGGGCTTGATGTCAGAACATGCTAGTTAAGAATGCTGAACATATGCAGAGCTCCTTAGGATTCATGGTATTGGTAGGGGAAGAGAATACTCATTCAAATTACAGGCAGTTCTAGGATATCAAAACACAGTGGTGCTGCCTTTATTTGGGTTCACTACTCTGCTTTGCCACTATTTAGATGTTGTCCTTAGGCAAGAACTTTGAGACTCACTTTCACCTTCTGTTAAATGGGAATCACAGTAAATGATACTTCATGGTTGTCTTGAAGATGGATGGAAGCTATTTGCAAAAATAACACTATAGAATTACTACTTCCTTTAATCTGTATCCAGACCACTGAGGGTGTATAGTAAGTCTTCTGAACAGAGTTTACAGAGACACAGTGCATCAACAATAAGAGATTGCTGTCAGCAAGAGAAGAGGAATTCATGTCTGCCGAGGGATGGGTAGGATCAGGAGGGTAGATCTCACTTCGGGATAGACTGTCAATAAACAAACCTTCAAAGAGATTAAGTATTAATAAAATTCCATCATATAAAGTGTGGGTCAGTGTGCAGCAGACTGTTTACATTAACTGGGGCTTGATAGGAGGCAGGCTGGAGGGAAGGGAGGCTTCAGAGAGGAATCACTTTCCTGGTTATTCCTTTTTGCCCTAAGCACTGTTTCCTTGGGAACAGCTGTTAACAGTGAGCCAGAGTGGATCTGCTTCTCCTTCCTGTTTGTCTCCCTCAGGTGCAGAAAGTATAGCTTTGAGCAACAGGCTATTGAAGACCTAAAATCAATCAAGACAAATGTATCAGTTGATTGTGGGAGTCAGGGGAGACAAGGAAAGGACAGATAAGTCTAAATAATTTTTAATGTCCCTTCCAGTTCCGAGTTTAAGATTCTAAGATGGTAGGCCCAGCTGCTGGTACCTTATTTAATCTCTTCCCTTATTAGCCAAGACAACTGTTTAAATTTTAGAAGTGAGTTAAGCTTGGTGGGGGTGGGGGTGGGGTTTAAAGCCACAGGTAGCTGCCTAAAAAATTTGTAAACTTTTGAGAACAAATAGTATTAGTGGAGGGAGTGAGGGTGAAGGGAGGATGTAATGAAGATTGTTGGTTCAATGTCTTTCAACTCAATGAGGTTTAGCAAGTATTGAACTCTACTGAACATTTTAGGCCTGGTATCTTTACTTTCTTCCCATTCTTCATTTACTTCAAGTATTTTAAAATTCACTCAGATTTCATTGCAACTAAAGAATTACTATCATGAACTTTTGCATGATCCCAGTGAGTTTCCATTTTTAATTGGGAATGTGGAGAACTGAGGAAGAAGTTGCAAATTCATTCAGGTACTTGACTGTGGTATGAGAAAGCTAAGGACTGATATCAAAATCTTATCATCTATATTCATATGTTTATAATATGGGGATAATAAAGATGCTAAGCTCCTTTCATTAAGAATGCAAAAATGAGGGGTGCCTAGATGGCTCAGTTGGTTGAGCGTCTGACTCGGTTTTGGCTCAGGTCATGATCTCAGGGTCCTAAGATTGAGCCCCATGGCGGCTCTGCACTGAGCACAGTTTGCTTGTTCCTCTCTCTTTGCTCCTCCCCCCATCCCCACCTCCACCCCCACCCCAACTCATGCTGTGTGTGTGCATGCTCTCTCTCAAATAAATAAAGAAAATCGTAAAAAAAAAAAAAAAAAAAGAATGCAAAAATGAAAACTCATAACCAGGCTTAGTTTAGACTCATGGTCAATGAGGATTTATTTTTATTGTTATGACCATGAGGCACCATGAGATTTTGATGCCTTTCACATTATCAAATGGATAGTAAATAATGTTAAACATCAATGAGTGTCACACATCCTAGTGTTTGGGAATTGATTTTATACATATGGTACCCATGGTTACTTTTTATTAACCAGAATTGAAAAAGCCACCAGCTTTAAAATTTTTTTTTTTAAGGTTTTATTTGAGAGAGAGAGAGAGAAAACGTGCACAAGGGCACACACAGGAGTTGGGGGGAGAGGGAGGAACAGACTCCCCACTGAGCAGGGAGCTCAACACAGGGCTCCATCCCAGGGCCCTGAGATTATGACCTGACCTGAAGGCAGAGGCTTAACCAACAGAGCCACACACGCACTCCTAGCTTTTTTTTTTTTTTTTAAGATTTTATTTATTAGAGAGAGAGAGAGCATAGAGGGAGAGTGAGAAGGAGAAGCAGACTCCCCACTGAGCAGGGAGCCCGACGTGGGGCTCAATCCCAGGACCCTGAGATCATGACCTGACCTGAAGGCAGACACTTACCAGACTGAGCCACCCAGGCGCCCTGCCCCCAGCTTTTAAATGGTCTTAAATGGTTGGGGTTCTGCAGAATTTTCTCAGCTACTGGTAATATCGGAATGTTCTCCTCTCATAGAAATAATAATAGTGTGTAAGTATCGTGATTTTCTCCAGAAGGTTTTTTTGTATGGTTTTATTATAAAACTACTACCTACTCACTTTAGAAAACATGAAAATAGAGAATCATATAAAGAAGAACACAAAAGCTCCCATTTTTCCACTAATAAGAAATAACCCCTAACGTGTTGGTGCATTTCATTACATACCCATACACATTTACATAAATATATACAATAATTTATCCACACATAGATATGTACATACACATATATACATAAACATATGTGAGAATAATTGCATATACACACCCCTTCTAGCCAACTTTCTAGTGTCTAGCAGTCATTCAAGGAAAGGTCATCCACTTCTACTGTCTGATTGTCTGATTTTCTGGAAGCATATTTATTCCTCTGTAATTTGAAATGAGTACTGTGGAATTTGTCTCTTGGCTAGAAAGAATTATTTGAAATAACAAAAGCAAAAATCAAGCACACAGCACCACAGTGAACCACAGTAAAACTCTAAGTCTTCATACATTCTTACCACTGACTTCACATTTAAGGGTGCATTATCCCTGACCTTGTTGAATTCTTGGAACTGAAGAGAGAAGAGGTACTAACTAAAGGAAAAAGAAAGTAATAAAGGCATGGCATAGATTCAAGTGATTTGCAGATCAGTCCCCATGCACTTACGGAGTGGCCACAATTCCTTTTGTGGAGGTCTCTCTGGATTGTTTAAACAACTAACTTCTCTTTTCTTGACCCTGAAATTCAGACCTCATGTCTCAGCTGGGCTGTATTAATTATTCTGAGCTATCACAGGTAGGTGATGAATAGTTTCAGCTTCCTGTGGTGTTTTAACATTACATCTCCTGTTTTTATGAATATTTTAATGAAGACTGTTTTTAGTTAGCTCTAATTATAACCCAAAGTGCCCCTTCCTCAAATTAATTTCACCTACGTCACTCATCTATAATAGAAAATGATACCATGAAGGTATTAATCAATTTTAAAATGTTAATATTGATAAAAATATGGTGAAGATTGAAGGGATGACTTGATTTTTCCATCAACTTTAGAAGAAATTAAATTCAACATGCATTCCTTTTATGAATATTACTGTTGTGAATATAAGCTCTTTTAAGTTAAGAAAATAACCCTGCCTTTAAAATGATATATGTGTGTCCTGCAGACTATGTGGTTTTGGATAGATTACTTCTCTGTGCCTCAGTTTCCTCCTCAGTAGATGAGGAACTGGGGGCTGCTTATACCTACTTTATAGGGTCATTGTGAGGATTCATTCATATAATAAAATGTGAAGTACATTTAACAGTGTCTGATACAGAGTAAGAACTCAGTAAATGTTAGCTACTAATATTACTATCCACTCAGATTAGTTTCTAATATTTCTTCCACATTTATTATTGACCAAACCTTATTTTGTTAATGTATTTCTCTTTGCATTGCAATCAGCATATTTGCAATTTGCAATGATTCATTCATGTATATACTATGCCCTACTTATTTCCAAATAAATTTTAAGGTATTTTACATTATATGATAGATAAAATTAAATAATAAGTTATATGAATGAAATAAAACAACCACATTACTAAAGGGATGAAAGAATAATTATATCAGAACCTAGGCTAAGAAAGCTATTGTATTGGAGGCCTGGAGTTTGCTCTGAACTGCCCACAAAAAGGCAAAAAGGAAAACAGTGAATTATGGAGCTTTTAGTATCTTATAAGGGAAAGCCTGTTGGTTTTTCAAAGTTTTTTTCTTGTACTGCAATCTAAATGAAACGTATTGCATTGGCCTTTATGTAAGGGATGTTGAAAAACCAAGTGGATGGTGTCTTTATTAACAGTTTTACTCCAAAAAAATCATGAATAGTCTTAAAGTCATATTCTTTGCCTTTTATAAGCTGGAAGTAAGCATTTTAATTAGGTATGTAGTCTTTTGTTATGATGTTATAGTGATATTTGCTTGGGAATTTACTATTAAATTTATTGTCCATATGATAAGCATCCATTAGGGATGTTTTTGAACAAGTTATTTTTCTTTTATCCTTTGATTATTAAGTTGTATATTTTGTTCCCTGAAATAGATTATATAATAAGTGGTGAAAATTCATGTTGAGTATCAGTAGATTACTTGGTAGAGAGTCTGAGCTGTTCATTTTTACATCTAATTTTCCTTAAAGTTGTCTTTTTCTTGATAGAATACATCACTAGCATAGCTCTTATACTTGTCAGGGAAGATAACTGTTATTTTTTACTCTTAGATTTATCTAGGTGGAATGGAGACAGAGGCTAAATTTTCTTGAGTTAACTTGGGAAGAGGAAGAAGGTATATTTGAAAATGTACTTGATTCAGCAAACATTTTTAAGGCTTTGGTTTGGGTCTAGTGATTATATAAAATTAACTAACATATGATTTTTTTTTTAAAGCAAGTCACTTTTTTTTTTTTAATCTTTTTTTTTTTTTTTTATTTGACAGAGAGAGACACAGTGAGAGAGGGAACACAAGCAGGGGGAGTGGGAGAGAGAGAAGCAGGCTCCTCGCCGAGCAGGGAGCCTGATGCGGGGCTCGATCCCAGGACCCTGGGATCACGACCTGAGCCGAAGGCAGATGCTTAACGACTGAGCCACCCAGGTGTCCCAACATATGATTTTTTAAAAGATTTTATTTATTTGACAGAGCACAAGCAGGGGGGAGTGGGAGAGGAAGAAGCACACTCCCCACTGAGCAGGGAGCCCGATGTGGGACTCCATCCCAGGACCCTGGGATCATGACCTGAGCCAAAGGCAGATGTTTAACCGACTGAGCCATCCAGGCACCCCTAAAATATGATTTTAAGCCCCTTAAAAATCTAGTGGAAAAGGAAGACAAACAACGAGGCAATAAAGAGAGGAATGAAGTGAGTTACATTCAATATTTTTTTCATCTAAAATATATTGTCTAAGAGTAAACATAATTGGAAATGTCAAAAAGAGGGGAGAACTGTGACCTGGGGCTTGTGATCACAATTATGACAAAGTAAAGGAAGAGGGTTGTTGGCACAGATACTGAATTGGGCAGCTCCTTTCGTGATTACGCAGGGATGCTTTTGATCCAAAGGGGGTGCTCGAGGGCTGAGAGCCTGCTGGGGACTCTAAGGAGGGAATAGCCCTGTGTGAACAGAGGATAGAGTAAGTCTGGCAGCCTGCATTTGTAGGTCTGGAACGTCTGAGACCTCACTAAGTACATGACAATAAAAATTAGAGCAAAGAGACCTACTTCTTACACTTTGTTATCTTTGAAGGCATTTCATATGCGTTAATTAATTATAACCTCACAAGAACCCTCCTCAGTACTATTATCCCAGTTTTACAAATGAGAAAAAAAAGTCAATTGGATGGGTCATAAATTACTGAGAAACCGATAAATAAAAGCACGGAAGACAGGGGTAGAACTCAGACTGTTTGTTTTTGAACTCAGACTTTCTAAATCCTTGTTGCCATTTCCATTCTGCTCTCTACATTTTAATATTGCGGTGATCATGTGTACGTGTGTGTGTGTGTGTGTGTGTGTGTGTGTGAGACAAGGTCTGGCAGGGGATATTTAGTTACAGCAGAGCTGTGTTCCGTCACTGGTAAGGATTCTGTGTATGAGGACAAATGATAAATTAAAGATCACTGTTTGTCAGAAGCATTCTTTGACCCTCATGATAAGCAAATCTCTGGCATTCTGATATACTTCATAATTGAATTTTATTTCCTTTGGTAGAACATCTACTCTAGAGTCTGAGTAGATTACGGAGGGTTGTTTTTTTTTTTTTTAATTTACTTTTTTTTTTGACATCCAAAAACATTAAATAAAGTATTATCTCCACTGTCTGTCCTTGTGGAACATAAGCCTGCTTGATGGCAGGAGGATGGGCCAGATGGACTTCTGAGGTCCCTTTCATTTTACAGAACTCATTATTGTCTCATCTCCGACTGCTCCAAAGCAGTCCTTTCATAATAAAGCTCATAGTCAAAGCACTAAACAGGGCCATCGTTTACACAGAATCCCCTGGATTCTTTACAACAGCAGGACTGCAGTTCCTTGAATCTGACATCCACAGTGCTTCTGAGACTTTTGCTTTCATTGTCATTTATGACCTCGTGGGAAATCTGAGCTTCTTGTTTCACTGGGATTTTGAACATCTCTTCTGCCATCTGAGCAGTTATCAGGCAGCATGGAAGCTTTGTCTCCACCAGAGATAATGCCTTTAAACAGTGTAAAACATAGCAAAGTAATTGCTTTTGTTTTAAGGTCCTTATCTTGGAAGAGAAAACACTGAACAATAAGATTGTGTGGGAAACTGTAGCCGTATCATGTCACAGTTTCAGCAAAATGAGACTGTTTGCATTTGTCACTTTTGCTGAAAGAGTGTCTTTATAATGTGTGCGTGGGATTTGCTTTCACCCTCGTTGTAGGAGCTGGCTCTGTGGAGGGAAGTCCCTTATTTTGAGCCTTTTGGCTGGCCCGCCTTAACCCGAGGCTCCAATGAGAAAACAACAAAGACAGGTTTTATGTTCTGTGTTAGAGATGATTTAGATTATGCTAAGGAATTTTTATACAGACATTCGTCATAGGAAACAAATTCAGGTCAATGAAGACATAAAAATGGCGTATTGGTTTTCTTTCACAAGATGCACGACAAGGAAGAGTTTCAGCACATGAAAAACAGCCAGGGTACCATTATTAGCATTGTGCCTTTCCAGTTGGTGATTTCCCTAGTTTTCTCTGAAAAGTTGAAAAATTGTGTTTACTTTAATGCCATTTTGATATCAAACAGATTCAGATTTTTTTGTGCTTTAAGTTGTACTACTTGAAAATAAAATCTTAGGCAGTTGGAATTATAAACCAAAACTCTGTGTCAGCCCCCTCTTTAATGTAAGGATAGTTAATATTTTGGGGAAAAAAAGGATCGTTAATATTTGTAATTGCTAACTTGTATGATTGCTAACATTTGCTTTCTGGTTCCCATGTGTCAAACCTGGTTCTATCTATACAAATCTACCACCCTATGAGGTATTATTTTCCCCACTTAGCCATAAGGAAACTGAAGCTAGAGTGGGTGAGCCGCTGACTCCAGACCACACTGATGAGTTAGGAGGGCTGGGATTCGAACTCAAGCATTCCGAACTGGGAGTCCTTGTTCCCCGAGAAAGGACAGCAAACAACTGGAAGTGCTTTCTGAATCATTAAAGAAAATTACAGTCAAGATAACTTTATTGTTTCTTAACCTAACACATTCTATATTTTTGAATGACAATCCATGTTGAATATTTAAATACAAATCCTCTGTTAGCCAGAATATTTATTAACCAGAAATCCCTATTTCTCTGTCATGGTGAATAAAAGTTGACTTTAGATGTCTCACTTTTGAATTAGGTCCAGCAGACACATTCCACTATAGGAGGGTTGTTATTCCTGTGCCATAATAGTTGTCTTGTAACAAGTTCTTTTTTCTTTCAACAAGCAACAGAAATGGTCTGCAAATCAAATGGGTTTCTTTCATTTAAGGTGCTATAGCCTGAATATTTTTATCCCCTCAAAATTCATATGTTGAAACCTAATCCCCACAGTGATGTCATTTGGAGGTGAGGCTTTCGGGGAGGTGATTAGGTCATGAGGGTGAAGCCCTCGTGGATGGGATTAGTGCCCTTATTAAAGAGGTTCCATGGAGCCCCCTTGCCCCTTCTGCCATGTGAGGACACAGCCATCTATGAACAAGGGATCTGGCAGAAGAATTGGTATTAATGTGTTGATTGTAGTATCCTTCTATTTTCATGTAACATTTAAGTGTGTAATTTTAAATTGGACTATACAGAATTTGAAATTTCTAAATTGAGAACAAATCTCATCTAAAATTTAATATATTTTTCTCTTACTGCCCTTGTTAAATGCTGGAATCTGTGTGCCAAATAAGATACTGAAGCTCAGTTCTATCAGACATTGTAAGAGCCTGGATTTTGAGAGAGAGAGGGAGGGAGGGAGGAAGAGATGAGGGGGAAGAAAAGGAGAGACAGCCCCAGCTCATGGACAGAAACTCTATACCTAACTCTAGTTAAACATGAGAACAGAGCTGAGAGCAGTTGGACTCTTGTTGCAGGAGGTGTGGGTTGGGAAAGCCTATAACTGAAGACTATAAGCACAAGAGGCAGATAATGTTTTGTAATGCCTGTTATATAAAGGATAGGCCATTATTGTAATGGATTCCTTTTTCTAATAATTAAACTTAGTGAGTTGTGTTTATGTGTACATAAGAAAGAATACACTGGTTGGCTTTATAACGATGATCACTTTAAGTTGAGATTTGTGTTCAAGAAACTCATGGGTAATTTTTTAAGCTGGGGGGATACATCTGTTTCACAAAATGGTTTTACACTGATTATTTGAGAATAAACAATGGGGATTTCATCCTTTTCCATGTCCTTTGAGCTCTAGTGGTGTGTTTTTCAACTTCTCTGTGTGTCCCAGTCATGTTTTTTGGAGTCTTAATGATGACATTTAGAACAGAGTGAGGTCAGTGGTCAGACGTGAGGATTTGGGAAGTGAAGATTGGGTGCTGGAGCCAATAATTAAAGTTTTTGAGTATAAGGTGACAAGGAAGCCATCCAGCACAAAGAGGAATAAGCATAAAATAAATAAATAGAAAATGACAGTAAACAACGTATAATGTCTCATGTATGAGTATATTAATTAACTGTGCCTTCTTAGTGACATGAACCTCCCCTATATGATTGGGCCATAGATAGTTACTATAAGACAATAGTAAGATTAGAAATACAGCTCCAGTTTTCTCTCTCTGGCCTGGAAAAAAGTTTGGGTAAGGAGAGAATAAATTTCTCCAGTCCATTAGCCAATGGGATCAATTTATTTCCCTTATTTCTTGCCCTCTTGCCCTTTGTGAGTTATAAATGAGTTGAATGAAAAAGAGCAATACTATTCCGCTTTCTGTACATCTTTGAATTAGCTATTGGTGGCTGTGTGCTCAATATATGGTGGGAGATTTTCTCCTGCCCTCACGAGCCATTTCCTTCAGTAAACTCAAGTTTCTGTGCCACGGGGGGACATGGCACATCATTCTATTTCCCAGTAATTGGCAGAGAACGATTAAAATGAGAAGCTCAGTGGCAAAGGCAGGACATTTTATCTGTGGCTCACAGGCTGATGGCCCATAGCCCTCCTCCTGTGTGCCCTGCAAGGTGGGGCAGTGGTCTTGCCCCGTGCTTTCCCAATGAGGCAGGAGAGCAGAGTGTGGTAAGTGACTTGTTTTTCCAGGACATGGTGGCGGTTTGGAATCTCTCGAGTCCTGGCCCATTGCTCAGCTCACTGAACCATACAAGTACATCACTTCATCTAGGCTCTTTTATGAGGTTCTTTCCCATTCCTGAGCACATTTTTTATAATGGTTGATGGGCTGTTTGTCGTGATTAAAGCCCCCCAGACGTCTGTACTCCGTGACAACCAATGTCTATAAGGAGCTAGTTCCACAACTTCTAACATTCTTTTCTGCCAAATGTCATAAAGAAACTACTGGTTTCTGAAATTAAATAGCTTTGTTTCTCCATGGCTGGAGCTCAGCTTGTCGAAGGGGTGTGTGTAAAGAAGAGTAATCTCTCAAAGTGATCCCTCATGGGTGACTTTAGCCTTCAAAAGAGAAAAGGGAATTACAGATTGGGTCTGATAGCAACTGCTTTGAAGGAAGTATTTCTCCTTGTTTCTGTCTTGATGTGGCTCATGTTGCAGCAGGTTGCACTCTCAGCAGACTGGTGCCAGGCATGTCCTGATATCTTCTCTGTTTCTGAAGCAACCAGGAGGCAACGCCAATGTTAATTAGAAATGTCTTGCTACATTATTTTCCCGGTCTCCTGTCATGACCTCTATGGACTTCTCTTCCCTCTGAATCAAACTGTCATTGCTGATGTCTGGTAGGGGAAAAAGCACATACTTTGTGTATTAACGAACAAGTTCATCACCAAGTCAGATGGTGCATAGTGCACTTAAAACAGCACTCATATGATCATAGCAATATTCCCTGCCCACTGGTGAAGTGCGAACATGTAAGGCCGACACTGCTTTTAAAAAGTATTTTTTTAATTATTTTTTGTTTAAGTTATAAAAATGTTATCGGTTAAAGTCATCTTTGTTGTAAGTGATGTAGGAAATCTTTGGACATGTACCAAGTGCTCTTCTTTATTAAACCCTGCCTGTATAAATTAAACTTAACAACTATTCCTTTATGTCCATCTCTCTTTCCCCTGGGCCAGATCTCTGCTTCTCTTCTGCATCCTGGCTTAACGTGAAAGGATGCTAGTGCTTTGCTCTTGTTTAGAACACAGAAGGTGACAGGGATGAAAGAGCTGGTTGTACAGGCAGAATAAACCAGAGGGGAACAGGAAGATGATGTCTTTGTTCTTCAAGGGTTCCCTCAGACATCTTCTCTCCCCATGAAGTCTTCTCTGGTCCCACGATTCGGAATCAATGCCCTTTCCCTCAGTGCATTCTCTGGTGGATCCGAGGTAGCCGTGTTCACACCTGGTCTCTGACTACGTGGTGGGCTCTTGTGAGTCTTAATGAGTGTAGCTAACTCTTATTGGTCTTCCCTAGTGCCATGGGCTCAACAAGCATGATCTCATTTGATCTTTTCCTAGGAGGCGCTAGGAGGAGAGTCTACACTTTACTGCATTTTATAGCTAAAGTGAAGAGATGGTAAATAATTTGCTCACGTCAGATAGTACTTCCTAGGTGTTGGGATTGGATTTGACAACCCCAAACCCACTCTGATCAGTGCATAGCTCCTGCCCTGCTGTTGCCACTTGGCCATTGATTAATAAACGTCTGAGGGAGTAGAATTCTCGGCGTTTAGCCGAACCGTTTCACCCCCTGCCCTGAGTTGTCATGTTAGTCTTTTAGCAAGGCTGTGAATGTGACATTTCCCTGGTTATCCTTGACTCTCAGTTAAAATCTCTCTCTTGCACTCAGTTCCAGCCAGACTTTCCTTCCTTCTGTCCACCAAATGGGCCCCCGCTGTTTCTGTCGCACAGGTAAGGTATACATGCGGATCTCTCTGGAATCCTCCTCTCTTCACCTGGTGCTTTTCTTCTCCTCCTTTAGACCCCAGTCAAAACTTCCTCAGGTTATCCTCCAACCAGAGCCCCCAGTTACACGCTCTCACGGTGCCATGTACTTTTTCTTTTTCAGAAGTTATTACAGTTAGAGTTCTGTGTTGTCTGAGGGCCCTTGGCTGGATTTGCTCATCACTGTATCATCACCACCCATCACAGTAAAGATACTGAAGTTAAAAAGAAAACATTTAAGTTGTTCACTTTTCCACTTGGATCTCACCTGTTGTGAAGGTTTCCACTTCCTGTTTCCTCTCTCTGCACCATATTGCGTATCCCCTTCTGGAACCATTTGTGAGGCATTTCAAAATAAATATCACCTAAATGAGAGGTCTTGAACACTTGAGGGATATCAAGTTCACCTAGGGAGCTTTTAAAAATTTTGATAGCTGGGTCCCATTCCTGACCAATTAAATTGGAATCTGGGGTGGGTCCCAGGTATTGTCATTTTTATTCCCTTAAGGGTTTCTAAAGTGCAACAAGGACTGGGAACTACTGATTTGAATGGTGATTGCACACCATAGGGACTCTGTATAGAAATGCTCTTCGCCAAACAGGTGTGTGCATTTCATAAATGTAGACAAGTTGTGTGCAGCAGGAGGTGAACTTGTGTGATTGAAGGGACTCTTACAAACTCCTACAAGTGATGGTAAGACACCAAAATCTTTATGAGACACCAGGATTTCTGCTTAGTTTCATTTTTAATGAAACCTATTCAACTTCTGAATCATTTGATTTGCCTCTTCTTTTGCCCCAGGCAGATTTTTGCAAGCATTTTCAGTGAACTCTGTAGGAGGACTATCCATGTGTGCATTTCAAATATCGTAGCTCTTCAAAGTTGCAAGTCAACCTTCTTTTCCAGTTGGAGTCACTTGACTAAAAGTGTTTTTCTGATTCAGAAAGAAAATACACAAATGGTGAAGTATAAATATTCATATCTGGCTCACTCTGCATTTCATATTCAACTACCTACTTAACCTTTGCCTGTCCAACTTCTTTTACTTGTGGCAAAATGTGATCTGCAGGGTTTTTTTTTTTGTTTTTTTTTTAGAAGTAAAGATTTTTAAAGGCTTTCAGCAATGGCAAAAAGCCTGCTAAAAGCTGTTCTTATTTTAATATAATAAATCATAAATGTGTAAAGTGGATTTCCCTGAAGTATGCATTTTAAAATTTAAGTGGGGGGGGTACATATTTGAAGACACTAATGCATCACTACTCTGCTAGTGGAAATCACAATTAAAGAGTTTAAGTAGGAGAATTTGGCTTGGGCCAGGGTTTCTTAAGCGTTTGAGTGAATGATTGAGTGGCTTTAAGTGAGAAAAAGCAATGGGGTTTGCCTGTAGGCTTTTAATGTACACATAGAAAATGTACTCCCAGGTTAGATGCGCCATTGCCTCAAGATTTCACCACACGTAGAAAGTCGTTGATTCCTGCTTTGTACTGATTACGTCCTTAAAGTAAAGTGAGCCATATGGCTTACAGTAAAAATGCTGAGAAGGGAGAGGGGAGAGTTCCTTTGTTTGTGATGAGTTTCTTATAGAGTTCAATGGGGAAAAAAATCATTTTCTGCAAATATGGATTTCAGGCCTTTTCCTATCACTGATGTTCTAAAAAGGGACTGTCCTACTAGAATATGATCCACAAAATTTGATGAAAAAAATTCCCGTTGTAGGATAGAAGTTGACAGGTAGCTGGAAAATAATTCATTGGGGCAAGGAAAGATAAATAAATACATGGGAGACTAGGAACAGATTTAGGATTTCTGTAATGTTGTTTTGAAAAGTGCTTCTGTGATTGCAGATGCTGGAATTCAGTGTATGTCTTTACATTATCGCTTAAGGAGATGATATCTACTTAACTATCTATATCTCTATATGTATTTATACCTGCCAGTACCTGGTGCTCAGTAAATGATACTTGAATCTGAAGATGCAGAGAAGTAAGGTGAGCATACATCCAGGAAAGTTGTCCTGGAGGGTTACAGTTTACATCTGTTGTTCTGGGTAATTATTCACGGTGCCCTTTTCAAAAACATCCTGAGTAATTGCTCATTTATACGGTCACTTTCCTTAGAAGCAGTAAGTCCAACCTCGTGGACTTGATTAACTGAGATGTAACTGATTGGACAGATCTTGAAATCTGAAAATGATGCTTGATTTGGACTAAAATGTCATCCTCATGTCTGAGGTTGTCCATGGATTCCCAACTGCTGAGAAATGATAAATGAATCTGTCCTGTAACCAGCAGGTATCTGCAGGGGTGGGTCAGGACCAGAGGTATTTAACAGCTCCATTAATGACCTGGAAGAGCTGTGATAAGCAGCTTGCTAATGAAACCTGCAGATGATACTAAATTTGTGGGTGTTGAAAGCAACAATGGAAGCCTGAATAAAAAAGGATCCAAGCCAGGCAGGGACCAGAACGTAAAAGTCCATTTAGGGGGACTTTCTAAAGCAATTTTATGCAATGTCAGTAATCCGTAAGACCAAAGTGAGGTGTAGCACAGAAGTGGCTTAAGTCATTGAAAAGTCTGCGGCCACAATTCTCTTTGTCTCTAAGTCAGAGAGAGAATACTGGCAAGACATAGGATTAGTGTCAAATAACTGGATCCAAATTCCAGCCCTTTCATGGATTAGCAGGTTTTGAGAGACTCTCTGCATCTCTGGGATTCTTAGTTCCTTTTGTAAAGGTTAAAATAATTATGTATCTGAAAATGTTTGGTGCACACATGCAGCTCATTATGGATTGGTTGAATCAGATTTTAAGAGCAGCATAAGAACACCAAAAATTGTTCGTTCTTCTGTATCAAGAGTTCACGAGTCTCCAGTAAATATATAGATGGGCTTCAAAGCTCTGAGATAATACACCAAATATTTGGTGTGTGCCTGTGAACGTGGCTGGGGGTTCTCCTGGGGGAGGTGTGTATAGCTTTCATCGTGTATTCGATGGTGCTGACATCTAGGAACACAGCAGAGCCTCAGCACTGGACTGTGAGCTTCTTGTAATTTCCATTTCAGTACTCTGGCCACACACTGCTCTTTCTCTACCTTCATCATGTGCCAGAACGGCTTTGCAGCTCCGGCCTTGGGCAATTGCTGTTTCTCCTGCCATCCCCTAGATATTTTAGTGGAGGAAAAAATGCCAGCTCCTTGGAAAGGTTCTGAAGTTCTACCCCGTCTGTCTTCAGGTACTCTCTGTCACTGTGCCTTGTTTTGTTATCCTCATAACACAAGATCAGCCCAAAGTGTGAGAACTTCTTGCTTATTATTTCAAAGATTTTATTTATTTATTTATTTATTTGACAGAGAGAGACACAGCGAGAGAGGGAACACAAGCAGGGGGAGTGGGAGAGGGAGAAGCAGGCTCCCCGCAGAGCAGGGAGCCCGATGCGGGACTCGATCCCAGGACCCCGGGATCATGACCTGAGCCGAAGGCAGTCGCTTAACCAACTGAGCCACCCAGGCACCCTTGTTTATTATTTCATACACTTGTGTGTTGCCAGCCATTGAACTACAAGCTCCTTGAGAACAGTGTCCTCGATTTTCTCACTCACTGCCATATGCCTGATACCTAAAACTGATCCATAATAGGTGCTCACTGGCTACTTGTGGCAGGGAGAAATGAAAACACCTGCTTTACTTCACGTGGGACCTGGCACATAGTATATATTAAATGATTTAATGACTACAAGACTGAAAGGATATGTGAGTGAATAAATACAACTCACTGAGGGCTGCGTGGGTGGCTCAGTTGGTTAAGTGCCTGACTTCGGCTCAGGTCATGATCCCAGGGTCCTGGGATCCAGCCCTGTGTTGGGCTCCCTGCTCAGCAGGGAATCTGCTTGATCCCTCTGCTCTGCTCATGCTCTCTCTCTCTCTCTCAAATAAATAAATAAAATCTTAAAAAAAAAAAAAGGTACTACACACTGAGATTGTAAAAATGTGGAGGGAAGGATGACATCTGAGCAATGGCAAAATTCACCCCACTCTTCTTTGGCACAATAGAGAGTTTTGCTCTCTAGCCTTCAAAACCTTTTATATTATCTAATCCTTAAGTAGATTTGGGTGGTGCTTTTGATTCTAAAAAGAAGATTCCTAGGCACATTTCCTCTATTAAAAGAATGGACTGAACTATCCACCGATCCATTTCTTGGGTATACACAGGAACTTCGGTTCAACTGCTGACAAGATGAACTCTTGGCATATTGAACTTCTATCCAGAATTCAGTTTTGAGGAGAAGTTCCAATAAAAGTATTTGTGCCTCCTTTTATTCAGCTGGACTAGAAGATTCCAGAAATAAAGCCTAAATGGATTGGCATTTTTGTCAATGAGGTTTCTGTTGAACTGCTCTGCAATCAAAATACATCCTTCAGAATCAGAAAGCAATGCCTTAGATTCTTCCCCTCACAGGAATCAACCTCTTCTGATTGTGGAAATGGCATTTGCCTTATGGCTGAGGCCTATACTCCTGTTCTTATTTGATTGATTCATATCTCACATTGGATTTACTCTGTCAAGTGTTTAAAAGTGACCGTTTTCTCTGAAAGCCTGTCAAGCCTGGATAGCAAGCTGCAGAATAAAAGAAAATATATGACCCTTATATGTAAGCATTGGCTATTGACCCAAATCTACCAATATCTAAGATTCAGAAAGGTTAATTAACAAATATATTTGTTTTGACCTAATCTCTCCCTTAGGCTAGTTTTTAAAACTTAAGGATTCTGATTGCTGAGACCTCTTCCTATAGGAGCAAGTGTTAATGGGCCAGGTTTCTTGAAACTCCTGGGATATATGTGTGTACTTTGTGGAACGACAAACCCAATTTCATATGCTAATATCCCTTATTAAATGAGCTTGAAGCCAAAATCCTAAACTGAGGCAGATTGCATTTGTTTACCGATTATCCTCTCTTCATATAAACCATGAACCAGAACTGGACCTTCAGCAATATCTTACATGTGCCAGAAGTACTAGAAAAATCTTTTTCCTAAAAATCCAGATTCATTCCTAGGCTCTTGTAATTTTTACTGCATAATTAACAATAATGTCTGACACTGTCATTCTCTTGACAGAATCTAACTTGGAGCATCTGGTATTATTTAGCCAAGAGCCTAGTTCTATTCTCCCAGTACAAAAGGGCTCTGATTAATTAATCATTGTGCAACCTGAATAATACATTAAAGATAAACTTCAATGCCTAGTAAAAAACAAAGGGGAAAGTTTTCTTGTGTTCTAGATGATGGGGTTTCCTATTAGTAGAAATGTAAAAATGAGTATGGTTTAGCATTTACTCACCACAGGTTTTAAGCCAAAAGTGAAATCGGCTAAGTGTCTTCTTAGATGGCTAGTTGTAGGTTCAACCAGCTGAGCCTACCACCTGCCCTAGGGTGTTTGTTCCTGACTCCTCTCCCAGCCATGCTGTCTTACCTGTGATGCTTCTGTCTCACACCTAATATGTCCTGTTGTCTATGAGCCAAGAAGGACTCAAGGAGAGGACAGTTCATTGGGAGGCTAGATTGTGAATTCTGTGTGAACTTCCTCTGTTTCATTCTCTGTTGGGCCCATGGTGCCCAATGGAGTCCCAACCAGCTGTGCCAACTAGTGGTGTCTAGGTTCCCAACCTATCAGTGCCCTCCTCTGATCAAAGACTAGAAGTTGGTGCAGTTTATCATTCCGTCTGTTTTTCTCTGTGTGAATGTGGCTCTCTGACCCACAGGTTCCATATCTACAGGCTTCTAAAATGCCTAAAGCGTGTGATCTTCATTGGGCTGAATAAGATTATAATGTATTTATGATTGGTGTTGCTTTTTTGCCTATTTTAAGATTAAAATATGCCTGTTTTAAGAGTCCTTAATACGAATTTTTCAAACACAGAGTCTCTGTTACTGTTATTAAATGTGGCCTTGTGTGGCTTTGTCAGAATACCTCCTCCATAAAACCTGTCCTTCTGTTTGCTCATTATGTCCCTTCCATGGCTTTTCATTTAGACCTAACACAGATGACTTTTCTACCCTATCCAAAACATTCTCTCACCTACATTCTGAATGGGTATGAAAAGCTGCACTTCACTAAACTTACGTAGAGCATATAGATCAATTCCAAAGGTCATGAGATATTTTTCCATCTTCACATACCCCATGCAGTACTTATTTCTGAGTGCTTATCAGTTATCAGTTCATTCAAAAAATATTTACTTTGCAAATAGTATACCCCAGGCAAGGTCCTAGGCACTGGAGATAGAACAGTGAACAAAACAACAGGCTCCTGCGTTCATGGAGCTTACACCTCATTGAAAGATAGCAAATAAATGCAAGGCGTACTATTTTAAATAGTGTTAAGTGCTACGAGGAAAAGTAAGGCAGAAAAAGTGGAGAGACAGTGAGATGCTAGGCTAACTTGTGTTGTAACTGAAGAGCTTCTTGGGCATGACTGAGCACCAGTTAGATGCAGCGATTTATAATAACAGCTCATTCCTTATAACACACTTTTCAGTGTAATGATGGAGATAAGGAATCATAAAAATAGTTAAAACAATATTGAATATAAGCAAGCCAATAAGAGAGGTACAGTACACTGTTAAAGGGCTTTGAAAAAGAGAAAAGACGCAGAACAGGGGTGTAGACGGTGGGGCTCCATTCACAGGGAACAACATGAGCAAGGACATGACATTGGGAAAGTGTTGGCAATGCACCGAAGTAATGAATGACCCATTTTGGCTAGAGTGCAGTGAAAGAGAGAGAAGTGTCAAGTTTCCTTGCTGCCGAATTTTGAAGGGCTTTGTATGCCGAGGTGAGAGATCTGAATATAAGAGCAACTTTAAAATATATTTAAAACATTTTTCCTGATTATCAAAATAACACATTTTTATGATGTAAAATGCAGGCAGTTCTTAATAATGAAGTTTCAGACAGAAAGGCAACTTGATCAGAGCTATGGTAATACAGTAATAAACTGTCAGTAGTATATAGACAAGCTTAGAGTAGAAGAGTTACAAAATATCATGTAAGTTTATTGATGTCACCTACAATAGTTTTGATTTTTGATTTTTAATTACTTGTTCTGCTGACATCTGGGTTCTATCTAAAATAAAATTGAATGCCAGATGGGCCTTTTCCAGAAACCTTATGAAATTCAAATATGCAGCCACCATCATGGTTTACGGACTGTTTGACAGATACCAAGCCACCTTTGCTGAATGCTTTTTCTTGTACTTTCTACTCTAAATGGTTGTCCAGAATGTCGTGAGGCCTCAAGGGAGACTGAACCTAATTAAAGATTGTATTTTTTTCTGGAAGGATTTTAAATCCCAACAATTAATACAGGAATTTAGAAAGGCAAATGATTCCTTCCCTGGAATCAAAGTCATCCCACTTGTCGGATTCTTTGTTTCCTGTTGGAATAATAACTGTGTCTCCTTTCACACCCCCTGGCATATGTAAGATGCCTGTCAGTGCCTGATGTAAAGACTTCTTCATCCTGTTGCGTTTTCTCACCCTCTCTGGGCTGCATATGGACTTTTATGGGCTCTAGTCACTTTGCCTGTGGAGCCTGCTTCTCTCTAAAAATATATTAAAATTATATTTTATGACTGAATTGGTATAAAGACAAACATATGTTATTTATTTAAACATTTATTCGAGCTAAAATTTATTTTTTTCTTCTGATTTCAAAATAAATTAAAACCTTGCCCTGGCAATCTAAAACTAATATGAACCTTAGTGCCTTTTGGGTTGGTTTGTACTTCTTCCTTTCTGTGGAGAATTGATGATAAGCCGAATTGAAAACCCGTATGCATGGCTGGGTCCAAGGTTGTTCATGCCCCATAAGACTACAGATATGGACTTCAAGTCAGATATTGCATACTTTGAAAATACCTTACATTCTCCAGTAGGAGCACGGGGAAAGGTCAGATGCATTTTACTGACCTTTTCATTCTGGTCAGTAGTGGCAGATGTAATCTCTTATTTGCAGTGAATTTGGGGAAAAAAAAAAAAAAAAACACTTGCATGAGAACGACCAGCTTCCAAAATACTTACATGAGAACTACCAGGGGCAGTTAACTAGGCCCCTTTTAATGGACTTTCAGCTGCTTAGGCCCTGTTTAATGGAATCAGGTATTTTGGATCAGAGTCATAGTGTGTGAGGCCTAGAAATCTCATGCACACATGAGCTTGTAGTCACTGTCCTAACAAAAATCTATTTGGGTTCCTTCGTTCTAGTAGTTCTCCATTATAAGATAAAGCCTAACTCTTTACCTGCACTGCCTGTCCTTCAGACTATGGTCTGACAGCTCTCAACGCCTGGCATCTCGTTCTCCAGCCATGCTGAGGTACCTGAAGTTGCTCAAACGCTCAGCCTTCTCTTTGGGCTAAAATCCCCTTCTTTCAGAGTCCTGAGCTTGTGTTGACCCCTTTGTGTAAAAGCCTTTCCTTTCTTTGTGCCCTGCCCGCATATCTGATATACCACTGATGACACATTATTGCATTTGTTTAGTTGTGACTTTACCCATAGGAGTAGAATGTTTGTTTCTTTAGAGTAGGACCTATTTCTTATTGCTTTACAAATTGCAATGCATGTTTCTTAAAAGTAGAGTAGATTTCTTATTTATGTTTGTTTGCTCTGTGTGTGTGTGTGTGTGTGATTTCTTTATTTATTTAAATCCTTAAGACTAAACGCAGAATCTAGCTAATGTTAGGCAGGCAGATAGGATATCTTGGTTTCTTTCCTTCCTTCCTTCCTTCCTTCCTTCCTTCCTTCCTTCCTTCCTTCCTTCCCTCCTTCCTCCTCCTCCTTCTTCTTTTTTTTTTTTTAAATGAGGAAATAGCCAGGCATGTATTGGGTTAGATAAGATTGAGATTAGGAAACAAGTTGAAAATCACCAGAAAAATATTGAAAGCAAACAGTTAAAAATAAAGGATCATCTGACTTCATTACAAGACTTCATTATGAACGCTTCACTGTAGGTTTTTGTTTTTGTTTTGTTCTTTTTCTCCAGCAAGAGAGAGAAGAGAAAAACTAGCAGGGAACCAACACTGTGTGATCTGTTGTTGGAGTAAGCAGAGGTCGGCAAGCTAATGTGGCATAATTGGGAGAATATAAAAAGGGACAAGTATGCACTCCCTACTTTTGTGGAACTTAAATTTGAATGCAAACATTATCAAAGCCCAGAGACAGAAACTAGCAGGGCTTTTGGAGAGATAGTTCAGTTCAAATCATTGAATATTTATTGAACCAGAGACACACAGATCATGGAACTTTTTACTCTAGTAGATGGAAAGACATTAAACATCAAATCCTACAGAGAAAAATATAATTGTCATTTCTTGTAAGCATCACAGGTAGTTTCTTGTGGATGGGCAGGGGCAAAAGGGGGCTCGGTGTGAAACATGAGGCTGGAGGGATAAGAGAGGGCCAGATGTTGGCAGTGAGGAGTGTGGCCTGAAGGCAGTGATAACTTAGAACATTTTAAGGCAATGGAGAAAATATTTACTTTGGAAGTTCTGGGGCCATGGAAGAAGGGAAGAAGACCACCACAAGGAGTGCTAAGAAACACTCCTTACCTTGTTAATGATTTTAAAGAAAGAAAGATTTGATTGCTTTTTGTGTTTGGAGAGCTGTTCTTCCTATAACCTCAATACAGCTATTTCCTATTTCCCTTATGTCTTCATGGAAGAAGCACCATTTTGATACAGGCTGCCTGAGTCTGAGGACCCAGAGGGGATCCCACAGGACTAGCCAGGAGGGTCCTTGGCTTCAAGCAGGATAGAAATCAAACACAAGCTGAGAGGAAGTGGGAATAGTTTATTGAAGACAGAGAGTACAGACACAAACAAGAGTGTCTGGGATACAGAAAGGAGAGTGTGTCTCTGTCTTAGCCCCGGGGGCTGTAGTTTTTATTGAGGATTGTTGTCCAGTGCATGTCTTCTCAGGCAGCCAGGAACAAGAATGAGTGTTTAGGTTCCTCCATTAAGTCACTTTTACCCTGGAGCCAGGGGTTTTGGTGAGTCAGTAGTCTTGGAAAACATTCATGACAAGTTTACCCAGTCACTCCTTAGATGTTATCTCCTCTGCTGGAAGACTCCAAAGAAATCATTAACTCCTTTACAAGGAGGACATACATTCTCTGTTCTACAAGGTGTGTGTAAGGTGGAGGTGGAGGTCCTAGCGAGAACAGAAGCAGGAAAAGGAGCAAAATAAATAAATAAATAAATAAAAAATAAAAAAATCCTTCATGGAGTCCCTTCAGTTTCCCTATCTCAGTTTCATCTGGCAAGGGAGAACATGAACCTTTCAAATGCAAAGTCAACATTGTAAGACATTTTCCAATATGAAACCTGCAGGTTGAATAGAAACTGTGACAGAAAGAATCTATGACAGTACCCAAAGTAAGTCCTCCTCCTTCGGTATGTGGGAAAAGGGTTTTTTCCTTCTCCTTACATGCTTTCCAGATCTTTGCCTGCACCAGATTTTAATAATTGAGAATCCACAGGTCCCAGTACTTCCCTGGAAAAATATTTCCTATCAAATTGGATTATCTTGCAGATTGTTTTTTTTTTTTTTTTTTCTTTTTCTCTTCACTTAATTTGATTCTTGATTTGGTGGGTGATAGATGATGAAGAGGAATGAATTAGAAGCCTGGGGTCTTTGGGAAAATACTTGGGAAATTTAGCTCAAATATCTTTTTTTTTTTTTAAAGATTTTATTTATTTATTTGAGAGAGAGAGAATGAGAGAGAGCACATAAGAGTGGGGAGGGTCAGAGGGAGAAGCAGACTCCCTGCCGAGCAGGGAGCCCGATGCGGGACTCGATCCAGGGACTCCAGGATCATGACCTGAGCCGAAGGCAGTCGCTTAACCAACTGAGCCACCCAGGCGCCCCTAGCTCAAATATCTTAACGCATTTATTTGGGAATAGCCACAGCATCTGCAACATGGAGCTCTTGCCCTCCACCATCATCTCCCCACTGGTACGGTGGAAGCCTGAGCTGAGTCAGAGGTTTCCCACACGCAGCATTGAGAGCAACAACTCTCTCTTCCCTTGCCAAAGGCAGATATTCCTGATCTGTGGCAACACATTCACAGTCCTTGGATGGCTGTGAAAAAGACTCACTACCAAGAAATTTGAGTTTGCACCAGAGAGAACATTTACTTGCCAGCCTGCTTCTCGATGATTTCCAAGGTTCTTTATAAGTCTAGATGATGTGAGTCTCCTCGAGGTGTTTGTCCTAGAATTCAGTATGGGTCCCTTCCTGCCAGGTGAGAGCTCTTCATTATTATTATTCTGGTTCATAGTTCTTGTTTTTGTTGAGTTATTGGATAATTTTACCCAGTACAATGCCCGAAATGATTACACCAGACTCAAAGACAGAGTGAAATCTATAGGTACAAGTTCTAAATCACAACAGGAGATCTGTGGCCATCTGGTTTGTCAGCACCCTTTATTTAGTGTGGTTGTCCCATGCGTAAATACAGAGGGGGTGTTTAAGAGTTTGCTCTACTTGAGGGTTGACGGTATTGTGAAGTTTTGGAAGCTATCATCTCTTTGCTTGAGATGGTGCATTTTAAGGTTAATGAATCTTTGTTATGGACTCATATTTGAAACCCAAACAAGGATTTTAATTTTAAAAAGCTTTACAGTTTTCCAAAATGCCTTAAGAACTGTTCTTCTCTCTTTTATCAAAACCTGGAAGGTACACAGGGAACATACTATTATTCCCATTTGTGATAAAGAAATCGAGGCATTGGAAGGTTAATTGGCTTGTCTAGAGAAACAGATATGGACTCTGAAAGTGCTGTTTGAAATGCAGTGCCTCAGCCCTGCTGGCTAAGGGTTCTAAGGTCTGTGATCTCATTCCTCCTCACTTTTCACTGCATAGCTGGATTTACTGGGCTTTTATGTAAAATTCTATTTGAATGTAGGGCTAAAAATGTTTAAAAACAATTGGTGTAAAGGAAGGAGAAATGAGCTGGAAGTCTGAGTGTTTTTCATTTGTAAGTGAATAACACAAATGGAACCCCACTGACTCCAGAGCAGAGCGGGTGGTTACCACTCCTGTAACTACAACGTCAAGCAGCAGCCCTAGCTTCCGGGGGGGATCCCCTTGGAGCCTGGAGCTTTAGTCATCAGAAAGCTCCCTTCCCTGCTTTCCCCTGGACATTTCTCTAAGTATGTTTCATTCTTGGCCAGGATCTTCCAGAAGGTGGCCAAGATAGCCACCAGTCAAGAATGCTTAAGCCACAGCAGAGGGAGAGACCGTCCCTCTCTCTCCGTGGTATTAACCAGAGGTCTGTGGCTGCCTCTCGTTGCATTAGACAGAGCCATGTGCTCCTGGATGAATCATCAGATAGGAATATATGTAGTAAAATATGCTGCATTTTAGTGGTTCCCCCCCAAATACAAGTTATGTCATACCACACATTTGTTCTGAACTTGCATTTTCCCTCCCACTTAGGAATACATTTCATAGATGTGTGTGTGTGTGTGTGTGTGTGTGAATAAATGTAGATCTATCTTATTCTTTTCAACTGTTGCATGGTATTACACTGTACAAATAGAATATTGATTATTTAAAAATTTACCAATGTGAGTGGTTTTTGTCTTAGCAAATAATACATCATATTAACAGCATTGGGCTACATATGAGGCTATTTCTCAAGAATGGATGCCAGGAGGTAGATCTGCTGCGTTAAAAGCTATGGGCTTCCCACCTTTGGTGGGTGCCACTTGACCTCTAAAATTTTCACCAGTCTCATTAGATTTTCAAGTTAAAATAATGTCGCTGCTGCTGTTCCTAGCAAATTCATATTGAATACTTAACTCTTTGTCAGGTGCTCACTCAAGTGTTCCCTTTTAATCCTTATAACAGGCCAGATAGGGTTACCCTTGCATATGAGATACATGTTAATACTAGCATGACTGCTTTACAGAAAAATCTGTTGAGGCTCAGAGAGTTCTAGTCACTTGGCTAAATTTAGAAAGGTGTTTGTATCATCTTGATAAACTAAAGATGAACTTTATGTTCTAAAGGTAGAGGGTATATTACTTAGGCCATCCCAGCTGGCCACGGAGTCTTTGACCCCTTAGTCTTGGGCTAAGGAGCACATCCCCAAATGTTCTATCCCGGCGTTCCTTATATGGGATCTGGGTTCCGTGCAGTATTTCTGCACTTACTATCTGGCATAATGAAATGTGGAGTGAAACACAAAGTCAATAAAAGAAAATTGCTGAGGTTCTTACTGATCTGAGAGCAACCCAGAGAAAATTAACATGGCAAGGAGAAAACTGGAAAAAAAAAAAAGGGCCATTGGTTAATGCAACATATACATTCCATAGAATAGGGCATGTGGGTGGAGAACAGTGCAGTCTTTGGCTCTTGTGCAACATGCTTAATGTGGTGACACTACTGACCTAGGAATTCTTGAAAGATGTAAACATTGTCACTTTGTTGCTGGCTTCCTGGAATCAGTTGGTATTAAGTAGCCTGATTTTCCTTAATCTTGTGCAGAAACGGGTTTATTTAACCCTCAGTTATTGTGGTCACATGTTTAGCTTATTTAACATAGATTGCAGTGGTGGAAGATTGTCTGGTCTCTTTAAAAAGTAGATCAGCTGCTGAGCTCTTAAGAGGTAGTTAATTGGTAGCTGCTGAGTTGAAAAAGCACCCCATGCCTCCCAGCTGAACCCAGAGGAGATCCAGAGAGGAAGGAAGGCTGCTTCCAACTATTCCAGCAAGAATGAGCTGAGCGCAGTTATTCTGAGAACCAGGAAATAATCAGACCAGATAAATTTAAGACACTTTGGCCCATGCTAGAGAATATTAAAATATTCTTGGTACATCGAAATTTTAGAAGTTTCTATAGAACAAATGAGAAATTAGCATATGTAGGGCCAGAATTTTCAGTCAATTTATAAAGAGGTCTGGGATACTTTTTATTTTATGCTTTTTGGATTACCTTCATACTGTTTAGCTTAATTGTGTTTGGTAGTTTATCTCTGTTTTGATCTTGTAAATGACTCCTTGTTTTGGCATAAACTCTTGTGGCTTATCTTTAGCATTTTTTTTTTTAAACATTCTGGACCTATCATGTTTTAATATTGGTCTTTTTTTCTGTCCTCCTCAAGGTCCTCAAAAGAAGAACCAATTACTGTCGACCTCTTGGCAGGGATTAGAAGGTAGAGCATCTTATCAGATACTAGAAATAGCTGACTCAGCCAGTGGGAGGCTGACTCTCCTCCCATAGATGGTGAATATTTATTTGGAGCATGTTCATCTGTCATGCAAGTTTAGGTCCCATTTCTAACAGAAGTGCTAACAATTATGACCTTTATTGCCCTCAAAGTGTGTGTCATGCACCTGGGAATGTTAAACATTGCATTATGTCTTTTAATCCACACCACCACTCCCACCCCTCTCAGGGAGGTTACACCTTCACTCTCACCCCCATTTTACCAGTTAGAAGCAAAGAGAATTTCAGCAGCTCCCATGGGACCATAGTTATTGAGCTGCTCAGAGGTGGAACTCACTCCTCTCTGATTCCAGGATTCATTACACTACCTTGCTAAATGCTTGCTTTACTTTCCCTGCCCCTTTTCCCCTTATGCATCTTCTACAGCTTTAGGAGAAATTTGTTTGTTTTTTGTTTTTCCATTTAGAGAAGCTTGGTACTCTTTAACAAATCTCCTTTTTCCTCTGTAACTTTGTTTGGTGACACCTGGCCATAAATAGCTAAGAGGAAGAATGAACACATGAATAAAGTGTCCTCAAAACTAAGTGCAAAGGAAGTTCCTTTTAAAATTTTATCTGGGACCTAATGAGCAAGTTTCTCCTATTAGCCTCTCCAGCTGAAGCAATTGGGACTAATGATCCTTTTCTGGTGTTTACCTCAAAGGGATGTTATAAGAATTAGATGAGTCGTTTGCTGGAATAACAATATAATATTCAATATTTTAAGAATTGCACCAAGTTTCCCCATGGTTTGATTTTTATCTGAGAAAGACACTGGATTTCCCTACTCCTGCAACTCATTTATAAAATATGCCAATATTTATTCGAGCTTCTTTGGGTCCGGAAGGCAGATAGAAAATGCAAATATATTATGGTCATTTAATTCTTATTGAGCTACCACCTGGGCCATATACAGTCCTAAAATGAGCACACAGACTCCTCCCTCCTTTCTGGGAGCTTGGGTACTAGCGGGTCCTCATGCGCTAAAGTTACTCGTGTCACCATGGGAGCGTGTTACATCATTGAACCTAATGAAAGACTGGCTTCATTTGTTTGGTTCCTAATTTTAAAACATAAATGACCAGATAGAGAACTAGCAAAAGTGGAGCCTTCTTTATAAATGGAATTCTGAACAATAAGGGAGGGTGACTATAACACCCAATTAAATATTTTAGAACTGACATTTTCCTAACCAAGAGATTTCCTTCACCCAAATGTGAGTTGGGTGGTGTGGGTCTAGTTATTTCCGCAGGGGGTATTCGGGAGATGCAGAAGAGGAGGAAGCAGGCCCTAAGGAGGTCTCACGTCTCAGGTCTGAAGCTATGGCTAAACTCCCAACAGCTGTAGTTCTAACTTGTGTTGAAATGACCATTATGAACAGTCATGTGGAACCAGCTCAGAGAGACACAGCGGATCTCTAGGCCAAACAACCTGAATCATTTGATGAGGTCACCTATAGGCTTGATGGGCTAGAGAATTTCAGTCACTTGTATAGGTATCACTGCCCTCTTCAACAAACGTGTGTGTGCGCGCATACGTGGGAACGTGAAGTATACTGGCGCTGGTTCAAGGTTCCCCATCTGTACTTCACAAATACTCCCTCGAAGTGATGTCCAAAATGAAGGAACCTGTCTACGGCCATAGTGCCCTGAATGCGCCTGATCTTGTCTAAAATGAAGGAACCTAAAACCCAGCATTTCTTATTGCGAAAGCATTACTTTCCCTTTATGCTGGCTAAATTAAACAAAAAATACATGCATTGGGGGCAGGTTTTTAGTGCCCCTTTATCCCTAGCAGGTATAGCCTTTTGTCACAGTATAATATGTACACTCAGGAATCACACTGTCTGGGTTCAAGTCCTGATTCTGCCATTTACAATAAATATGACTTTGAAATATAAAATATAAAATGAGAACAGTAATTATAATGTCGGTTTCATAGGAAGTTTGTGAGGATAAAATCAAACCATCCACGTAAATTTACGCACTAAGAGGACCAGAATTCTAGAAGTGTTATCCCTTTAACTATCAGTCTGTTTGGAAGCAGAGATTTAATGATTCTCAAATGTGAAATAACTTTGAATTGAGATACGAGATTTACCATTGACAGGCAAAAGAAAGTTAAAGGAGGAAAAGCCCAAATTACGGGTGATGTTTGCAATCGCTCACCGAGCCCTTGTGTGTCATCTGTGGAAAACCTCTTTGGTGGGACGCCTGGGTGGTTCAGTTGGTTAAGCATCCGCCTTCAGCTCAGGTCATGATCCCAGGGTCCTAGGTTCGAGACCCGCATCAGGCTCCTTGCTCAGCAGGGAGCCTGCTTCTCCCTCTGCCTGCCACTCCCCCTGCTTGTGCTCTCTCTCAATCTCTCTGATAAATAAATAAAATCTTAAAAAAAAGTAGACCTCATTGGCAATGATAAAGCACCATACATAGTATCCTGATTCACAGGATACTATGATTGAACAGATTGAAAAATCTGTTACTAATAATAAATAGGGTTTTACTCCATTCTTCTATCAAAGCATGGTTCTCCTATGGAGTTGGCGAAAGGTGGGGCTCTGGGTCACTGGGTTCACTTTGAAGGGTTTTTTGTTTGTTTGTTTGTTTTATCACTGGGAAGAGACATTCTTGGTGGGAAGCTAAGCGCCTGATTCCCTGTGCTTTTCCCTCAAAGAGCAATCCTGCATAATGTCATGTGTCAAAATTATTTTTTTTCTGGAGGAATTCACTGAAGCAAGATGTTCTAAGATTGCCTTATAGGAACGGTGGAACAGACTCAGCCTCCACATCTCTAAAGATGTGGGGAACCCAGCGATCATGTGCAGCATTGTCTTCCCTTTAACATGGAGATTGGTTGGGATTATCAAGGTGATAATAAATATCCTAAGCTGCTTTTTTTTAAAATTATAGATGCCCAATTAAAAGTCTATGTATATTTGTGTTTTTAATTACACAGAATAGCTAAATCATTCAGCTTTTGGTGGATATTCTTTTAATATGCTGAAGAGTACATTGAGTTTATCGAAGTGATTCAGAAATCAGGTTAGCATTTTTGTATGTTGGATAAAAATAAGTAAATTGATAACTCACAATATATTTATTTTTAAAAAGGTAAAACTTGGTGTTTATGGGAGAACACTGTGAATGGTGTGGTAAAAGAAAAAAAAAAAAAGATAGGAGTCAACGTCCTGGTAACCCGACCCCCTCAGAGAAACAGGTATTTCTTCCATTCTTGAGGTTTGGAGTGGAGCTGGAGGGAGGTTCAGTTTTCTCCATTAGCGTCATTAGCGTTGCTCTACACTGAAGTACAAAGGAAGGAAAGGTAGCATGCTCCTAAATGCCTCTCAGCCACACCTCCTCAAGCAGCCTCTGGGCTCCTCACTCTCCACTTGCCTCTGATCCTTGGAACCAGGCCAGCCGGATGCATCGATTCAACCACCTCCAGCTCCCGTCTTGCCCCTTCCCACCAGTTCTGCTTATGAGACCTTCTTTACTACACAGTCTAATTAAGACTTAGCCAGGGTGCTTCCAGATGTGACAAATAAGAGATTTTCCTGTTCTCGCCAAGTTGTCCCGTGGAACTCTCTTTCCAAATGTGTTTATGATGCTGATTAACAGTTTCCCCAACCCACTACCAGTGAGCTAGGGGATTAACTGACTTATAATTGTATCTCACTTCTCCCAGAGCATCAGGAGTGATTAATGTGCCACATGCAGCTGGCTTTGCTCACTCTGTATTTCATTATCTGGGAGGCTTAGCCACCCCAGGCTCCTTTACTGTACATGGCTGAAAAGTTCTCCTGGAAGCAGAAAACCCACTTGTACTGTAGACAACAGAACTCAGAAAATAAGGAAGTGGGGTAAGGATTTAAGAAAAGCAGCCAAAACTTCATATACCTCAAGGAGGGAAGAAACAACCGCTAAACTCTAGAAGCTTTCTTTATTTTTTTAAAATTTTTTAAAGATTTTATTTATTTATTTGAGAGAGAGAGAGACAATGCATAGGCAGGGGGGAGCGGCAGGCAGAGGGAGAAGCAGGCTCTCTGCTAGGCAAGGAGCCCGATGAGGGACTCCATCCAAGGACCCTGGGATCATGCAAGTAACAACAGCCCTGTTGTCATTTTCCTTTGGCATTGAACACTGTGGAGAACTACCCAACTCATAAGACCTCTTTTTTCTGGAGACATCTCCACATATCCATGGGGCAATAAGAGGAGGTTCCTAGCAGGCTTGTTTATAGTAAGTGACTTACCTCTCCTAACTTAAAGCTGGTCGAAATCAATGCACTTTCCCACTCCAGGAAACTGGATTTGGGACTGAGGGAGAACAGCCATTGGTACAACTGACAGAAAGTCTGGTTGTTCTGGGGAGGCCACTTTCCACCCATCGTGCGGACTGAGGAGCAAGAAAGGGAGGAAACATTCAAATAAGGAGAGAAACCAAGAAAAGATATGGACAAGGAGCACTCCTTGGATCTTCATGGTTTTCATGCCTGATTTCAGCCCCAAGGCTTTCAATCCATGCTATGCCCCTTTATGCATATAATAACTTTCCCTTTATTTTCTCTTTTTTGTTTAATCTAGTTCCATCTGGTGTCTGTTAATTGTTGGAACCACAAGAGTCCTTACTAATAGATGTGTGTGTGTCTTATGTGTATTTATATGTCTGGAATGCAGCTCTGGGTAACAGATCCAATTCAAAATGCAATCCTTCAGAGTCTCAGTCCCACAGAGAAGCTGTGAGACTTTGCTCTTGGGTCTATCAAAACATTGCAAATGATGCTGCTGATTCCAATGGACTCTCCTTTCTCTCTGTTGGCACCACTGGGTCATGCCTTGGTCTGAGATTCTGAACGTAATCGAATAACATATGAGGAAGAATGACGTATCAGAGTTAGTCCAGATTTCTGGCTTTGGAAGACAGAACTACACAGGGTCTTAGTGCAGAAAAGTTGGGCAAGGGAACCACAGGAAAGGAGAGGAGATGCTGAGGCTACTATGGAGCACAAAGGCTTTCAGGTGTCAGAGAGAACCCCAGAGAATGGTCTGTAAGCAGTTAAACATAATTACCTGAAAGCCAGGGCTAAGTGGAGATTGGGTGTCATTCACATTTTGAGGCTGTTAATGCAAAGAAACCTTCCAAAAAAGTCAATCATTTTCAATAAGAATGGAAATAAAGTCATTCAAGGCAGTTTGCCAAATTATATTACTCTGTGTCTCCAAGTTGTAGGCATTGATTCCTAAAATGACTCTGGACATGATCAATTGCTTTTGGATTGCTAATCTGATGAGTATTATAGGCCATGGCTAGAAAAAAAATGCGTTAGAAATGGGGGAAAAAAACCTGGCAGGGGTTGGAAAGGATCACTGGAAAGTTACTTTTTAAAATGAAACCAAAAGAGGTAGCTTAACAATGAAAGAAAGGAGACACTATTGACATGCTGAATAGTTCTCATGATCTCTCATGATCTCTTACCTCAAGGGTTAGGGAAACGAGGGTTTGTTCTATCATTATTTCCAGCCCAGGGGTGGGACACTTCTCACTTGTGCTGTGACTTCATGTGTTCAGACATCTGCCTCAGCCTGGGGGATAATGCCCCCCAGGTAAGCTTAGCTCTCACATTTGGAAACAAGCCAGTTTCTGAAAAAAGAACAGTTTGAGAACTGTGAGACTGTGAGCAGTCTACTTGTTTCTCTGAGGACAGCGATGAGAGGCAAGATTCTGGGATTCAGGTGAACTGCGCAAATGATACTTAGAAGACTCAGTGCCCTGTGTGTATCTCCATGTTGTGGCCCTTCTTCTTTTACTGGCATTTCTCCTGCTCTCTTTTTGTGTTTGTGATTCTCTGCCTTTTCTTTAGTTCTTTATCAGCCACTCTTTCTTTTTCTCCTGTATTCTTTCTCCATTATGTCTATTTCTCTTTTTTATATTTTTTAAATCCTTTCAGTATAATGTAGAAATGAGTTTTGGCCTTAAAGTGATTATTGTATTAATCAAGCAAAGTTTTTTTTTTGTTTTGTTTTGTTTTGTTTTGTTTTCTGTTCAAAGTTGAGTTTGGCCATGAATATGCTTTTACTGCAATCTTTCACTATCCCTCCAAACAAAGAAAAATACTGAGTAATAAAGTTGCTGTTCCACTTCTGTGAATTTGGACTTTAAAGAGTTTTATTGGGGTGCCTGGGTGGCTCAGTCAGTAAGGCCTCTGACTCTTGATTTTGACTTGGGTCATGATCTCAGGGTCATGGAATCGAGCCCCACATTGGGCTCCATGCTCAGTGTGGAGTCTGCTGATCCCTCTCCCTCTGCTCCTCTCCCTGCTTGCACTCTCTCTCAACTAAATAAATAAAATCTTAAAAAAAAAAGTCTTATTATGTCAATACCTTTATATTTGTGATTTCTCTTTGCACAGCAGAGCTATGGGTATGGTGAACCAAGACACAAAGAGGGCATAGATAAAAGCACAGTGGACTTTAGAATGTACAAATTTTGGATTTAGATGTGGTTCAACTACTGAATAACAGTTGTATGACTTTAAACAAGATATTTTTTTTTTCATTTTTAACTTATTTATTTATTTATTTATTTTTATTCTTATGTTAATCCCCTACATTACATCATTAGTTTTAGATGTAGTGTTCCATGATTCATTGTTTGTGCATAACACCCAGTGCTCCATGCAGAATGTGCCCTCCTCAATACCCACCACCAGGCTAACCCATCCTCCCACCCCCCTCCCCTCTAGAACCCTCAGTTTGTTTTTCAGAGTCCATCGTCTCTCATGGTTCGTCTACCCCTCCGATTTCCCCCACTTCATTCTTTCCCTCCTGCTACCTCCTCCTTCTTCTTCTTCTTCTTCTTCTTCTTCTTCTTCTTCTTCTTCTTCTTCTTCTTCTTCTTCTTCTTTTTTCTTTCTTAACATATATTGCATTATTTGTTTCAGAGGTACAGATCTGAGATTCAACAGTCTTGCACAATTCACAGCGCTTACCAGAGCACATACCCTCCCCAATGTCTATCACCCAGCCACCCATCCCTCCCACCCCCCAGCACTCCAGCAACCCTCAGTTTGTTTCCTGAGAGTAAGAATTCCTCATATCAGTGAGATCATATGATACATGTCTTTCTCTGTTTGACTTATTTCGCTCAACATAATACCCTCCAGTTCCATCCATGTCGTTGCAAATGGCAAGATCTCATTCCTTTTGATGGCTGCATAATATTCCATTGTATATATATATACCACATCTTCTTTATCCATTCATCTGTCGATGGACATCTTGGCTCTTTCCATAGTTTGGCTATTATGGACATTGCTGCTATAAACATCGGGGTGCACGTACCCTTTCGGATCCCTACTTTTGTATCTTTGGGGTAAATACCCAGTAGTGCAATTGCTGGATCCTATGGTAGCTCTATTTTCAACTTTTTGAGGGATTTCCATACTGTTTTCCAGAGTGGCTGCACCAGCTTGCATTCCCACCAACAGTGTAGGAGGGTTCCCCTTTCTCCGCATCCCCGCCAACATCTGTCGTTTCCTGACTTGTTAATTTTAGCCATTCTGACTAGTGTGAGGTGGTATCTCATTGAGGTTTTGATTTGGATTTCCTTGATGCCGAGCGATATTGAGCACTTTTTCATGTGTCTGTTGGCCATTTGGATGTCTTCTTTGGAAAAATGTCTGTTCATGTCTTCTGCCCTAAACAAGATATTTAACCCCATTTTCTTATCTGTGAATTTTGGGATCAAAATAACGCCTACCTCATGGTTGTAGAGAGGAGGATAAAGTACTATGTGATGTAGGTAGAGCACTTCACCCAGGTCTTTAGGCATTCTCAATAAATGATTGCCATTATTATTAATAATGCTGTTATTACACTTGTCTGAGTTCATCTGATACTAAGTAATAAATGTGGGAACTGGCATTTGACCAACAAAAGAGATGTTCTTAGGACTAAAAGAAGCAATATACAGTTGCTTTTCTATGTCCTTCATTTTCTCAAGTGGCAAAATGGTTCACATAATTTTTGAATCTGTAAATTCTTGTATGCCATGGTAATCCTCTCTGGACCAGCATACCCCTCCAAAGCTTCCTTCTATCAACTCTTCCTTTGCCACAATGTTTTCCTTCCTGCCTCAAAGACATCACACAAGCTGTTCACCCTGCTTAGAATGTAGCTTATGTTTTCAGCACTAGTAATTCTCTGGTATAAGACTAAAGAGCCTACCTGCCAGACTAGAACTTGGATAAGAGTGGGACAGACAGAATGAGTTTGTTATGTGTATGTGTATGTGCAACTGTATGTGCTTATATTTGATTAATGTCTGTTCCCCACCCTTGATTGTAATGTCTGTCAAATCAAAGACATACTTTCTTTACCTCATCCCATATCCCGAATACCTAGTTCTGGTCTGACAGAAAATACAAGTTCAATACATATTTGTTGGGTTAATTGAATGACCTGTTGAGCATTTAGGAAAGAGGCTTAAAATGGAGAGGCTCTCCTTTCAGTTGTGGGATTTTATTGGGAGTGAGTGAGCTAACATTCACTGTACACGTTTACCACATACTATGGTTTGGGGAAATTACAGGGAAAGGGAGACGCAGACTGATTTTTGCAGTTGAATGCTTGCATGAGTGGTGTATGGTAAGGAGGCTGTGGATGCCCACGTGAGTCGGTAGATTTAGTGTGACTTCTCCTGACTAATGTGTTCCCAAAGCAATAAACCCATCCCCCTGACTGTTGGAAGGGAATATTGACCAAAATGCACATGACTTTATGGTACTCTCCCAGTATTACACAGAGATGCCAAGTTACCAATGAATGACCCAAACATTCTCTATAAAAACAAAATTAAATTTCAGGCTTGCCTTAGGGAATTTGCTTTAATCAAGTATAACAATTGATTGAAATCCCTTATGAGAACATCTAGCACAGTGTCTGTACATCCTATGGGCTTTATATATATTAATTTTCTTCCCATTAGAGCAAAGTTAAGAAAATTATGGGGCTTCATTTTGTTTATTTAACTGGGCTGACTTCTTGATTTTGGTATCTAGCAACTGTGAGTGTTCATTTCCTAGAATCACGGACCATTGAGCCGGAATGACTTTAGAAATTCTCTGGTCCAACTGATTCATTTTTATAACAAGAGTAAAGAGAAGCCAAGGGAGGTTAAGTGACTTGGCAAAGGTCACACATGTGCTTCTTTGATTTAGAAGTCAGCATGTGTAATATGTTATGTCCCTGAGGTGAAGAGAAGTGGGGAGAGAACACAGATTAACAGGGCTTTCTTCTACTTAAGGAGCACCTGCTACCCCAGGCAATATGTTAGAGCCCCAGCACTCAGTACCGTATTTCACTTAAAGTCAAGTAGGCACCATGATCACATGTGGTCTAGATAGGAAAACTGAGGCTCCAAGGTTATCGACACATTGCCAAAATTACAGAGATAAGAAGTGGTGTGGGTGGGAGCCTGCCTGAAATATGGGCCACTTTTTTTTTCTGTTCCCTGGCAGCTGTTTCACATGAGGAAAAGATGGGAAATTCAACATTAAGGATAGTCAGATGAGAAACGATTAATGCCACCATCTACTATGTGTTAGCCAAAACCTTAAAATGCCTTTTGAACTGAATAGTTTTACCAGGTAAAGATATAGAGGCCCCCAATCCAGCTGGCAGGAGTCAGCTGATCCAGAAAACACCTTCCTCCCCATCAAAACTGGCCGATTAGTTCCAAATTGTGAGGGATAAAATTAAAAAAAAAAAAAAAATAGAGAAGTAAATTCAACCCTAACTTTCTGTTTTCTTTGGTAAAATAACCTTATCTCCTTCACCAAAACTCATTTATTCATTCTTTTATCTGCTCACCAAACATAGTTTAAGAACTTACTTAGTAGAGACACCAGGTGGAGAATTGAGGAGACAGATGAAGCAGTCTCTGTTCTTTCCATCAGAGTGTTCACATTCTCACTGAGGGATGACAGACAGGCCAACAAATAATTGTGATGCAGTGGTTTCGGTACCTTGACAGAAATCCATTTGCCATTGAACCCGGTGGGTTGTGTTTGGGTCTCAGGTAATTCTGTATATAAGGACCTGCCAGAGGAGTCGAGGATGGGAACCTTCCCCTGTAGCATTGGGTGATTGAAACTTCTGCAGTGCCCTTGCTGATCCTGCTAATAAATCAGGTAGGATCCACTGTGTGGCTTTCATGGCTGTCCTTGAGGAAAGGTGTCATACAGCGTCTCGGGGATGAGTGTAATAGTTTATGACTTCACCTGAAGTCCTATCACACAGCAAGTTCCCTGGAGATGGTGATCATACAGAACGAATATTGCTTTAGCTGGTGATAATGTCACGCTGCCATGCTGAGTTACACGGATTGCCTGATTCCTGCAGCTAAAAAACTCCTGGGTGATTAATCCCGATGTAATGTAAATAGAGTCAGTGTCAAGGAGATCATAAATGAGAAAATGGATGCTCGGGTGGGGACATTAGTGAGGAATAGAGAGACGCCATCACCCTGTTCATTCCTCAGTCAGCTCCTGACAACATCATTGTCCAACTGAGAGGAGGCACATCACTCAGCTAGATCCTGGAAGACTTCCAGATCTTCCTCCCCTACCCTGACCCCCAGCCCTATTTTAAACAGTAAATATTTTACAAATCATGTAACCGGGTTTTCTCTTGCTTGCCATGCCTCCGGGGAGGAGTTATAGGACCACCCCAGTATAAGAGAATCTGATAGTCAGGCACCTTAATTGCCAACCAGACAAACTGGGGCATGAGTTACTCATATTGTTAAAGGCCTCATTAGAGATTCCTTTAAGACATGCTCTCACACATATGACTTACAGAAATTTAATTGCACATATAAGCTAGAATTCTGGTATGCTGACATTCAGCTCTTTAATTGGTTTCTACCCAGAGATGTAGAAGTCCACCCACATCGTTTGTCTTATGTGTTTGGTAACTTTACTGCCGATGTGAAGGGTCCTATGAAGGTGTCTCATCACACTGGACACTGTTTCTCACCACCATGCTTGAGCTTCTCTTTTCTCTCTTTTCCTAGTCCTTCCCTTTTCTCCCCTTCCTACCTCTTCCCTTCTCTTTCTCTGTGTCTCTCTTCCCATCTGGAAAAAAAAAAAAATTAGAGGTAGCCTCTGCTTCAAGCTTTAATCAGAGCACTCCCTCCAAACAAATCTGTTGCTCTTCCAAAGAAAAAAAAAAGAAACCCATTGCTCTAGTCATCTGAAGAAATAAATACTGTGAAAGAAATTTCATTCAATAACATTTTTCTCCATCTTGTTAAACTTCTCAGAAACATTTCATTGTGTAAATGAAGTTTATCTCAAACTCATTTGAAAGTCTGTAGAGCTTTGGAGTCATTTATTCTTTACCAAGATGCTCGCAATTTCCTTTTAATGTGGGTGGTCACATTCCTGCAGCAGATGGTGGATTTTTAGGTTGGCAACCGCGGGGTCCTGGGTGGGAGAGAGGAAGGCTGTTAAGTTGTCTGAAGAGAGGCTGATGTAACTCTCAAGGCTGACATTCAGTTGACCTTCAGCTGTTCCAGGGCTTATCTCTTCATGCCAGGGTTATTTCAGCAATCCCTCTGCTTGCCCTCCAAGTTCTAGGATCTCCCTCTTGCTTACTGCTGTTATCAGAAGCACCTTTCTGAAGAGCTCTTTTTACCTGTCAGACTCCCCTGGCTTCCTACTTACTGCCTGTGGAACTAAGTTCCAGCTCCTTACTCTGACATCTGGGGTACTCCAGAAAATAACCTTCCTCTGACTGAATTTACCTTCCTGAAATGTGTCGTGGTTTTGACATTCCCCTTGGAGTATCCCTTGGGACACAGAAATTAACCATTCTGGGGGTGCCTGAGTGGCTCAGTTGGCTAAACGGCCAACTCTTGATTTTGGCCTAGGTCATGATCTCAGGGTTCTGGGATTGAGCCCCACTGATATCAGGCTCTGTGCTCAGCAGGGAGTCAACTTGATATTCTCTCTTTCCCTCTCCCTTTGCCCCTCCCTCCCACTCACACTCTCTTTCAAATATATATATATATATATATATTTTTTTTTTTTTTTTTTTTTAAGAAATTAACCATTTTGTTACACTCTATAATCAATTGGTTTTGTTTTGGGTCTTGTTTCCAGTGTATCTGATTTTCTTCCTCTTCTCTATATTCAGATATACTGAGCATTATAAAACTTAACATAATCACACCTCTCTCTCTCACCTAAACCCCCAAAATAGTTCATGATCATTCATTTCATGGTTAGGCTTCCTTTGTAATTTCAGTTACCTGCTTCAGTTGAGGGGCACACCTCTTGGAAACTCCCTGAACTTACAAGTCTTCCTACAAGCCTTAGCCACATATCTGGGGTCTGCTTGAGCCTTCAAGAACTATTTATACCCAAGCTGTCATTTCTTGGGTTTGATATCTTCTTTTAGACAGACTTTACCATGACAATAGTTCTAAATCTCTGTGTTTTATCTAGAATTTTCAGCCAGGTTATTATAACCTTAGTTTTAGTTTTGTTTGTTTTTAGTTTTAACATTTTCAGTCCCTTTTACTCCCTTGGCAAGCCATTTATAACAATGTACCCCTCCTCACTTTTTAGATTCTGGCTTTGTGACCCCTTATATAACACCTGGCAAAAGTCATTTGCCATAACTCATGTTAGTAGGGATCTGCTGTGCTTTGCATCAGGTAATTTTGTGGGCATTATTCAGCTTCACAAGTCTCCAATACTGAGAAGACTATCCCTCAGCTTCGCGCAGCCTAGGTAAATCTCTGCAGAACCTTCCAAAATAGAATATCCTTTCTCTTCCTAATCTATTCAGATGCTTCCAGAATATTTAATGATATTCAGGAATTATTATATTTTTAGATATGGCAAATGTCTTACAGTTATAAATGTCTTACAGTTATTATTCTTTGTAAGAGACCATGCCTTTTAAAAAATGTACCCTGTGAAACAATTATCAATGAAATGATAGGGCATACTGGCTTTCCTTTAAAGTAATCCAAGAGGAAGGTGAGAAAGTAGGCTGAGGTACACATACAACAGGACAGCCTATGGGTGACTGTTGAACCTGGGTGATGGGTACTTGGGTGCTTATTACACTCCAGCCTCTCAAAACTTAATGCACAGAAGTCACTTGACGTTCTTGTTAAAATACAGTTTCTGATTCGAGAAATCTGGGGTTGGCGTGGAATTCTGTATTCCTAACAAACCTCCAGGTGACACTGGTGTGCTGATCCTCTGACCACACTTTTGGAAGCTTTGAGAAGTAAGGTATTATAATATTTTCTTCTCATTTGTAAATATTTGGAGTTTTCCAAACAACAACAAACCCCTTCTGTCCATCATGGCCTAACTCAGGTTCATTCTCAAGTCCCAACTACGCTTTATGTCTTTTGTACTCTTATTCCCCCCAACACTTGTTTTTAGAGTTAGATTTGCCTCAGGGTGGGAGAGGAAAAGGTAGATATTGCCTAGATTCTGAAATGCTAAAATGGATGCAACCAACTGAAACCCCAGAAAGGTAGTTCGGGGACAGAGAGTGGCAGAGAATGATGGACAACTTGTTAGTCTTAGAGGACCCTTGATTAGCTCCCTTGGTGGCGGGAAGGCCAACATTTCTGGGAAACCTTTGTGTGCGGGTGAAAGAGCGTGGTAAGGACACCAGGAGACCTGGATGTTGCCGTGACTTGAGTGATGAGCTGCCTGGCCTGCAGCTAGTGCTGGAGCTCGGGAGATGGCGGCTACAAGTGTGCCGTGTTTCAGATGCACGGATTTACATACATCATCCGATGAAACCCTCACAATACCACTGCAGGTGGTTACTACTGTGTTCCTTTTCCTGAAGTCATACTTCACCGTGAACTTGGACAGGCCACTCAACCTCTCTGAGTCTGTACCATATCAGGGTTTCAAACTCAGACCTTAGATTTTGGAGGCCAAGCCCTTCCTTATTAGGCTCTCACTTTGATCAAAAGTGTCTTAAGTGTGGTCTGCTCAACTTGAGGGAGACTACCTGGGGTGTTTATGCTCCTCTCTCCCCACACCCTAAATCAGAATGTTGAGGGTGGGGCTTAGCAATCTGCATTTTTACCTAGTGGGTTTGGGCACCCTGAAGTCTGACCCACTGACATGTTGTTCTGACAGGTTGAATTACACGCATGTGCATGCACACGCAGAAAGCCAGCCCTCAGCGTAAACTAGACTGGTATTCTGGCAGCTTTGCACATGCTCTCTGGGTCTGTTTACCCATCTACTTTTCTTTAATTGTGAGGTTTCATTGTATTTTATATGTAAGATATTGGGCATATAATAGGCACTCAGTAAACATCAGGATGTTCTTCCCTTTTCAGTTTTTAATGGAGAAGAGAAAAGGCTTAGTTACCCAAATGAAAGTTCTATATCTTATCAATGTGTGTATTGTATGTATGCAGGGAGGATCCAGTGGGGAGGGGTTAAGTAGATTTAGTCGAGAATTTAGTTCCCTAGGGGAACAACAACAAAAAAAGTTTAGAGATTACTGCCCCCTGTTGTTTAAAATTTCTTAAAATTGCTTTCTCCGAATCAACCACCCAGTCAAAAGTACGAAATTTTGTACAGCTTCCAAAATCCATTAGAGAGAATTGTCTCTAAATGTTTAGGGAAGAGACCTATGACACAGAGATTCAGTGTGTTTGTTTTCCACACTGTCTGAGGGCTTACATACAAAAATGAGCCCTGGAACAGAATCTCCTTAAAGTGCCTTTTGAGGAACGTTGATTGGAGCAGTGTTCATTGATTGTGTTAATCACAAAAAAGATGTAAGAATGCTAAACCTAAACAGGTTTTCTCACTGAAGAATTGTTTTAGGTCTTTAATATGCCAACATCTATAGGAACAAAAGTTAAAGGTCTCAAACGTGGACATTACACATTCTCCCTTTCCATCCTCCTTTCTCCCCACTTGCACCTCCCCCCAGCATTGCAGAGGACAGATAGTCCTGGCAACGCATCCAGGCATCAGTTTTGAACAAATCTTACAGGCCAGGTCATTTGGGCATTATTCCAGTTCCATCCTGCAGTCCATTTACTACATGTAATTCTAACCAAAAGAGTTTTTTTTTTTTTTAAGCCTATTAGTGAAATTCTGAGATTAGAGGCTACACATTTATTAGCATAAAAGGTAGAGGCATTTGTCCTATTCATGGCTCCTTTTAGTCATTCTTGTCTGGGCAGAGTGACTTGGATAATTTGAGATAAAAGCACTCATCCCAAATTGACTTGAGCTCAGTGGTCATCACCACAGGGGCCATGGGGCGACTCTCCCTAGATAGAAGGTACAGAATGGCCTTGGTTATTGAATTTGGGGTCCATATCCTCAATGACTGCATTACTTCTAAAAAGCCTTCTCAGATTTTCTGTGGTTTACAGTGACTGCTCCTTCTTGGAGCCCCAGAGCACTCGCTGTGTTTGCAGCTCTTGCTCTGGCATTTACTTTCCTTGTCGGTCCAACAGATGCCTGTGTTGGAGCTGCCTCCTTAAGTAGATCATAGGTTCCAAAAGGGCAGAGTCACACCCCAGTGGGCTTGGCGCAGCATGCCACACTGGGTGCACGGCTGACAGATACCTGCTGTTGGGACAGAAAGCACAGCCCCTCTGTGCTTGCCTTTGGCATTTGAGAAGTTCTAGTGATACATTTCTGTTGAATGGCATTTCCCCCACTTGGGCTGTTAGGGCTTTAAAAGGGATGACTTCTAGAAGGAGCCTGCAGAGACTGGAATACGTAGCACAGGAAAAGGGATTGGCAGAGTGAACGAGCTCCCTGTCAGAAGACCGCCTGACTGAGCCCTACTTCAGTCTGGAATCCTGCAAACCGATTGCCTCTTCCGATTTAGACAAGTTAAAACACAATCTTTATAATACTGTGTTTTGTGGTTCACAGAATCCTATTCCTATAATAGCCAGTTTTGCAATAAAAATGAATGGTGGAGGCTGTGGTGAGCCTGAGAATATATGATTCATTGAAGGAGCAGCTACTTCTTACCTTCACTCAGTTGTTGCTACTGTCAAGGATGTGAGCCAAGGATTGCAAGACACGCAAATGTTAAAACAACAACAACAACAACAACAACAATAATCTGAAGCCAGTAGTTAAAATGACAAATCTGATTTTTATGAAGTTTGTTTATTGAACATTTATAGAGCTATATTCTAAATCTACAGTTTACCCACTAGTCTGCATTATATATTTATGTGATGCTTAAGAGTTTACAAAACAGTTCACAGTTATCTCATTTAGTATTTTCAACTACCCTTTGAGATGGGCAGGGATCCCCTTCACAGTTGCAAAAACTGAAGTTTAGATTGGTGAAATGAGTTACCCAGATTTTTTTTTTTTTTAAGATTTTATTTATTTATTTGACAGACACAGCGAGAGAGGGAACACAAGTAGGGGGAGTGGGAGAGGGAGAAGCAGCCTTCCCGCGGAGCAGGGAGCCCGATGCGGGGCTCGATCCCAGGACCCTGGGATCATGATCTGAGCCGAAGGCAGATGCTTAACCGACTGCTTACCCAGGCGCCCCAGTTACCCAGATTTATAAAGCTATTAAATAACAGAGCTGGGGCTAAAACGTGGAACTCCCAGTTGTGTTTTTTTGTTTGTTTGTTTGTTTGTGTGTTTGGTCTTCTTTCCACCAAACTGCTTTGTCCTAAGCCTGTATTTATTTTTTCTTTCAGTTTTGAAAATCTATTTTCTTATTAAAATAGAACACATACACATAAAAATGTACAAATCCTGAATTCACTGCTCAATGAATTATCACAAAAGAGAATGTGCCTATAAAATTATCACTGTTGTGAACAGACAGAGCATTCCCAGCATGCCAGGAACCCAGGTCTGTCCTGGCCTTAATCCTCAAAGCTAACTACTCTCCTGACTTTTGACTCAGTAGATTATTTAGATTTTGCCTGTTCTTGTTCTTTTTGTAAATTGAATTAGACACTTCATATTATTCCATGTCTGGTTTCTTTTGATCAGAATTGTGATTCTAAGATTTATTGCTGTTTGTTTCATGTAGTGGTGGTTTGCTTATTTCACTGATTGTAGTTTTCTACTGTATAAATATTCCACCATTAATTTATCAGTTTCATTGTTCATGGGCATGTGAATTGTTTCTAGTTTTTGGTTGCTACAAATAATGCTGAAATGAACATTGTTGCACCTGTCTCTTAGTATCCAAATATATGAATTTTTGTTGGATATATCTAGCCATGGGATTTCTGATTTATAGAGTAAGCACTGTTCACTTTTATTTTTATTTTTTTAAAGATTATTTATTTTAGAGAGGGAGAGAGAGCAAAATAGAGCATGAGAGAGTGTGAGTGGGGGAGGGGGGGGCAGAGGGAGAGAATCTCAAGCAGACTCCCTGCTGAGTGAGGAGACTTGTGTGGGACTCGATCTCATGACCCATGAAATCATGGCCTGGGCCCAAACTAAGAGTCGGACATTTAACTGAGCCACTCTTCACTTTTAATAAACACTGCCAGAGAGTTTTTCAAAGTAATTAAACCAATAATCATACTCTCACTGGTGGTGTAGGAGGGTTCCAGTAGCTCCACATTCACCAACACTATATATTTTTCATGTCTTTCTGATCTTAACTGTTCTCGTGGTTATGTTCAGGTGTATCATGATAGCTTTTATTTGCATTTCCGTGAAGAATAATGAAGTTAAGAATTTTTAAAATGATTAATAGCCACCTAGCTCTCCTCTTTTGTGAACTCCTTGTTCATGCCCTCTTTTTTTCTGTTAGGCAATCTTTCCTTTTGACTGAGGGATTCTTTATATATTCTAGATACAAGTGCCTTGTCAGTTACATATATTGCAACTATGTTCTCCCACTTGACACCTTGCTTCCCTTTTCACTCTGTTCATGGTTTCTTTTGCTAAGTAGAAGTTTCTCATTTTAAAATAGTCAGTTTACCGTTCCTTGCATTTCTGGTTAGTGCTTTATGTGTCCTGTTTAAAAAAGTCTCTTGTATACCCCAAGATTAGACAGATATTCTCTTATATTATCTTCTGGAAATTTTATTGTATTGCCTTTCACATTTAGACCTACAGTCCACCTGGAATTGATTTCTGTGTATGATTCACATTAAAGGTCAGGATGATGATGATGATGATGATTATTATTATTATTATGTACGGATATATCCAGTTGACCCAGCATCATTTATTGAAGAGACCATATTTTCCTCACTATTCTATAGTGTACCATTGTTATAAATCATGTTTCTATCACTGAGCCTGCTTCTGAATTCTCTGTTCTTTCCTGTTCATTTAGCCTTTCACACCGTTTAATTTTTACAGATTTACAGAAAATCCTAATATGTAATATCTGGTAGTGTAAGTCCTTTAAATTTTGGGTGGCTCAGTCTGGTAAGTGTCTGACTCATGATTTCGGCTCAGGTCATGATCTCAGGGTTGTGAGATTGAGCCTCTGCTCTGGGCATGGACCCTACTTAAGATTTTCTCTCTCCCTCTCCCTCTACACCCCCCCATCCATTCCCTCTCAAAAAAAAAAAAAAATATTCTTGGACCTTCTTGGCCAGTTGTGTTTCCCTATTATTTTATAATCAACTGCTAATGTTCATTTTGACTTAGATGTTTTCTAGTCCAAAGTTATTTCTTTGAGAACTTTATAAATTTGTCACCTACAATCAGAAACAATAAGAACAAAACTCTTAACTCTTGCACGTTTGCAAGGAGGTAATAGGGAAGATCCCATGCCAAGCATCTGTTCTCATTGCTTAAGACCGTAGTTTATTCAGAGACCAGGGAGCCATGCATTATATGTTACTTTATTATTATAGTTATTTTAAAATTATTTCAAAGTATATATATTATTTTCAAAAATATATATATATATACCAGTTGTTCATATTTTGATTCCAGGATAACTGTCCTTGTTCAAGTTCGGGTGCTTCGGCCTCTGAGCCTTTGCACTGGCTGTACCTTAGGCCGAGAATGTTTTTCCCCCATCACTGGCATGCCTAACTCCCTCACCTTTTTCCAGATCTTGCTTAAACACCACATTCTCAATGAAACCTGATTGTAGTTAAACTTATAACTTCTAACCCCCTTGCCCTGTTCTATTGGTATGTGTGTGCTTGTGTGTGTGTGTGTGTGTGTGTGTGTGTGTGTGTGTGTGAGAGAGAGAGAGAGAGAGAGAGAGAGAGAGATATGACAGTAACACTTGTCACTTTCTGACGTACCATCTAATGTATTTCTGATTAAGGGTCATTTATATTGTCTGTCCACATCAACAGAGGTGTTGGCTTTATTGACTAATATATCCCAAGGGAAGAATAGTACCTTGCACATAGTAGATGCTCAATAAGTATTTGTAGAATGAATTGAATGTTTCTTTCTTTCTTTCTTTCTTTTTTTTAAGATTTTATTTATTTATCTGAGGGGCGCCTGGGTGGCTCAGTCATTAAGCATCTGCCTTCGGCTCAGGTCATGATCCCAGGGTCCTGGGATCGAGCCCCGCATCGGGCTCCCTGCTCGGCGGGAAGCCTGCTTCTCCTTCTCCCACTTCCCCTCTCTCGCTGTCTTTCTCTCTGTCAAATAAATAAATACAATCTTCTTTTTTTTTAAAGATTTTATGTATTTATTTGACAGAGAGAGACATAGCGAGAGCAGGAACACAAGCAGGGGGAGTGGGAGAGGGAGAAGCAGGCTTCCCGCAGAGCAGGGAGCCCGATGTGGGGCTTGATCCCAGGACCCTCGGATCATGACTGAGCCGAAGGCAGACGCTTAACAACTGAGCCACCCAGGCGCCCCTTGAATGTTTCTTTCTTAAACCTAACCCATCTCTACCTGTGATTTAGACATACATAGGACAGTCTAGTGAATGGGTGTGGCAGCCCTAGAAAATTAGTTGGTGTGCATGAGAATCTGAGGAGCTTCCTGGAAAGAACCCATCCTAATCTTAAACATGGCATTTTAATCCAGCAATTTATTGCTTCAGTGTTTGTAAAGGAAGGGTGATTCTGACCACACTGGCTATTTCTTCTCCTAGGAATTCATGTCTGCATCCTAGAGGGAGAGAAGATGTAAGTTGGAAAGAAAATCAATCTTTTTTTTTCTATAGAAATTCTGTAAAACACAGACTGCAGGGCTCCAACCCCAGTGTTGTTGTTGGCATTGACCTGGGACCAGATCATTTGTATTTCTAACAAGTTTCTAGATTGTGCAGGTCCTACTGGTCCAGGGCCAACACTTTTAAGAACCAGTGTTATTACAAGGTATCAGGAAGCAAATGCGCTGGACTCCAGGCTCAGGTCATGATCTCAGGGTTGTGAGATCGAGCAACCCTTTGAATGTAACCCTAAGACAAAGAAGCATTTTGGCATTCCCTAGTCTGGCAGTATGCCACGGAAAAGCTTTCCAAACTTTGACACTTTGAAGCATTTTAACAGGTATGAAGTATCCACTGAAATGAACAGTGGGACCCATAAGAGGGCCAATGCCCTGAAGCACTAGGCAAAAGCCAGAGAAAGGGTGAAAGAGAGTGGATGCCACTTGATGGAAATGTTTCCTTTTTTCGTTCACTCAACCTCCTTTTTTCTCTTTATGCTTTCTTTCCCTCCCTCCCTCCCACCTTCCCTCCTTCCCTTCATCCTTTCCTCCCTTCCTTCCTTCCTTTTCTTTCCTTCCTTCTTTTAATGAGCACATTTGAGTTGCCCCCGCCCCCCAAGACTATGGGAAATAACCAAGTGGGTCTTCTTTGTGGGAATCTGGAGATTCTGAATTAGCAGGAACAGGAGTCAAGAGTTACACATTTTTCCAGACCTTTTAGTCCTGATCATCTTGTTAGAAACAAAACCTTCAGCAATCTGGACCTACATCTTTGTAGCATGAGGAGGTCAGGTACGTTGGCAGCAGGAGGCCTAGAGGGAATTTACGGTGTCATTGCAGAGTCCATGTTTTGTTTAATTCTGTCTTCCAACCACTGGCCAAAGGGAGCCTACAAGCTGAGGTAGTTCTGCATTCTAATAAATAATCCTAAAGAGCTCTTCAGGTTCCATCTAGGCATAATTACTATGCATAAATACGCAGACAGCCCATTATTGATGTTAATCCCAGTGCTAGTGCAGGAAGGGGAGGCTAGCAATGAAAGGAAGTGTGGGTAAGGGCCTCTTATTAGCCCCTTCAAAGTTAGAGTGAGTCTCCTGCTGGCTCCTTGTGACTCACAGTTACCTCAGAACTAATTACCTTCGTTTTGGTGGCAGGTTCCATCTCAGTGCTCTGTGGAGTTCCTGGCTAGTTTGATGCCATTTACTTTACCTTCTGCAAGCCGCCTTACTGAATTTCAATGAAGCCTGGGATCTGGGTTAAATGCCACATTAGTTATGCAACTTTTCTTACAGGTTTGATTCCTTGCCGTCCTCCAAACCTACTTGAGGCAGATGCAGTTTAACATTGTGAGAGAGCCTATCTACCAAGGGCTAGGGGACAGTAGCTAGACTTCCTTTTGTTCATTAATTCAACATTAATGAGCTACCTACTTAGTACCAGGTACTCTGCAAGACCCTGGGATGTGGAAGTGAATGCTCTTTCCCTGCTCTTGAGGAGCCCAATAAAGGGACAACATTGGACACATTGACAGATAATGGCAGAGACATGAACCGACTATTAAGAGATTCTAGAAGAGGGATAAACAGTTCAGCCGGAAGGGGCAGGTGCAAGCTTCTTAGTAGAGGTGGGAACTTGACATGCATCTTTACAATTTTATAGGAGTTAGGGAAATGGAGAGAGAGAGAAGGGCATGAGGCGTAGATGTTATAAAATGTTATAAATAACATAAACATGATGAGTCACAGAGTATCTTTGGAGAAGTGTATTTATTAAGACAGGGATGGAGGAGAAAGGATCATGGTGAGCTAACAGTCATCCTGTTAATGGTCATTCAGTTTTCATGTATAAAATAGTGGTAGAGTACATGGATTTTGGAACTAGATTGTCTAGGTTCAAATTTTGATTCTTCCACAATTAACTGTGTGACCCTAGGCAGGTCACTTAATCTCTCTGTGCAGGGTGCTTAACTTCTTCATGTCTCAGTCATATATAAAATAAGGATGATGATACTCTCTCAGAGTTATAAATTAAGTGCTTAGCATAGTAAGAGCTAAATAAAAACTAGCAATTATTATTATTATGTATTGTTATTAAACATTTAGTATGTTTAATATCATCATCATTTCCATCATTTCTCCCGACAATCCAATGAACTGTTAGTGTCCCCACTTGGATTTTTGTCCCAAACCTGTCCATTGTCAAGACATTGGCTTCTAATCCTAATACTACACTATGTTCCACAAACCACTACTGGTATGCCTCAGATGTCTAGCCAAAAAGTCGGCAAGGGAGTGTGAGAAATGAAACCAGATCAATACTGAGGGTTATTCCCTGAAGCTAAACAACGACGTGGGGTTGGAAGGCAGGTGCACAACTGAAGCCAAGCAAATATCCCCATTTCGCTTTTAGGCGGTTTGTGTAGGAATCCATGAAGTCCAAACCCACTGCAGTAACAGCTTGCACTCTCTGTTGCCTGGATCCACATGGTGCTTGTGTGGTCCTCAGACAACTGCTTCCGATGTTAAATATTGCCAAGAAAGAAGATGAAACAGTAAACATATTTCATGATATTTTTTCCCCTTTGAGAAATGAACATCTCCTTATCCCATTCATCATAAAGATAAAATAGTGAAGTCAGTGTTTGAACAGATTCACCTTTTCAATCCAGTGTCTTCTGACCTAAAATTCTCCAAGTGTAGTAAATTAACTGGTTCTCTGTGTCATATGCTGAAGGAGACTGGGGAGAGAGAACCCCTTCTGCAGGCAGGCAGTGATTTTTGCCTAAGTGGGAGCTATGTAGGGAAAAGATGGGACATTCTGTTGTGTTCTGTGTTGTATTCCATTGTATTATCTGACAAATCTTTAAACACCTCCATGGACCAGGTTTCTAAGAGGTGGAGACTTGTCAAGATCTCCTGAGAATTGGAGTTCTGCATTGTGGCTAGCTGCAAGATAAACCTTGCGTCCATAAAAACTGGATGAGAGTCCACATAGCATCTAAAGGAGCGATCATCAGGTGGCTCTCAGGGCAGAAGCAAGGATACAGTGTTGGCAGGAGAGAAAGAGAGCAATTGTCTGAGGCTTACATGGATTTTTATTAAGAAAACTACGTGCTTTTCTCTTATGGGGAAGGTCTTATTTTTTGTTATCTGCTCTTGGTGAGTTTGATCTCTCAGTCTCTCTCAGACTTCCAATGAGCACATTCTTCCTGCAGGAGGCAGTATTTGAATAAGGAGTGAAAAGTGGTTTTGGACCCAAATGAAAATTTTCCCCCCTGTGGACAACGATCTGTGAAAGGGAGAATAGAACCAAAACCAACCCCAAAATGGGGGCTTCGTTTTGTCCACGGCCAAGAAGGTGGAGCAGTGAATACAAGGAGCTGCTATTCATGGGGTATCTGGATTACCTGGTGATTAGAGCAGAATTATTTTTTTCTCCTCCCCTGCCCCCTTTCCTCTGCCCAGCCCAGTGTGCAAGACTGGCCTTTGTCATTTGGGGCAGATCTTATAGTGTGTTGCAGAGTAACAAGTCTCGGCTCCATATGGTTCCATTGACTTATGCATTTTCTGGTGGGGAGTGTGAAAACTCATTGTGTGTCTGTTTCTGGTGGGATTATCTGATTTGAAAGCTCTGATGTGAGAGAAGCTAAAACATTATCTGCAAGATGCGTTCCATACAGCAGGAAAACAAAGATGCGAGACAGCTCTGCCAATAGAAGCTGCCATAGGCCCTTGTGGCCACCAGAGCCTTGAGCTCTGCCTTAGAAAGGGGAAGGGACATCTGACTTACTCAGAGATATGAGCCCTCCCTAAATGACCGCAGCCCTGAGGTTAACTTAATTATTCCATCTGTTCCTACTAAACTCTCCAAGCCGGACTGATTTCCCAAGCTTTGTGCTTGGTTTGGTAAGGGAAGAGCCTGATAGAAACTGACGCCACAGTGCTTGACATCCCAGAGCTGTGGATAAACACATCTGCCCGAGAGATGAGCTGAGTGATGAATGTTCACCAAAGCAGGATGTGTAACTGAATGGCATTTTCTTTTCAAGAGCCATTCAGAGAAAGCTGGGGTGAAAAAATGCTCTGCCTTGTGAGCAGGTAACTAGGCCTCAGATCAGTGGAGCATGACCAGGTATGTCTGGAGTTTTATATTCTGTCCTGCAGAGGAACTGTTTGAAATATTTCTGGCTTGGTGGGTCTTCAAACTCATTTAGTTGGGAACCCATTTTATAAACGAAACTTTTTGTGAAATCTCCCTTACTCCATCCTATCAAAAGATTTAAATAGTATTCTGTTTAAGTAATTTATAAGTTTGGATTTTACATGTGCTTTTAAAATCTGCCACTTCAAACATTAAGCTTATTTTGATGAACAAAAACTTGATGAGCAGATGTTATGGATGGTTATAACTGCTTTTAGAAATATGTTCAATGCTGTGGTTGTTGATGCTAGTGTGATTTTCCAGAGTCAGAATACACTAGCCCACACAGTTAAGTAATTACGCATCGTAACAATTTTTCAACAGTGCAATTTCAATCTCAAAATGTCCTTCTGTTTTCCTCCGGTCTTCTTTCTAGTTGAATCCACTGGATGCCTTGAATCACTACTGTCATTTAATAATCATTTACATTTTCCAATAAATAAAATCCAACTTAAAAGAAGTAAAAAAAAAAAAATAGGTTCCTCAGTGAGTTTAAAAGCTTTTTTGTTTTTTTGCAAAATACTTTTATGTATATTATGAGATTGTGATATTGTCAATCATTTTTTAATTGTGCGTATTTTGGTGAGTTTCTCAGTGACTCAGCACTTTATTTTTTTTTTTAAGCTTTTATTTATTTATTTGACAGAGACACAGCGAGAGAGGGAACACAAGCAGGGTGTGGGAGAGGGAGAAGCAGGCTTCCCACTGAGCAGGGAGCCCTATGCAGGGCTGGATCCCAGGACCCCGGGATCATGACCTGAGCCGAAGGCAGATGCTTAACGACTGAGCCACTCAGGCGCCCCAGTGACTCAACACTTTAAAACAGAAAATTTTATTTTGCTTTGCATGACTACAAACTTTAAATTTCCATTTCATTCTAGTCCCTTTGTCCATAGTTTGTAAGCTCAAAAACTTTATGGCCTGCATTGCCAAATTGAGTGTGTTCTACTTACTAAAAACTTCCACAAGATTCACAGAAATCTTGCTGCAACCATATTCTATGTTCTAGAGAAACACAAAAAATTAGTCATTTCTTGTCTCACTTGAAATAGTCATACTTGTACCTTGCATCCAGCAGAAGAGCTGAAGAACTCCAGTGGAAACATAAAACTTGGAACTCACTGCCTAAATAGTTGTAAAATGTCTGTGATTTAGTGAACAGTGAAATGCATTATCCAACAGAGTTTTGATAGAAGATGGCATTTTAGAAAGTGGTGTTAGCTCATGCAAGATACAGAGGCTACTTGAACATATTATGGGAATAGCTTTTACAAGGGCCTTGATGTTTTACAGATTTTCCTATTGTTTTCTCAGCATCTCTACAGATGTAATTACATTTTGCCATACTGGATTAGATGTTTAAAAATCTGATCCAGGGGTGCCTGGGGAGCTCAGTTGGCTAAGTGTCCGACTCTTTTATTTTTTTAAGATTTTATTTATTTATTTGACAGGGAGAGAGACAGCAAGAGAGGGGACACAAGTGAGGGGAGTGGGAGAGGGAGAAGCAGGCCTCCCGCTGAGCAGCGAGCCCGATATGGGGCTCAATCCCAGGACCCTGGGACCATGACCTGAGCAAAAGGCAGACGCTCAACGACTGAGCCACCTAGGCACCCCTAAGTGTCCAACTCTTGATTTCAGTTCAGGTCATGATCTCAGGTTCATGAGATTGAGCCCCATTGGGCTCCATGCTGGGTGTGGAGTCTGCTTAAGATTCTCTTTCTCCCTTGGCTCCCCTCCCCACTCAAGTGCTCTCTCTCTCTGTTCTCTCTTAAATAAACAAACAGAAAACCAAAACTGATCCAGACCCTTAAGAGTTTCTGTTGTATAAACAGAATAATCAAATAACAAATCTTCCCAGATATCTACTTGCCTGTTCACAACTTACCTAAATATGCAAAATGGAGAGAGTCTACAATAACTTTCATTTTCATTTACAGTTGGATTCTCATGATGCCATATAACCTGGCTTCAGGCAGATTTATCCCATATGTAGAATTCACGTTCTCAGCTCCATCTCTGCCCTCTGTTATCAAATAATATTTCTGATTGTGTTTTTTTTAACATGATCTGTCTCCTAAGACTACATACTGCAGTGTCATGGTCAGGGATTAATATACTTTTTGTCTGTTGTGGGCACACCTCCTTTACATTTATATTGGACAGTGCCATGACTGTGTTTTTATCAACATGTTTGAATTTTTTTTTTTTTTTTTGCTTTCATCTCTTTAATAACATTTACATGTTAATGGGCTCTGAAAGAATCTAGGAGGTACTTTTGTATTTTGGTGTAAAAATGACCTGGTGACTTGGCTGAAACACCGAAACACAAAATTGCACTGCACAAATTACATTGAGGGTTGGGACTTCTGTCACCTTAAAAAGTGAAACCAATGATAAATGCTTATTGTACTTTCTTTTACGAGTGACTTTATGAAATATTGGGGACACTGCTATTTTATGTATTATTGAAGTTGTCATTGGCACTAGTTGAAGAATCGTATGATGTTAGTATAAATTGCTATCACATTTTGAAACTGATCAATGTCATCGCAGTCTATTCTAATAAAAAAACTATCTGTAAATGTAGTGATACATTTCTAATATAATTATTTAACCTGCAGTAACTAACTAAAGTGCTCTTGAAATGTATACAACATACAAAAAATTTATAATAGTTGTCATAGGAAGACCTAAAACTTAAATAAGCCCTGAAATTCTATAAGAATATGTTGTACAGTTGACCCTTGAGTAGCAGGGGTTCGAACCGCATGGGTCCCCTTACATGTGGAATTTTTACCATATAGTACTGTACATGTATTTTCTATTTCTTGTGATTTTCTTCATGACATTTTTTCTCTAGTTTCCTTTATTGTAAGGATACAGTATTTAATACATGTAACATGAAATGTGTGTTAATCAACTGTTTTTTTTTAATTTTTTTTTTTAATTTATTTTTTGACAGAGAGAGACATAGTGAGAGAGGGAACACAAGCAGGGGGAGTGGGAGAGGGAGAAGCAGGTTCCCCGCCGAGCAGGGAGCCTGATGTGGGACTCGATCCCAGGACCCCGGGATCATGACCTGAGCCAAAGGCAGACGCTTAATGACTGAGTCACCCAGGCGCCCCAACTATTTTGTTATTGGCAAAGCTTCTGGTCTATAGTAGGCTATTAATGGTTAAGTTTTGGGGAGTCACAAGTTATACATGGATTTTTGACTGCATGGGGATCAGCGCCCCTAACCCTACGCTGCTCAAGGGTCAATTGTGTATTCACTTGGTATTGCACACGTATCAGACAGTCATGACAAGGGCCTGAGCCTTGAGTGGTACCCGTAGAGAGTGGTTCATTCACTTTAGTGTACTCCTGTGTAATGGACCAGCACAGGTCTGATTTTTTAATCTTTTTTAAAGAGTCACGTAGAATATTCCATTTAGCTACTTCTGAGTTACTAACCACTCCAGAACGTTATGGCCTAAAACCCCAACACTACTTATTTTGGTTATGGATCTGCAGTTTGGGCATGGCTTAGCCGTGGCATTGCCATGCAATATCAGCTGGTGAGGCTCAGCTGGGGCTGGAGAATCCATCTTCAAGATGGCTCATATACATGACGTGACACGACGGTGATGGCTGTTCCCTGGGAACTCAGCCAGGGGCCAACCTTCACTGGGGCCTCTCTATGGGGTTTCTTGGGCTTCCTTTCAGCATGCAGCCTGGGTTTCAAAAGAGTTTCAAGAGACAGGAAATGGTAGTATACAGTTTGTTAGGGTCTAGTCTGGAAGATGGCACAGTATCACTTCTGCTACATTCTATTCTATTCAACTGTCAGAGACCTACACAGATTCACAGGGATGAGCCCAGGATTCTCCTTCTTGGGAGCATTATCAAGGAATTTGTGACTATCTCTAATCACCACACAGAATTACCACCTTGAGAGTCAATGAATCTTTACAAGAAATTCCAAATAATTACACAGGGATTACAGGAGATGTTTTAGACTGAGTTAACCCAGGTAAATAACTTAACCTAAAGAAAAATGAACAGCTTTGATTTCCTGTGGAATGTTATTATTTGCTATAAAACACCTTTGAGTATGCAAGTTTGTTTTTTAATTATAATCAGTAAAAATACTGAAAATGTAGTTTTATTTATTTTTTATTTTTTTTGAAGATTTTATTTATTTATTTGACAGAGAGAGACACAGTGAGAGAGGGAACACAAGCAGGGGGAGTGGGAGAGGGAGAAGCAGGTTTCCTGAGGAGCAGGGAGCCCGATGCAGGGCTCGATCCCAGGACCCTGGGATCATGACCTGAGCCGAAGGCAGATGCTTAATGACTGAGCCACCCAGGTGCCCCTGAAAATGTAGTTTTAAAAAGAATGAGGCTAATAGAGGAATCTGGGATTCTGTGAACATAATTTGAAACATATTTTCATGTACTCCTCTTTCAAAGTTGAATTCTCTTTCTTTCTGCAAAAATATTCTTCTTAGGGCACCTGGATGGCTCAGTTGGTTAAGCAACTGCCTTCGACTCGGGTCATGATCCTGGAGTCCCAGGATCGAATCCCGCATCGGGCTCCCTGCTCAGCAGGGGGTCTGCTTCTCTCTCTGACACTCCTCCCTCTCATGCTCTCTCTCTCTCTCTCAATAAATAAATAAAAATCTTTAAAAAAATAAAAAAAAATATTCTTCTTAGTTCTATTTGTTACCCTCCTGGGCTTCCTTAGTTTCTTCATTGCTTATGTAGTGCATCACTCTGCTGTCTGTTTTTTTGTTGCTCTGATTTAATATATTTTAATTCATTTATTCATTCATTTAACAAATGCATATTGAATATTAGTGTTAAGGACAGGGTGAGTGTGATACAGAGACAAAAGGATGTGAGTTAGACTTTTCTGTCTCTTTTCCACCCACTGAGCTATCACCAGGACCTTGAACAGGGTCTGTGAGATAAGTTGTCAATAAGTATGAGTGTTGAGTGCCTGAATGAAAGTTCACAGTGTTCAGTGAACAGAAAACCTAATAGGAGATATAGAAGTAAGTAATTAAAACCCTGTGATATGTATTCTAACAGATATACAGTGTGTTATGGACATATGAAGGGGGGCCCCAGATCCAGCCTCTGATTACACACCCCAGCCAAAAACAAATTACCACAAAATCAAGAATAAACAGTTGATAGAATTTTCAATCACAATAGTATACAAGCTGGAATATTGATTCTAACTAATTCAAGTCTTCACTCAGATAATTATCATTAGGTATTAACAGAGAGATAAAAAGGGGACCAGTACTTTCCTTTAATTTCAGTGTCAGAAGATACCTCAGGATCATATGCCTATTTTGCCATTTTCTTTATTTTTATGATCTCACCTCATTAACATTTTTCTCTGATTACCACAGCAAATATTCTTATTGTAGGAAATATGTAAGGTACAGAATAGTACAAAAAGGAAGAAATACCAAAAAATTACCTAGAGTTCTAGCAAGAAATAACTATGTTAATATATGTTATATATAGTCATATATATGTATGTATATATATGTAGTCATATAGAAAGAAAAAAAATACAATTGGGGATCATAATACTTATACAGTTTTTAAAAGTTCTATATATTTCAGTTAAAATTCTCTACTCAGCCTTTATTCATGAATTACCTTTCAAAAAAATCATAATTTCTGACATGAATTGTCATTACATTATATGAAATTTCTGCAATGTAATCATCCTCTGTTTTCAAAGGTTGTATGGTGTTCACCCTTTTTTTTTCTGTTATAAATAATGCTGTGGCAAAATTTTATTTGCTTATCTTTGACCATATTTCAGTTATTTGCTTAGAATTGTTTGCTGTATCTGTGATTTTTTAGTAACAGCCAGGAACATTATAGAATTTTTTTGTATGTGTAGACACATTCTTTTCTTGAAATTTGCATGAAGGTATCACTTTCTCTCTCTCTGTCTCTCTCTCTCTCTGTCACACACACACACACACACACACACACACACACACACACACACACACACACACAAGCCAGCATACTTACGGGGATTTATCCATTTCCTCTCTTACAATGCCTTGACTACAATGGGGGTGATGTATTCCATATTTTTACCTGCCCTGCCTGTAACCTGAAGTATGGACCTGTAGAGGTGGAGTCTAAGGGGGACTTCCCAGAAAAGCAGACACTTGAACTGAATTATGAAGAATAATTAGGAATTAACCAAAGAAGGAAACAGGAGAATGATTGTAGTGGCCTGTTTAAAAATCCAAGCTTGCATATGGGAATTTATTATACATGGGAACAGTAGGATTCTTAGCTTTAAAGAGGAATATGGTATGGATTTTTTTTATTTTTTATTTATTTTGGGGGAGTTTTTAGGTATCTCTTTATTTTACTTTTTAATGCAGTGTTCTATAAAATACACTTGATGGTATTGAAGGTATCACCAGGTAAATCATTCACTGACACTTTTTTTTTTTTTTTACAAAGTAAAGACATTAAGGTTTATTTATACAGTAAAACACACTGTGGGGATTATGGTGAAATGCTTGTGTATGTATTTATAATGGAAACTTATTGGTAAATTATACATTTAAAATAGATTAGGGAATAGAAGGTATAATTGAATCATATTCCTTCTTTGACAAATATAAGTGTATATATCAAAGTATACAATGTGATGATTTGATATACATAAATATGTGGAATAATTGCCAAGATCAAAATAATTAACATATCCGTCACCTCACATAGTTAATTCTTGGTGTGTATGTGGTAAGAATGCTTGAGATCTACTCTTAGCAACTTAGCAGTGTACGATACGGGATTACTAACTACAGTTACATGGGTTGCCTTTCAATTGTGAGTTTCTGTAGTTGTATTTCCCTCACTAACTACCTCCCTCCCCCTTCATTTTACCTCATCCCTCCTCCCTCTCTCTTACCTTCCTTCCTCCCAAATTTTCAGGGCCATATTAATTACATAATGAGAGGCACAGTGGTCCTGAGCCGCAGGTGGGATCTTCTCTGTGCCATGGCCTCTGTCCCACCCAGCCTCCCTCCCACCTGGCCATCCTCGTAGCTGGCCAGAAGCTCCATCCAGCATTACGCAGATATTGCAGATAATGTCTTTGACCCTGAGGAGTGCATTGCAGTGTGATGGCACATTTTTATTAGCTAGCATTTTATATATGGAAAAGACAACAAGAGAGCATCGGAGCTAATATTCCCCCTTGGATATTTATTTAAATGATTAATAATAGATTAAGGAAACAAATTTATTAATAGGTAGGTAGGTAATCAAAAAATATTTGTATCTCTACTTGTATATGAACTTTAGCTTTCCATAGACCTATGTGTTCTTATACTCCATTGAAAGAATGTAAAGGGTAGGTATTTTATTTATGCACATAGGCACCTCTTGTAGAACAACTTTTTGTAGTAACAGGTGGGCTGAGCAATACAACCCTACACTGATTTCTGTCAGAATGCCAGTTCCCTGACAGAGTCTCAGTGACGGCCACCGCACTGAATGATACATGTCAGCAAATAGTGGGGCAGAAGCCATGTGGAACCTGTACACTTTTGTTTAAAAATAACCCATGTTATTTCTTCTAGGATTTAAAATCAGGTGTATTAAGTTATGAAGAGAATATAATGGAATCTGCTTGTTGAGCTCTTGCTAGATACAGATGAGCTTCTTTGTACAGAATGTAGCCTGGGTTTTCTAGAAATAATTGTCTTAGTTCCTATGTGTAGGAAACTCCAGCATACATACGATTCATGTGATCTAGCATATTCCGGAAAGTTATACTGTGTTTTTTTAAATTCTCCCAGGTTTTTGTAGCTATAGAAATGAGGACTTATTAGCTACAGTTTCTGCTTCAGCCTGTGCTCTGTGGGCTGGAAGGAGTTGCAACCAGGGAGGGAGGCAGGGCATACAGTAGCCCCAAAGAGTGACTGTTTCTCAAGGCCTCCTAAGTTAGTCTCAGGTAGGAGCTTCCCAGGACCCGGGTCTGAGAGAGTAATTAAAGGAAATTGGGAAGGTTCACTTGCTTCATAATTATTTTTTAGTTCCAATGTAGTCTGACTTGACTAATTCAGAATTATTGAGAGAGAGATTAGTTTGGCTTAATGAGAAGCATGAAAAATGTAACATTTTAAATTAAAACACGGCTTTATTACCTCAGGCTATATTCAAAACCACAGACTAGTAGCCTAACACCTTTTGTGGTGATGCTCCTGGGCCTGCTTTAAGGATGAGATAAAGATGATTTTTAATTTGCTCAGGGCCATTCTTTTTCCTGATTTGGCATACAAATCCAGTAGTCTTTGCTGTGTTCATTTGCTATGTAACTCCTTTTTTAAAAAGTTATATATTCTTGGAATTTTTTCCTTCATAATCATAAAAGTGACACATTACCAGTAAGAAGTCAAAGGAAAATAAATTATATGAGGAACAAAGTTAATAAAGACCTTCTCTTTCAAGTCAAATCTCAAATATAACCACTAATAACAGTTTGACATGAAATCTTTTAGATCTAAATTTAACTGTCTCAGCCAGGGTACACAATAGATGCTCAATTAATAGTTGTTAAACTGACCTGAAGCCAGCCCAGCTTATAAACAGCCAAATTCTATCTCTATCGTATTACCCCAACCCCAGCTTGACCCTCCATGGCTTTGCTTTTATGTAGATTACTGAAATGGCTTCTAATGGTCTGAAATGTGCTCTGTGTTGTATTTCCTTCTCACAGAAGCCTCCCACCATGCTCCCCATTGCTAACAAAACAATGAAATTCCATTTAGACCCCTCCACATTTGACCCCAGTCTACATAACCTCTGTTTTCTTGCACTTTTCCCCCCTTACACATCTTAAGTTCCAGACAAACTAGACTTCTGAAATTTCTTGTCTACACCTTACTCCTTTCTACATCTCTGCTCATATTAATGATCAGCCTCAGTCTGGGGTTCAATCCAACATTAATTTAAAGGAACTACTGTGTTCAAGACAATGAGCTAGTCACTCCAGAATGACTTACCTTAGGTAAGACATTTTTACTACCTTTAAAGGTAATGTGAGAGATGTTGAGATAATTATGTAAGAAAATCTAATCAAATAACCTCTCCCCCACTACCCATTATTTTTGTCCATACACATAACATCCTCTTTTCTTATTCGCTGACATCTTCCTTTCCTACCCTATCCCAAAGTGGCATTGATGCTTCTCCTGGATTTGTGTTCTCACTGGACTTCTTATTCTGCCCCAGATTACAGACTGTCCCAAATTTATGATTTTTCAACATTATCATGCATGCAAGTGATACACATTCAGTAGAAACTACTTGGAATTTTGAATTTGGATCTTTCCCAAGGTGAGCAAAGCCTGGTAGGATCCTTATTGGAGGTGCTGGGTGAGGCAGCCTCAGCTCTGTCAGCCCCATGATCACCAGGGTAAACAACTGAGACACCTACCACCATTCTCTGTCTGTACAGCCACCCTGTCCTTCACTCACAGTACCGTATTCAATAAGTTAAATGAGGTATCCAACACTTTATTATAAAATAGGCTTGTGTTGGATGATTTTGTCCAACCCGAGGCTGTCAGTATTCTGAGCATGTTTAAGGTAGGAGAGACTAAGCTATGATATTTGGTAAGTTAGGCCTATTAAATGCATTGTTGACTTAGGATATTTTCAATTTACAATGGATTTATTGGGACATAATCCCATCATAAGTTGAGGAAGATCTGTGTAAGTACTTACGTCTGTATCTTATCCTCCCCCTCCCCCCTGCTATGTTGTAAAACCCTTGAAGACGGGGACTGTGTCATTCGTTCCATGGGTCCCCCGAAGCAAAGTACTGGGACTGATGTCTTAAAAATATGACCTCTGAAACAAATAATACATTCTATGTTAAAAAAAAAAAAGATAGCAGGATGGGAAAAATGAAGGGGGGGATATTGGAGGGGGAGACAAACCATGAGAGACTATGGACTCTGAGAAACAAACTGAGGGTTTTGGAGGGGAGGGGGGTGGGGGATGGGTTAGCCTGGTGATGGGTATTAAAGAGGGCACGTTCTGCATGGAGCATTGGGTGTTATACGCAAACAATGAATCATGGAACACTATTTCAAAAACTAATGATGTAATGTATGGTGATTAACGTAACATAATTTAAAAAAATATGAGTATTGTTTATTAATTTGTATGTATTTGTTCAATATTACCTGTATAATCTAATGTAAACACTCATGTTGGGTAAGATAGGTATTAGCTTTAAGCTTACTGAAACTCAAATTTTTAAAGATTTATTGTTTTTTTTGAGAGGGAGGGAGGGGCATAGGGAGGGGGAGAGAGAGTCTTAAGCAGACTCCACACCCAGCACAGAGCCCCACATGGGGCTCGAACTCACAACCCTGATATCACAACCTGAGCCAAAACCAAGCAAGAGTCAGACCCTTAACCACCTGTGCTACCCAGGTGCCCCCCTGAGATTCAAGTTTTGAGATAAAATTGACTCCTATAGTTAATGGCCTCCCCGAGATTTTTGGAAGTTCAGGGAGAAAGGTAGATGTTCTCAGGACCACTTTGGCATCCACTTCCTGGGTGTGCACTACACAAAGTAAAATAAAATCTTTCTCTGGCTTCTACAGTAACGACCTTTAAAAAAAAATCAGCAATTTCAAATCCTTGTGAGTTTTGTGGACGTATCTGAAGATTTGGCAGCGGGGGGGGTGGGGGGAAGGAGGGACCCCAGGAGCATAGGTTTCCACCATGACTTGGGTTTGATTTCTTTCTTCCTTCTCCACGTCTCTCTCCTCCTCACCTGCCCCTTTCCAGTTTGCTCCCTGTAACTCTAAATGTTCCTACCAGCCATCATCTGCTCAGATCTTTTTCCAAAACAAAGAGAAGAAAACAAAACAGAAAACAAAAAAACCCAGGATCCCAAATCCAAGAGGAATTCTGGTGTCAACGGTTAAGATAATACAATTTTCCCTATTGTTACAATTGAGAAATGCCATTTTCATCAGGCATAAATAAAATTTAAGTTCAGCCCTTGGCTGAATTTGTAAGGCCTGAATTAAGGAGGTGTATTCTTGAGACTACTGCCTGATCTGGAAATAAAAATGGCTCAGAAGTCCCTGAAGCTAAGTTATTGTTTGAAAGAGCTGAGCTTCTGCTGGTGCAAATGGAAACAGTTTGTCTTAAAGTCAAGTCGAAGTGATTTTGCTTCTGACAAAGTGAAGAGATGGGAGAATAAATGTGTACCCTGAACTTCAGAATCCCGTTTCTGTTTCTGCTGTGTAATCTAAGGCCAGGGACTAAGCACATTTTCTTAAATGAAACAAATGGTGCTATAAATGGTAATAGGAACAATGCATCTTCACGTTTTGATGTGGCTCTGACGAGCTCCTTTTAATGAAACAGGACACAGCAGATGCAAAATGATCAGAGTAGAAGACCAGAGATGGGATTCCGTATGAAATATAGACCCTCGGGCGCCTGAGTGGCTCAGTTGGTTAAGCGACTGCCTTCGGCTCAGGTCATGATCCTGGAGTCCCTGGATCGAGTCCCGCATCGGGCTCCCTGCTCGGCAGGGAGTCTGCTTCTCCCTCTGACCCTCCCCCTCTCATGCTCTCTCTCTCTATCTCATTCTCTCTCTCAAATAAATAAATAAAATCTTTAAAAAAAAAAAAAGAAATATAGACCCTCGTGCCTGGACATCTGATGTTAGAGAGGAAAAACGATGTCTATTTGTGTATGTGTACGTGTATCAGTGTGTATGTTTGGCAGTGAATGTGTATATGATGGTGTGTGTGTGTGTGTGTGACAGGATGCGTGTGGGGAAGCATGCATCATTGTGTGTGTTTGGCAGTGTGTGTAGATGATGGATGTGTGTGGGGCAGTGTGTATCATTGTGTTTAACAGTGTGTGTGTGTACGATGGAGTGTGTGTGTGTATATAAATACATATTTAGTGGTCCGAAGGTGCTGGGCATTACTCGTGTGTTTCTATTAAACCTGCAGAGTATAAATCTAAAGCTGTTATTTGACTCAGGCTTTTGGGAAGGCATTTGAGGACTTGCCTTTGTTTGACCAAATGACGTTTTATTACTAGTTATTTCTTAAGATTTTACTTAGAGTCATTCCTTGCTAACCTCAGATCCCAGGAATTATTCGTCATTGAAGGTGTATAGTCAGTGACAAATGGGAGAATTGAGAAACAGTACAAGGGGCTACTTTTAATTGCTCGTTTGTCTTTACCATCTGATTCTACTCTAGAGACTGTTAGCTTTACTAACCACAGAAATTAATTTTTACAGAGTTCAAAACTTTAGGAGCTCAATGTATCGGAGAGGTTATTTTTTTTAAATATTTTATTTATTTATTTGATAGAGAGAGACCCAGTGAGGGAGGGATACAAGCAGGGGGAGTGGGAGAGGGAGAAGCAGGCTTCCCGCAGAGCAGGGAGCCCGATGCAGGGCTCAATCCCGGGACCCTGGGAGCATGACCTGAGCCAAAGGCAGACGCTTAATGACTGAGCCACCCAGGCACCCCCCGGAGAGATTATTTTTAAAAGAGATGCCTGGGTGGCTCAGTTGGTTAAGCGACTGCCTTTGGCTGAGCAGGGAGTCTGCTTCTCCCTCTGACCCTCCCCCCTCTCATGCTCTCTCTATCTCATTCTCTCTCTCAAATAAAAAAATAAAATCTTTAAAAAAGAGAGATGAAACCACTCCTTGTTTAAAATGAGGTAATGGTATGTGTGTAGAGGGAGGGAATTTGGAAACATCTAGTGCTAATGAATAATTCAATTTGATTTACTGGAGAAATGAAAGGGGATGGCATTCTGCCCTTCTCTTAATGTAAAAAAGATAATGGCCGTTTCACTTTAACATTGTATCTGAAAGTATCTAATACAGCTTATTTTTAGTTCAGGTCAAGTTATCAGCCTTTAAGAGTAGTTTAAGACTGGCTGTCATATTAAAGTTCACTTTTAAAAATAAAAGGAGTCTGAGATGAAATTGTGCTCGACTGCTCCTTTACCCCACCCCTACCCCGGTCTCCTTGCAAAAACAAAATGTGTTTCTTAATTGAGCATTAAAGACAGGAAAGAAGCCAGAGGTTGGGAATCCTGATGACAAGAAAGGCCAGCATGAATGAGCCCAGTAGCTCAGGTAACCAGGCCAGCCTGCTGATAGGCTACCACTACAGGGACATGGCTTTTCACAGCCTGTGAAAAGCGCCCTTTTGCTGCCTGTGGCTCTTACTTGGCACCGAAAGTTCTATGCCCCTTGGCTCAGGCACATTTTAATAAAATACTGACAAGTCATGTGAAGGCAGCGGATATGAACGTGTGTGAATGCGTGTGTTAAAGTGTGCTGGTGAGGTTGTGGGGGTTGACATTCTCACTACAAGGAGGTTTTGTACGTTAGGCTTCTGTTCTTACATTTGCAAGGCTGCTCATAGGTTGCATTCAGGGTGAGTCTTCTAAATTAAAAGCAGACAGTGTAAGTATCTGCTGAATCTCTGAGAAGTGACCACAGTAAATGGTCTCCAATGCAGAGTCCTTTCTCTCTCCTTGCCCCACCCATGCAGCTACAAACAAGGGAAGTGGGCAGCTAAGAGGTAGTGAGAAAGGGCACTGTTCATTGTGGGGGGAGACCGGTAGTTCACCAGTGGAAGCACATTTTCACATTTGTTTATGGTTTTTTACTGCAAAAATGGCCAAATCATATTCTTGAGCTTTTAATGTAGACATTTAGGAAAAACTTTCAGTAGAGTAGCATACATTTCTTTGGCTTTTGATGCCCTTTGGGAGGTTTCTTGAATAAGGGAACTCTCTCTGTGTTGGTTATAATTTCTTTTCAAAGGACTTGAAAAAAAAAAAATCTTTAAAAAAAAAAAAAAAAAGGGCGCCTGGGTGGCTCAGATGGTTAAGCGTCTGCCTTCGGCTCAGGTCATGATCTCAGGGTCCTGGGATCGAGTCCCGCATCGGGCTCCCTGCTCCTTGGGAGCCTGTTTCTCCCTCTGCCTTTCTCTCTCGCTCTGTCTCTCATGAATTAAAAAAAAAAAAAAATCTTTAAAAAAAAAGGACTTGAAACATGCCCCTGTTTGCATGTGTGTAAAGCGCTTAGACAGGAGATGAACTGGCATGGTTATGTTCCTGGGGGCTGGGGATTGCTCTGTGTCAGCATATCTATGATAGCGTAGTCCAGCCATAGTCAAAGAGCAAAGCACTGGGTCAGATTCAGAGAATTTGTGCCAGCAGGGAAGTTCTAAGAACATGGCAAAGCTATAAGCATGGGAAAATGAGTCAGAAATTCAGAAGCAGGAACAATCAGGACAGGACTGGGGAACAGAGGTGAGCTCAGGATGAAGGCAGAACAAGGTAAAGGCTGAGTTCACCAACCATTTATAACCCACCTCCTGTGTGCAAGGCACTGTGTTGAGTATAAAGGTAAATAATGCATAGCTCTTGCCCTCAGGGTAGTTAAAATTACTGTGAACAAGAGTATCAGAGGATTAATTTATGTACCAGCTTTGCGGCCACAACACTGTATTCAACACCTTAAAGGCACCAGGCTATTCTGGTGCAGCTTTATAAAGAAAAAAGGATGTGAAAAGGATTTTATGCATTCCTCCTACTCTTTCCTTTTCCCTAAATGAAAAAAATCCAAGAAAAAAATAGCAATGGAAATGGAGTCCCATATGCTTCTCTTGTGATTTTAAATATATTTTTCATTTTTAGAAAACGTCATAGATATTCCTTTATAACTGTCATGTAGGCACTGGGCAAGTTTCCTGAAGTGTTAGAGACATTGAGTTTAAGTTCTTTACAAATTGGGCTCTATCATTTCCCCAGAGTGTCAGCACTAATTACATTATGTAGGTGACACGCTCTGGTCAAATCATCCAGAATGATCACCACATTGCCTGTCTGCTATTATATCATTGGGATGCCTCATTTGCAAATGGGAAAATTGTAGCTCTGAAAACAATATGCTTCTGATTTCTTGATACCAAAAAAAAGGCAGGTGGTGGTTGGGGTAATGCCTGAGAGAAGTTATGGCATGTGGCTATAATGTGGAATTCACACTGATTTGTGAGGATCTTGCGTTTCCAGTTTTAGCTCAGATAATTCAGGTTTTGTGTGTTTGTGTGTGTGTGTGAGAAAAATTTGTGCCTCAGTGGAAAACTTTACATTGTCTGTAGCACACCCTTCTGGTAGCTATCTGATTCTGGTTTTATGAAAGCCGTTTTACAGTTTTTAAAACTGTAGAGAAGTGCTAGCCAGCCACACAAAAATAATTTTTGTTGACAGACAAGCAAATTCTGTCCTGACCTGGGGAGGTCCATTGACACCCCAGCCTTGCGTTTGCACATTCATTTCAACATTCCTGTAATCTATATACATTGGTGCTTTTTTGGACCTCGCTTTGACGGGTTATAACATCTTGCAGGTTCCTTTGTGGTAAGTAAAAGAAGTCTTTAAGCCATGTCCTTTTCCTGTCTGGATGAGAATAACGATGTTGCCGTTTTTGGAAAGTGATCTCTGAGCACCAAGTTACCACTGTTCCTGCTGCTGTTACCAGGGAGGCTACAGGTACTATGTCTGCCACGACTGGTGTTTTGGGGACAGTGTCCGTGCCCATGTAATCCTAATTTAGGAAGAAAAGAACAACGTAATGCTCCAGAAAAGCAACGCTTCGGGTACCTTTTAGTAACATAATTCACCTGGCAAAGCAAAGGCTACACTTCATGCCTGCACAGCCTTCCCCCACCCCCCACACCTTCCCAATTTAGAGGATCACCTGATGTTAGTCTCCTCTGTGGTAATCCTTGCCAGAGAGTAACAGAAAACCTACCACTTGTTGAACGGATCCCATTCATTTTCCTGACCCCCAGCCCAACCCCCACCACTAACAGATGTGTAACTCCAAGATTCAGTGCCAATTCGGATTCCTAATTCATTCCTAACACTGATCTTCTAGTCTCTGTAATTCTGTTCTCACTTTTTAACCCCTAATATCGCCCGTCCCACATGTATTTTATCCCTCCTTTCAGGTATTACTAATAGTCCTTCTGTTGACAAGGTTTCCATTTGGTTTTTATGAAATGGAGTGGTAGGTTTACTTTGCTTTTTGTGCTCAAGGGATGGAGAGGAGGCAAAACACATTTCGGTACCCGCCTCTCTGGGGTATTTGTCGACTCTTAGCCAGATTGCTATCAATAAGTTATGGCCTCTGCATCTTACTTCTCCTCAAAAATATTCGTCACCATTTCAGAATGTTTTATCCTGAGTTGTTCAGACTTCACTAGTACTTTCACATTCAAATAATGCTAAATAGCACATTCACCAGCAAAATTTAAATTGAATCTGAACTATTACTTTTACTTCAGGGCAAAAACAGCTCAGTGGCGTATACTTCTGTCCAAGATAGTTTTAATCAGCTGCTAAAATCAAAATCACCATTTAAATTGATAACATTTTCATTAAAAAATGGTTTCAGAATCTTTTCCCAGAGTTATCTGTTGGCTTAAATAGGGTCAATTGCTATAACTGTATCTCTGTGATGTTTATTTGCTCTTTATATGATATAATCCTATTTTTTTTTGATTCCCTGATTACTTAGAATGGAATTACATGCTGAAGAGTATCATACTGGTAGAGAAATGGATACCTGATTATATTGTTTTTCTGAGTTCTATTTTTTAAGACATTCAGCATATTTCCTAAGGATTGTTGTCATCCTGTGGTCATTTTCCATAAAGGGTTGACCAAAAAAAAAAAAAAAAAATTCCGTCGGTAGAAGAATTTCAGTATTATGCAGGTTCTCTGAAACTCCTTGGGATTAGATTTAATTAGAGTTTTAAAAGGCCTATATTAATAGCAAAGTAGGCTTATTTTTTCTTATCAGTATCATAAATTAAGAATATATTTGTTTCTAATTTCCCCTTCTATACATCTTATTTCCCCTTCTTCATATCCCATCCTTGGATGAATAAAATTTACTTGGTTGATTAACTTCGAAAAGAGCATTTTTCCCCTCATAGATAGCACATTCAAATAAAGTGCTGATAGTTTCAACTGTGAAGGCTTGGGGGAGGATACCATGCCAGACTGGCACTTATATTTGCTACAGAATGAACAAAAATATTATCTAGTTTTCAGCTTTCAAAAATTATTTGTTTAAAAAGGGAAATCTTGGGGTGCTCAGGTGGCTCAGTTGGTTAAGCATCTGCCTTAGGCTTAGGTCATGATCCTGGGGTCCTGGGATCAAGTCCTGAGTTTGGCTCCCTGCTCAGCAGGGAGTCTGCTTCTCCCTCTCCCTCTGCCACTCCTCCCACTTGTGCTCTCTCTATCTCTCTCTCAAAAAAGATAGATAAAATCTTTAAAAAAAAAATAAGGGAAATCTGTACACTCCTCTAAAAGTCAAACATTCGAATTCAAAATTCCACCTCCATCACTTCCCTTATGTCACTGACAGATCTTTTATTTCTTTGAGCCTCAATGTTCTCATCTGTGAAATGGACATGATAAAACTAGTAAGATAGATACTTTGAGGGCGCCTGGGTGGCTCAGTTGGTTAAGCGACTGCCTTCGGCTCAGGTCATGATCCTGGAGTCCCGGGATCGAGTCCCGCATCGGGCTCCCTGCTCGGCAGGGAGTCTGCTTCTCCCTCTGACCTTCCTCCCTCTCATGCTCTCTGTCTCTCATTCTCTCTCTCTCAAAAAAATAAATAAAATCTTTAAAAAAAAAAAAAAGATAGATACTTTGAGGGTTATAGTAATCAAAAATACCAGTCGAGCTTCATGTGAAATTGGTGACCCAAACCAAAGCAAGTGAGCAGTCTGCTGTTGGCGCCCATGCATGGGAAGAGTTGTCAGTCTGACAGGGGAGCTGAACAAATGCTTAGAACCTTGGCCCAGGAAGTCGCATCTTGACCTGATAGAAAGCCCTGTGAGAAACAAGTGGGGCCTTAGGGTTGACAGGAAAGCCTAGGAGAGGAGTCTGTGATACATGTCATTAGAAACCACTATAGTTTTCCCATCTTGGAAAAACTGTGGTTAAATGTATGATACTTTTCACTCTATTATAAACTGTTGCTAGTGAGTCCAGAATCAGCCTCTTTTCCTGGTTTGAGCCTATATAGAAGGCCACTCCAGCTCCTCATTGTCATGACGAGGAGAGGAAGTCTGAGCACCGTGAATGTTGGGGAAGCCTGAGCTTTTAAAGAGCATGCAGACTGTGGTTCCTGAGAGATGTACCGAGAAGCAAATTACAAGCAAGCATCCAACAGCCTATTGTGATCCTGTGTTGATTGCTCAGTCTTCACCTTTTTGTTCCCTGTACCTTTCTTCACACTAAGTTCTCGAGACAGTATTCACACTGAGTCACATTATAACATACGATATTTAATTGCATAAAATATTTCATCTCTTTCAAATCTGTCACTGGTAGAAGTGGAGATAAAAAGACCCCAAAGACTAATTTACTTTTACCATCAGAATCAGATTCTAAATGTAGAAATTAATGAGATGTTTGCATACTTTTAAAATGAAGTTACAAATGGAAAATGCAAAAATGACTTTATACAACCTCAGTTTCATGCTTTTTTCTTCTCGTCTCTCTCTTGTTCTCTCTCCTTCTTCCATTCTCTTTCTCCCTGTGTATTTCCCTTTTCCCCCTTCTAGTATTTTCTGTAGCCTGCCTGGGATTTAAAATCTAGCTCTGCTCCTGGGGTAATGATTTTTTAATCAAAGACAGATAATTATTAGTGATGTTCAAGGCTGAAAATCATGGATTCACCTTTCCTTGATTCTATTGACTCTGTTCCAAAAGACGTAAGTACTTTTGTCAGTAAAACTGGCAGGCACACTTTGAGGACTCACACAGAGATCTGTTCTGAGAAAATCAATTTTCAAGTTAGAATTGCCCACTACAATTAAGATCTATGCACTTTCAAACATTTCAGCCTAGCTCACCTGTTAGGTCCAGCTAAACGTGTTCTCATTGTTTCAGGTTTTGATTTCATATACTTGGGCAACAGAAAGGACAGAATGAGGGTGCCATCTCCCCATCCGGCTTGTCAAACACATCACTGTGGGGAGAATTATTGAGCCATTTGAGTCCTGTACCCAGGAAACGAGAAAGCTGAAATAACACTCTTGCTTCTAGAACACATGCTGAGTAGGCATTGGTTTGGGTGGAAAGCTCTCTTGTATCCCAAGGGCCTTACATGTCAAATATAAAAAGTAAGTCAAAGGCAATGGAACATAAAGTTCTGTGCTGTACCTGGTATTTGACAAATGGCTAAACATAAGTCACATTAGTTAGGCTCATGGAATACTGAACAGGTGAAAAAGTGACAGCCTTTTTTCAACAGAGTAACTGAGCTCCAGTAATCATGGGCTATGGATGAGACTCTCTTTAAGCAAACTTATTTTGTCAACAATTGTAACTATGAAGAGCACAAATTAGAAGGTCATTATTCATTTTGCAGAAGGGTAATTTGCCTTGATTAAAAGAGGTGTCCATAAATCTCTTTAAATTATAAACTCTTGATAAAATTATAATTTTTGTGTTTTTAATTGGTTTTGTCTTTTTTTTTAAGGAATCAGTTTACTCACACTTTTAAAAGTAGACCTATTGCATTAACTGTATGTGTGCACAAAAAATGAATAGGATATAGGTAGAAATGGAAAGTGGCAAATAAAGACTTAGGTTCTCTCCGATCTCCTTAAATCCTGTTCTTCTTAATTGCAACTATTTGGTCTCCATTTGCCCTTTGGTTTGTGCTCTCATACACTATGACACTGGTTGCAGCATTCATTCTGAAGAAAGAACAATTTGAAACATGTAGTAGACTCCCAAAGCTGTGAGAAGGATTTCAGTTTTCAGAGTAGGATGAATGCTTGCTTCACTTGGGCCTTGACTGGGTAAGATGTGTTAGGTTTGAAGGGACCTAACGAGACTATCTCCTCCCAACTACTTGCTTCTGAGCTGGTGATCTTTTTTTTTTTTTTTTTTTTTTTTTAAGATTTTATTTATTTATTTGACAGAGATAGAGATAGAGAGCACAAGTAGGCAGAGAGGCAGGCAGAGGGAGAGGGAGAAGCAGGCTCTCTGCTGAGCAGGAAGCCCAGTGCGGGACTCGATCCCAGGACTCCGGGACCATGATCCGAGCTGAAGGCAGCCGCTTACCCAGCTGAGCCACCCAGGTGCCCTGAGATGGTGATCTTAAAAAGGAAGCTGTGTACTATTTCAGAGATGTGTTCATCACAAGAGAATTTTTTACAAGGCGACCCTTTTTGTACCTATTCAATAAATGACCCTTAATGTTAAGAGCAACTTAGAGGAAGCTGAATTAAGGAAGAATGTGCACATAAAGAGAAGCTCTGACTTAGAATGGATTATGTCAATGAAGGCATACCCAGAACCAGTTGTTCAACTTGAAAAGTCCTCTGCCATAGACAGAGAGGATCTCCATGGTGGATTAAGGGGAGGGGGGGGCTCTACTAGGGAAACTGCATTATGGTTGAGCTTTAAAGTGTCAGCAATGTCCTGCTGAATGGAGACAGGGAAGAGACGAGGCTTGAATGTGGGTAGTAGAGAAAAGAAGTGAGAGAGAGTTAACTCTCCATACATCAAGGTTATTGCTTACTATTAGTGAACTTGACAGAATGAGGGTTAGTGCCAAGGGAGGAAGCCTGAAGGGGAGTTTTAGGGAATGCACTTGCAATATTCTAACATCATTTAAATTAGAGGGAAAAAAAAAGCCCCTCCTAGGGACATTTGATCCTTGTCTCATCAGTACAAGATTGTGCTTTATAGAATAGTCTCCTCCACTTTGCTCAGGATACTATAGTTTTACATGATGGGACTTCTGGCTGTTTCCCCTGGGAGGTTATTACAAACTCTGAAGATATTTCTGTGTTACAATTGTGTTAAAAAGGCACATTTTGGGACCTGATTTTATTTATTGTAGAGCATTGCGAGCATTTATACTGCTATATGAGTGTTAAATATTAATGTATTTTTCCAGCTCTCCTGGTACCTAGGCATCGCGCGAATGTATAATTCTGGAAAAGCAGTCGAAAGCTTCCTAGGAGCTGTCCTACTTTACACTTAAAAGGATGCCCTCTTGCAAAGGATTATTTAAAGAAAAATTAAAATGATTTACCCACTATTTAACCCAGTGGCTCGGTAGAAATGAGTTTCTTTCCAGAAGTAGACAGATTTTCTTAAATACACAGAAGTTGAGCTGAGGGGTTGGAATAATTATCAACCCTCTAGCTTTATGTTAGAGTGAGGTAGCCTTACCTTAACCAGCGGTAAGTAGAGATCATATATTTTTCAATCACCGCCTTTCTTGTCAGCTGAGATATGGATGCCGCTCTTCCTCTGGTACCTCTCTGAACAAACAATAACTTTAAACCCACCCCTACTTTAGATCTTGGGAGTAGGTAGATTCATCCCTTTGCCCCACGTCAATGTGGGTATGGTGGTGACTCACATTTTATAGAATAAAGGTGCTTTTCCAGTTGACATGTGAGATAGAGGTCCGCTTCTGCCTTTCCCATTGCTTCCTGTGATGACTTAATTTGACACAATACAGGAACTTCACCGAGCATGGAAAGAAATGGCAGATTGATAGCTTCCCATATTCCTCTTTAATCCAGCAAGAGGAAAGGAGGATGAGGCTGCCGAAACGGCCTTGCTCTAACCATTTAGTCTGTTTTTGTTTTTATCATTTTTTTTTGTTAAAGGTGGCCCTGGGATCCACCTTGAACACAAGCAGAAAAGATGAAGAACATTCCAGAACATAAGCAAACAACTGATTTTTCAATCATCGTCGTCTTCCAAATGTTGTTTGAAATCGAGTTAAAAAAAAGGAACAGAACTTGTAAAAGACAGAGTTTGGGAGGTTTTTTGTTTGTTTGTTTCTGAGAAGGAGCCCTAGGGTATTAGAGGAGTAGTTTGTAGTGGACTAGCTCTTCTGCAGCTAATAATTATAAACTCCTGAAAACAAACACACAGGAACTACTGGGAGACACTGGAGAGCAATCAACAACAGGCAGACTGAAGGCGATTTAGCTCATGAAAGAAAGGAACCAAACTGGGTGAGACCTGAGTTTTCCCCTGAGAACGTACCCCCATTCGTGTGGCACAGTGCGAGTGGACCTCAGGGAGAGGGCTGCTCTATTCAGGGTGTCAATGGGTGGGGTGTGAATCCAAAGAGGCTGTGACGATGCCTTTGAAAGGAAGAAGCCACAGTGGTGGGAGCCTCAGCTCCTCTCAAATACTAGCTGATTCCTGAATAGTAAGGAGCCAGCAGATGAAACAGTTTTAGGATGAAAAGGGCTAAAACAGGGTGTCAGCTGCTGCTTACTGAAAGGGAAACAGTTTATAGTTTGAATTCTGCGCAACCAAGAGAGAAATACCTTGAGCCTTCCATTCAAACACAGAAGAAACACACCTTAGGGATAAAGAGACGAACCATGGGAGACTATGGACTCTGAGAAACAAACTGAGGGTTCTAGAGGGGGGGGGGGATGGGTTAGCCTGGTGATGGGTATTAAAGAGGGCACATACGCCATGGAGCACTGGGTGTTATACGCAATGAATCATGGAACACTACATCAAAAACTAATGATGTAATGTATGGTGATTAACATAACATAATAAAAAAAAAAAGAAAAAAAAGAGTATATAGGAAAACTAAGGAATTTTCCAGAAGCCTAAGTGAAAACTTATACTGTCTCCTGCTGATAAAGTATAAAGATAAGCTTCCACAAGCTCCGGGTAATTGGTTAGTAATTTTTTAATAGCCTATTAGGAGGAAAAAAAATCTTCCTAAGAAGGTAACAAAGTCTAATTTCTTGCAACATAGCATCCAGTATCCGAGATGTTCAATGAACAGTAAAAAGTTACTAGTCATACAAAAGTGGAAAATGTCACTTAAGGTCAAGGGAAAAAGTTGTCCAGAGGAACCCACTTGAAGATGTCCTAGTTGTTAGAACTGACAACAAAGACTTTAAAGTAGCTTTTATAAGTATGTTCAAGGACTTAAGAGAAAAGGTGGTCATACTGAGAGAATAGATGGAGGGCTCAGAAGAAAAATGGCAACTATCAAAAAAAAAAAAAAAAAAACCAGATTGAGGGGGAAAAAAAAACACTATATAAAATGAAAACACATATTAGATGAGGATATTGGACAGAGTGTAAGGAAAAGATCAATAAACTTGAAGATAGGTCACTAGAAATTACCTAACCTGAAGAATAAAGGAAAACAAAACGCCCCTCTAAAATTTTTTTAAAAATAGAGCTTTAGTGACCTGTGAGAAAAAAACAAGTTCTTTATATAGGTATATTATATATATATGCTAAAAAATCCCCAAATTTGATTAAAACATTTAAATATCTATGAAGCTCAGCAAACCTGAAGTCTGATAGATACAAAGGAAACCGCAGTTAGCCACATCATAGTGAAGCTTCTGAAAAACATCATTTGCGTTTCAAAATTCATTTTAGACAAGACTGCCATCTAATATGGAGCCGATTCTTAGGAAACTTTTAATTGTTACATTATGATTACCAGTAGAATACAGGATGTGGAAGGAACATGCCAACTGTGAACAAATAGACCACAATTTGAATTTTGGCTCCGATGCTCAATGACTGAACCTTTGGAGAAAGGGGCACCCTGTGTCACATTTCGTCTGTAAGATTGTCAGTAACCATAGAAACCCCAAAAGGCTGTGTGAAGCTTGAATGAGATAATAGGAGATGCACAGACTTAACATAAGGCCCTGTGAGAGGTGCTCTGTAAATGCTCACTTCTTTTCTTTTTTCTTCCCAGGCATTTAGAGTGCCTTTGAGTATACATAATTCTGGCTATTCTATGGGATATGCATAAAGGTATATATTATGAGAGGGGGAAATCCATTTTCGAAGTCTAAATCATAGGCCTCTGGTAATTTCAACTTGATTTTTAAAATATTTCATATAATGTTTCCACTTGCAAGACATGTCTTTGGAAGACATGCATGGAAAACAGAAGTCTGAAAATTAGCTCATCCATGTTTTTAAGCAACTTAATGAGAAGGTAGTTCACATTTGATAATGTTTTCATTGTCTTCATGTGTCCATGAGGTTTCAGGATTGAAAGTATCTCTGAAATAAGTTTTTAAGAATGTGCCTATAAAGATAAAATTCACTTCCATGTCTTTTAGTACCGCACGAACAATGGCAAGAACAGTAATTCTTATGATAGAATGGTGATCACTCTGTCATTTCTGTAAAGTTAAATTGATTTAGCTATGCCTAAAGCTTTGCAAGGAAATCTGACAAATAACTTGAGACATTGGTTAAGCAGTTCACATGTCAGTAAATAAGCTTGTGCCATTGGAAATATTTCTAAATTGATTAAAAAGATAACACTCTCAGCTATAAATTATCATTCTATCCTCTTAAAACCTCACATTTTGATTATTGAAATAATGTTTCAGTGGGACTTTCAGGATTCTCTTTTATAATTGATTAAAATGTACCATCCTTGTGTGCCTGGGTGGCTCAGTGGGTTAAATGTCCAGCTCTTGGTTTCGGCTCAGGTTGTGTTCTCACTAGTCCTCTGGTCTGCACCCAGCCAGAAGTCGGGTTCTCTGTCTCCCTCTTCCTCTGCCCTTCCGCTTGCGTGCTCTCTTTTTCTCTCTCTTTCTCTGTCTCTAAAATAAATAAGTAAGTCTTTAAAAAATGCGTCACCCTGTTTCAATATGTGGTCCCTTATTCCACTCCAGTTCTTCTGTAACATAAAATGCATTGGTAATTTCCATTAACCCAGACATTGGCAAAAGTCATTAGCTCTTGCATTTAAAATTTCTTAACAACTGGCCTTTAACAAATTGTCATCTTTCTTAATAATTATCGCCCTACGTATGAACATAAAGTTAGATGTGACCTTTACAAGTTGTCATTAGGGCCTTGGACAACTTAGAGGTAACAAGAATTTTGCCATTGGTTCCCCTACTGGAATATTCCTCACGATTGCTGCTGGCTAGGTGACTTAGGCTTCTGTTGTTCTGTTGCTGCTCTTTTGTAATGAGTTATTCCATCAGGAAGTTTGTGGTAAAGTCAAACACAGAGATGGCAGTGCACTGTATGAACTTAAATAAATGTTTACCAGTGGTTACTAGTCATAAGAATGGCTACTAATATGGTTTCAAAGACGATGGGCAGTGTTGCTTATGGAACTCTAGTAGTGACAAAAAGGCAGTAAATCCATGGGAAGCAGGAAGCACTTTTTAAAAAAAATTTATTTTATTATGTTTTGTTAATCACCATACATTACATCATTAGTTTCTGATGTAGTGTTCCATAATTCATTGTTTGCATATAACACCCAGTGCTCCATGCAGAACGTGCCCTCTTTAATACCCATCACCAGGCTAACCCATCCTCCCACCCCCTCCCCTCTAGAACCCTCAGTTTGTTTCTCAGAGTCCATAGTCTCATGGTTCGTCTCCCCCTCCGATTCCCCCCCCTTCATTTTTCCCTTCCTGCTATCTTTTTTTTTTTAACATATAATGTGTTATTTGTTTCAGAGGTACAGGTCTGTGATTCATCAGTCTTACACAATTCACAGCGCTCACCATAGCACTTTTTACTTGAATGGCTGACCACATTCACTTCTTACGTGACAGAAAGAAAGCAGGGCTGTTTTTGGCAGGGCCCCCATTGACTTAAGGAAAGAGAAAAAAACATTGTCTCTGATTTTCAGAATTCTGTCCATTGCCTATAAGGATAGATTATATAAGAAAATAATATTGGAATGCAACTGTATATATGATCATTCTGAGTTAGGCAATATACTGTATATTGTTAAAATGAGTATTTAAAAGACAGAACAAGTTTAAATGTTCTTTTTTAGTAGCGTCTTTTGTATTTCATTCATTTGACCAACGGTTATCACCCTGTGCCAGGAAGCTAGGCACTTGTGGTATAAGATAAATATAATAAGGTCTCTGATATCAAAGAACTTTCCATAGACAGCCTTCGAGAATAATCAAATGTTCTTTATTTGGTTATTTTATATCATTAAAAAATTAACACTGGGGCAGATCAACATATTAACGGGTAGATTTTAGGCAAACTCTGATAATATTCCAATAACATTAAAATGCAGTTCTGGTAAGCTATAACCAGCAAGGCAGAATTTTGTCTTTTCTAGAATATTTGATTGTCCTGTTTGTATCTTTTACCCCTGATACTGATCTCTTTAAGGGATTGGGAGCAAAATTACACCCATAAGAAATATAAGACAATAGAAAGCCTGTCTTAAACAACTGAGTGCCTTGAAAAGATATTTTTCTTAACTGTGAGTTCAGATAGATTTCCGAAATGGTAATAGTTTGATGAAAGAAAAGTTCCCTCCCCTTAAAATCTAAATTAGTTTTTTTATCCTTGAAACCGGGCACAGTTCTCTGTTTACATTTCCACATTCCATGGACTAACATACTGTGAAATTTCAAGCCTAGCTGTTTTGGCTAATGAATATACAGTATGTTCAAAAAGCACGATCCTTAGCTTAGAAGACAGAAGCACAATTTTGTTAGCAATTCCTTTATATCAATAGTTATTTAGCTCTAGTTATATACATATATATATTCCCCCTAGTGTTATATATATATTGTTATTCTTATAAGTCAACACAGTGAGAATCTTAGGCATTAAGTTGTGGTTGAATCTAAAGATTGCATTTTCCTTGATCAGATTTCAATAACGGCCTTTCTTGTGGTTAAGGAATCCAATTTAGCCTCTTACACACAATCTAATCTAAGTCTATGTTCTATCTCTTTTAATTATACCTGACCATCTACAGGGACCAAAGTCCTTAGAGAAATAATTACCATGCTTTGGCTAATGTATCTTGCTGACTTAGGATTTGAAAGTCTATAAACATAATGAAAGCCAATAGGCTTGGATGGGTCTTGGGGTCAGAAACTCAGTAACCCTCAGTGAATGTTTGGTACTCATAACATTTTCTGAGATTCTCACAGGATATCCATGAGAGTTTCATACCCTAATGGACATAGAAGAATCAAGGAATTGGGAATGCATTTATAGAGAAGGAGGTGACAGGAAAAACCAACAGACAACAAAACAAATAGGCTGTTAAATGCCCCTTTGCCCTGTAATGAGGACCCCTGTTCTACCTGTCTTCTCTTCGGATAACTGGTTATTTTTCTGAATGCCTCAGTCTAAAGTTAGAGACAGGGCTAGAATTCTCAAAGATGAAAAATCAGTTATTCTTTTGAATCCTCTGAGGTTATAAGTGCCCTGGAGAGGTGATTACATCGGTCTGTCTCTATCCTCTGTTTTGAAAGCATGTGGGTTGTATGAGAAAGATCATCTGTATCTCTATAACTGATGATGTTCTTTACCCAGAGTTAAATAAATGAGCTTCAGAAAGTTGCCCCAGAATTGTTTATAGCTATTGTTCATTGGAAGTGGTGTATACAATGTCCATAGCTTTTATCAGATATTCAAAGAAATTTATACCCTCCCCCCAAAAAACAGGTGCAACAAGCACAGAACTCATGATCTCACTAGAATTCCGATTTTTTTTTTTAAAGATTTTATTTGTCTATTAGAGAGAGAGAGCATGAGCCAGGGGGAGGGGCAGAGGGAGAGGGAGAAATAGCTTTCCCACCGAGTAGGGAGCCTGATGCGAGACTCCATCCCCGGACCCTGAGCTCATGACTGGAGCCGAAGGCAGATGCTTAATCGACTGAGCCACCCAGGTGCCCCTAGAATTCAGATTTAATTATTCTCCCCAATGAAGCATTTGGACAGACTCCTGGCAGCCCACAGTTATAGCAAATGCATTCTTGCACACAGGTTGAAACTCCTTTAGCTTCTAGTATTGGGTAGATTTCAGCAACACTTGCCTCCTATTTTATTTTATTTTTTGATTTGGAGGGAAGGATGATGTTAAGCCTCTCATATACTGACAACATAAAGACATCTTCTGCATCACTGGATTCCTGGAAAATAGACTTTATGAATCTCCTATCCGAACTGTGATCTTTTGATTGGTTCAGATCTCTTGAAACTTTTACCTTGTACCTCCCTGTTTTTTTTTTTTCTTTCTCATAAACAAATGAAACCTTTAGTTCAAAGTTCAAGGAATGATGTTTCCATGAAACAAATTATATCTCTCAAGAGAATGAACATTGAAAGAGAAGAACGAAGAATTGATGACCTATTAACAGTTGTAATTCTCCACCTTGAATTATTGACAGCATGTGACATTATAACCTTACAAATTGCAATCTATAAACAGCTTAGAAAATATGACCTTTGCATTACAATTGGTCTCACAAAGCCTTCGGCTTATTACAAACAGCTACCGCCAGCATATTTTCTTATGGGCTGCAGAAAAGAGGGCAGGCATATAACCAGAGAACTGGATGCTTCAGCAAGGCCACTTACAGGCAGAAGTGATGGATGGTGAGTGGCAGCAAACTTCTCAGCCAGGGTGAAAGTATTAGAAGTTTGCTTGTCATTGATTTACAGTCATCAAATAAAAAGAACTAATTAGCCGAAGTTGGTTGACTTAGCACTTTCTCTCCTCTGCTTCTGAAACAGACAGGAACTTAGAATTCATAAGCAGGACAAAGTAGCTCCAGGGTATTTTTGCCAGTCTTTCTACCCACAGTTGCTCTTCAGGATAGAATGCAGCTAAAAGTCACCAGACTTTGATTTGAGATGTAGGCTGGTTTTTACGCTGCCACAAATGGTAGAATAAATGTTTAGAATCCCTTCATGTAGCTTTGGCAAAAAAAAAAAAAAAGTCAGAGACACACAAGTATTGTCTGTTTGTTCCAGTATACTGCATGTTTTGGGTGTTACCCATGGAAATGCTTCATCATACTGGCCCATCATCATATCTGACTTGTTCCTTTTACTTTTTCTTCTTAATTCAGGGCTTACCTTTGTTAGGTTTTCCAAACATCCCGATTGCATTTGTGGTAGAATACCCTCAGAGTATTGGAAATAGCCCTGAAGTCATGGGAAATGAGTTTTGTTACTGGTCCTATCACAAACTGAGTGTGGACTTTGGCAACTCATGTGACCTCTCTGGGCTTCAGTTTCCCCTCATGATAATAATCACAGTATCTAGCATTTAAGGGGCTGCTCTGCCTGTACTTTACATACAGTCGTCCAGTTAAGCCTCCTAATAACTCTCTGAGAGCCTCTAAGGGGCTGAAATTATTCCACACTTCCCTGATGGAGAAACTGGAGCTTATGAAAGTTAGGTTACCTCCCCTTAGAAGGAGGCCGAGCCGGAACACCAGCCCGGCAGTTTGCCTCCAGAGCCTAGACGTTGACCTCAGGACTCACTAGCATCACGGGTGGTGTCTGTGATTAATGGCATTGCGTTTGCTCCAGGGAAAGGAGAACTCAGTTATGGAGGAACAACTGCTGTATCCTGCTGGCTAATGATGCTGTGTGGGAATAGGAACCTAGTATTGCTCGAGTTTTCTGATTTTTTTTTAAGAGAAGTAAGAATTCCAGTTCGGTATATAAATTCCTGATTTTTAAATGCTGGCAACTTGATCCACTTTGTTTTTCAAACTTGCTGAGGACCAGTATTGTGTAGGACGAAAGCATGATTCGGGGCAGCTGTGGTGTGTCCTCTGCTTAATGATCTATTATTTAAATGCTACCTACCCTGCTACATTATAAAATAGCAAATTTGGACTAATTTGATAATTTTAGTAATCTCTAGGTACCCCTTAGCACCAAAACTCTGTAGAATTCTTTGATTATCTCAAGTTTCTAGTTCCCATATATGCATCTTTTCAAATTGCTTTCTTCTAAACTTTTTAGGAGAATTTTTCCCAGATGCTTAACACAGAAGACCCTGTCCTATCAAAGATGCCTCTAGTCTCCTAGTCCTCTTTTTTCTTTTTTTTTAAAGATTTTATTATTTATTTATTTGAGAGAAAGAGAAAGCACAAGAGGGGAGAGGGTCAGAGGGAAAAGCAGACTCCCTGCCGAGCAGGGAGTCCGATGAGGGACTTGATCTCGGGACTCCGGAATCATGACCTGAGCTGAAGGCAGTCGCTTAAGGCAAACTACAGTCTGAGGGCCAAATTTGGCCATCACCTGGTTTTGTAAATAAAGGGTTTTGGAACACAGCCACGCCTGTTTGTGGACGTATTGTCTATGGCTGGTTTCACGACACAACTGTGGAAATGAGTAGTTGTGACAAACATTTTGTGGTTCACAAGCCTAAATTACTATCTTATTCTTTAAGAAAAAGTTTGATGGTACTCGCTAATCTATTATGTAGGTGTCAGATTTAAAATACATAGCTTTGTATCTTTAGTATTATGTGTGTCTCCTCTGTGCTCAAAAATCTTAAATTCCTCTTCATATTTTACCACGTAGACACACACAACAAGTTCTAGAGATTTCTTACCCTGGCATTAGAGACCATCCAAAAATTACCTCAGTTCATCTTTACACGCCATATTTTTCAAACATCATTGTAATCTCTGGCCAGGTTTGGTTAAATGATGAACCACAAATACACCATGCTCACCCTAAGTCTGAACTTTTGAGAATGTGCTGCCAGCGGTATAATTTATACTCCATCATTCTTCAAACTATGATATTCAATGGGCATTTGGTTCTAAACAAACTAATTCTTATTGAGCATCTACTGTGTATCAAGGATGGCAGTAGCCTTGCAACATATAAATCCATTTCATTCCTTCCAAATTGACTCACATTTTTAAGCATACATGTCTGTACATTGTGTAATTATTCACTGACCATATATACTGGGGTTTTTTTATGTTGTATTCCACCTTAGCACAAGAAATTATATTGGTTATTAAAATTATATTTTTTAAGATTTTATTTATTTGAGAGAGGGCAGGAACGGGGAGGGGGCTGAGTAGTGGGCAGGGAGGGAGGGAGAGGCAGAGGGAGAGGGAGAAGCACTGAGCAGGAAGCCCAAGGTAGGGCTCGATCCGAGGACCCTGAGATCATGATCTGAGCTGAAGGCAGATGCTTAACCGACCGAGCCACCCAGGCATCCCAAGCACAAGAAATTGTATTAAAAAATTCAACAACAAGATGATAACCTAATGGAAGAGACAGGTAAACAAGTAATGAAAGCGGTGTGCTCGGGCCATAGTTGAAATACACTACACTAAAGAGGCAAGATGGAGCTGCACACTCTGCCCGGAGAGGCTGGGATGGCTTCATGGAGGACATGGTGTTTGAACTGGGTATCGGAAATCAAGAAAGCCCTAGAAGCCTGAAAATTCTTGATGGTTCAAAGAATAGCAGGGCGGTCGTGAAGGCAGGATTGCAAGGAGAAGCAGCAACCAATAAAAAATAGAGGATCAGTGCTGTATGGAATGGACCTTCGATGTTCTACGGAAGAAGAGGGAATTAATTTAGTCCTCCTGAGGCAAGGGAAACTTGAGTGTTTCTGAACAACAGAGTGATAATCAGATTCTGCCTAGATCATAAATACCTAGGCGGCAGAAATTACATTTTCTATCCTTTTGTCTCCCATAAGGTCTACCGGTTCTGCTGTTAACATAGTGAACATTCAGTAGAGAGTTGTTCATTGATTAGTTTCTCCCTGAGGGGGAAGCATTTCTGGTTGGCTAGTAGCCAACAACATTTTGAGTTTTGTCTGAGCTTGATAAAATGCTGACACTGAGATAGTTAAAAAAAAAAAAAGCAAATATCATTAAGGTGACGAGAAGCATCAAATTCGTGACATTTCTCAGTGCCTTGTCACCTTCACTCCAGTGGCCAGAAGTGTTGTTTTCAGCTTTCAGCAAATTTTTGGCAAAGTTGAGATTATCTTATAAAAGAGGCTGAGAATTTATTCTTTCTTAAACCACTTAAAGTAGGGCTGGGGAGTAGAAGTTTTCTAAACTCCTTGAGGGTGACATGCTATTAATTATTACTATTGAAGCCAGAGGGAAATGAGATGAAGGTTTTTGCCGCGGAAACCTTTGATGCAGTTGATAGAATGGAAGGGTTTTGCTCTTTGCTCTTCCTCCAGATGTGTAAACATCAAGCCGTCAGCCTTCTGCACTGTAAGTGACAGGAATTACCAGCCTGTACTAATTGTCACACGTTGCCAGAAGTAATGGAAGGCTGCAGGGATCTCAGCTTTAAGTGTCCAACCTCAGGTTATGTTTGTGACATTGGTTTAAAAAAAAAAAAAGACATTTTAAAATTTGTAATCTGAGCTGGTTTAGCTCCTTGGGAACTGCTTTCTCTCCCCAACAAAAACTAGGATTATTATTTCATTCTGAGAACTTCATAAAGCTGGGACAATAGAACATTCCACTTTCTGATTTGACTGTAAGGAGAGAACCAGGGTCATTCTTTTGGCCTGAACCAGTTTCCCTTGCTGTGGCTCGAAATGTAGATAGATGAGGTAATTAATTAGTAAGACCGGTAAAGAACAGCATTCATAGCCTTGCCTTGCAGACTGACACTGGTTTGGGGTTGTGGTTTCTCAAGCGAAAGTATCTAAGAGGCACAGTGTCTGCACAGGGTCCATGAAGATCGCCCTGCATCCCTGCTGATCCCCCTGCATCCCTGCTGATCCCCCTTCAAGCCTCTTCTCCTACCTGCCTTCTCTCATTTCCTTCTCCACCCTCACCGAGTTGTACCACTTCAAAACACACCCTCTCCACCCAGATATCATGTGCATTTCATGCTTGTATTCCTCTGGCCCCACACAACTCTTGTAATGTATGATTTTCACTTTTTTAGCCCCCTTAGCTAGATCAAGCTTTGGATACAATATTACCCCCTCGTGAAATCTTGTTTCAGGCTCCCATCCCCCTACTAGGCAAATCCTCATAGCATTTTGTATGCACCACTATCTTAATACTTGTGACATGGTATGTATAATGTCATACATATAATTATATGTATAGCCCTGAGGTAATAATAAGTTATGCCCTGCTAGTCATAATATCAGATGCATAAGCAGACGTAGGTGCTCATTTAAACCTTGTGACTAAAGGGAAGGGTCTCATTCCTGAATCTCATTCAGACCCAGCCTCCTTCGAAATCCCCAAGTGCAAGGACATCACCTTTATCTTTATTGTGACTGCCTCCCTGCCAGGCACTGCCATTCAATAATTCTGCCAAGTGGTATCTTTTCCTCACGACAGAGTGCTAAACAGTGATTTATTGCTTGAATACACATTGCTTCCATGGAAGTGATTTGTTTAAAACAACAGTAAAGCACTAAATAAATTATTCATTCCATGCTAATTCTTCACTTTTATGTGCTGTAGTAAGCATCAAAATAAGCAGCCTGTGGGGCATTTTATTTTTGCCACATTAATCTTGGACAGTTTAAAGAAAAAAAAAAAAAAACAGGAGGAAATCTAAAGAGGATCTATTCTCAAGAAAATAGATTCTTTTTTCTTTTTTTTCTTTTTTGCCTTCTAGCCTCCTGCAGCAGGCGCTTCTCCTTTCTCCAGTCTCTCTGAATCACTTCCTGAAGCCCCCCTCCCGACGGGCCCGGAGAGCCCCTCACACTCATGGTCAGCTTTGTGATCAACACATGACCTTCTCTCTGCAGAGAGCCATTCACAGTGGGTCAGCATGTGGGGTCTTTCCTGGGAGATTTGCATTTCCTAGGGCAGACAGGTTATGGGGTTTCTAAATTTCACTAGTGTCTTGATTTAGGATTAAAGGATTAAAAAGAGAGAAGCAGCAGTGACATACTTACCCATTTTTGCAACTGATTTCCCACATGGGACCGAGATACCATTCTAGTCTTATCTTTCTTTACTGAAGCCTTGTTTCCTGTGTTTGGGGACATTTGAGTGACTTTCAGCTTTTTTCATTAGCAGAGGGGCAGATAAATGGTCTTGTTGTAGACTCTTGGGAAGTTTCTCTCCTCTTTTCTGCACACAACCCCTCCATGTTTTATACCTGCTGGTGAATGAGGAGAGGTGTGACTCTCTGGCCTGTGGAGTCCACAGAGGTCTCAGCAGGAAAGCCACAAAGCTGACCCCTCCTCAGGATGGTGGAAATGCTAACTCAGCCTGTCCTTCAAGCGCCTGCTCCAGATCAGAAGCCAAGAAGATCTAAGCTTACATATGTGTGACCCAAGCCCCAGGCCATCCCAGTTTCCTGTGTGAGAATCGCAAATACTACCACCCAGCATTATGAAATGAATTAAATGACATACTGTGTGTAAAGCACCTGCTTGTTGTAAGAACTTGAAAAGATCCCATTTATATCCAGCTAGGGATTGCTCCTTTCTCTTTATTCCCACAGTACTTCCTTTCTAAAGCATTCAGCTCTGTGAGTCCCTTCCCAGCTACAATATACAATGAGGGCAGGTATCTGTTTTCTCTTTTTGCATCCTCAGTAGCACTTAGAAAAACAAATATGGGTTGTGGTCAGTGCCTAGAAAAACAACCGAATGCATGATGGATAGATTGATAGCTAGCTAGCTAGAGCTTGGCATCAGGCTGATTGAGAAAGCAAGAAGTATACTCTTTGAAACTCTTTAAATCTCTGTCTTTCCCTCTCCAAAGAGACTGTGTATCATGGTGGTTAAGCAACTGAGCTCCGGTCTAAGTTTATTTGGATTCAATACCAACATCCCACTTATATGCTAGCTGATATTGGACAAATTCCTTAAACTCTCCTCTGTCATCTGAAAATGATCAGACTTTGATTCCAAATATGCACCCTGATATACTTGTACTGACCCAGGGCTGTCCAGTTTTGAATGCCCTATAGGAAATAGTTGAAAGACCTAGAATTCAGACTTTAATTCCAAATATACACCCTGATATACTTGTACTGATCCAGGGCTGGATAGAAGAAACTCCCAGAATGGGAAGCAGTTCTCTGCAGTTCCTGGTCAACTTTTGGGTCTCTTGTGGATTTGCGCATGAAAGCTAACACTTTTGAATGAAAGGATAGAAAATCAGTAAACCTTTGGATTGGTTCATAGGCACGTTTTACAACTACCAGCCCTACCAAAAGAGATACTCAGCATTGAATCATCTAGCATTTAATTCCTTAAACAGCCCATACTTCCAAGAGGAAATCCAAAGTGTTTGGAATATCATTCCTAAGATTAGAATTTCATGAAATAGCAATGCCCTTGTGTTACAATTACTCAGATTTTTTGATCCCACTCTATTCTAGATGCTTGCTACAATAATTGCTCATGTAATTGGAATGTGATGTTTATGCCTACAAAAGTCCATCACCAATATAACTACGGTCAGTTAGTCAGACCATTAACAAATACTGAAGTTCTTTAGGTCAGCAAGAGAACATTATGTCTGGGTTCACATGCAGTTGTGAGAGTAAAGAAGTATTGGAAGGAGTGATTTGAATGTGCATGTAGGGGCCAGGTCATACTTGGCCTTGTAGGTCAGATTATGAAATTTAGACTTTAAGATCAACGGGAGGACACACGGATGTTTTGAAGAGGGGGAAAAAAACAATTTTGTTATTTAAAAAAAAGTTATCGTGGTAACACTACAGAGGGCGGCTGGAGGGAAGCAAGACAGAAGGCTGGTGGCATTGACAAAGGCAGTGCAGCAGGCCAGAACAGTTGAGGTGAGGTTAATGAGAGAGATTTGTAGGGCTCAGTGACTGATTAGGTTTGGGGAGAAAAGGGGGGGCCGGGTAGAGTCAAGGAAGACTCACTCAGAGCTCTAGCTTGAGCAATGACAGTAGCATTTATTAAGCCTGGGAACACTGAAAATTAGAGTAGATTGGGGTATTTGACATTGGATGGTATTGTAATGGGAGGAGATCTTACAAATGTGTAGTGTAACCATGGAGGAGACTGAAGCCCAAGAGTGCATTGGCTTCCTCGGTATCCCAGAGCTCAGGCGTAAGTCCGTCTCTCTGGATTCACAGCCCGGGATGGCAGAAATGGATAGGTCCATTCTTAAGGAGCGTCTAATGTGGGATCCCATTCAAAGGGGACTTTATGGTGAAGCCAATGAAGCTTAAAATTCAGAGCCTTCACAGGCATAAACTCCTGTGTATACTGGGCATTTGGGGGGAATTGTAGATTGTTTCAGGTACAGGGGGAAAGCTAGGTTGCAATCAGGAAACATTTCTATTTTCCTATTTTTGCCAAACTGCCTAAAGGTATCTCAGAAGAGAAGTATGTGAATTTTTAAGGCACTGGTAATTTGTTTTGAGCTAATTTGTCATTCTCATAAATGTTCATTGTTAAACCTCATTTTATTCATTATTTTGTGTTCTCTTTCTTGAAGAAAGGCCCTCAAATTGTGTGACTCTCGTCCTCACAAAACCGGTGTCTAGGCCTGATGCTCCTGGTTGCAGTCCTCACTTGACTCCTTGATCTCTCCCCCATGTCAGAACTGGCCCCCTCCAGTCCTTCCTTCTGTACATAGGAACCCCTGCTTCCTGCTCCGAGTCAGCATATGGTATGTTCAGATTATTCCTTACTCTCAGAAGTGCCTTATTCAAGAACAGATTCTTCTAAAAGTATAACCTCCACCATTTGTCAGACGAGATGGTTAGAGTTACATGATCTTTGCAGTCCTTTCCAATTTTGTCTTAAGTTTCCTGTAAAAGAGTGACAAAGTGCTAAATATTTTTATAACCACCCACCAGTCATCTAGATGCCGTTGTAGAGGATTAGAACTAGAGTCCTGTAGAAGCATTTGGGTTCTGTGATTAAATGACAAGAAATGCGTAAGAATCATTTAACTTCTAGAGGATTCTTTCCTCCAACAGAAGCCTTTATTATTTATTAATAGATTTTACTTGGGATTTCAAGATGTTATTTAAATTTCACTTTCAAGACAGCTTTTTTAAGCTTTGAATTTCCTCTTGGGCAAATTGTGTCCCATCACGCCTTAGCACTCAGACAAGGCGAACAAAAGATCTGTTAATAGAGGTCTGTTGTTATTGCTTATTTATTTATTTTTTTTAAAGAGAGTAAGATGTTTCTCTTTCTCCCTGGTTCACCTTAAGATTTTCCCAAGGTAAAGGAAAATATTTGAACTTACCATATTAACTGTCACTGATTTTTTTTTAAAGACTTTATTTATTTGACAGAGAGAGAAATAGAGAGAGAGCACAAGTAGGCAGAGTGGCAGGCAGAGGAGAGAAGCAGATTCCCCGCCAAGCAGGGAGCCCGACATGGGGCTCGATCCCAGGACCCTGGGATCATGACCTGAGCCATCTTAATGGACTGAGCCACCCAGGTGCCCTTACTGTCTCTGATTTTTTATTCTTATTGTTTTTGTTAGTTTCACTGTATGGTAAATGAGAAGAGAAAATAAAAAAAAAATTAAAGCCTGTATTCTCATTTTTTTAAATTCCATTTTTATTGAAGTTCATCTTCTGACACTTGAATCACCATAAGATGCATATCTTTATTTATTAGCTTCCTGTTAGTGTGTTGTGTTAACCTTGAAAAAATAGTATTTTTAAAAATTGAGTTAACCTCTTCAGATCCATGAATAACAGCATAAAAACGAAGATGCCAAAGTAGAAAAAGGAATGACTTGGTTCATTTCTTTGTATTGAAGCTTAATATAAGGAAGCATAAGAACAGAAGGGCCCCTCATCATTAACAGACAGTTTGCTGCTTAATGGTTTGTTCATTTTATGTGTGGCTTCTCATGTCGGGAGAGTTTAATATTTAGATTATGTCTATAATTCAGACAGAGAGTGATTTGAGAACTTGGAGGCTTGTATCCCTCAGATCAGTGTATGGGGGAAGTTGAAAGGGAACTTCTCCATTCTTCATATCCCTTTTCCCTCTCCTTACAACCTCTTTCTCCTTACAACCTCAGGTTGTCCCCCTTTAACATAGACATAGGGGTTTCCTCTCTTTGTTTTCTAGGTTTCCAGAGAGAAGATAATGCAAGAAATATTTTCTTACTATTTTATAACTCCTTATTTATGTTTCTATAACTAAGTACCCAGTGACCTAATTCAAATAGGGATTAAGTCAGAGAAAGATGGTCTGTTCCCTTCTTATGGAGGGGAATGAGGACAGCATGGTATATGGTTGGTTTCTTCATGAATAGTAGATTTGCACTGGGTATTCTTTGTGGTTTCCTTGGACTTTGTCTCTCCAAACAACTCACTGAGTTTCCTGCTTCTCTCCCCCTTCTCCCTAGCCTCATTTGCTTTGATGTCTTGAAGCTTTGCCTTTAGGTCTCTCCAGGTCTAATTTTTCTATTTTACTCTCTCCTTCTTGTCAAGAGGTCTTGCCTAGAGTATGTGTTTTCCTTATATTTTGTACAACCATTTTATCATGGTACTCTTTGGGAATTACATTGATACTGGTATCAGGCTTTTTTCTAGGAAAAAAAAGATAATTTAGCACCTCTCTAGCTCTCCTGGTGTAATGCAGATGGTTAAAATAGAGTATAATTTAGAGCAGAGTAATTTAAATAGAGAAAGGAGAATATGAAATGGTTAACATCCACAAGATATGGATATATGCTTTGGGAATTACCCTCTTTTTTTATTCAAAAAGAAGAGGAGGAGGAGAAGAAAGAAGATTATGGAGGACTGAAGTGCTGCATATTGTGAGATTAATGGATTTTGGAGAAAATGTTTTTTTTTTTTTTTAGTTGATAGTGTCCCTTCCCTTGAAGAATAGAAAAACAAGTTCTATTTTCAAGACTTGCATCAAAGAACAACTTAGGTCCATTGGGTTTGTTTGCTAAATATAATGACCTGGCTCTAGGAAGAGAGTTAATAGCCTTTTATTACATGCATTTCTTTGCTAGTCACTACCAGGAAAGAACTTCGACTTTCAGCAGAAGAGGGGAGAGAGATGTGAGTTGTCTTGAGTGAGAGCTGTAGTTTTTCTCACATGGAAACCCTTAGGACAGTGGTCCACAGCTCACGTCCCATCCGTGACCTCATATCTTAGCTGCAAATGACCTCTAGAGGGGAACAGAGTCAGAGGAGGATATGGCAGATTTTAACTTAAAAACGTTCTACTCTCCAAAAGGGCAGTCCCATATTCTACGGTTTGCTCTGTGCCTCATGTTGAGTCAGTTACCTATATACCACTGTGTCTGTCTGCTACACAGTTGGCTGTCTGGTCTTTTAAGTTCCTCAGGGAGGTCCACTAGCCATGTAACTCACTCACACCATCTCAGTGTCATTCAGAGGATATTACCTAAAGAAACATTTTATTAAATTATGTGTGGGTTCTTAGAAAATATGAAGGCCATTTGGAATTAAGGACTCCCCAGAGGCAAAAATCTGATTGCTTTCTGGCTGGCCCCATACCCCAAATTCATCCCACCCTTTCTACTGTTTTTTTCTTTTCAAATTGTGTTTGTGTGTGCTGAATTACCTCTGATGACTTCAGATGCCCGTGTGTGATGGTTGTGTGAACCCTTATACCAACCTTTCAACTCCCCTCTGAGGGCTCTTAATCCGATTTAGCTATTACTGAATTCTCATCCCTTTGATGACTCAAATGGAGTGCAATTACACATTCACTTAAATCTTCTGAAAATGAAGATACTATAAGCTGTTCTGTTGAAATCTGCAGTTCCATGTGCATGCATTCATTATCTGGAACCCCTGATCTGGAAGCCGCCAACTTCTGTGATTGAAGTGGAAGAATCATCCCCTAACACTGGATTTCACCAAGGTTCAAAGGTTTTTTAAAACAAATTGAAAATGACAAATGAAAATGCCACTTACCTAAGGTCAATAAAGAATTAAAACTCATTTATCTCATATAAGGAAAACATATTCCAGGGATGTCTGGAAGAAGGCAGAGGGAAGGAGGAGTCTGTGGCCGGTACCATGTCTCATGGATAACAGGTCTACAATACTTTTGAATTGCACAAAAAGTGAGGATCCTTCACTAACCTTTCATAACAGAAATACTCAGGACAACATACCATAGAGATCATGAAGCGCAGTAAGAGTCTATATATAATGTGATTTAAACTTGTCCACCACTTACCAGCTGAATAAATTACCTAGCCTCTGTGTGCCTCAATTTCCTCATCAGAAAAGAGAGAGCGAGAGAAGTACTTGAAATACCCTTAATAATGAAATTTGTTTGGCACACAGACTAGGGCTCCGATAAATTCGACATGTTATTAATAATAGCAACTACTTACATTTGCAGAGTACTTGAACATTTTCACAGAATTTTTCCACTTCGTGTTGTTTGCTTCTCCCTTCTCCCATTTCTAAGAGATTAAGGAGAGAGATAACATTATCTCCTTTTTTTTAATGTTTGTTTTTAATGTCTTTTTCAGTATTTGAGTGACTTATTTGAGGTCTCTCAGTGGCAGGCATTACTCGTTGTTACTCGGCAGCCACTACCCACTGTTTCTTTACTGGCAGAGCCCATCTCTTACCACAGGAAACACCAAGTCCATCTCCAGACCCCTGTCTTCCTCATTTTCCCAACTTTCATTGAAGCCATGATGTGGGCATGTGGCTGAATAGTGTTCATTGAGACTATAGAGATTTTGCTGGAAGGGCTTTTAGGGAAGTGTCCTTTCTAATTTAAAAACAAAAAAGCAGATGTACAGTAAAGGTCCTTCTTTTCTTTGCTGAGTGTAGCTGCGTCTGCACGTGCTACAAAGAAGTGTTAGGACCACCTTGCAAACAGGAGGGCACACACGCTAAGTGTTAACACTTTCAGAGAGGAACTGTGTACATCGTGGGGATGCCTGATGGCATTGTTAGCTGTATTAGTCCTGGAACTGCATAAACTATGGACCTTTTTTTTTTTATCTGAGACAATATATGCCTCATTATTTGAGTGATTTTTAGTGTTCTGTTTCTTGCTGCCAAAGACATTCTAACAGCTACGGTGGCTAAAGCAAGACTCAAAATCTGGTCTTCTGATTCCAAAGCCTTTATTTGTTTGCTTGTTTATTTGTATGTTTTGGCAGAGCATACTGCCGTCCTGTATTTAAGGCATCCACAGTAGAGCCTAATGTATCTCTCTATTCTGATACTCTGTGTCCCAGGGACTTGCTCTCTTCTGACTGCTCTGTGAGCTTTCACACCTCTGGACTGCTATCCTCATGCCACCTTCCCTTAGAATACCAACTCTGTAGCTTCTCGTCACCATCAGAATCACGCACATCTTCTGGGATTTGTCTTGACTGTCTTCTTTTGTAAGAGTCTATACCTAATTATATTTTCCTTTCATGCTCGCTAGGGGGTTTAAACACTGTTCTCCTGTTGCAAACCTTTGTCTTCCTTAGTGTAACCATCTGCACAGCTCTGCCTCCCCACTTGACTGTGAGCTTCCAGGGCCCGGTACCAAGTCTCATTCTGTCTTTGTGTCCTCACAGCACGTAGTTTTTTTGTTTGTTTGTTTTGTTTTGTTTTGTTTTTTATCCCTGCCTCTTAAGAAGGCTTGATAAATGTTTATTGAATTAAATGTGTAGAATTTTAGAGCTGAATGTTCTTTCTTCTGAAGAAGGCTCTCATTTTCTGGGAATTACAGAAGGTTCTTATTCTTGGATTTATGACCCCCCTAGGATTCAGGAGATCAGTGATATCATTAAAGTTATAGTCATTGTTTTATGCTCCTAGATTTTATTGGATCAGATTCTTAAATAATTCATGGCTACTCAAAGGAATGAGAACTTTGTTTAAGTTAGAAAGTTGAATAATTTTGTCTTTGGCTCTCTCATCCAAAGACACAATCTGGAGTGTGCATATTTTTAGGAAAACCACTGTTGTAAGTTTGCTTCTTTTCCCCTAAAACTGGAGTGCGAAGAAAACAACCCAAAACAAAAACAAAAACAAAAAATTCTGGCTATTGAACACCCCTCTTATATTGTATCCTGTTCTTCAGTCCCCTGAAAGATTGTTCTAAATCTCTTCAGGCCTTATAATTTTTTGTCCCCATATCACTTCTATCCACGTTTTTTAAAATATCCAACAAGCTGGTCTCTGGCAAGCAGAGAGGAGGCCATTGGAGACAGGGAATTGAGGAAACATCAGGGCATGCTGGAAGTTGGTGGGGGAAGGATGGAGGTAGCCAGCTTTAACCCCTGAGCCAATCTACTGGCATCTTCAGTGTGGCTTTGCCTTTGCCCACCCACGCTAGACTGTGGCCCACCCCAGGTAGGTGGAATTAGGACTGTTAGCATGGATAAGTTCTGTGGAGTCTCCCCATGTGTTACAATGACAAAAACACCTGCCCAGGCCAGCCCTGAATCACTAATCACTGAGAGAAATACAAAAGAAAATGCCTTGTTTTATAGACTAGCATCTGTGTTGCCATCTACATTATTCAGGATTTGGAACTATAGATCTTCAGGAATAAAAGAGACTTTAGGATCTTCTAGCCCAGATTGCTCACTGTCAAGGAACCAGGGCCGCACTTCTGTTTGCCTCGGGATTAGAATCTGCTTCTGCAGTTGGACACAAAGAAAAAAAAAGGAGGCAAATCATTATTAATTGGAAAATGAGGAGACGTCTTGCTTTTCTGAGATTTCCCAGAGAAGATGAGATGAGGTGAAGTGCAGTGGCCAGGCCAAGGATTCTGGTAGAAGTCAAATCTCCCTAAATGTCTGTAAGTTCTCCTACAGCTACCCTAACCTAAATTATTCATTTAAGAAGAATAGTAAGCTTGCTAAGCAAGCTCCTCCTTCAAGAAAGATTCTCAGTAGCCCTCCACCAGGTTGCTACTCCTAAGCTAAAGAATTAGGAGAGAACACTCATAGGGGGAATATGTGCATCCTCCTCAGGGAGTGGGGGGAATGTGGGAGATATATTGATGCACATCCCCAACCTTCCATTCCCCCTTCCTCTGGGATATATTGCTGTAAGTTAGCAAAGGAAAGGGTCAGCACACTATGTTCCTTCCTTAGGAAAAGAAATGGAGAATTCCTATCCTTCTACTTGGGAAGTGTGGAATAAACGTTGGTCTAGTTATTCATATGGGTGTTTTCAAAAATATATTGTGTCGAACCAGATTACCAGGAGGGTGTTTTAGGAGTTCCTTAAATGTTTGGGGTTTCATTTCTAAATTATATTTTTACATTGATTAAACAAAACATGCTGTCACATTCGAAGGTGTCGTATGTCCAAATTCTGGGCATGATGGAGACTGCCCACATGTAAACTTAGGTTGCTGTCATACGAGAGCCAAATGCATACCTGGAAATAAGGCTTATCCTGATGTTTTGCTACAACAGAATAGTTTTGGCCGCCTATTGCTGTTTCATAAGAGAACACTGTTAATAGCCATTGGCATAGTAGTGTCTCTGTTTATCTCTGTGAATGCTTTTGTTTTGTAACCCAGTGAAGACGGAAGTTGGGGTTAGATGAGCGGGGAGGTGGATTGACATTTTCCTTCCCTAGGGTCCATTGTGATGGTTGCTTCTCACCCCCCAACTTTGAGACATAATTGACAAATATAATTGTATATATTTGAAGTATTCAGTGTGGTGCTTTGATAAACATATGCATCGTGTAATTATTGCTAAGATCGAGATAATTAACGCTTCCATCACCTTACATAGTTAACTTTCTCTCTCTCTCTCTCTCTCTCAATTTTTGTTTTGTGTTTGTTTTTTGTTTTTTGGGTTTTTTTGGTGAGAATGCTTAAGATCTACTCTCAGTAACTTTCAAATGGACAATATTGTATTTTTTTTTTGCTTTTATGATATATTTTGTTTTGTTTTGTATTTTTATTACATTATGTTAATCACCATACATTACATCATTAGTTTTTGATGTAGTGTTCCATGATTCATTGTTTGCATATAACACCCAGTGTTCCATTCAGTACGTGCCCTCTTTAATACCCATCACCAGGCTAACCCATCCCCCCCCAGAACCCTCAGTTTGTTTCTTAGAGTCTATAGTCTCTCATGGTTCGTCTCCTCCTCCGGCACCCCCCCCTTCATTTTTCCCTTCCTGCTATCTTCTTCTTTTTTTTTTTTTTAACATATAATGTATTATTTGTTTCAGAGATACAGGTCTGTGATTCAACAGTCTTACACAATTCAAAGCACTCACCATAGCACATACCCTCCCCAATGTCTGTCACCCAGCCACCCCATCCCTCCCACTCCCCACCACTCCAGCAACCCTCAGTTTGTTTCCTGAGATTAAGAATTCCTCATATCAGTGAGATCAAAATGCGAGAAGATACCTGCAAATGACATATCAGATAAAGGGCTAGTATCCAAAATCGATAAAAAACTTATTAAACTCAACACCCAAAGAACAAATGATCCAATCAAGAAATGGGCAGAAGACATGAACAGACATTTTTCCAAAGAAGACATCCAAATGGCCAACAGACACATGAAAAAGTGCTCAGCATCACTCAGCATCAGGGAAATCCAAATCAAAACCTCAATGAGACAATATTGTATTATTAATTATAGTCACCCTGATGTACATTAAGGCCTCAGAACTTCTTATAACTGAGCCCAACTGCATAGAATCCTTGTACTTCAGATCCTTTCACATGGATCTCCCCATTTCTCTTTCCCCTCCCAGTCCCTAACAACCACCATTATATTCTGTCCGTTTGAAATCAGTTTTTGTATGTTTGTTTTATATTCTGCATGTAAGTGATACTGTACAGTATTTATTTTTCTCTATCTGGCTTATTTCACCTGGCAAAATGCCCTCCAGTTTCACCCATATTGATACAAATGGCAAGATTTTTTTTTAATGGCGGAACAACATCCCACATAGATACATATACATTGTGTTTATGTGCACGTGTATATATACCACATATATTTTTTTAACGTGATGGTTTCTTAGCAGCTACGTACAGAGGGGTAGGTCAGAGGCTGGGGTGGGTGAGTTGGTGGAATTATTCTGTAGGAGCTTTGGAAAACTCTGGGAAAAGGGGTAGTAGTTTGGTGAGCCCAGATAGTGTCAGTTTAGCTCAGTCCTAAGGAGGAAGCCGGTGATCACTTCCTTAAGGAACCTCACTCATCCCTGCACAGATCCCGGCACTGTTTCTGGCACTCTCTCACCTTCTAAGGGATGGATGGTGTGAAAATAACAGCTTGAGGGCGCCTGGGTGGCTCAGTTGGTTAAGCGATTGCCTTCGGCTCAGGTCATGGTCCCAGGGTCCTGGGATCGAGTCCCGCATCGGGCTCCCTGCTCTGCGGGGAGCCTGCTTCTCCCTCTCCCACTCCCCCTGCTTGTGTTCCCTCTCTCGCTGTGTCTCTCTCTGTCAAATAAATAAATAAAATCTTAAAAAAAAAAAAAAAAGAAAAGAACAGCTTGATGGGTTGGCTTCAACATACAGACGGACCAAGTGACGTTCCCCCAGTAGCTTTGTAAACAATGGATATGGCAGGAAGGAGCCACAGCAAAACAAGAGTACAGATGGCTCATGGTGACAGACCGGGTGGGGAATCCTGAGCCATGCCCTTGTGCCAAGACCCACAGATAACTGGGTGCTGACTGAGGTCCTGGCCCAGAGTAGGTGGAGGTTGTTAAGCCATTGATAGTTGGATTATAGCTATTTAAAGAAAGTATCCTAAAATTTAAAAAGGAACCTAAAAAAGCTATTACCCTATGGTCATCACTTGCTCTTTTGAATCAGGGATATTTTGGTACTATACAATGGAAATGAGATATAGAAAGAAATGAGATGCTGATGAGTATTCCATTTTGCGTGTGTGTATCAAAACAGCCTTGCTCTCATTGATTGGATTTATAATTCTATGCAGTTGGGCTCATAGAATTAAATCTATACATGGAAATTGTTTACCGAATGAATAAAAATAAATTACTGTTTATGTATTTTTAAGTACATATAACATTTCACTTGATGAAAAAGTTTCACTGTTTTTTTTTTTTTAAGTTTGGGAAAAATGCACAAAAATAGTAGACAATGGGACCAGAATAGGCGGGCGGTTGCATTCTCCCCTTTTCCTCATTGGGTTGGGTGGTGGGCCCTTTAACAGGTACCAATTCTATTAATAGTATTGCTAATTAACCAGGACAGAAAAGCGAAGAAACAACAAACCAGATCTAATACAATGAGGCATCACTATCCAGGAGTATGGGGGTAAATAATGCATACAGACAGAGAAGGGGAAAAAAGCTAGGGAGAGAGATTGCAAGGAATCGACTGGAGACATAACTAAAGGTTAGCAGTTCGCCCTTCTTTCTTGCTCTCGTTCTGAAAACAGAAAGATTAGATTGATTCAAGCAGATATACTTTGGAATGCCAGAAAGGATGCCTCTCCGGGTGTGGTATTGATAAACTGCCTGAGTGTATCAGTGACATTTCGTTTTACTGGCCCCTCAAGAAGAGGCAGGGAGTGGATTTTTACCTCCCTGCCCACCTGCCTGAGAATTGCTTAAACTGTTTCTCTCTGTGTGTGTGTGTGTGTGTGTGTGTGCGTGAGGGGCTCCACACCATTGCCTGCTGGGTTAAAATGTTCCTTCTCTGGGGCTCCTCTGAATTCCCTCATCAGATGGATGGGAGATGCAGCCTGTGCCCAGCTGAACTTCATTACTGAGTGTACTGTTGTATTGAATCAAGAGAGCAACTACCCAGAAATGCTTTATGCCCACACCCCCATATTCTTGGTGGGGGATTTATAGGCCTATTTGGCAAAATCATACCGAGGTGGAGTGGTAACGTCACTCTGTGTCTTCCAACAAACAGCCACCCTGCTGCCGCTGATCAGCGTTCCTGGGATGGCGGTGATTGAAATTTAGTACTTAGAGTGACTTAATTGGCACGCAGAACTGTTAAGCATATGCCCCCACCGCAGGTGGACCATCTGATGTACCTATAGGGTGCCCAGTACCTCACACATGCTCACATTTTGCTCAAGAAGCAAGCTTTGAGCAGGTCCTTGAAGGAAGCCTGCCCGGTGGTTCAGGAGAGGGGTGGCCTTAGATCACAGCTCCTCAGATCTCTGCCTGTCTTTGGGTTACCATAGTTCTTCATTCCCTTGAACTTGGGACAGACCTAAGGTTGTGGAGTTCTAGTTTGCTTGCTGTGAAAGAAGTGTTGGGAATCTGCTCATTGATGCTCGTGCCTTCAGTAAATCAAGCCCTGTGCTGGCAGAGTGGAACTTGGAAAGGTTCTGTACTCCTTGGCAGCTTGCTGCCTTGGAATTCAAGTTTAGAATGTTCTGTGCTCACTGTGACTAGAACCGATCCCTTGGCCTTCAGGGAAAATCCTGGAAATCGATGTCAACATTTTTCTGCTGAGTTGGAAACAGCAGGGCTGGGCCAAATGGTCTCAGTTATGTGAATCAGGAGAGAAATGGAAACCTCAACAGAAAACAGAGCAAACCTATTAAGTTCTTGTCCTTATGTAAGGAGAGCGAATGAGGGGTGAGGACTCACTGGGTAGGAACACACTGCTCTGTGGACTCTTCCCCTGTGTCCTGAAGCTCACGTGCTCCAGGTAACGGGGGGCCCTGGTCATCACTTCAGACGCCGGAAGACGCAGTCTTCTCAAGCTGCCATGATGGGCGTGAGTGTCCGTGGGACTGAGGAGGGGTGGATAAGCTGTCTGTCAACTGAGGTTTTCTTTGATGAGCTCCTCCTGTCCTAACTGGATCACAGACTACAGGCCCCATCTGTATTTACGTTCTCCCCAGGCATCAGGCGAAATCCTGGTTCCTAGTAAGTGTGCAATGAGTGTTGAATTCTGAAAGAACAGAATCGTTGGAGTTCCTCTGAGTGACTTTGAGAATAGCAGCAGTTTCAAAGCCAAGAAGGGTTTGCCGTTAAGCTAAAGGAGCCGAAGTGTCACTGTCCTGGGACCTGTTCTGAAGTTTGAATTTGTATGTGTATATGCTGTTGCTTATGGAGGGTTCCCCCAATTCTGTAAGCTTCAGGACCCCATAAAACATAAATATGCTCCTGTTAAAATGTTCTTGCTGAGCTCTTGTGGAAGCCTGGATTCCATCCAGTGGCTTTCCCAGAAACTGGAGAATCAGAAGAAACGGATAAAGCCAGCCCTGCAAAGGAGAGGAAAGGGAAGGGACTGACATTTAAGGACCCCATGCAGATTGAAGAATAATTAGCCTTTATTACCTATTTTAACTCCTCACAGCAAGCCTTTCTGGATGATGGCCTTACTGCTTGCCCTCTTAATAGATGGGGACATTGAGGTTCAGAGAAGCTAAGCAACCTGCCCAGTGTGGTACAGCTATTAGGGCTGGGACCTACATCACTGACCTTACTCTCTCCCGACCATCTGCTCAGGGGCTCCCTTGCAGGGTACATATTTGACAGCTCTGCTAGCCTTCCCTGAAAGCCTTCAGCCCACCAGGGTAAGGAATGCCTGGATGGGCAGGTAACTCTTACTGCAGGACAGAGGGAGAAAGTTGCGGAGGGGATCAGGCCTGAGCAGTTTAAAGGAAGGCCCTGGCAAACCCTTCCCCAGTCAGTTAAGTGATGCTGTAACAATTCATTCAATTATGTTAAGCACCCATTAAAGGAATCCTAAGTCCTCCCTTGGGCCATTTCAGTTCTATGATATTGTAATTGTTTGAGACTAACCATGATGTCTTCTTTTGCCTTCAGGTGATTCTCATTTTGACAAAGCTCTATGACTATAACCTGGGGAGCATCACTGAGAGCTCGCTTTGGAGGTACGTAGATAAAGTGAGCTAATGATTACTGTGTTACTTAAACACGACGCCCATGACTGCTCTTCCCCACCTCTTTTTTTCCGGGGGGGGGGGTGCGCGGGGGTGGAGATTTTTGGCTCTGTGTTCTCACAGCTTCCTCTATTTGCTCTCTGTTTTCTTTAGTCACGGATTGGGGTTTATCCCCAGGCAGGCCAGATCCTTACTTCTTTATAGACCCCTTGTTTTTGCCACAGGTCTTTTTGCTAAACTGTTCATTATGAGGTTGCCTTTATGTGTTTTGGTTCCCACAGTTCTCACTGATCTGTGAGCTTGTTGGAGCAGAAACAAAAGAACGGAGGGGTGTTTGCAGAGAGGATCTACAGCACCGCTTCTTTCCTGGCCCTCAGCTCACTCGTGTGCACACACACTTGTGTGCATGCCTTCCTGTCTGGGATTCACACTGTATTGTGTGAATATAAATTCTTCAGATGAATGCTATTGATCCTCGAGGATCTGACTCACTCATTGAACACCAGCACACACGTGCAGTTAGGCTGAAACTAGGGACAGGAAGGTCCTCAGAAACCCAGGCAGCTCTTGGCTCCTTTTGTTCTCAGGGGCTATATGTTCCATTGTTTCTGTTTGTTTGTAAACATGGGCTTTATTGGTCTCATCATGCTTGGGTCTTTGCCAGTCCATGTCATGTGCCCACACCCAAACCGACCTCAGCCACCGGAGGTGCTTGGTTGCTTAGGCCTGGATCTTGTGATAATCCCTGAGCTGGGGAGAGGGTGGAGATGACCCCAGGGATGATATTTAGCAATCACTGGGTTGGTGCCCAGCCCAGAGTCTGATGGGTCAGTGCCGTCGTTACAGTGATGGCTTAAATACGTTGACTATCACTTCTGATCAGCCATCCCTGAGCACATACACTGCTGTGCACAGAGGATGGGGGTTGCGGGGAGAGGTGGTACAAAGAATATGGGAGCTGGGAGTTGCCTCTGGGCAGACACAAGCAGGCGGCTCTCCCGCACGTAGGATCAGCAGGGAACTTCACCCGCTGTCAGTTAACATGACCAGGAGAGACTGGCTACTGGGCCTCAGTCGCAGGGCTAATGTCTAGGGAGAAGGAGTTCAATCTGCCCTTTGGGTCAGGGGTCCATCCCTGCTACAGTGAACAGTGACGGGGCTGGAGGGGAGGTAACTGTACTTGCTTTACCAATTGGGTTGTAGGGCAATGCCCTTGTCACACAGAGGAGGGTCATGAGTTATACACCCTAAAGGAATCTACCCCACAAAAGGATTGTTCGCTAAATTTCATTTTAACCTGATGGCTGTTTTCCATTAGGCTTCACACTCCATATAAGAAACCCCAAATAAATTGTTGTGTGCTTTAGGAAAACCCCAGCAGACCAAAGAAAAGGATAGGATCCTGTTCTTGTGCTTGTGGTGAGGTGTTTAGATTATTGAGCTCTTCCCCCAACAAGAAGGTCAATTATGCAGAGTTTTGGTCCCAAGGAAATGATGTAACTAAATTAAAGTGTGGGAAATTTGGTAGGAGCCTCAGAAAGTACAATTCTTTAATGCATTAAGGGCCTGACACTTGCTTTATTGTTTAAATTCAGGACCCCTTCATCAGACTCTCTGTGACTCTGCGTAAGCTTATGTTTCCTTGATAGATTGCTCTAATGTATGTACATACATGAAAGTAAAAGCCAGCTTTTACTTTGCGGTGCATCTGCTGTGTGAAGTGTAGTCGGCATGTTAGAAAATTAAAAGATATGCAGTTCTGTCTCAGTGGGGACAGAGGCTGTTGGCGGCCCCAGTCTCAACCCGAGCAGGGCGAAGGGCATGCCCCAGGGACAGGAGGAACAGCTTGCCCTAGACTGCTGAAAGTCAGGTTCACCATGCTCCTTTCCTTCTTGTGGGGTACTGTGACTGATGCCCTGGCCTAGGGAGGATGTTTTTTTCTCAGCTCAAGAAGGGGGGGTGAGTTAGTACAATTAAAATAAATAAATAAATAAAAATTTTGTGTGCAAATAAGCAAACAAAAGTAATACCAGGCCTTTCTTCTGAAGGAGCAATCTCCATGGGCTTAAGCTTTGGAAAGTGTGGAAAGAATCATCTATTGATCCTTCAGTCTTAGGATCGATTTCAGTGGAGGATATATACACATACATACACATACACACACGTATACACATATAATATACCTGCATATGTTTACTTTTCTGATTGAGCCACGATAGTCATTTATCGTGTCTGCCCTATGTTACATGTCTCATTTGTAGCAGAAAACTACTGTGGGTGCGCTATGCTATTAAAACTATCAGTTTAATGCTTTGATAGACGAACCCATGCCTTAATGAAAATATAATTTAGAAAAGAAAAGAGGGAAGGAGAAAGAAAAATATTTCGAATACTTCATAACTGCCTTGGTAGGGTTTGTGTTTTAGGGTGGTTCACGATGCCCATGTTTGGTTTTTAGGGAATCTCTTTGGGGTGTTAATATAGAAGAGGGAGGGAGAGTCTGGGTTAGCCCTGCTTGAAGGAGACTAGTGCCAAGCTCGTTTTCTCCTGCATCAGCTCTTACTTTCTTTTTAGAAACCTGGCTTAAAATTGGGGGCTCGCTGGGGACAAGCTGGAATTTAGGTATTCTCATTACATCCCTAGCACAGAGCACTGGACTTAGCCCATGATGATGCTCAGTAAGCATCTGTTCTTGAACAGACCAGTGAATATTTAAATTTCATATTCTTATTCATTTATTCAACAAAGATGTATTGATTAACTCCTGTAGGTCTTAGATTGTTCTGGTCCATGGAGGGGAATGTGGGTGTGTACATAGATCAAGAGCACGTAAGCTCTGTCTTTCAGGTGTTCATTGTCTAGAGGGGGGCAAAGATGCGTGGACAGTTCAAATGAGAGTTAAATGTACTTTTATGGAACCTGCCTTCTATAACTGTATTGGATTGGGTACTTAGGCAGCCACCTAGAGCTGCCAGATCCCAGAATAAGATAGATCTAATGTAAACAGACAAACTGTCATACAACATAAGTTTTGTGATAAAGACACGAGATAAGCGTTGCTTCTTTACTTTACTCACGTGTATATTTTCTCTCCTCAACCAGACTTTAAATCCTTAAACCCAACACCTTTCTGGTTTAATGATAATGGCAATGATGCTGGTGATAATGATGATAATGACAACAATAATAAAAACAAACTTCTATTGAGCGGTCACTATGTGCCAGGCATGAAATTAAGCGCCACACGTGCAGTACTGTGACCTCTTACTTCATTTTTATGGTGTGCTCAGGGTCATGCGATTAGCAAATAATAGGCCATACATTTACGGGCATGTTAGTTAATAAACTTCAATCATTTTACTGCTTACCTGTCTTCGGGAGTCCCTCTGCCTTCTGGTGACTCTTTCTGTACCTGAGCAAATAAGCAAACAAAATTTTAATCGTAAATATATGAAGTAAATAGAGTTTTTAAAGAACTGTGACATTCTGAGCAGCTTATTACTATTCCAGAAAAATATCGGGCAAAAGGGAAATGGCTTCTTGTCCAACAAAGAGACATAGCACTTTTCAATGGAGCCCTTATTCCTTACAAGTTTTTCCCACCAAACAGTGAGAAGGGGTCAAGTGGCAAATGGCATGGGGTGTCAGAACAGGAAAGAGGCCCAGAGGCAGCTGACCATGTAGTGATGTCCTAGCTTCGCACCTTGCTGGCTCAGCAAGCTGTGGATGACAGGGTGAGATGCAGCTGCGCTGAATTAATGAGCTTCTGCTCCCAGGTGGTCTTGTCATTGACTACACCTTAATCTTAGCGCAAGTTGTTGATTTTGTTTTGTGTTGTGTTGTTGTTCACTCAGGGAGTCCAACTGAGAGGAAAGGGGGATGATCTGACACAGAACAATTCACCAACCCTCAGAATCTTCTCCACTTTACAGTGGATTAAGCTTTGAGATTCGGTAGAGCTGGTGGTTTTGCCATATTGGAGCAAGATAAGCTTAAAGGTTGAGATAAATAAAATGTCAAAATCTAGATACAGTATCTCTGAGAAGAAATATATTCATCTTTTTTCCCCTCTAGTGCCTGGGTAATCAGTACTTTGCTGAGAGAGGCTTAGCTGGTGAGAAAGCCCTAGGCAATTCTGGAAGGAGCTGAAAGGGATACTCTTTTTTTTTCCCTCCTATTTATTTATTTATTTTTGATGTAGTGTTCCATGATTCATTGTTTGTGCATAACACCCAGTGCTCCATGCAGAACGTGCCTTCTTTAATACCCATCACCAGGCTAACCCATCCCCCCACACCCCTCCCCTCTAGAACCCTGTTTGTTTTTCAGAGTCCATAGTCTCTCATGGTTCCTCTCGGCCTCTGATTCTCCCCCTTCATTTTTGAAAGGGATACTCTTAAAGGGACAGGCAGCCCGCGGTGCCCATGTCCTAGAGCTCGGCTGACATGGCTGACTTCTCTTCAAATCCAGGGTACCATTTCAGATTCAGGTGAAACACAAGCAAGCGTCCTAACACATCTTCAAATTAGGTACTTTTCTAGGAGCAATACCTGCTTTTTGGGCACAAGGAGCATGTGGCTAAGGTAGGGAGCATGGTTAGGCTTTCTGTGATTCCACCCTGGGAGCCAGCCCTGTGTCCTCATCTTGGGTGTTACACACAGCAGTTATCAAGAGAGGCTTCCCCGTGGAGTCTTTGTGGAGAGAATGGCTCTGTGGAGAGTCCCTTGAGACAGTGTCTGTGTGGGGTTGGCTGCAGACAGTGCTGTCTGGAGAGCGCCTGTAGTTCAGGCTGACAGAAGCTGACCGGAAGTCTGGGACTCTGCCTTCCCTGTGGTGGATACACATTAGCTAGGCATATATTGCCTTCCCTCTCCTCATCCAGGGCAAGAGCAAAGTGGCAGCTTAGGATAGGTTGTTAGTCCCTGCTTTGAAGGATGCTTTGCTACAAAATCCAGCTTTCAGTCAACTACAAAAATAAGAATATAAAAAATAGGGATACCCACCCTAAAAAAAGAAAAAGAATCAAGCTACCGTATGATAATTTCCCCACAGGAGGACTCTTCATGTCACACAGCTCTGATGATGTTACTCTTCTCTGTGCATGCAAATGTCTAGTGCCTTTCCAGGGGTCTCAATGAGAGAGCCACACTCCCCAGCAGGATCAGGACATGCTTTGGATTCTGCATTCTGGCTTCTTTTGAGCTTTCTAAATCTCACTCCCTTTCCCATATTTGTGTCACATGGAGTTGCTTGTTGCTCCTGGAGTTATAAGACTATTGTATTAAACCTTATTGTTATTTTTTTAATTGAAAAAATGTAATATATGCTCAATTATGATGAGCCAAACAGTGCAGAGACAAATAAAAATGTTAATAGTCTCTTCCCACACAGATCTAGCCTTCCTGAGGTCGATGATGCTAAGAGTCTTTGGTGATTCCGTCCATATCATCATGCCCCAACTCAAAAAGATCAACAGATACACACATATGTCAGGATCAATAGGCATAACCAGTCACAGAACTCTGATAACCTGTTTGTTTCCTTAACAGTGAGTCATCGGTGTCTGTCCTGATGACTATGTGAAAAAGAGAAAGTTAAGCATCAGATCGTATGGATGTCCAATGCAGAGTTAAACAGCTACACCCTAACTTACATAGTGCTTCATGCGTGCCAGGAAATGTCCTCAGTGCTTTTTACCTTCCTATCAGCCTACAGAACAGGCACTCCTAGTATCCCAGGTTTGCAGATGAGAGGAGTGAGGCTTGCAAAGCTGAGTCATGTTCCCAGCATAATGCAGCCAGAAGTGGTTCCTGAATTGATCCTGTTAATGCCTGTGCCCCACGGCCTCCCCATTACCTTTTCAGTGGATCTCTAGCTCATGTCCACAATATTTGCTATTACATATAGTGCTTCCATAAACATATTGCAATCATGTCCTTGTGTTGGGGTAATATTCTTGCTGTAGCGTACTCTGGAGTCCTAAAGGTGACACTGTAGTTTCAAAAATATACACATATGTAGTGTTAATGGATAGCTGAGATGATTTTTAAAAAGATTGGAACAATTCACACCCATAAGCAGTAATAAATTATATATTTCCCAGTGATTTCGCCAGCCCTGGGGATTTTCAATTTAAAAATTGAATTTAAAATTAAATTAAAATTTAATTTCATTGAGGGGCGCCTGAGTGGCTCAGTCATTAAGCGTCTGCCTTTGGCTCAGGTCATGATCCCAGGGTCCTGGGATCGAGTCCTGCATTGGGCTCCCTGATTGGCGGGGAGCCTGCTTCTCCAACTCCCACTCCCCCTACTTCTGTTCCTGCTCTTGCTAACTCTCTCTCTGTCAAATAAATAAATAAAATCTTAAAAAAAATTAATTTAGTTGAAAATTTTGCGAGTTTTTTCAGTGAAAATGGTGTGTTGACCTCCGTGTGGTTTGAGGGGTATTTCTCTGACCACTAGTGATGCTGAACACTTCCTCATAGGTTTATTGCTCTGTGGCTCGTAGACCTTCTGTTCCCACCTGCCTCCCCCCGCAGCCAAAGTAAATCATTCCTTCCTCATTAATACTGTAGCACATTATGTATCTTTGTCTTAGGATGGTTGTCAGATATATATTTATTTGGTTCAGTTTAACGAACATCGACTAGCCCCCTATTTTGTGCCAGGCACTGTGCTAGACAGACCCTGGGGAAAAAGATCCAAGTAAGAAATCGTTTCTTCCCTACAAAAACTACAAATCTAGTGAAGGGCGGATACTCAGCGGGTGATTACAGAAGTGTGGCAAATGCAGTGTGTAGCTATGCACGAGCTATTGTCAATGCTCATCTATTTCTATACTGGCCTGGAAACTCAAAGTCTGTGACCACGTCTTAGTTATTTTTGTTTGCTTGGCACCTAAAAGAGAACTTGGCACATATTAAATATCATTATATATTTTTTTTTTTGCTTAGAAGCAATATATTAAGAAATGGTTTAGGGTTTCTGAAATCCGGGTTTGTGTCTTGTACTGGTTTATATCCTAAATTTTTAACCTCATGCCCTCCAGGTAGGAGATACTGTATGAATCATATGCTACATGATCTTGTGAAAGGACATCACAGTCGATCAAAGAGTAGGAACACAGCCAGTGCCAAGTGGGAAGAGCCCAGATTCAAGTTTGGGAACCTGGTAATGTCCATAGATGACCATGAATGTTTGTTGGCCTCCTCAATTCTGACAAAATCTTCTTGAATACCCACATGAAGGCTGTTTCTACAAGGATCTTCCTACAGACTCTACGCACCTTCTTGAGATCTCTGTGAGGGTCAGGCCTCAGGCTGCCCCTCTGCGCTCCTCATTGACCTCAGCGGTTGGCTCTGTGCTGAGTCCCCCATTTCTCTTTTTAGCAAAGTAACAGATGAGATACACATTAAAGCAATCATTGCCCTGATGTTCTCGTAACTTTATCAATATGAGCCCAGGAAACAAGAAAATATTCCTAGAGAAAGCGGAGCAACTAACATTCTAATATCAAAACTAGTTATAGATTCAGGAAGTACTTAGGATATTAATTCCCATTTTACTACACTGTCTTTGAGTATAGAATTCTATACTGAGCACAAAGAATTTCAGAAGATGCACAATTTAATTATGTGTAGCAACATACAGTTTCATTATTCAGTCAATGCAACGCATTCATATTTCAGATCTCAGCCTGAATACCACCTTATTTCTAAAAAACTAGATCCACCTTATTTAAGAGAAGGCCCTTGTTTTTGTCTACCACAGTTCTTTGTGTATTTCATTCAGTGTACATGTCGTGATCTGTAATGATTTTATTTATTACTTGGCTATTGTCTGATGCCCACCGCTAGAATATAAGCTCCCTGAGGGCAGAGACTTTGTATTTTTCACTTTCTGTTTTATTGCAAATGCCCAGAAAAGTGCCTGGCACATTGCCATTTAAGTGAGATTTGTCAAATTAACTGAATGTATAAATAAGTACACATCTGGAATCATGCTAAATGGTGTGAATCCAGATATGAATAAGATCTGATTGTCACCCTTAAGCAACTCACAGTCTGGTGGGAGAGACAGATAAATAAATGAGATTAACGTGTCAAGTACCATAATAGAGGCACCATAACACGCTCTGGGTTGGGAAGGGAAAGCTTCCTGGATGAAAGGATACCTGAACTGACTTTTTTTTTTTTAAGATTTTATTTATTTGAGAGAGAGATTGTGCATGAGCAGAGGGGAGAAGCAGAGGGAGAGGGAGAAACAGACTCCCCACTGAGCAGGGAGCCCAATGTGGGGTTCAATCCCAGGACCCTGAGATCATGACCGGAGTTGAAGGCAGCTGCTTAACTGATTGAGCCACCCAGATGCCCCCTCACTCTTGATGAACAAGTAGGAATCAGGCCAGTAAAAGAGGCTAATTATTTTTTTTTTCAAGATTTTATTTATTTATTTATTTGAGAGAGAGAGACAGAGATAGCGAGAGAGAGCACAAACAGGGAAGAGAGGGAGAAGTAGGCTCCCTGCTGAGCAGGGAACCCGATGTGGGACTCAATCCCAGGACCCCAGGATCACAACCTGAGCTGAGGTCAGAAGCTTAACCAGCTGAGCCACCCAGGGCCCGAAGCTAATTATTTATCTATTGAGTGTGTACTGTATTCCAGGCATTTTTATATGCTGATGACACAGCATCTTAAGGAGATTACACGAGATCACAATATAGTCTGTGTATGGATGGAGTATTTTAAAGATGATTTCAGAAAAATAGAAATGGGCCAATTCAAATTCATCTGTGCTAGGTATTCTGACATTTATCCCAGAGGAGGTAATGCATCATTGAAAGTTTGGAGCAAGGGAAAGACTTGATGAAATGGGAATTTTAGGGAAAAAATTATCATGGTATCATGTTGAAGATATAGTTGGAAAAGAACAAGACGGGTGACCATGAGAACAGTAGTCAGTAAAGTAAGAGATGAAAAGGAGTTGACTTTTGGTGGGCGGGCATGAAAAAATGGAGTATGGGATTTCATGGGGGTGGTGATTCCAACAGATCTTATAAAGTAAAAACGAACGGACCAATTGGATGAGTGAGAAGGTGGGAGGAAGAGACATTTCTAGAATGACTTTTCTGCTATTGTTTTGGATAGTCCAGTGGATGGTGAGGCCACGTACTGCATACATCTGCTCTACTGATGTCTACTGAGCACCTACAACTGAGAATAGGTTATAGAAACAACTCTTCCAAGGAAGAAGCTGTGAAGGGTAATAAAGGAAGAAACATGATTTTCCATAAAGGAGGTCATAGACTAAAGGGATATCTTCCTTTCTTGAAGAGAGGGCAACCCTGACCATGTTTTATGGGGGGATAAATCAGTGGGAAGATGTTGAAAATGTGTGAAAACCTCAGAGTGAATCCAACTGGTAGATTGAGTGGCAGAGAAGGTAAGTGTTGGGAGCTTATCCAGCCATGGTAGATCAGGGTGAGCACAGGGGGAGCATTTCTTCCACTGAGCAAGGAAGCCAGAGTGGGGCACACACAGATCAGCTTTCCTGGGAGACCAGGAGTTGAGAGAGTTCCTGACATTTGGATTTACGGTGAGTGAGAAATGGACTTGAGGATCAACAATGTGGAAGGGCTGCTGAGGAGGCATGAGGCGGGAGGGCTCAGGGGCCTGCAGGTGCAGTGCTGGGTGGCTATAGGCTGGGGTTAGCATGACTGTGCTTTCACTGCAGTGAGCCCTATGTCATACTCAAAAGACGGTTGGTTATGTAGCTCCTGAGAGGTGTTGAACGATGACAACAGGGTGAGGTTGCTGAGGAGGTTGCAGTGGTAGATGAGGGGGTCCATGCTACATAGAGAAGAAAGTGAAGCTGGGGGTTGGGGGAGGACAAATGGCAGAACAGTAGGAATCCCAATCCAAGTGTGTTTAAAAGCCTACAGAACACTTAAGAAATAATATCCAGAGGAGTGTGACTTTTAATAATATTAAACTTAGTACATATCTAGCCCCCAGGGGACTTTGTGAAAAGGAACTGGTCAGAGCAGGTGGAGTTTATCTGAAAAGCCTTTTATTAAAGCTATTGTTAAGAAATCCACTCAGCTCTGTAGGAGAAGGAGTTGCTATTTTTCTGCATATGTATGGAACTGCTGGATCTGCTTGTCAGGTCCCCGACGTTCCTAGGTATTCGTGAGTGACAACTTACCTCCATTGCTTTGGTGAACACTGAGCAGCCTCCTCTGATCTGGTTATGGTAGGTTTTTACCAGGCAGCTCTTAACCTCCAAGACCTACAGCTTGTGTATTAACCACGTCTGGTAGTCACTGTCCTATCTCTCTTGAGAGAGAGAAAAAAGAGAGACAGAGACCAGCTCAGATGTCACATTGAAGTGATGTTGAGTTTCTTTTGGTCCCCTTTTTTTTTTCTTCCCACAGTTTGCTCTGGAGCCTATGCCAATGATTTGCTCCTTTTATATTTAAAAGTCCTAGTTTTGGGACTTTAATATTCTGGATTCTAAATTTATGTTGCTTTGGCTTCCCTTATCCCTCTCCTCTTGGATAACCATATTCCTTGAGTTTGATCACTCCACTTCCTAGAATTCCAATGAAGGAAGATCATTATATGCTCTAGCCATGGTCAACGCTTGTAGGTTCCGCCAGACAACAGGTGCTCTTGGAAGGCCAATCCATAAACAGGTCAGCACTTGGGCTAGGATGTTGAACTGCCTAGACAGGAATCCAGGTTCTGTCCACTCACTAGTTCTGAGATGGTGGTGGGGTTTCTTAATCTCTCTGCTCCATTTCCTCATCAAAAAAAAGGAGTCATAATAGCACTTATCTCATAGAATTATGGTGACGGTTATGTTAAATGTGTATCACCTACTAAACACTCAGTAAATAATGCAAAACAAACAAAAACATTGGATTTTATACTTCTTTGGTTGTCTTTGCTTGAAATATTTTTTCTCCTATATTTGATTTATCTAATAAAGGATGATGATAGCCATTTATAATGGCTATTTCCTTTGTGCCAGGAACTTCTTCAAGAGAACTTTATTCATATCAACTAAATTAATTCTTCCAATAATCCTATGAGTTGGTACTATTTTTATACCCATTTTATAGATGAGGAAACTTATACACAGGATCATAAGGGTATTAAGCAGTAGAGAAGAGATCTGAATCCAGGCATTCTGGGTCTAGGACGCAGGCTTTGAACCCCACAGGGATTCTCTTTTCCCTGACCATCCTCTTCCATACAGAGAATAAATTACTGCTCAGGTGCTCTTACCATTTTACATGTTTTCCTTTTTGAATGCATTACTTTGAATTTTAAGTACTTTCTGTATATTTATTCCCCTTATGGGGAATATGTTGAAGGTTGCCTGTTATTTTCTTTTGTGTCCCCAGTGCTGAGCACAGTTCTCGGCCTGTAGTACGTGTTCAGTAAAAAGGAGCACCAGGACAAATATATTGGGGAAAGAAGATTTTTTTAAAAAATTATCTATGTCTCCTGTGTACTTAATTAATGGATGTAAAGCTTGCCCCATACTGTATATCAAAGGTAATCAAAGGTTAACTTCCCTTTGTTACTGAACTCGAATGTCAGTTCTTGCTGTAATTTATTGCCATGGCACATGAAGGAGGTGACAAATATTAATTTGATTTCAGCGTGTAGATTGACACTGTTATGCTGCATGTCTATAGTGATGCTTCCATGAGTGTCAGAAGCTGGTATGATAGTAAAAGGAAGATAAATTTCTTCCCATTTGTGTCTCCTGGTTGCATTTCCTTCTGTTAGCATCAGAGGGTTGTTGAAAAACAGATATATGTTGGGCCCATTTGAATTCCTGATCCTGAGCTCTGTGCTGTGCTGTCACCAGAGAATTAACTTTAGGTGGAGGGACATGCGACAGTCATGATAGAGCAGCCTCCCTGTGAGCAGAGGCCAGGGGAGTTGTGCATGTCAAGGAAGCTGGTATCCGGGGGTGGGGGCTTGCCCTGTGTGTCATAGAACAAGAGGAATGAAAGCAGCCTTTACTGGAGAACTTCAGAAAACCCTTCCTCTTCTTTCAGGTGAGGTTTCCAAAATACTGTTCATCCATAAATCAAGCTGGGGCATTTTCAGTTCCGTTCTCCTGTTTCCAAAGGGAAATGGTGTGCTGAAGAGTTATTCCTCAGCACGGCTTTATTTCTTCCTCCTGCTGGGATGTATTAGCAAGGTCATCACCTTTGGTTTATTGGTTTCAAACAATCTGTGATTGCAGAGGATTATGACTTCTTAGCTTGCAGAAGCAGGAGATGCAATCAATTCATGAAAGGCACAGGACTTTATTTTTTTCTTTTAAAAAATGTATATTTATTTCTGCCAGCATTTCTGGGGACCAGGACTTAAAAGAGCTTTTTGAAAAGAATTTATCTTTGAGTGTCCTGCTTCTTCACCCCTTTCAAATAAGAACATTGAATCAGGCCAGTGTGAACTTAGCTTTAACTCTTTGAGTTTGAAAGAAAGAAGATGACTTGACGGAAGTCTGTCTTCTCCATCCCCAACTCTAAACCACATTAATTGGGAAATTTATACTCACTGCATTATGCATTATTCCATATGCTTGGAAATAATTGGGGACTTGGATTAGCCATGCCTGTAATAAGTCGATGCATAAATTCTTTTCTTTGGTGGGACAAGGAGATTTCTTCATCTGAAAACCCTTAGAACTTGATTAGTATTTATTGTGAAATTTTTCTCACTTATATTGTCATTTCCCAACTTCCTAGATCACCCGTTCTTGATTTATTTTTGCCTTCTCTCAGTTGGGAATCTATCACTTCTGACCTCAAAGGAGTGTGTCAGAATTTAAACCATCCTCTTCCTTCTACATTTCATGAGACATTTCCTCTTGTTGGGTTGCAGAAAGCAATCCCAACAACCTATCTCTTCAAAACTGAAATGAATGTTATACGATGGAGACTATACTTTTACCAGGCGACAGTGGGTCCCAGCCTGTAGTAGCCTTAGCAATCAGAGTTTTGCTGACATCAAATGATTCTAGTTACTGCTGCATTCTTGATAGAGGTCTGGCCTCTAGTTTTCCCTTCTTGGCAGCTCTGCAAAGAGGCTGATGCTCTCGATGCTGAGATGATCTATGAATCTATGGACTCTGCCTATGTCTATTACATTTTTTTTTTTTTTTAATTTGGGCCAGTTTTAGAGTATCTACAAAACTGGAAGACTCTTAGTCAAAAGGGCTCTGCTTACATTTTCCATTGGCTTGTTTGAAACCAACATGATACAGTTGTTCCTCCAATCACCAGGAAGCATTTGGAGCTGGGGCTGGGGGCGACAGAAGTCAGCTACTGTCCAGACTCCTGTCAGCTAAGGATTCTGCCTCCATGACAGTCCTGATTAGCTTAGCTAATGGCAGCATGGCATTGGTAGCCTGGGTACCAACTCATCTGTGGTACTAACTCATCTGTGTTCTTCACCTTTTCCAGATACAGCTCTGCAGGGTATGTCCAGACTGAAACTTAGAGCAGTTTCACTTACTCCAAAGACCCATTATAGTTGGGCAAAGGTCAAGGTACAGGTACCAGTCTAGTTTATAGTGGCAAACATCAAGCTGATGGATGTGGGGTGCGTAAGTCTTGAAATAGGTCTTGTAGACTAGAGCAGATTTAGATTGTGGATTTTGGTTCCTCTTGCATCTAGTTCCTGGGCCATCTTTCTTCACTGATTTGACACTTTCTGTCACCCAGTAGTTCCTGTACCCACTGGAAATAATGCTACCCTTCCTTTCTTATGGATTCTTTATCCTCCTGGAGGAGATAGAGTTGAGATGTGTAATTACCATCGTGGGTCCTCATTTCCCTCAGAGAATACACATGTGCTAATTTAAGATTAGATTGAGTTTTTATTGCATTTAAGCAAGGGCAGAGATTTATCAAAAACTGGGTGGTCACCAAGAACTGTTAGTGATTTTGTCTGTGAAGTATAGTCTGCAGCCATATCTGACAAGTCCAGTATTTTGATTTTCCAAGATGCTTTTGGATTTGAGGCTTACATTATATTCAAGAACAGTCTTTGCACTTGATGCTTCTTTTAAAGTTTTCATTTTCCTCCAGGGCTAATGCCAAACCTGTCATCATCACGGCCACAGCTGATCTGTGGAGGAAATCAGGGTTCAATAAATCCCTGAACAATAGCTCTGCTTCCAGCTTCCCAATGTCCATGAAAACCTCATTCCCTACAAGTACATTTCATGTTAGCTTGCTGTGAGGAAAAAATGTCTTTGAAGCTCCAGATGCAGAGTAGGGCTCATTAAATGTAAGTTCCCTCTTTCAATAGTATGTTCATACTTTGTTCTTTTCTTAATGGCTGAAGACGTTGATTTCAAGCCACTGAAAGTTGCACGGGGGCTAATAAAAAACCTGTTCTCAGGGCGCCTGGGTGGCTCAGTCGTTAAGCGTCTGCCTTTGGCTCAGGTCATGGTCCCAGGGTCCTGGGATCGAGTCCCACATCGGGCTCCCTGCTCGGCGGGAAGCCTGCTTCTCCCCCTCCCACTCCCCCTGCTTGTGTTCCTGCTCTCGCTCTCTCTCTCTCTGTCAAATAAATAAATAAAATCTTTAAAAAAAATTAAAAAAAAAAAACACAAAAACCTGTTCTCAGATTGGTTCACCAAATCGGAGTTCCTGTCATGGACTTGAGTGTCTCCTCACTGCATTTCATCTCAGTTTTGTGCTCTTTTCTGGGCATAGGATCCTGGGGTTGTGAGTTAGTAGCAGTCCTGTTGTTTTGCCTCAGAAAATCATGCAACTGTGGTCCAAGATCCCACTCAGGGCCGAAGTGGACATAGGAAGGAAAGAGCTTGGTGAAGTGCCTCTATCACAGCTGATGCTTTGGGGCCAAGTTGAAAGTTAGAGAAGAGGGGAGTTGAGATTTTCAGCAGTGAATCTGCATTTAAGAATGTTAGTTTCCTGCATCATACTGCAAAGATCACTTTTGCAGATTTTCAGGAGGTAGAAAAGTTAATATTCAAATGTGGTCCAATCAGATGGTGATAGAGGTATGTATTCAAAAGAACAGAGCTTAAAAACAAACAAACCAAAAAACCAAAAAAAAAAAAAAGAAAAGAAAAAAACAAAAAACAAAAGAACAGAGCTTACAGGCTGCCAGTTTGTAAATTTCATTCATTAGTTTCAGAGTATTTTTAGAAATGTTAGAAATTCTAAATGAAAATTGAATAAGCATTATCTCCCTAGATTTTTCTCAAACTTTTGTAGATACATAAAAATGTTTAATGTGTTAGATCAGTACTTTAGTCAGTCCTATAAAAAGTAAATAGTATGTCCTGTGTGTGTTTGAAAGTTGGTATGAACACATGCTGTGTTCTCATTTTAGCACTGCCACTAATTGTGTGATCTCAGCCAGATCATTTTATTTCATAGAGTCCCAGGCTCCCCATTTATAAGAAGAAAAGTACGTACTAGATGTGATGTAGGAAAAATGTTAGGGTTTGAAGCGGATGGTCAAGAAAGAATTCTTGAGTTGTCTTTGGTGCAAAAAGGTGGTTTTAGTAAAGCACAGGGACAGGACCCGTGGGCAGAAAGAGCTGTGCTGGGGTCATGAGGAGTGACCCATTATATACTTTCAAGTTGGAAGGGAGTTTGGGATAGTGTAAGTCTCTAAGGAATTTTGGAAGCAAAGTTTCCAGGACCTTGAGGGGTCTAGCTCTTGTTGGGAAAAGGTCATTTATTTCTGTCTAATAAAACCTGAGCCATGAGAACCTTCAGATGTATATTGGTGGGTCATATGCTTGGGGGATGATTGCCAACATGTATCTTGGAGGGTGGAGATAAAGGAAGTTTCCGAAGGAATTTTTTTATGTTAATGTAGACTTACAGGATCCTGGGGGTTGGGCTAAGATTGCCTGTTGCCCTTAGCAAAGTATCAACATCCAGGCAGCTGAGTCCCTAGAGGAATGTCACTCTGCCTGTTTCAAGGATTTGTCAATGTGTTGTAGGTAGTAAAGAAATTTAAGAATTTTTCTTCTGCCTTTGTTTCCCACATCAGATGGACTCTGCTTTTCAGTATAGCTTTGGCATTCCATATTTCTGAAAATTGTTGCCCCAAATAGCTGCCTTGCTCAAAGCACATGTCCTCATATATTTTGGACGGCTAATGAGAAAATACTAGTACCCTTGTTCTAGGATTTTTTTTTTTTCCTTAAATGTCTCCATCATAGCTCATTGCTAGTTGATTAGAGGTAGACAGAGGGCGGCAAACTCACTCTGGTTTTGCAGATAGTAATCTGGTTTTATGTCCATTAAATTAAAAAATCCATATCCCAAATTAAAATGATAGAAAACAAAGAATTACCTTGCCTAAATCACCTTATGTCTCTGACCCTTGATTTACATATCCTATTGGGTATAATGGTAATTCTATCAATCAGGTTCTATGAGGAGTAAATAAACATTATTAAGAACTTGTCTGATACATTTTCAGTTTTAAAAGGTAAAAACTAACAGGTCTTCTGACTGTAAAGGAGAAGAGGGAAGAGAGCTAGCTATCATTTACTGAAAAGCCTCTGTGAGCCTCAGTTTTGTGAATTTGTGAAATGAGGATTTTAAAAATGCTTTCCTTAGTTAAGGTTGCTATAAATATCTGGTAGCCAGATATCATCATTATCCCCATGTTCTTCAAGTTGTGAAGTGCTCTGTGGACATAGTTATCCTTAGTTATAAGTTGGAGCAGGGAAAACTTGACCTTTGTGTCTCCTCCAACATGGCAGGGGACTAAGTATGATTGTAATTCACTAGGATACTGGTCTCCTTGAGAATAAGTGTTTAGTTTGCAATGTTTTTTTTTTTTTTTTTGCTTTAAAGCACTGGAGCAAGAACAATGCCTGTCACATAGTGAGTACTCAATAAGTATCTCTTTAATGAATCAGTGAATTAATAAATCACTGATTTTATTTTAGCTTCTATTTTATTGATCATATGCCTGGCAATATGCTAAGTATATTTCATAGTGGCTTTTAATCCTGGGGAGCTTTTAAAAATATGTGTTGTCCCACCCAAAATTCATGGAATCAGAATCTCTGGGGCTGAGCCCAGGACATAGGTAGTTTAAAAGTTATACCCAAGTGATTTTAATGTGTGAGAGACACAGAATCAATGAACTCTTGATCCATTGTTTTCCTGGGGTTTGCATTACTGCGCTGCTTGCTAATGTTGCCAATTACTTACTTCTGGGCATCCAAGTTTCAGTGAGCATGTTCTCCCATCTTGCCGTTTGTCATGGCTAAAATATTCTACTTTAACAAGGATGCAAATTTATCATCCACATTAAGAGTGTAATCTTTTTTGCATCTAGTCCTGAAACACAGTCGTGCTCTCCATATAAATCATAAACTTAGATCCTTTTGTAGTATGAAAGAAAACACGTAAATCAGGGTGGAGAAAATTAATGTTGACAAAGATCACTGATATGTTGTAAATTGCAGAGGCCTGGGTCTCAGACTGGTTTCAGAATTGCAACTATTGGTAATTGCTCCATAACATTATGAAATGAGGAGGCAGCGCTGGGAAGGTGGTTTGAGTTGGAGACTAATTCCTATTTAAGTGTTTGCTTCACAACTGTATTGTCACAGACCAGCTAAATATTGCCATTGCCACTCAAGAGGGAGTGGTCACCTTGAAGGTACTTCTGATTCTATGGATTGCAGAGCAAACAGCCTCCTCCTGGGTGTGCGATGAGGATATCCTTAGAGCAAAACCTGGTCTGGATTCTTGGAAACTGTATTGTTTTGTTTTTCTTGGATGGTTGACATTTTCTTCCTCTTTAGTTCCTGAGTCCCACCAATGTGTCATTTTGTTTAAAAAGCTAACATAAGCCCTGCAGTAGAAGGTATGCCCACACATGTGGTGAGGACTAGGGGAAAAGATTGCTATCACTCCAGGGCAGCAACATAGACCTTTGCTTTGTCACCCAGTGACAAATAAAATAACAACTCAGGATTCCAGTAATAGCACAGGTGACAGGAATGCTGTGAGGTGGGTGTTTCAAGGAGGGGTGATTAGAGGCCAAATGAATGGTATCGGGGAGCTCTCAGCAGCCACGTGTGAAGTCATTTTTACTCAAGGCAGTGATTTCTACACTGTTTTTTTAAAAACCTTAGGGTATCTCTAGGTATTTCAAAAAATGTCACATACTTCTCAAAAATAATAATATACTTGTAGAGTATATTAATATCATAGTATGCTTTTTAAGAGAGCATGGGGGTGGACAAAAATTCACATAACGTGCTGATCTGCTTGACACATCATTTCCCTATGAGAACACCCCCAGACTCTGACTGTCAGGGTCCCCAAACCCTGTATTTCTTGAGCCTCCTGGAATGGTGCAAGCCTGTGACTATTCCTGCTCTTCTGGATTTGCAGTGCATTTATCTCTTATCACCCTTTTGTTTCTCTCTTTACTCTTACCTTTGATTCCAGAAACGTTTTTAAAATAATGGATGGCAGTTAATAAACAGCATGGCAGGCAGGAAAAAATGAACAGTGGTGTGCTCATTTTGATAGACTATGCTGTCTGCAGATAATTTACCAGGGCAGAGTGCTGACATACATAGCCCCACAAAAAGGGCTTATCCCTGATCTTAAACCAAAATCATTCTTGAGAGTTTCCATTATTCATAAGGCATGATCCATGAAACCTGCAGGAGGCTGTCCTGTGATGATGCCCCTGAGCTGGTGGCTCTCCTGCTCAGGAGTTAGAAACAAGCAAACATCTGTATTTGTGCAGTTGGGGAGATTGCCAACTTTCAAAGAAAGAACTTCACTCTGGAGTCCAGCATGGTGAAACAGAGTTTTTTTCCTTTATTACCAAGCATCCCCCATACCGTGTCCCTTCCATGCTCTCCCTGATGAGTTCTGAGACCCTGCTCTTGCAGCTGCTTTGAGCTTCATCACATTGAACATATTTCGTCTCTCTTCTGTCTTGCTTCTACTGTAAACCCTTTGATGGTAGGACAACATGGCTTTGTGTGTCCCTTGCCTACTGGAGTGCCTGTCACATGAAGTCGGCTCATTAAAATTAAATGACCAACTGAATGAATGAATAAAGATGCAAAAGGATATTTCTGGAATTTTCTAGGTAGGATCTAAATGAAACCTCCTCCCAAATATTATTGAGCCTTCAGAGTCTGCCAGGAGACAAAGAACAGGATAAGGATTTCCAGGTCTTCTCAGAATTAGGAAAGAAATCAGGCAGTCAGTATTAATCTTCCCAGGATCCCATCCCACAACATGTGGCTTTTCCAGAATCACACCCCTACAATTTGTGGAGATCTTAAGGTCACAGTATCTGCATTCATATACCACACAGCCGGTTTCACCACACTTCAACTCTAGGAAATTCAGATTGCAAAGGTATTGAAATCTGTGGAGATTTTCCTGCGTTTGAAAGGCACATTCCCTCATGGCTGTCTTTGGTTACTAAGGCTTTGAGCAGATATGAGTTGTGGAGGTCATGGGAAGTATTAGGACACCAGGCTTCCTAAACTTTTGATAGAAATTTCACTTAGGAACCTTACCTGATCAACAGTGCCATTAAAAAAATAAAACAAAAAGAGAATCCTTATTCCTCTAAGAAGTCCCTACTCCTTTCCAGATTCTAAGAAAAAACAAAACAATACAAAACAAGACACGCCTGATCTAAGCACTTGGCACATAGGTAGAGCCCTCCTGTCTAGGTCTATGAGCTGGCCAGTCTCTTTAATGCAAAGACAGTGATTTACAATGAGATGTGCAAATGTACACATTCATGCAAGCTTCTGCATATTCCCAGTGGCAAAATGAGGCAAAGCTAGCCGAGCGTTCTGCAAATAATTTGTATTCAGACATACAGCAGCCCTGCCACTTATTTTGCAGGGTAAGCTGATAACTATTTACTCTAAGCATAAATGACGCTGTTAAGAGTGACCTTTCCCAATGATTTTCTAACCAATCAGTCTTAACCCTTTAATTAATTAATTTGCTTAAGCAGAGGGAGCACTTCTACCCCTTCTCTCTTAGCCCTTCTCTCTTAGCAATCATTCATTTTACGCCATACTCGAAATTATTAGTTTGGGAATTGTAATGACCATACACCATTTATTTTCATCCTTCTGGCTGGAATCTCAGCAACTTGAGTGTTCTGATTATTCTGTGTGTGTGTGTGTGTGTGTGCATATACCTTTGCAAGTGCGTATGGTCATCTGTTTATTCTAGAAACATTGCTGATTGCTCCAAAATCCAGCCAAGAACAAGAGCATAAGTAACAAAGTTTGATTTTTCATACACCCAGGATCCTAAAACAATGGAGGGAAAATGAACCGGAAAGACTGTAAAATAGCCTTCCTTGGGTGATCTGCTTTTTCAGAAGCTGATTAGAGTTCTGATCTGTCTTGGTGTGGCTTCATTATTAGAGAGAGGGAAAGAGGAAGAAAGAAACAGTGCCTTTTCTTTTATGAAAAAAAGGCCATTTTTATAGGGAAGGAAAGTAAACACAGTCCATATTTCTGTGGATCTCAGTTTTCTCTAATGGGCCAATTCACATCTTTTTCTGTTCTAATATCCCAGGTCTTTTTTCTTTCTTTTTTTTCTTATGATTTGAATTTTGCTATTAACTGTTACAAGGAGACCTACATATAATGTATAGTGGAAAGGAGATGGAAAAGGGCTTAGCAATTTTAGAAGATTTTAGAAATCTTTTGTTCTGGAAAATTTCATTCTCTTCTGATCTTTGATATAATCGTAATCCCCTTCTAAGTCTCTCCTCTAAGGCTAAGCCACCCTTGAACATGAAGCAGTTCGTAACCACTAAAGCATATTCATGGAGACAAAGTGGCATAGAAGTGGCCATTGATATGTCACCTGTGAGAGTCTGTGCCTTTCCTCTGCATGTTTCGGTGCTTCTCGTCATCAATATACTTTAGTTGTCATCTTTAATTGGATGCAACTGCAAGTAAAAGAAAATGTTCTTTTTTTGCTATAAAATTACACATATACACAATCACAATCACAGTAGGAAAAACATTTGAAGAAACAGAGCAAGTTTATTTGCTAAGACAAAAGGCAAAAGTGAGAAAAAGTAGACATAGGGGCAGGGGTGGGTGAGTGGAAGCTATCAGCTCCCCTTCTCTGTGTAGGGCAGCCTTCCTTTCTCTTACTCCTCCCAGAAGAATGGAATACCTCTGCCTATGGTCACTTGAAATGCCAGATCCCATGCTCAGATGGAGCCCCCTGTTTCTGTGGGCCCAGAGCTCAGATAGGACAGGACCCTGCCCTCCCCTGTGCTCTGTCCTGTCTCTCCTATTTACCTACCTAGCTCAGAAGAACCTCGGCTACCACCTTGTACCATATAGTATTTTTATTTTATGTTCTATTTCTAGGATAGCATAGATAAATGCATGTTATGACTGACAGAAGCATTAGTCACTGTCTCTTCGGTATGTAAATATATCTTTGTGGGAAGAATGGTTGTAGTTTAAGATTCTTGATCTAATATCAATTTAATACCAGTACCATTCTTTAATAATTCTTCGACTTCAGAGGTAACTATTCCATGTGTGCCTGCTTATACTTCTGGGTGAGATTTCACAGTCTACTTCTGTATCCTGTCTTCTCTAGTATTCTTTTTAGTTTTAAACATGTGAGCTTGGAAATTTCTGACCATTTTGAACTATGAGAGTAGGAAGTACTCAGTAAAAGGTGACTTTATCATTCACTGAACACTTCCCACGTATCACCCGCATTAAGTTCCAAAACAGTCCATTCAGGATTGTTCTTTAATCCCCACTTTTCAGATGAAATAATTGAGGCTCAGAAAGGTAAAGTGGCTGCTCAGTATTAGATGTCAGACAAGGAGGCAAGCCAGTATTAATATTCAGTTCTCGTTGACTTTCCAGTTTTTTATTCAAAGCACACACATTATTTAAAAAATACACATTCTTAATGGCAACATAATAGCTCATTAGATGAATCTACTTGAGTGGTTTTACCTTTAAAATAGTAAATCCCCTGATTAAGATTTACATTGTTGCTATTTTTTCATTATTATGAAGAATGCTGTGATGAATATAATTCTTAGTGTATGTATAACCATATGCTGTAGCTGGGATTGAAAGTATTTCTGTCTCTGTATCTAATCCTCTGGTCTCCATAGATGGATGATATCCAGTATGAGCCTCGAGATACCAACAGGGAACTTATCTTTTTCTTAAGTCATTTTTTTTTTACTTTCAAAGTGTTTTATTTCAGAATATTTTTAACAGCAGAGCCCTGGTAATGTGTTTATATAAAACATTAGTTTTGTGCACAAATTTCCAGAGATACATCTACTTTAGAGAGCCTAATATACCTGTAATTGCATCTCCTTTCCATCATCAAGAAAATCTTAGCAAAGTCCTTGGCTTTCCTACTCCATAGAACACACTGTCCCTCAGGCTCTAGTATTACCCCCAAAAATATAGGGCAATTGTTTTGCATTGTGCTGTTTTGCTGGGAAGGAACAATTTCATCGTAAAAATACAGAAATACACTTGAAGCAATTATATGTGAAATGCTACATGAACAAATTTCAGGTTATCTAGACATAAAAGGAAACACTAATTGTCTGGGCTCAAACATTCTTCAAGCAATTTTCAAATGGCGGGAACAGTGAAGGGGGGAATTGTTAATCGGGGTTGGAGAGACCCTGGCTTTTGTCCTAGGGTCTCAACCAGTTACATATCAGTAAGCAAGCTTGAGGCCAACAAGAGGGGCTGCTTATTAGCATCTGTATTTCAAGTCAATTTCATGCTAAGCAGGGAGCCAGTGTAATTTGGGTGTTTGGTGTGTGCTGCAGGGACAGCCGAGTTAAAGTGTGGTGGTGGCCCATCCAGGAGTCCGAAAGCAGAGAGCGAATGCTGTGCTTGGTGGAAGATGAATCATGCAGTCTGTGTAGCATGAATAGTGGCCAGCAATAGGCCCTGGGGGAAATCTGAGGCTGCTTTGGCTGCAGGGGAAGACAGGATTGGGGAAGGTACCTTTGGTATACAACAGAAAACCGTATAGAAGACAATGATTTATCCAGAGTTATGAGGCTTTGCCTGCTCCAAGTTAGTCATTCTGCCAGAGTTTCGATATTTTAATTTGCAAGGATTCAGTGGTTGCAAAATGATATTTTTGTGCATACGATATGATGCATACTACAGGATTGAAGAGTAAAAGTATAATTTTTAAAATAATTTTTGAAGTCAACATGTTTTAGAAAGTATTTGTGTATTTCTTTAGTATAAATCTATCTCATGAGTGAGAAAATTATTGTCACTCTGCGTAGATCAGAGCATCTGAAGTTTGTTGAAAGCAGAACAAAGATTGCAAAAAGCCTAGATAGTTAGGAAAGTTACACAAGGAGTACATTTTGCTGGTCTGTTTTTGCAGAAAAAGTAAATTCACTTTACAGTCATGTTACCTTAAAATGAAAACAAAACAAAATGTAGTTAAATGTAAAAAAAAATTAAATGAGTAGAGGATTCCAGGATTCCTGTTCACTCTGGGGGATATCCAGCAGCATCATGAACATCTGCAGAAAGAGCATGGTGGGCAACTGTTTGAACAGTCCTTCCATGCCACTCATCCTCTTGTTCTTACACTTTCTTTTCAAATTTCTCTTTTGGCTTTTTGCATACTTTTTGGAACAGCTCCTATGTAGATGTATATAGTATGTGTGTTATATCTATCTATATCTCTCTATCTCTCTATATCTATCCATCTATCTAGTGAAGTTTCTGGGATTTTCATGATATTAACAAATGGCAGAGCCTTTGTTTTGATTTTGTTTTACCTTATTCTATTTTTTACCATACTGGACCATGTTATCATATCCAAAAGGCTAAAAGATCCTGTTTAATCATTGATTAATGTATCACATACCTCTGTCATCATGCATTTCTCACTGGAACAAATTCTTTTTTAAAGACTTTATTTATTTATTTGACAGAGAGAGACACAGCGAGAGAGGGAATACAAGCAGGGGGAGTGGGAGAGGGAGAAGCAGGCTTCCTGCTGAGCAGGGAGCCCAATTTGGGACTCGATCCCAGGACCCTGGGACCATGACCTGAGCCTAAGGCAGACGCTTAACAACTGAGCCACCCAGGTGCCCAGAACAAATGATTTTTAATTAAAATGTAGATGATCATTTTAGAAGCATTTTCAAAAGAATGAGAAGATAAGCCATAGACTGAAAGGAAATGTTTGCAAAAGGCATATCTGATAGAGGTATGTTATCCAAAATTTCTAAAGGATGCTTAAAACTCATCAATAAGAAAAGAATCTACTTTAAAAATAGGCAAAAAATATGAACAGACACCTCACCTTTAAGTATATGCAGGAGGAAACCATATGAAAAGATGCTCAACATCATCTATTATAAAGGAATTGCAAATTAAAACAACAGTATTCCACTGCACACTTTTTAGAATGGCTGAAATCCAAAACACTGGAAAAACTAAATGCTAGGGAGGATTTGGAGTAACAGGAATTCTCATTCATTGCTGTTGGAAATGCAAAATGGCCTAGCCACTTTGGAAGGCAGTCTGGCAGGTTTATACAAAACTAAACAATCTTACCATATGATCCAGCAGTCTTGCTCCTTCGTATTTACCCAAATAAGTTGAGAAATTACATTCACACAAAAAACTTGCACATGGATGTTTATAGCGACTTCATTCATAATTGCCAAGGCTTGGATGCAACCAACATGTCCTTTAGTGGGTAACTAGACAAATAAACTGTGGTATATTCAGACAATAGATTATTAGTCACCACTGAAAAGACATGAGCTATCAAGCCATGAAAAGGGGTGGAGAAACAAACCTTAAGTACATACTTCAAAGTGAAAGCAGCCAATCGGAAAGGCTACATGATTCCAATTATATGCCATTCTGGAAAGGGTAAAACTCTTGAGACTATAAAAGGATCAGTGATCACCAGGATTTGGGGAGGAGGGGAGGGATGAATAGATGAAACAGAGGGGATGTTTATTTATTTATTTATTTTAATATTTTATTTATTTATTTGACAGAGAGAGACAAAGAGAGAGAAGGAACACAAGTGAGGGGAGTGGGAGAGGTAGAAGCAGGCTTCCTGCTGAGCGGGGGGCTTGATGCGGGGCTTGATCCCAGGACCCTAGGATCATGACCTGAGCGGAAGGCAGACGCTTAACAACTGATCCACCCAGGCGCCCCCAGAGGGAATATTTAGAGCAGTGAAACTATTCTGTGAGATACTACAATGGTGGATATTTGTCATTATATACATTTGCCAAAACCCATAGAATATGTAACACCAGGAGCTGAACCTTAATGTAAACTATGGACTTTGAGTGATGAAAGGTGTCAACGTAGGTTTATCCGTTATAGCAAATTTACCACTTGGGTGTAGATGTTGATAGTAGGGAAGACTACATGTTGGAGGCCAGGATATAGGAAGTCTTGTACTTTCCACTTAATTTTGCTATGAATCTAAAGTTGCTTTAAATGAAATGAAGTCTATTAAAAAAGAAGAGAACTTAAAAGTCTTTGATGATTCTATTACTTTTTGGTTTTGGCGCTTTGATGTTCTGGTCAACAGTTTCGTCTGTTTGTGGTGTTTGCTTACTTTTATAAGCCCTTCAAAGGGGAATTGGGGACCCGCCCAGATGACAGAACCTACTGGAGTCTTCACGTTGAGGTGAAGCTCAGTAGTTTCATCCTCCATGTCCCTTATGTGGCAATCCTATAATTCCTTATTCTGTTGAGGTTCTGCATGAGTGCTTATTGGCATTTTGAGCACATGACACATCGAAAGGAAATAAAAACTTTGTCCTTGGCACAAAATTAAAGTGCCCAAAGTAACTTATCCCTTTCATGCTTTCTTAAGCCTTAATTCACCACCTGAGGAGCCCGGTCTACTCAATACGACTGTCCATTTACAAGTGGCATTTTCAGATTCTTGACCTTATTATATATTTCTTAGTGTTTTCTACTTCTGGGACTTCAAAAGTTCAGCAGATCAGAGGGGATTTCTCAACTCTGTATAAAATAGAGCACACAGGAAAGCAATTTCTTAGATTTCCCTTGTGGGAGTAAGGTGCTTGGATTGTATGAGGTAGGACCCCAGAGAGAGCTTTTCTGGAAACCCAGGCAACACGGAAAGAAATAAGCATTATTCAGATTGAAGTTGTAATGGGCAGAGAAGGGATGTCAGCCTGATAACCTGGTTTTGTGTTCCTGGGCACTAGACCCTTAATGTTAATACTCACAGAGGGTTTATAGTTGCCTCTGAGTCTACATAGTTTCTGCTGAGGGGCCAGTGTGATAGAGGTCATGGTTCCAAGGTTAAGTGTGAGGTGGACACTCCTCTCCCTTCTCAACCCCTGCCCCCCCCTCCCCCCGCACCGTGTACTGACTTATAAGGCAAATGTTAATTGTAACCTGTTCCTGGACATTTACACCCTTCAGTCAAATAGAGGAGTGGGATAGAGAATACGCAAATGGCAAGGAGGGTGAGAGAATTTTGTAAGGTGGGTACCTCAGAAGGTAGACTCTGAACCCTATCTTCTCAATTTTGTGAGGTTGGTGCCTGTCACTTCTGCTGAGCCCGATAAGGATCAGCAGGCAGAGGCATTCAGTAGGACTCACATGTGAGGAGGTGGATGAAGAGGATTTCTCGAAAAAAGAGTTGTCAAAGCACTGAGTTATTTCTTGTCTCCATCACATGGTGGTGAAGGATTGGGCTTCAAGAGGGCTTCCTTGGTGTCTCCCCAAATTTGGAGATACAAAGACTGGCCCCTGACTCTTGATTGAAACAAAATGATTTATGGATTGCGGTGTGACTCCTGCCTGGGAAGTATAAAGCAAGAGGCGAGAACTGTTGCCTGGGTCTGAGAGGGAGCTGCGGCTTTGGTGCCCTGGGTCTGAGGAAGTGGGAGCATTTAGCAAGGACCACAAAGGAGAGCGTGTCCCTGGCGTCCTCTTGGGTCTAATTCAGCAGGCCTGTCTGAAAAGGCAAGGAGACTGCTTCTGAAGGGGAGGTGGAAAGGGGCGGAGTTGGGCTTCCAGGTGACCACCAGCTGGGGAGAGGGTCTCCAGTTATTAGTTAGACTGGAGATGCAACAGAAAGCCCAGGGGTCTGCCAGGGGTTTCATCCAGGGAACATTGCCCAAAGAATAAAATTTAAGGGGAGGAAGAAACAAAAGCATGTTTTAAGACACTAGTCATGCTTGTTTAACACTGTGGTTACAGGAATAGATGTGAATGTGGATGTCTGCCCCATCCCAGCGGGTGGCTGGGGCCCTTTACTTCATGCATAGTGACTGCCTTTCTCTTTGCATTGGCTCTTGTTCTCTGGCATGCAGTGGTGGGGGTGTAAAACTCCTCTTCTGAGAAGTGATAGTGTAGCCTTTGAAGAGAAGGGAGGAACTTGCCACCTAGTCCCTAGACCTATCTAATATCATGAACAACCTAGGGGAGGAAGCATACAACTATTTTAAATGTGATTATACATGAAACTTAGTAATATACTAACCCAGTCAGGTACCTTGTGAACCTGGGGCCATATTTAGCATGATTATATAATTTAGCTTTCAAACTGCAACGCTTTTGAGAGGGGACACTGTAAATAATCATGTTGAGACAGCAGGAACAAATTAGGATTGTCCTGAGTAAGGCAGTACATAACGTGGTCACTCTACCCATCTTCTGTCGCTTCTGATCTATAGAAGAAAGAGGTTCTTTTTCTTTCTTTATTTTTTTTCTTTTTGCCAGAAGTGAGAGCAAAAATCTTACCCTGCTTTTGTGTAGCTTTATGACATTTATTATGTAACACCATTAAGCATCCCCTGAACCAAGTAGCTCAGGGAATTTACTATTTATTCACTTCATGCTTGATGGTATTATGGGTCACACACACACCTATCAGAATCCAGCCAAGGCATTTAAACCAAGATATCAAATTATGAAGCAATGTGTATCTCTCCAGGAATCTGTACGTGCATCTGGTTAGGGGTCCCTGCAGATATTCTTTTCCCAGGCAGACCATGTTCAAAGGAATAGGGAAAAACAAATGACCACAACTGTCAGGATAGTAGTTGAGGAGTTAGTAAAATTAGGTGTGGTCCTTGTAAGAGTCAGTGGGATCAGGTTGGAAAGTATATAAGATTTAAAATCAGAAGACCTGGATAGAAGTACCTCACACTGGTACTTACTGCGTGAGATTTAGCAAATATTTAACCTCTCCTCATCGGAAAAGCATTGCTCCCTTTCCATCCACTCTTTATAGAGAGGTGTTTAAGTGGTTGATATTATAAAGGGCATTAAAATATGTACTATATTATACCATTTCCACGGTAGTCACTATGAAAACACCTGTTAGTTCTTTTTATTTGCCACTAAAATTAAGTATAAAACTTTTCAGACTCACCTCCACATCTGAGCCCAGATGTTGAAACTTCTGGTAAGGAGTAATCACTTCATAGATTTTAAATCACTGAATACCCTATTCATTTCTCTCTGTCCCTGCCTGTCTGTCTCTCTCAGTCTCCCTCTCCCTGTGTGTCTCTCTTTCAGCTGTTTGATGAGATCATATATGTGAGAATGCACAGCGAAGTTCAACCAGACCTTCATTATTAAGAAGGCACTTTGCTCAGGTGTTCTTGCATCTGGCAGAAGGCAGTGAAATAAAACAGGTGCAGATTCTTACCTCTCAGGAGGCTGTAGTGAACAGGAAGATAAAAAATACAAAAGGTAGTTACAATGATGAAAACTTAATTGGTGAGTTCAGGGAATAGTAAACAAGATATAAATTCATCCAAGGATGTTCAAAATGAGCTCTATCTATTGAGAAAACGATTACTAAGGAAGAAGTTAATATAGGCCTCCAGCCAATTTGGCTACAGTCTCTAGCCCTTGAAGTGAGCACGACTCATAGGAGCTGTCAGGTATTTTTAGACATTTGTTGTGTTCCTTGCACAGAATGGAACCATTCCTCCCAGACTTTGAGGGACTCTTTAGAACTTAGCGATTGCCAGGCTGCTTTGCAATCCATTATTCAACCTTGATTGAATTAAACACCTAACCCAGTGATTCCCAGTGGGGTATTGAGGGGTGAATTTTTCCCACACATGATATTTGGCAATGTGTGGAAACATTTTTGGTCGTTATGACTGACGGTGGGGATTGCTACTAGCATCTAGTAGTTAGAGGCTGGGAATGCTGATAAACGTCCTGTAGTACCTGGGACAGCTCCTCATGACAAAGAATTACTGGGCCCATGATATCAACAGTGCGAGTTGACAGACGCTGGCCTAACCTTTCTGTGAATTTAGCACCATGGGAGATACAAAACGAGGGGGAAATAGGATCCCTGCCCTCAAGAGATTTAGAGAACTAATGCAGAGACCAGAACAATATGTCCATTAGTTGAAATACTGCTACATCCAGAAATATTTACTGAGCCCTTACTATCGCCAGGGAATCTGCAAGGTTTTAGCATTACTAGGAGTCATGGTAGTACCTATACCGAAGAAGCCTAGAATGTACTGAGGAGGACACATGTTATAAAGGAGAACATACAGCTTATTCACTGTATCATGAGATAAGTCATAATTGGAAGGGAAATCAGTGTTGTCCTTAGAATAAAGAGAAGGTTAGGTTGGGTGATCAGGGGAAACTTCCCTGGGAACATGGTATTTCAGCTGAGAAAGAGTTGGCCAGTGAGAAGTGAAGGTGGGGGGAGGGAGGCAAGCAGGAGTAGCAATGTGGCCCAGACCCCAAGGCAGGCAAAAGCTTGTGGTTGTGAGTAATGCGGGTGGTTTGTGTGAGCCAGAACGTGGAGATGGGGTACAGTCAAGCCAATTAACCCAGTAAGAATTCAGGGAAGAGAGAAATAAATACAGCTAAGGGTCACCAGGGAAGATCTAGAAGAGAAAATAGGAAGTCGGTGGTGGGCGGGGTGTGTGTTTGGGGGGAAGATCCACAGGCAGTATTTGGAGAGACAAATAAGGATGTCTGGTTTATAAAGGGAAACAAAAGAATCTGGCCTTCCTGGGTTGAAGCAGGACAAGAAAGATAGGAACTTTGACTTTCATCAGAGTGCTTTTTAAATGAGGTCCTTTCTTTGGTGACATTGTATATGAGTGACAGAAAAGAATGAAAATTTGGGGAAAGTAGACCCTTGTTTGTAAAGGAATTAGTACAGGTAACTTTATGTGGAGGAACTCTCTAAGCAGTGAAAAATCACACAGTTAAAAGAGGCAGATGGAATTGACTGATGGTGGGGTAGAAAAAAATAAAACGTATTGCTATCAGCAGCTACCCACTTCATTCACTCAATAAATGTGTTTGAGTGCCTTTGACGCACTAGACCCTGGACCATTTGGTGAGCGAAATCAGAAATGGTTTTCAGCTCTCAGGAAATTTACAATTTAGTGGGAGAGGTGCCACTAAAATAATAAAAATAATAAGGTATTCACAAAGTTAAGTACTGAAATGAATGGATATTTGTCTTCCTAAAAACCTGTAATTACAGGATTCTAGCTAGACAGCAGTGACAGGGAAGACTCTTCTGAAAAAGTGGTAACCGAGAGGCACATACAGGTTGACCAGGTGAAGTGGGACTGAAAGGGAGAGCGGAAAGACCTCAGCCACGGTAGTGGCATGTGGAGGGAAGAGTCATGGCCCCAAAGAACTGAAGGAACTCCAGCGTGACTGGAATGGAAGGGCTATGGGTGATAGGGAAGCTGCGGGGAAGACGGGGTGGATTCAGGTGGGGATGGGGAGAAATGGGCAACTATGCATTTTAAAAGATCCAGGAGCAAGTTCTGCCAACTCATGTAGGAAAATATTGCAGAAAACCAGGAAAGGGATAATGCATCCATTAAGGTCTTGATGGTGGAAACATGCATTGCTTTGTTCGTATTCAAGAAGTGTTCTGCAGCAGTTGGAGGCTAAAATAGAAGATTTGGAGATAAACCAGTTGAAGGAGATGGGAGTGTCAGGGATGAAGACTGGGTGCCTAAAGTGCCTAACAGCATCGATAGTGGTGCCAGTCACTGAGGGAGGGAAGCTCTGCACCCAGATCCATTTTGGGGAAGAAGATCACAGATTCATTTTTAGAAAAGTTGCTTTTGAGGTGTGTTTGAGGTATCTAAGAGGAGTTCTCACATGCAGGTCCGGAACTCAAAGAAGAGGTTGGGGCTGCAGATAAGCAACCACCATGCTCCTGCTTACTTTTAAAAGCTGACACTCTTTCCCCTGCAGAGGCCGGTACCTTGCCCTATCCCAGTTCCATCTCTTTTATTTATTTTTGAGGGGCGTGGGGCAGAGGAAGAGAGAGAGAGAATCTTAAGCAGGCTTCATACCCGATGCGGAGCCCCATGCAGGGCTCGATCTCACAACCCTGAGATCAGGACCTGAGCTGAAATCAACAGTTAGACACTTAGCGGACTGAGCCACCCAGGTGCACAGCTCTGCTATTCTGAAGCGAATCAAGGAGCCAAAGAGAGTTTATATCCAAGTTCAATTGTTGAACACATGCTTCGGGGGAAAGAACGTGAAGGGTTAGAAATCAGATGTGCCAGCGTGAAGGGGGAGCACATCCATCTCACGTAATTTGGAAAGAATTGAGGTCTCACATTAGCCATTCATATAAGCCCTGAAGTAGCTGATTAATGCTGTGCTGGCTAATGAGCTAACTGGATGATAGGAGTGTGTTTTGGAAAGGGATCTTCAAAGTTATCTAGACCAATGCATGCCTTTTGCAGTTGAAGAAATTTAGGTCCAGGGAGGATAAATGGCTTATCCAAGTTCATCCTGCATATTAACGACAGAGGATGGCTACCATCTATCCCAATTTATTTCACTGTCCTACTTGGCTCTTCCCTGGAATTCTGGTTGTGAAAGGAATGATGTGGAGTATTATTCCACTGCCTTGCACTTCAGAGTATAGATGTTGATCAAATAGCCCCAGGCCCCTTTAGTTGAAGAGAAAGTGTTTTGTTGCATTTTGCTGGCACATACTCATGAATCCCCCCCCCCAACTGAAATCCAGAATAGCTTAGATAATGATATGAACTTTAGCTACCCATTTAGCAGTCTCTTATAGCAGCCAGCAATTTTAGTTTATTGCTGTCCCAAGAGGGGGACGGGGGGTGGCAACAGTATAAGAAACAAGCTAATAAATTTGTTTTTAAAACCCAACGTCCTCCTCCCTCCCCCCAGCAAATGTTGTAAATTCTGGGCATTTATGGTTTGCTTGAGGAAGCAAGCTCAGTGTCAAAAGTGTTTTAATAGCCTTTGATTTACTTTTTAAGTGCTTATTAGGATGACTGATGACAGTGTTTTGAAGCCAATCACAGACTTGGGAGAGACAGGAATTCATTGCTGTCTTCTCCTTGACTGGTGTGTGTTGGTTTGTTAGGTTTGGGGAGGGACTCACAAGCAGAGCAGAGACTCCCCCTGCATTTCCTTTTCTCTGTGAGCGGCAGGTGGCTCTTCTTTATTCCTTTTGTCACTTAAAGGGATGTGGTTTGGGCACAAGGAAATTCCTTAGGCTTCTGTCCCTCAAATGCGCAGTTCCAGAAGCCACCCACTGGGTAGGAACGGAGGGGCCTGCTCTCAGGGCTTCCCCCTGCCTTCAAGATTTACAGGAAAAATTGTCCCTCTATATTAAGTCATGGATTCAGACAAGAACCAGCGTTCCATCTCGCACGCCTCAAAGTCCTACTGAAAAGTAAACCAGGAGGTTGAAACAGTAATTGGCTTGGGTTTTCATTTGTTCAGGCCATAACCGCCTCACCGTGCATAGTCCTGGCGGGGTGAGCTGTGACACCCCTCTCTCCTTAATAGACAGAATTAAGTTGCATTTCATCCTGTGCTCATTCTCCAAATCCCCAATGGCCAGAGTAACTGAGAAGGCAGTGGAAGTGGGCTTTTCAGATGTAAATACCATCCCCTCTGCATGAAAATCCATGAAGTCAGTTCCTGGGTCTTTACTTACAAGACATTTAGATGAAGAATCAGTGTATTTCAGTTCTAGCAGCATTTTTCTTCCCTCTAAATCCAGGCACAGTGTTCATCAATTTGTTTTAATAATGCCTGGGGAGCCTCTGGTTCCAGCATTGAATAATGGACATTCGCAGTGCTTGCTGCTTTAAATACTTTCTAAATTTGTGTTCCCTTCTGTGCAAAAGGCAAATTGACAGGAAGGAGATTTTCATTTTTCTCATTCTAAAGAGAACTGATGTAGAGGAGTGTGTTTTAGTAATGACACCTGGCCCAAGAAAAAGACACTTTGCCAATGTTGTCCCTGCATTTTTTTCCCCCCTTTTCACTGCCCAGTGGCTTTGCCATTTAGCAGAGGCTCGAAATCTGACTGCCTGCCTCTCAGAATCTTGTATGAAGCTTTCAAAACTTCAGCAGCACGGGTCCCACATTTGGGTGTCTGGAGTAGAATCTGGGTGCCTAGACTCAAGCTCAAGGAGTTCAGTTCTGCTTGTGCAACCAGAATGAAGAACCCCCAAAAGATTATGCTGTCCAGAAGGGATTATACAACTCTCTCATGTAATCGCATAGAGAGCAGAAGTTCTAAACCTTTGTGGACTTAGATGCTCTGGGGAGCCTGCTGAAATGCAAATTCTCTGGCCCCCAGAGACTCTGATTCCTGTTGGTCAGGGGTGAATACTAGGCATCTACAATTTAACAAGACCTTCTTGTGCAAGAAATAAAAGGAGCATCTCATGAAATAAAGTGGTGCAGGCAGATTGGCAGGTGCCTTTGCTCTTATGTTTTGCTTGTTTTTGTGTTACTCTTGTTTGGTTATTCTGACTTCTAGGATTTGGCCAGTTTAAGCATAACTGAATTTCATTCCCACATCTCTCCATGCACAGTAGGTGCAGCCTTACTATCTAGCCATGGTTAACCTAAAGCAGTAGTTCCCAAGCAGTCTTTTTTTTTTTTCTTTAAAGATTTTTATTTATTATTTGTCAGAGAGAGAGAGAGAGAGAGAGAACAAGCAGGGGGAGCAGCAGAGGGAGAGGGTGAAGCAGGCTCCTCACTGAGCAAGAAGCCGGATGTGGGACTCGATCCCAGGACCCTGGGATCATGACCTGAGCTGAAGGCAGATGCTTAACGACTGAGCCACCCAGGCGTCCCATTCCCAAGCAGTCTTAATATTTGAGGAACTGTTAATATAAATGGATCCCCGAACCCCTATGCCCACCAAGAGATCCTAGTTAAATCGGTTTGGGATGGTGCTCAGACTAGTATTTTAAAAATAATTTCCCCATGTAATTTCTAAGATGCAACCAAGATTGAGAACCATTTCCTAGAAAAATGTACAAAGCCCAGGAGCTCTTGGATTGGCCAAGAAATGCAAAGAGCTTTAACTGTGACCACAGATACTGACAGTGCTGATGGGGTCAGGTCTTCTGTCCTTGGGGACTGCACTACCTGATACAGAGGTCAGGATCCTGACTCCCTGATACTGATATCATGAAGCTAATCTTCATGTCGAGGGGCACCTGGGTGGCTCAGTCAGTTAAGCATCCAGCTCTTGATTTTGGATTGGGTCTTGATCTCAGGGTCCTGGGATCAGGCCCTGCTTCTGGCTCTGTGCTCAGTGGGGAGTCAGCTTGGGGATCTTTCTCTCTCTCCTTCTGCCCCTCTCCCCCCTTGTTCTCTATCTCTCTCTCTCTTGCCAATAAATAATAAATCTTTAGGAAAAAAGTCAAGAGAAGGAAAAAAAGGACATACTTAGGTTTTGTTCTTATTACTGGACTCCAAGGGTGATGTCGATATCATCTGCTGTTGCAGTAGGGAATCCCAGTGTTTGCCTGGCTGGGGGTACACTTGTTCATGGACTCCTGAGTGACACATCAAGCAGGGAACTTATGGATGAAAGAAACTCTCTTTTCTTTGAAAAGGCTCGTTTTTGGTTGTTGAAACTAATCTATAGATACCGTTAGTAACAACACATAGTTCATGGACGTCAACTGAAAATTAACACCATGTACTTGTCCAGTACTTTCCAGTTTACAAAACCCTTTCACACACATTTTCCCCTTGACCTTTAGAAGAGATCTGGGAACTGGACCCATTGAAGCCAGTGGGGTTCAGAGAATTTAAATGATTTATCCAAGGGCACAGGACAAGAACAGACCAGACAATATTGGGGTACAGGAGTCAAGTCTTGTGATTCTGCTTCTAAATGCAGACAGTTATAATAGTTGGGACATGGATAGACATATTTAAAATGTTAATTATTGGGCTCCTGGGTGGCTCAGTCGTTAAGCGTCTGCCTTCGACTCGGGTCATGATCCCAGGGTCCTGGGATCGGGATCGAGCCCCGCATTGGGCTTCCTGCTCAGCAGGGAGCCTGCTTCTCCCTCTCCCACTCCCCCTGCTTGTGTTCCTGCTCTTGCTATGTCTCTCTCTGTCAAATAAATAAATAAAATCTTAAAATAAAATAAAATAAAATGTTAATTATTGCTACTTATTTTACAAACATGAATCAATGATTCACAGCACATCAGACCTATGATGTCATGGTTGTTAGCTTAGAGCAGGTCCAAGAAAAATAGTTGAGTTGATTTAAAGAAGAAAAAAGAAAAGTGGGATGAATAATAGCACATGCGATCCAGCAATTAGATGGAATCCCACTGGTGGCACACAGAAGACCTTGGCTGGGCCATGCTGCTGTAATCGTGCCATCGGTGTGAGTTTGTGTGTGTGTGTGTGTGTTCAGACAATAATCACTGGATAAGTTAAATAGAGAAAAACTGTGCTGTCTAAAACTACTTCCTATGGCTTCCTTTGCCTTCCATGGGAGACAGTTGTAGTAAGTGATGTTATTGATATCTGCACACTAATTGCTCCCTGCAGGAGGAGTCAGGTTGCTAACTTGTGCATGACCCTCTGTCTAGGGCAAACACTAAAGAGGCTTTACTCTGTGCCAGGCACCTGATGAGCACCTTTCCTGTGTCATCTCAGGTACACCTCATGCAACCCCATGGCTTGATATTATATATATATATATATATATATATCCTCGTATCCTACTCTGTGCAGTAGCCCACCCTGGTTTCACACTGTAGAAAACCAGGCTCCTGGCATCCAGAGCCCCATCCTCAACTCCTTCCCTGCATCTCAACCAGTTACAGACTTTGCATATGAAAAGGGAGCAGGGTCAAATCTAAGTTTGCAGGCAGAGGCCAAAGAGAACAGAACTGTTCTGCATTACGTATTTAGCAAAGCTGTTTTACTTTGTTAAAGCAGAATGATGTGGCTAAAAAAGAACATCCAGTAAGTAGGCATGAGTGAAAATTACTAAAGAACTTTTGAAGTCATTTTTCCTGCCATGGTATACAACATGGTTTCCCTCCCACTGTGCCAAGCTCTGGAGACCTTAACTCCCCGCAGATCGGTAACCATATTGTAGCAATACCTGTGCATGTGTTGTGTGGATACATATCGTTTGGTCTGTGTGTGTCCGTGTGTGAGTGTATGTTGTGATGTGTGTGTGTGTGTGTGTGTGTGTGTGTGTGTAGAGAGATCAAGCAAAGGGGACTGGATTTTGTAGATGAGAGGCAAAGGAACAGTCACTAGAGGTCATAGGTAAGAGCGATGGAGAAACCAGTTTGGAATTGGAAGTAATTTGAAAATGAAATATTTTGGGGCGCCTCAGATGGTTAAGCATCTGCCTTCGGCTCAGGTCATGATCCCAGGGTTCTGGGATCGAGCCCCGCATCGGGCTCCCTGCTCCTCGGGGAGTCTGCTTCTCCCCCTCCCTCTGCTTCTCCCCCTGCTCATGCTCTCTCTCTCTCTCTCTCTCTGTATCTCTGTGTCGCGAATGAATAAATAAAAAAAAAGAAAGAAAATGAAATATTTTGAGAATGCATAAAAATCTTGAGAAGGATGTGGGGGTAAAGAGATTAAACTGTTAACTGGGATAAACAAGCACACATTACCACTCCCCCGTTTATACAGTAGTGTGTAGTCGCTAGCAAGGGCATTATCTGCGTGTTCTTGGCAGAGGCGTAGTAGGGAGGGACATGGGCATGTGGATTTCAGAGGTGATGTGATGCCATGGACTGGGAGCAAAGAATCCCTGTCTCTTTAACTGTGTGTACATGTGTGAGTCTGCATTTCTGTATTTCAGTTTCTATTCCAGAGTATATTTTCTCTGTCCCTCTCTTGCCGCACTTTATATTCTCCTACTCTCTACCTGTAGCCACTTGGCAGGGAAAAGATGATGACTTATGACAAACAGAAATACGTTCTTTTCACCCCAGTGAAGTCAGCGAGGGTCCTCAGCATGAGAACTGTGGATTGAGGGCAAGGAAGGCAGCCATGAAGCCAGCATAAAATTGAATACAGTCCTTAAAGACCATGTGTTCTGTGGAATTTCAAAAGGCTGTGTCAGAGCCTTCTTCCCAAATACCAAAGGGGCTAGTATCCTACAGCCCGAGAGGGAAGGAGGTGGAGAGGGCAAGATATCGCTTGCCTAGTGGATGTTGTATGATTAGCCAAGGTATGCATCGCAGGGAAAAGCTGACCCTGAAAAATGGCATACATTTCCTGCAAAGCATCTGAAGGAGCAAGGAAGACAGGAAGGGTACAAGGACTATGAAGACAAAACAATGGAGTGCATGGAATGTTTAAAGTTGGTTGGAGGGACAGGAATTGGGCGGCAGAGCCTAAAGATTTGTAGTGTGGACTTCAGTGGTTTCCATACATGCAGGTTGGGACAATTCTTGAAGTTGTAAATGAACCTCCCAGGAGCTGACTAGGAGAAGCAGAGCAGTGCAGTCGCCTACCTACCTGGGATGGCTTCTCGGGCCGCAAAGGGAACAATTCTGTTGCAAGGTCCCTCCAGTGTTCAGGGTGTACTAAGGGGCCCTTGGGAAAGAGTAGACAGTGTATCCTACTTAAGATGCATCCAGCTTGACTCTCAGAGGGAATAAACTTAATTACACAGTGACATTCTTCAGCTGAACAGCTAATGCAGAGAAGTCAACCCTATCAACCATGCCAATCCAGAGAAAGGACAAAATTGATCATTGGAATAAAAGGGGATCAATGCTAAGAGATCCTAGAAGCCTTCAGTGTTGATAGGCAAGTTATATTAGCTTCAGGTTTAACATCTGAATTCTGAGTAATTGTGTGTTCACAAAACTTCTTAGTACTACTCAGTGGTAAAAACACCTATTGCAAACATTAAACATTTCCAAGATGGTTGGGGAATTAAGACAAGGAATACGAACACATGCCCAGAGGTCCTCTGGAACTGTTGCCCGACAATGATGAGGGGGATGCAGGTACTTGGGTTTAACAGTAGATAAGCTGTCATGCTAGGTTCCAGGGTTGGGGGCAGAGACATAAATACATACGGAGACATGTAAATCATGATTACTGACCACTGCAGGGAGACCTCTGCCCAGAGAAAGTGGTTGAATAAAAACTTAAGGTGGCATATTTTGAGAGAAAAATTATGGTACATTTATTACTTCTGAGGAAGGACAGTAGTCAGTGGCTGTTAATGAAGCTTTCCTAGGAAATTTGGAACCAGGACTATGCTTAGAGTATGTATGAGTCGAGTTTCTATATGTGAGGCATAATCTTGTTTGACCTTATTCGTAGATATTACTATTTTATTTTTGTTATCAAAATGAAAATACTCTGATTACTTTTCTAATTATCAGAGTAACATTTATTTCCTAAATGTTAGAAAAACAGAAGCATATAAAATCTGTATCTCTGTACACTAGGATAATAATTTTTGATATTTGTATATGTATGTTCCTTTATTTCTGTATGTGTAGGTACAAATAGGGAGCTGGTTTAATCATAGTACATTTGATCTATGTCCTTTTTTTCTCATTTTAGTGTGTACTAATCATATTTCCACGTCATTATCTTAATGTGACTGTATTTAATGGATATATAAAAAATGTTTGCCAATGCCCCCATTATTGGACATTAGGTTCTTTCTGATGTGATACTATTATTTGTGATACTGAGATAGAATCCTTTGACCTAGCCGGGAGCCTGGGTGGCTCAGATGGTTAAGTGTCTGCCTTTGGCTCACGTCATGATCCCAGGGTCCTGGGATCGAGCCCTGCATTGGGCTACCTGACTGGCGGGGAGCCTGCTTCTCCCTCTCCCTCTGCTTGCTGCTCCCTCCTCCCCGCTTGTGCTCCTTCTGTCTCTCCCTCTCTCTCTGTCAAATAAATAAATAAAATCTTTTTTTTTTTTTTAAAGAATCGTTTGACTTAGCAATTTCACTGCTAGGAAATAATGAAGAAATCTTGTAAAGATTCACACAAAATGATTTGAACAGTTACTCTCTGGAATAGGTGCACTGAATATACACCTACCTGCAAGTTATTTGAGTGCTTGTTTGCCCACACACTTGGAAAGAAGGCTTGGTGAAGTAGCTTTTTTTTTTTTTTTTTGGTCTGTATGTCCTTTATAGTGTCTTGAGTCTGATTCTTTCTGTATTATGGCAAGTTGGTCACTTGGCACATCCCTCAATCGTGTGCTCAGCTATTGATTTAGAGATGCTTTGGGACCCAAGCAGAATGTTGATTTCCATACTGTGGTCTCTCAGGTTTGTATTTAAGGAGACTCACCTGTTATTACAACTTATAGTTGTTGAACCTAAATGTTTCCCCAAAGGAGAGAGAGGTGTTGATATGAGATGGATGAGATTGGGTTATAAGAGGATAGAAACTGACTTAGTTATAACCTCAGAGACCATACGAAGAGTTTACAATAAATTACGGAGGTCACTGTTCATAAATTGTGAGATTGTTTTAAAGCATTCCGGAACTTCCTAACTCAAATTCAGTGTTTCTGCAGTTGATAGTAGATTTGGCTGGCATGCATTCTAAGTCATCCTTCTGACGCAAAAACACATCACACACGCTTGCACATGTGAATTGGTGCTTGTATTACAGGCAAAGGAAGTGAGAATCAGGGAAGTAGAGTAATTTGATGGAAGTTAGACGTGGATTATTGGAAAACCAGAGTCCTGAATGCCCAGGCTTGTTGGCAAATTCGTTCCCTCTTCCATGATAATTAACTGTTTTAATTATAAAATTACTTGGAGTGAAAATTACATACATATTTTAAAAATCACTCACAAAATAACCTTACTCTGTAGCCTTTTTTGAGGAGGGGGGAGACATGGAAGAATGAGTAATAGTATGTTACCTTTTAATAATCCTGCCCCATATAAGTTACAGGGACGAAAAGTACAGCATAGAGAATGTCGTCAATAATGTTGTAATAATGTTGTAATAATGTTGTATGGTAATGGTAATTACACTTATCATGGTGAGCATTTCATAAGGCATGTAGTTGTCAAATTACTATGCTGTACACCTGAAACCACTATAACATTCTATGTCAACTATGCTGCAATTAAAAAAAAAAATTACCCCTAAGTTCTAGTTTTTCAAATCTTTATTACATTTGGTAATACCGATTTTCTTAGAAACGTATTTATTTATTTATTTATTTATTTATTTATTTTTATTTTTTTTTAAAGATTTTATTTATTTATTTGAGAGAGAGAGAATGAGAGAGAGCACGAGAGGGAAGAGGGTCAGAGGGAGAAGCAGACCCCCCGCTGAGCAGGGAGCCCGACGTGGGACTCGATCCCGGGACTCCAGGATCATGACCTGAACCGAAGGCAGTCGCTTAACCAACTGAGCCACCCAGGCGCCCTAGAAATGTATTTATTTGACCTAGATTTTCAAATATATCTACACTGAGTAGAGGAATTCATATATTTTTTTAACACTGCATTTATCTTTTCCTTCTCCAGTTTTATCTCTTTGCTTTTCTATTAATAAATTCACCAGAGTCACGTCTTAGTGCTTAATATTCATATACTAATTATGTTTGCCTAAGAAGCAACTCCTGGATTTATTGAGCAATTTTAATATTTTTCTTTTTTTTCCTCTTCTCTAAGTCATCCTTTCCTGCCTTTATTTTTATGATTTCCTTTCTCCTGCTTTTGTCTGTAAAAATTATGGTTATTTTTTACCTTCTTAAATTTAATAATTACCTCTTTTATTGCTTTCATTTTAACTACTTAATTATTAAAGCATTGAGGCAAAGCATTTATTTTAAATGCACAGTAGAGTTGTGGTATAGCCCATGTTTTGATAATAGTATTTGCATTTTCATTATTTTCTAATTAGTCTCTAATTGTAGTTTTTCCTCTTTCATTCAGTGCTTCTTTGGAGAGTGTTTTTGGTTTCTTAGTATAACATTGCTCTTATTTAAAAAATTATCTAATAATCTCATTTTACTTCTTGAAGTTAGCAAGTTATGTAGCCCAATATAAAAGTCACAGGTCCCACCTCTCCTCCTCATTTTACACCAGATGTCTACACCCAAGTTGGCCAACAGGGGTCCACTCTGTTGGACCCATCTGTGAGATAATTAGGTAGGCTTTTTCCAAATTTGGCATAGTTTAGCTATAATCTTATTTTCCCCTTCTATGGCTGGGCATCTTTCCATGATTTTATGGGTTTGTCCAAAGGAGGGGAGAGAGATATGGATGCTGCTAACAGTTCTATCAAAAACAGTTAATGATCTATTTCAAGTCTCAGTGTAAGCACTCAGGATGCTTGACTTCTTTCCTCTCAAGCCCCAGGGTGTGATTTGTCTTAATACTAAACTCCTGTGGTCCTTAGCTGCATTCCTCTCTGGCATGTCTCGCTTTTCCCCTTTCTGGGGCTGAGCCATTGAATATGGATCTCCTCTTCTCCATTAGAAAGTAAGCTCTTAGAAGCATTCTTACATGTTCTGGTTTCTTTTATATGTCTGAAGATAGACCTGAGCATATACCATACACATAATAAGCTCCGAGTAAAGGTTTTTGTTTTAAACTTTAAATCTTGAAACCAAGTTTAAATTCTCAAATTGATGTAAATCTACTTGATTTGTCAAATTTCAGCAAATTTCATGGCCACCTCTGAGACTGATGGAGAAAGGCAGAGCTGAATGTATGCATTTACTGTATGGTGCATTTCCCTGGTGTCAACTACTGAAAATATTCCAAAGGAGAGATTTAAAGGTTGATATCCACGATCCCAGTAGCAAATACGTGAACTTTGGCAATGCTGATTCATTTCTCTCTGCTTCCTCCATAAGCAAAAAGAAGCTATGTTTTCCTAGAGCTATGACTCCTAATTCCTAGACTCTGCATTAGGGCTAGGAAGAAGGTTGATTTTTCTAAGTTATTACAAGGCAAACAATGGCAAAGATGCAAACCCCATCACTTGTCTAGGAGAAACCGCAGTCAGCTGGCAAATAAAACCATCTAGTCTTTTGCAAACCAGGGATGTACATTATAGGATTTACATACAGCTATCATCCAGTCCCTAAGACAAAACCAAACAAATGAAGAAAGGAAACCTTTTCCCAAGCTCATGAGGAATCTCATAGTAAGTAGGATTTGATTTCTTTGTCCCACTGAGAAGGTTGTTATTAGTGTAATTTAAAAGTAATTAACAATACATTTGGTTTAACTGTTGCTTTCTCTTCAAAATGTTCATTCTTTCTTGTCTCTGAGAAAGTCCTGCTGGGTCAGTTTGATCTTTCAGAATAAACAATGTTCATTAATTTACAGAAATTTTAGGCAAAAGCATTAAGAGATGATGGTGTGGGAAATCACCACAGAGCCAAGTCAAAACAGAATTGTTTTGAATTTATTTTTTTAATTTTCTAACAGTTATTTTGCTGCAACTTTTAAGAAATGACAAGAAGCATCCGGCATTCACAGTGAACCTCTCTTTTTTTTCTCAATTCAGGAAAACAGTTCATTATCAGATACATGACCTTGGCTTTGCTGCTTTTTATAAAGCTTGTCAGTTGTTGCCCTAATTGAAATTACTACAGAAACAAATGCCTTCGTTGGGGTCCATCAACTCTTAGAATTAGCAAATACCCATTAACAAGACTCTCCAGTGGTGGATATTAGGATTGAAAACATTAAAACAGAAGGAAAAAAGAGGCATGCACCGTGCAAACTTGGAGGATGAATTAGACAAAGGGAACGGCTACATAAATTACTTTGTTTATTTCACCTGTTAGTACTCGTTCTTGATTCAATGCCTAATACCCTGTTATGCAGGGATATCCATCCATAGATTCACTTTCCAGGCATAGCCAATCCAGATATTTTAAAATAACTTCACATAAATATAAATATTATGCATGTGTATTACAGAAAGTTTGGAAATTTCACAAGCGTTGGTAAGAAAATAAGTCACCCATAATTCCATTGCAAAGTATAATAATTATGAATCACTTGATGTTTTCTTCCTGTCTTTTAATCTAGGTTTATTAACATTAAAAAAATAAGCTCATACCATATATAAAACTATAAACCCTACATGTTTTAAAACTTTATATATTATTTTCTATGTCATTCTGTAGCTTTCAAGATCTCAAATTTTAATGTTTTAAGTATTCTAACATATGTTTCAATAGTTATTTTTCTTCTCTTCGTTGGCATTTAGGTGATTTTTTAATCGGCTATTATAAATAATAATGTGATTTCAGGACATATTTTGGTTATATATGTAGGTGTGAGTTATATCCTTAAGGTAAATCTATAGGGGAAAAATATTTTAAATTAAAGGTTAGGGACTATTTTTAAAATTACTCATCCAATTTCAGGATCTGTATTAAGGCTCCTATTACAAAATGCCAAGTTAATTTTCAAATATGTTCTCCCAGTTTATACTTCCACTGACATTATACCAAGTGCCTATTTTGCTGGTTACACAAGCATTGCACATTATCTTGGTGCAATATTAATCTCTGTTTATTTTAAAATAGAATAATAAAATCTCATTTTTAAAGCTTTGTGTATCGATGGAAGTTGAGAATTTAAATGTGTTCTTTTTCATTTCTTCATGTTGTAGATAAATTTGTATCTCTTACATACTTTTCTGCCTTGTCTGGTTTTCATCTAAAAAAATAACTGTAGGTTCATGTACTGCATTTGTATATTTTGTGCATTGCATTGGGCTGCTTTCTAGTTATTGTGGATGAATCCCTTGTATCCTGGATGATCATCATGATGGCAGCACAGTTCCCAAGACTCTGGAGTGATCCTTGTGTTTGGCCCTAATGTTCTCTTAGGGAGAGAGTTCGGCTTGTGACTCTGTAAATGCTGTGCTATAAACTTTCTCTATAGAGCAGCCTTTTAAAGATTTTATTTATTTATTTGACAGAGACAGAGACAGCGAGAGCGGGAACACAAGCAGGGGGAGTGGGAGAGGGAGAAGCAGGCATCCTGCTGAGCCAGGAGCCCGATGTGGGACTCGATCCCAGGACCCTGGGATCATGACCTGAGCCGAAGGCAGTCGCTTAACCAACTGAGCCACCCAGGTGCCCCAGGAGCAGCCTTTTAGATGGAGGGTACCATCAGCAACTGGTATGCAAACTTTTTAATTAAAGATGCTAGAAAGACTAGTGAAAAAACAAAGCTGGTGGGGGAAAAAAAACCATGAAGTCCTACTTAAGGTAGATTGTCTCTTCAATTACATGTTCTAAACTAATGCAAGTTTAAGCTCTCTATACCTCAGTTTCCTCAAATGTGTAATAAAGATGATATGAGTTGCTACTTCACAGAGTTACAGAACTGTTTTTAAACTTAAAAACAAAAGTAGTATTGGAAACTGTCTTAGATGAGTTTCCCGGAAACAGATTCTGGGAGTACCATTCTGGTATAAGATATTTATTGTGAGATGATCCCTGGAAACCAAATTTGAACAGTGGGAAAGTGAGATAGGCATAGGAAGGGTACAATAAAGCATACATTATCAAATCAGTCAACACTATGGGTGATTAGACCAGGAAAGTCTGGGAGTCAGTGTAGAACTCACACCCCTGAGTTACTCTATAGAAGGGTGAGGGAATTAGATTATTTATATACCAACTTTTATCAGTGTTTGATTGAGGACTGCCGCAGGGGCTGTTAATGCCCTACACCCCCTGCCTGCTTCTGTAATCGCTGGAGAGGAGGAGGGCTCCTGAAACCCTAGAAAAGCCACAGGCATTTGGAAATAGGGTTATGAATACATTATTGTCGTTGTGAAGCCAAGGAGTGTTGGGTTAGAGGACTGGCAGCTTAGCTAATATCCAGTACCAGAGGGACTGTAGGTCCCTAGATAGTCTGTACCTTAACATCGCTGTGATCAGCATGCCCTACCTCAAACACAAGCAATGTGACTTCTGATTTCAGTTCTAGTTAATAAACATTGTTGCCAGACACTGTGATAGCCACTGGGGATATAATGACTAAGACATGGATTCTGGATTCAAACAGCTCACAATCTTGTTATTATAAACAAAGGAGTAAGCCAGCAGTGTGATAAATATACAATATTGCAAATGCAAAATCAGGGTTTGATGAAAATTTTTTGGAGAGACAACCATGAGAACTCACAAAGCGAAGTCACATCTATTTAGTAGGTGGTTTGGAGGGTAGTTCCAGGAGAAGTAACCTTTGAGCTTCCTTTTGAGAAATAAGTAGATGATAGCCTGTCAAGGAAGGAGGAGGTGGATACCCTAGGGAGAAAATCTGTATAATATAACATAATGAGTAAAAGCATGGGGTAATGAAATAAGATGGTTTACAAGTACTTCCATATACCTGGAAGGAAGGGTTCATTTGGTCAAGTGATAGTTGTTGAGTCTCGAGAGCCATACTAGTTCTAGGTCATAGAGGACCGGTAGAAGAAGGGGTGAGAACCTTGGGAAAGTCTTGACAGGTCACGGAAAAACTTTACACAGAAGGTGTTTTGAGTGCTATTTGGAAGATACTTTGTACAAACATGATTCTGGAAGCAAAGAGACCAGTGTAGGGGCAACTAGAAATTATAGCAAAAAAGAAGTAAGCCCTAGTGGCAGGAGAGATTCAAGTGATGGTAACGAGGGTGGAGTCAAAAGGATGTAAGCACTGAGTAATGTATAGAATTGTTGAATCACTGTATTGAACACCTGAAAATAATATAACAGTAATATACTGTTAACTATAGTGGAATTAAAATTAAAAATAAAAAAAAAGGTTGTGAGATAGGTCATGGGGGTTGGGGAATCAGATGAGTGAGGTTGATTTTCAAGATTTCAAGCATGCAACTGACTGCATGCTTATGCCACTCATCAAGTGGGTGCTGGAGAGAGAGAGACAATTTATGGGATGGAGGATGGGATGATATAATAGGGCAGGGTGTTGCTTTCTCTCTTTAGTATCCACCATCCCTTCCCTTCTTCTTCCTCATTAGTGTCTAGTTGAATCTTCAGTGTCAGTTGGGCAGATTTCCTTTTTCTTGCCAAACACATTTTATGAAATCCTCAGGGCTCAGTGGGGAATCCATACAGAGAACTTCATGGCTGCCATTTGGGTTCATGTGTAGACTGAAAAAGCAAATGAGTTGGAATAAGGTGGGTTTTTCACTGCTACACAAGAAACAAACAAATAAACATGATTTAACCCTGGCTTCTCAATCCAGCAGTCTTCCCACCTACCAGTAGGATTTTGGAATGGGCCCCTTAGCACCTGGAGAGATTGTTGTGAGAAATTAACAACATAAGGAGTAAATATATGCCTAGTAACCCTTAAGGACCATGTTAATATAAAAGCAGTTAATTCATGAAATAAGGGAAAGGGAAATTAAGTAAAAAAAAAAAAATAAAAGCAACACTCTCATAAAAGTTGTCAAGAACATACAGTGGGTCCCTTACCTTTGAACTGGGGACAGAATATAAATAATTGTGCTTTACAGTTTGTGGGAAAAGGTGATAATAAAGATAAAGGCATAAATGCATGACTTAGAACAGGGCAAGAAACCATCAGGATGGTAAATAAAATTAGGAGCCATTTCTTAGGAGAAAAATAAGGAAGGGAAAACAGAGTAAAAGGAATGATATAATCAGACTAGCAGTCCCATGTGTCTTTCATTCCCCACAAGTCTGGCCCTGGCTCCTATCAAACACACCACCCGCATCTTTTCAGCAATGTAACCTGGATCTGCACCCTGAGAGCCACCTCCCAGCCCCCACACAGAAATTCATCTTCTGATTAGTGGTGGTGGCTATTCGTTTGACACTGGGACTGTGGCTTCCTGTGCCATGTGGATTTTGGAATGGTTGACATGGTTGTTCTTTCATGAATAATCAGAGGAAGATTATGGATGTGGGCAGCTAACTAGTCCCTCATTTACCTATAAAACTTCTGCATAGAAAGTACAACAGAAGAACAGAAATCTTGCTGAAGAAGTTGGTTGTCAGACGTCTAATTAAATGAGAGGATGATTAGCAGGCTCAGTGCCATGGGTGAGTTTGTTTTAATAGTGTTTGGGACATCGGTGGGCAGGACAGCAGCTGATCAGCATGAGTTGAAAGAAATCTGAAGAGCAGAATAACAAGAAATGTGGAGATATTTTCAAAACCTTGCCTTAAAAAGAATCAAGGGGAGGGGAGGCTGTCCCAGGGCTCTAGTAGCTTGTTGAGATGGCAGCCACAGCATTGCTTTTTTGAAGTTACTTGTGCAAATAAACATTGTCAGGTAGGATTTGCTATTTGCAAGCAGCAGGAACCAACTCTGTCTAATTAACTGAAGGGAAGTTTACTTGCAGGATAATTGGTGCTCGTGGAATCAATAGAGGTGATGTCCCAGCTTGGGAATGGATGGTGGCCAAAGCTGTGTCAAGAGGTCTGAAAGACAGGGACTTCGGCGCCATCATGTCAGGATGCTGATAGCACATGTCCAAACTCAAGTGTTTCTTCCATTCCTATGTTTCTCACTTCAAGTTTAAAATCCTGGGCTAGCATGTCCCGCTGGCTAAGCTTCGGCTACAGGATCACTCTGTGGTTCTACAGAGTGGAAGGAAAAGGACTCTAACCCCTTTGAATTCTACAGAGAGAAGACACCTGCTTTTAACCATCTCCCAAGATTCTTCTCAGTGGTGGAGAGAGAATTCCCTATAAAGGAATTTGGATGTTGGGAAGGAAGAATGGGTTTTAAGTCACAAACGTGCACGTGCGTGTGTGCACACGCGTGTGCACACACGCACACACACACGGGAAGGCAAATTTCCAGTGTGGAAGTGGTATGGAGGTGGTAGGAAAATCCAGCCATAAAAGTTTATTTTTTTTATAATGGAATTATCAGATAGTAAGATTTCAGGCCAAGGAGAAATAAATAGAAAAGGTGCATTCCTTTTTTTACAGGCCATAGTGTAAGGGTAAACCGAAAGAGAAAAAGGGTCAAGAAAAGCAAATAGCAGATTAATCATGGGGCAACCAAATATCCTCAAACCTCTCTGCCATTTCTGGGCCCAGGCACAAAAAATAAAATAGTATTTGGGGCAGAAACAATGGAAATGGAGTGGGTAGGATGTCAGAATACCTGAGCTTGTGACCTTGAGTTATTTCAGCTTTTCTCCTAAACTCTAATAAACTGAGGTTCAGCTCTAATATCTAATACTATGGGTGGATGCTCTAATTTGGAGAAAGTTTCTAGAGAGTGTACATCTGGTATGTTTGCTAAGTTTATTTTTATCTCCTTAAACATATAATGTAAAATTTATATATAATATAAATAATTTACAATTAGAACAATATAAAATTTATCATCTTAACCATTTTTAAGTATACGGTTCAGTAGTGTTAAATATATTCACATTGTTGTAAAGCGGATCTCCAGAACTTTTTCATCTTGTATATCTAAAACTCTACACTCATTAAGCAATAACTACCCTTTCTTCCCTCCCATAACCCCTGGTAGCCACCATTTATTTTCTGTTTCTGTGACTTTGACTACTTTAGAATGCTTAGTTAAGTAAGTGGAATCATACAATATTTGTCTTTTTGGGACTAGCTCATTTGCCTAAGGGAAATGTCCTCAAGGTATATCCATGTTGTAGTACAGGACAGAATTTTCTTTCTTTTCCATTGTGTGTGTGTGTGTGTGTGTATCACGTTTGTTTTTCCACTCATCCATTGATGGACATTTGGGTTGCATTTTATGTTCTGGCTATTGTGTATTGTGAATAATGCTGCTGTGAACATGGGTGTGCAAACAGCTCTTTGGAACTCTGCTTTCAATTATCTTAGGTATATACCAAAAGTAGGATTGTAATCATCAATCATGGTGATTCTATATAATTCTTTTTAAATCATCATGATAATTCTATTTTTAATTTTCTGAGGAACTTCCATACTGTTTTCCATAGTGGTTGTACCATTTTATAATCTCACCAACAGTGCACACAGGTTGCAAGTTATCTATTTCTTCACCAACTTCATTTTATCTTTTCAACAAAAACTGTGCTTAAAAGTCATAGACCATATACAGAATTAATGTCTGGAGTAGGTGGGGGTCACTAAAATGCTGTTTCTCATCATTTCTTGGGGGCCCCCAGTGGTTTCAAAATACATACTATGAAGGGATATGAGAGAGGAAACCCCAAGGGACTTGGAGAAGGTAAGCAAGTAAACGTCTAACGCTGGGGTCTTAACTGAACTGACAAATGAACTAAAGTGCGTTTCGTCTAAAAGCTTGAGTACATCAAGTTTACTTGGGGATCCCTGTCAGGAAGGCTCCCAGCTGTTATCTGGAGTGTATCTGTTATGAGAACAGCTATTATGTTAGAGTATTAAAAAAAAAAAAGACTCAGGTAATCTCTCAATAGCTGTGTGAAACACATTCTCAGTAATCCCCATTTTGTGGGGATTGAGAAACTGAGGCTTGTGGAAAACAATTTGCCTGAGATTATACTACATGTTTCTGAATTCAGCCAGAGCTCTTGGCTCTTCTACCAGATTTTGGGATTCTTCATAGCGTCAATCATGTGATGAAATAGCAAGTCACGGGCGCCTGGGTGGCTCAGTCGTTAAGGTCTGCCTTTGGCTCAGGTCATGATCCCAGGGTCCTGGGATCGAGTCCCACATCGGGCTCCCTGCTCTGCGGGAAGCCTGCTTCTCCCTCTCCCACTCCCCCTGCTTGTGTTCCTGCTCTCGCTATGTCTCTGTCAAAAAAAAAAAGAAAAAATCTTTAGGGAAAAAAAGAAAAGAAAAGAAATAGCAAGTCACTTTTGTTTTACCGGCCTAGAAATCTTCGTTTTGCTGATTTTACACATATCTAAAACTAGGTATAACTGTTCGAAACTCATGAGCAGCTACTTTTCTTGGTGGAAAAGGTCAGATTGACAGCTCCCTCAAGTCCTTCCTTCCTTCTTTCCGAGGCTTCCAGGCTTATTCCACACCGTCTTTGTAATCCCGCCTCGGAGGTCTCCAGCATTGCAGGGTTTTTCTTGTAAGTCCAGTCCTTTAAGGACCTGGCCTGAGATCGCCTCATCTCAATAAGGATGGTCTCTCTAGCCCACATAATTGCTTTAGACCTGTGTCAACATGGATTGGAACTAGTGGCTTTAAATGAAATGGCTTTTTAACACAGACCGTATCAAAGCAGCCTTATTCTTCCCTCATGTCCACCACAGAAGCCTTCCCTTTCGCTCTCTGTGTCCCCATGCACACGCACACATACACACGTGCATGCACACACACACACACACATGCTCCACTAACTCCCTGTATGCTGACAGATTTTCCCAGTTTGCTATTCATTAAGTTATATTGACTGTGGAAATAAAATATGTCACATGATCAAATGTTATTAGATAAAAATGAATTAGCCACCTGCTGCTTCACTCCCGCCCCTGTGGAAAATAAAAGGAATTGAATTTACTGAGAAATCCCCCTGACTTGTACTTTTTTTCCTTTTAAGAAGGTCCATATGTCAGGGAGAGAGCAACAGCTGTAGAGAGTATTTGAAAGTCCTGTTAATGAAGAACCTCTGTGCAAATAAAAAGCCCCATTTTATAAGATAAACTTCCTGTTTACTTGAAAACTCATGTTTTATATCAGAACTGATGATGTATTCAGCCTCATGCTGCTGGCCCGAAGAGCTGGGAGAGAATTACCCGTTTCTGGAAGACTGTGAAGTGTTAAATAAAAATGTTTAGTTTGTCTTTTGAGCTGAACACTCCCTTTACTCTTCCTTCTACTCTTCTTTCCCACCCATGTTTTTTTTTTTTTTTTTTTTTCTGTGATTCTTTTAGAGGGGGGAAAAAATTACCCTTCCTGGCCCTTTCCGATTATGTGCACTAATTTTCTACTTATTTTTCCCCTAGACTTGATGCAGCATGTGATAGCTGCATCTTTTAATTTGAAGGCTATTTAGGGATATTCATAGCTTTGCGTGTGTAAGTTTATATTGCATTAATTTATTTCATTCATTAACTCATTGTATCCATTCCATAAATGACTAGTGAGTGCAGTATGTGTCAGGCACTATACTAAGTGCAGATCACATATTAATGATCATCAGTACACATGGCCCTTGCACTCATGGAGTTTTTAGGCAAATAGTGAAAAAAAAAAAACAATAGGTAAGTAGCTTTAAGTGAATGTATCATTATAAAATCTGAGCTAAGGTTAATATTTCCGATCAAAAGAGGTGTTTCTCATTCATTTTGTTGACTTTATGCATTCTATATTTTTTAGAGTATTCATTGAATGTGACCATATTTGGTAACTGATGACAAAAACTCTGTCCTTGGGTAGGGGTAGGAGAATGGTAATTGATAAAATTTTCAGATGGGTCTTGTTTTTGTTTTTCCTGTGATTTTATTGAGGGAATTTTACAAAGTATATAAGAAAATACCTGTTTTATTTGAAAACTGGGGTTCAATATATATGGGGTTTCATTTATCTAAAGCCCTTTAGAATGTCAGTAGTACACGCTATGAACCCTAAAAGAATAGGAATTATCCTTATTTATAGTTACATCTTACCTGAAGGCAACTCCTTGAAAGATTGGAATAATTGGAGTGGATGTATGAATGAATGAGTAAATGGATGGATGAACCATAGGCTTTGATAAAGTCCCAACATATATACCTACAACCTTTGTTATTCAAGTTTAAAGGCTTTGAACTGAGAGAGCTTCTTTAGTAAATGCTGGCATGGAATAATGAGTTGTGCTAGATGTTCTGTAGAGCATAAGAATGACGCAGACCCTGAGTTTTGTCAGCTATGGTGTCATTGAGGACACTGTCCAGGGACTATTTGAAATAGATAAACAACCACATGTGTTTAAAATAAGTCAAACTCAGGGGCGCCTGGGTGGCTCAGTTGGTTAAGCGACTGTCTTCGGTTCAGGTCATGATCCTGGAGGCCTGGGATCGAGTCCCACATCGGGCTCCCAGCTCAGCGGGGAGCCTGTTTCTCCCTCTGACCCTCTCCCGTCTCATGCTATTTCTCTCTCGCGCGTGCTTTCTAATAAATAAATAAAATCTTAAAATAAAATAAGTCAAACTCTAGGTGATTTAGAATAATATATTGTTTTTGAGTCTGAGAAATAGCACACAGTTGCAATTCTATTTGCTGCTTAATTCTAGGGTCAACAAGGAGTGTTGACCCTGGTTGACTTGACTACAGGGGAATCTTGGTCTATTTCATTCAATTTCACATATGCAGGTTAGCCAAGTAGCAAACCCAGATAGGGTACAAAATGCCGGGAGACTTTGCCTATGGATATAGAGAAGGCTTTGTGTCAAGCATATTCAGGGTCACATATAAAATGTAGTTTGGCATTGAGTGTTAAATTTGGAGCGAATTGGTCAGAATTAAGGCAGTGTTGATGCTTGCCAAATTGGGCAAGCTATGGTGGAAGAAATGGTTTATCTGCTGCCCAAAAGGAAATGAAAGAACAATGCATCTCTGAAGTGAGTTGGGCATGGGAGATTGTCAAATAAACCTTAGAGGTCTTTTAATTCTCATTTATGTCTTTACAAAAATGGGTAGTTGGATTGGTTTATTTGAAACCTTAAATTAAGACAGAAGTCTGTGATGTGATTCTTCTTTGGTCTGTTTCAATCTTTTATTCTGTGTAAATATCAAAGAGGAAATCATTATATTCAATTTAAAGAAGATCCAAATTGAAACTTATGATTTCTTTAGTGTACTAATAAGGGTCAAGGGAACTGTAAACTCGAATCTGTCCACTCACTCATGTATTTGGCACCTGCTGTACACAGGCATTATCCTTCATTGTGATCACTCCGTCAACTTTATGCTAACTTGTTTATTTCTCATCCCAAAATACTTTTTCTTTAAATTTCTAAGGGGCCACTGGTTAATAGCACAATTTACCAGGTGCACTGTGTAAAAACAGCTTCTTACCCCCTCCAGACCAATCATCAGCTTGATTAATTAATTTAATCAAACACTCTAGTGTGACAGTTCATCCTAATTAGCTAATAATATTCTATTTCTCAGCACTCTTGGGACCTAGATATTTTTGTTGTGTAAAATAACACAGTCATCATACTGCCTTTCTATTCCTAAAGGCATGGAGTCTACCAAAATGTGGGAAAAGTTTAGGTGTTTTCCACTGAGAGGGAAATAATGGATCATAAATAATACTAAAAGAAAATCTTTGATTCTGGTACACACGCTAAGTGCTGGCCTTTTTGCTGGAGCAGTCATGGTTACTATGACCTGGCATCGGTGCTCTGAACTCTGTTCTATAGGACAATTTATTTAGTTCCTGTTGAAATATGGACCCATGATTCTTCTTTCAGCATAGTTGTCCAGGAAAAAAAACAAATATATACACATATATATAAACAAATCTATCTATCTATCATCTATCTATCTATCTATCTATCTATCTATCTATCTATCTATCTATCTATCTATCTATTGATATATCTAGAAATATATCATATAACCACAAATGGTGCCAGTAACTGTCATTCTCCTTAGGTTCATAGTGCCCCAAATGTGGCCAGAAACCACAGTAACTAAGCTTTTCCCACCATAAGCCAAGAGTGGATTTTGTTAATTTCAAAATTGATGGTGAGTTAATAATTGAGAAAATTCCCTTATGTTTCTATTCAGCATTTTCCCCTAGTAGCCCACTGACTTATTTGACCATCTTGTGTTCCTTTGTCTGCCTAAGATGCCATTTAGAAAAGTTTTCCCCATCATTAATGCCTCTCAGGGCTGATTTTACATACTCATCACCAGCGATCACATTTTAATTACATAGGCCTTTGTTTTGTTTTCTCCTTTTTAATAAGGCTCCACTGAGGAGATCTTCCCCTTTCTGGGTCTAATCAGGTTGTCAGATCAATTAAGGTAATTGACAGCAGGTTTATCACATTCCTTAATCAGGAGTGTAGCCATTTTATTAGAGGAAAACAATCCCCAGATGATTTAGAGATAGAAAAAAGGTTCAATCCGTATAAATAGAGGGAAAGAGAAAGACAACCTGAAATGTCAGAGTTTTGAATGAGAGAGGAAGATAGGACAGAAATATAGCAGTCTTCAGATCCAGTCCCCATCTAAAAATGATGCAGTGGTCCCCAGAATTGAGCTTCAGAATCACTGGAGTGATTGTTTAAAAATTAGATTGCTGCTGATAAAGAAATGTATCCAATGAGCACATTATTCATCTTACACATACACAATGTTACATGTCAATTATATCACAATAAAATGAAAGAAATGAAAAAAATAGATTTTTGTTTCCCACATAGCAACTTAAGTAGGTATTTGGAAGAGCCCAGAAATCTGTATTTTTACAGCCCCTCCACCCCCAAGATGATTCACGGCAGAAGGTGGTCCTTTGCACAGTGCATCCTGAGAAACACTTTTTAAAGATATCGGAAGAGCAGGGTGTCCTAGTAAAAAGTTAGGTCAAAGACAGTACTTCTTATACTTTACTGTGGGCACAAATCAGCTGGGGCTCTCTTTCATTGGGTATACGTGAGGTGTGAGCCTCTGTTCTCCTCTAAGAAGCTCCAGGGAGTGATGCCATTTCTCCTGGACAGTGGAATGCACTTGGGGTGCATCGAACATTCGTCTGTTTTTCTTGGTTCCCCACTGCAGAAGGTGAGTTGGCAGGGCTGGGGCCGGGTTGTCTACCCTTTAGAGCTACTGAAAGTCCTAAAGTAAAGAGGTCAGACTTTCTGCCAATGTCTGGGTTGTGTGGGGAACCAGTGAATGGGGCTTAGTCCCAGGATGCCTCAGCCTGCTGTCGCAGAGAGTAACATCTTGACTTTTGCCAAAGTTCTCTGAAGTACAGAAGGATTATATCTAATCTCTGAATACATAACACCAAGACAAGCATGTGTGTTTCTTCTTTTTTTTAAATCTACCTCCTAGGAAAAGAGTATTGGAATGACCTTGATGTTTTGCAAGTAATTATTCTCCCGTTGCTCTTGAGGCACATAGGCCTCTCCCTAAAAACAGCACCTTGTAATTTTAAATCCTTGCAAGTTTTCCAGATGCTTTCACATCTGTGGTTAATTAATCTATTGAATGTGCGTTCTGTTCTGTTCCTCCGGTGCCTGACATGATGCTTGGAGCAAGGTCTAGGACTGGGTTCTTCTACATTTAGTCTCATAATTGAATTGAGGAGATAAGACATCATTCCATGGTGTGTATCACTGGCTTTATTTTTATTTTGTATGCAACTAGGACCTTCAGTCCAGGGAGAGTAGATTAGTTCTATCTGAGATAATCACTGAAATGACACTTGCATTGGGCATGGAATAAAAACCTGTGAGTCCAACAATATGAAATACTACTCCTCTCAGTTTAAGTAATGTACCCAAGGCTAATTGATTCCCCAGAGTGAACAGGTAAGTCTGTGGTAAATAGGTCAGTCTTGATTCCTTCCTCTGTGTTGCTCAGGGCCTCCATCTTTTGACTTTCTTCCAGTGCTGTTTCTACCATGAGAGAGAGAAAAAAAGGGGGGTGCCTAACCTCCCTGATAAACATGCACCATCCTCAGATACCTTCTAATTGTCGACGAGGCCATGATGAGCTTGACTTTATTAGAAGGCCAGAGACTTTACCTCTTTATCAGGCCACTAACATTTTATTCTTCCCATCCATTGTGTAAAATATATACCATCTCAGACCAGCTTCTGAAGAATGGAAAAGTATGTCTCCTGTGTTTTCCTCTGAGAATCCAAAGAACATTCTCAGATTCTGTTTCACTTTGTGACGCCATGGAAGGCGGGGGTGAGCCAACACTGGGCCCATTTATAGTTGATAAAACGAAGGCCCAAGGAGCTGGTCTGTGCTAGAGGAAACAACAGAAAATTGTCTTGGTGAGCACATAGTTTGGGGCTTTGTCTGCACGGCCATTCCGTCTTCCGGTATAGTGTATCTGTATGTGAGAGAAAGAACACGGAAATACAGGGTGTGCAGTAAATTGCCCACGCATTAGGAAACAATGCATTTGTAATGAGAATTATAGTCATTTAAACATTACAGGACATAAGAAAGTAAATCTCTAACGAACAAAGGAAAAAAAGACAAACCAAAGAACAGACTCTTAACTATAGAGAACACACAGTTGGTTACCAGGGGAGACGTGGGTGGGGAATGGGTGAAATAGGTGATGGGGATTAAGAGGACACTTATCTTGATGAGCACTGAGTTATATATATATATAGCTGAATCACTTTATTGTACCCTGAAACAAATATAACACTGTATGTTAACTGCCCTGAAATTACAGTTAAATAAAAAAGAAGGGGCTCCTGGGTGAAGTACCATTGGTACTTCATTGGTGTTTATGAATCTATTTGTTATACCTGTTGTAAGTGGTATTTCTACTTTATTTCAGAAGCCTTTGACTCTTGCTTCTCTGCAGACCACTCTGTTTCTGAACATTCTCTGTTTAGTATCTGGCATAGCCCTGGACACACACTAGCTTAATCAGCAACTGGTGGGTTTGAATCCAGCTACTCCAGTCCTGGCTTTGCTCCTTTATTTGGATTGTCTAAAAGCTGAGCTTCCACATTACACTCGGAGAGTAGGTATTTCCATTTCCATCTGTCTGTGCTTTGGGGCATGACAGGTTCTAGGTTCTGGGAAGGGAATGGATCTGCTCCATAATCTTTCTGTATGCTTGAAAGTCAATATGTTTAGTTTACTTCTAGTGAATGATACCTGCAGAGCAGCTACTCAGGATCTTTAATAACATCCATACTTCTTCCATGACCAGTCTGGTAAGGTTGAGTTGCAATGAGCTGAACAGATCGATGGTAATCACAGGGTGCTTGGAAAAGACAGCCTCCTCTATAATCTTGGGACAGTTTAGTTAGTGTTGCCACTCAACGCCAGATGAGTGTGTGTGTGTGTGTGTGTGTGTGTAATAGTCGATTTTAAGGACTTCTAAGAACAAACAACAACAAAAATTCACGGCTATGACTCCCTTGTCGTCTTCTTTATCAGAAGATAAGGACGTGAATGGCACAATGAATGTGCCTGCTTCCCCTACTCTGAGGCTGTCCTTTACTTCCTTCCCCTGGGGGTGCTTAGAGATAACCTTCTTAGTCGCTCATGTTTGTTGCAACAATAAATGCAGTCTTTTTGTTGGGCCTGCCAAATCTCACTCCTTTGCTGCTGACCTCATGGACAAAAATCATCTTTAGACGTTTGGCCCTGAGTCCTTTCCCTTAGAGTAAATTATGAACCATTTAATAATTAAGGGCCAAAAAGCAGAGAAACCAGGACATGCAGTCCTATTGGATATGAGACTGACCTGAGGAAAGTGAAAAGGGAGTCTTTTTTCTTTCTTCCTTTTTTCTCTCTCTTTAAAAATTTTTATTGCATTTTGATAAAATAATTGATGTATGATATAAAATTCAAAAACATAGAGAATCAAAAGGAAAAAAAAATAATGTGATTACCATAGCAATGCCTATCTGTGACTGTTGATGATATCCTGCCTGTTACATAAAGCTTTCCCAGAAATCCAACACATAAATTTTTCTGCTGTCCAAAACACTGTCTTCAGCATAACATGAGGACCATAATTTTATCAAACCTTGTCCCATGTTAATTTCCAGTTGTTCATGTGCTTTTGGATCCTTAGTGAAATTCATAAGCTTCAGTGAGGGTTTAAAACCTCCCCGGACTTCTTTCCTCAATAATAGATGTTCAAGTGCTTATGTCATTGAAATGATTTTAATTATCCAGTAAGATAATGTTTTGTTTTGTTTGTCCATTACCATCTTGAGATAGCTTTTTAGTATGAAAAAGCTAATATTTATTTATTCAAGAGTTAGAGTAAATTGAATAAATAATAAATATTGAATAAATAAATAAATATCCAGGTCTTAAAAAATGTTCTCAGTCTCTGTTGTTGTTTGGGTCATTTTCCTAATTGACAAACACTGGTGATACTCAGTATTGAAAGTGTTTGTGCTCCAGACAAGTGGAGGAAAATTAAATTTGTCTGGTATGGGCTTTAACTGACAAATGTTAGAAATTGACCTTTTCAACAGAAATTTACTTGGAAGTCCTAAGTGTAGCTCTGCTTTAAGCTAAATTTGTCACTAAGACATGATTAAATTCTTTTAAATGTAGATCAATTGCACATATTATTAATGGGAATTGAAATCTCCCTAATGGTGTCCGTAAATTTAAAAGAGAGGAGAAAAAAAGGATGTGAAGGTTAAGGTGCCTCATCTGCCAGATGGATACTCTTGTATTATCTTGAAACCTGTTAGAGGGAAAGAAAGTTCTGCATTCCACGGTAGATGTGGCTGGACTATTTGCAATCTTGTATGAAGGGATTGAATGTTAAGTTTTCAACATCACTAGAATCCAAGAGCCCCACATCGCATAGTGCATGGTAACAGTGCTATGAATATGTTTCAAATGAGAGAGAGAGAGAATGAAGGAGAGAGAAAGAGAAGGAATCAGGGAGGAAAGAGTAAGTTTTGAGAACTTGCCTAGATGCTGAGTAGCTCACAGAATTAAGGAGAGGAAGCAGTGTTATAGAGATGTGGTCTGAGAAATGGCTGATGTGTTCGGCAAGGAGAATAGTTCATTGGTTCAGAACTCCAGCTATGGGTGCATTGTGAAATTTGAGCAAGAATTTGTGCCTTGATTAGAGATGCCAAAATATAAAAAGAGTGAACACACCAGATTCTTCCTGCTGTGACACTGTATGAAGAGTCACTTTACTTGTGCAAGGTCAGAAACATCATTATTTTCTTTCCTCTGAGTCAGAGAAGCTTAAGTCAAAGAAATAAGTAGAGCTAGTAACAGAGATGCAACCAAGATCATGGGTTGATAGATTTGCTAATTATGTTTTGTGACTGTGCACATTAGGTCCTATGTGCCCCATTCAGTCTTTAAACATGACAGAACCTGCTAGATGAAAGAGAAATGAAAACTCTTTCAAAGGGTAAAAGGAAAAAAAAATGAAGGTGTTATTAATATTGCTGATAATATATTCTAAACTTAGGAACCTCGCCCCTCATTCAGAGGTCCTCTTAGGGCTTATAACATGATTATGTAGATCAGACACATATCTGAGATTGGTGGCAAGTGGCTCTTCTAAAATCAAATCAAATTGAAAGACATCTGCTTACTCTGAAATGTCAATGACTCTACAAATGGCTAAGGGAGTAGGCTGGGTAGGTATCTCCTAAGCATGCGTGGGATACCTTATGTTGAACGTCTTCTGAGACTTTCAGCAGTTATTTCTGCATATCATCTGGCTTTTGTGGGCAGAGTGATATGACTTCTAATGCATATGTGGTGACAGTTGTTCACTTTGAGTCCATGAAGGTTTTGCTGTTTTTTTTGATGTTGTTGTTTGGTTTTTTAATTGAGTCATTCAACCTCAGCAGTCATCAAGGGGCCACTTACTCCAGAGCTCAAAATTCAGCCCTGGGCTACATCTCCAGAAAATGTAATACGCTATTTATCCTATTCGTATTAAAATTCTTTAGGAAAGCCTTCTATCAGGAGAACCACTGCTTTTGGTTTTGTTTTGTCATTCCCTTCCTATCCCATTAAAGTGTGTGTGTGTGTGTGTGTTAAAAAAAAAATCCTCAGTATAAAAAGCTGAGTAAAAAAGTAAATCTCTAAAGTGCTCAACACTGGATCCTATTTTTTCTTTTAGATTGAGTGTGTAGCCAGGAAATCTAGTCTAAAGAATCTGGACTGTAGAACAGAGTCATCAAGCTATGGCCAAATTCTGCCTACCACTTTATTTTCATAAATAATAGCTTTATTAGACCATAGCTACCCTATCTATGCATTGTCTACGACAGCTTTCCTGCTACAGTGATAGAGTTGAATTGCAAGGGAGACTCTATGGCCCACAAAGCTGAACATATTTAGTGTCTGGCCATTTACAGAGAAAAGTTTGCTAAACCCTGATCTAGACAGTATTCCTAACATTATGCCCAGAATCAGGTTGGTAGAACCGGATGAACTGCAAGCCATTCTGCAGGTACCTTATTAAAGATGAGAATGATACACAGACAACCCAAGAATAACCACAGTAAACCTATAGGCAGAGAATTTAGGTATTTGCTACTTTCATTGAGCATCTGATAGTAACTTAGATTTCACTTCACGTGAGATTTCCCTTAGAAATCCTAGAGGGAACTGGGCCAATTCATATACCTTTCTGTGTACAAGGTATTTACAGGGCCTGTGGCAAATAATCAAATGTTCGGTACATGTGGTTGAATGAATACAGACATATCAAAAGGCAGTTGGCACCATGATTATTACTAATCCACTGGGGATTGATAGGATACCCGGTAAGAAATCTATTTAAAAATGGTGGGTTCATAGGCTGGCAGCATATTTTAATCTTCTCAGCTCTTGTTGTTAAGCCCATTGGTCTTTAACTACCTTTAGTTGTCTCAATTTAATTTTTCTCTTCTCCATAAGTACATGTTGTGGATGGATAATAGGCTTGAGTTTTATTAGGTGGGATCTGAAGAAGGCATTCCTGGTATAAATGATGTTACTGGAACAAATGACTAAGAGATGTTAATGAATTTCCTTTTCTGGCCTTTAAAAATTAATGGGATGCAAGCTCTTCTCTCTGAAAAGGTTAAAGACCAGGGGTGGGAATTAGTCAACTTAAAATATATTTATCACCCTTGGAACTTTTGTTTCTAACAGGGAACAGAAGAATAGATATTTATTAAATAGCTACAGTGTGCCAAAAATCATAATAGTTCTTTTAATTTTCACCACCATCCTGAGGGTTAGATACCATTTTCAGTTGCAGAGGAAGATACCAAAACTTGAGGAAGATGGAGAAATTACTCAGAGCCACCTTGTGAGTGAATCACTCAGCACATGAATAAAGGTCTAGCCATCTCCACAACCCATGCTCTTTCCACTAGACCATGATAGCCTTTCTGTTCAAAGTAATTGGTCCTTTCTGTCCTTTTTGAAGAGATTTACTCTGTTTTGGAAAGTGGAGCTCCTGCTTGGTTGTTAGGCTAGCACTCATTCTGTGCACTTGTACCAAGAGGAATTTTGATATTTTTGTTCCATTTTTTTCTTCTTCCCTGTTAGCCTCTTTGCTTATCCTGCAGAGTCTCAAACACTCTGAACCTTTTCTCAAAATAGATTGTTATAAATCTAGGAAACTTTTGAAGTTACAGATTCCTGAGTACTTCTAGGACCTGTTGGACTAGAAGCTCTGGGGAAGAGAACCAGGGATCTGAATTTTTAACAGGCTTCCTTCCTCTGCCCTACATCATAAATGTTGGAGAGACTGTCCTTTAGAGAGTTAGTCTTTCAGTGCTCTTCAATGACATAAGATTTAGGAACTCAACTTAGAACTCTTCCTAATTAAGTTTATAGATAGATATACTCTTTTCTTTTCTTTTTTCTGTTCTTTCCTTTCCTTTCTTTCACTTTCTTTCTTTTTCTTTTTCTTTTTTTTTTTACATAAAAAGATTATTTTGTAGTTCTTCAGTTCCAAGGCTAGTCTGGTTAATATTTCTAACTAGAATATGGCTGGCTCTTTTTATGATTCTGTCAGGAGGAACACAGCACGCTTATGTAACAAGTAAAATGGAACTCTTGCACACAAAAACTTCATTTTGCACTGTCATCAGAGCCTGATCAATATCTGTCCTAGGGTCCAAATAAGGATACAGACTATGCTTTGCATTCCAACCATCTTAGCCACCAAGTCCATCATTATCAATCTTATTAGAACTACTGTCTCAGGGGCGCCTGGGTGGCTCAGTCAGTTAAGTGTCTGACTCTTCATTTTGGCTCAGGTCATGACCTCAGGGTTGTGAGATCGAGCCCTGCATCGGGCTCCATGTTCAAAGGGGAGAGTGCTTGAAGATTCTCTCTCTACCCCTCCCCCACCCTCTGTCTCCCTGCTCCCTCCCTCTCTAAAAAAAAAACAAAAAAACAAAAAAAAAACCTCACATGAAACTGTATTAGACTTCTATTGCTGCCTAAAAAATTACCATAAATTCAGCTGCTTAAAAAGCAAAGTTTTGTAGATCAGAAGACCAGGTGAACTCTGCTGGTTTGCTACTTAGGGTGTCATAAGGTTGAAGTTAAGGTGTCAACTGGCTGGGCTCCCCCACTGGCTCTGGGATAGCATTCTCATCCACGTTCATTCAGGTTATTGATAAATCCAGTTCCTGAGGCTGTAGGTCTGAGGTCACTGTTTCTTTGCTGGCTGTCATCTGGTCCTGTTTGTTCCTAGAGACCACCCACATCTGTTCTCACATGGCTTCTCCATTTTCAATCCAGCAATGGCACCTAGTATCCTTCTCATGCTTACTCTCTGGCTTGCTCTTCTGCTTTTCTTTCTTTCTTTTTTTTTTTTTCCCCCTGTCTTTAAGAGCACATGTGATTAGATTGGGTCCATCCAGATAATCCAGGATAAGCTCCCTATTTTAAGGTTAACTGATTAGTAACCTCAATTATATATGCAGTGTTCCTTTTGTCATGCAATCTAACATTCATTAGGGAGGGACATCTTTGGAGGGGGAGGCAAGATTCTGCCTACCACACTCACCCACACACATAATTAAAATGTAATTAAAAATAGATTGTCTATAATATAAAGATAAAAGAAGTATAATGTATAATACGTGAATACATTTGTTCATTTATTTTAGTATGTGAGAGTACAGATCCTACACTATTAGAAGTCAAGTTGCCCGAAAGAAGAGAATGATGAAGACTGATACAAATGGGTAGGATTGGCAGCCCAATTTCCATTTGCAGCATGGTTCTCAGTTATGTGATTTTAAGAAGTGAAGGGCTCCTGGGTGGCTCAGTTGGTTGAGCGTCCAACTCTTGGTTTTGGCTCAGATCATGATCTTGGGGTCGTGAGATCCAGCCCCAAGTCTGGCTCCGCACTCAGCACAGAGTCTCCTTGAGAGTCTTTCTCTCCCAGTGACTCCCCCATCTCTCTCTCAAATAAATAAATAAAATCTTAAAAAAATAAAATAAAAGAGAAATGGTGAACAGCTCTTGGAAAAGTTCTCAATAAAATTTTAAAAAAGAATTCAGTCTTCTCTTGAGGTAAATGGGAGTTAGATTCTGTAAAACTTAGTATATGTTAAAAATTCAAAAAAAATATGTTGATATGTAAAATGGAGTTTGCCTCTAGAGATATTTTTCCAGCTATAGGAAAGCCTACTATAATATTTGAATATTATGTGTGGTGATATCTAGCATCTCCTGGCCCATACTCTATGCCCCCCCAGTCATTATGACAATTTTAAAACATCCCACAAATTTACAAAGGGTCCCCTAGGAGATGGTGGCATCCCAGATAAGAAATACCAGTGAAGTGACAAGGGAAATTTTTCAGCTTGGAAATAGTGGTTGCTTTTCTCTGGACCTTTAAAAGAAGCCCTATCTGTTCTTGGCCTGCTCATATAGGTTTAATAACTTAATCAAAAACACATTCCCTAGGTTATATACAATCTGGCCATTTATACCACAGAGATATGCATAGGTAAGAATTGAGGGTCAGGGAGACCTGCAGTATTCAGTTCATTCTTGGGTTGTGTGTTGCAGAGAGAGTATAAGGTAGAGGTTATGATTATGGACTTGGGAGTCAGCCAGATTGACATTTGGAACCAAGTTCTGCCCATTATCAGTTGCCTGAGTATGGACAGGTTCTCTCCATTCTTGGAGCCTTGTTTTCATCATCTGGGAAACAGGAAAGTATGTTTGTAAGAGTACCTTGCCAGGTGCTTTGGAAGAAGCCCTGCTTTTCTTAGGCACACTCTGTCTCTCTTCTCTGCACCGCAGCACCAGCCCAGGGTTCTGCATGGAGCAGATAATTCCTCTTTAATGCACAAGTGCTTCTTGAATCTGCAAGATGAGATTGGCTTTCCAGAGGGACTAGATTCTTCCAGAATCTGCATAATCCCTGGTCCTCTCCAGAATTCTAGTCCATCAGGTCCTAGAAGTCTCTCATGATGAGTAGATCAAATATTTATTTTGTTTTCTACTGTTCACCAAACTTTTACTGTGGTGATTTTTTTTATTTGTTTTGTTTTGTTTTGTTTTGTTTGTTGAGGGCTCTGTCCATTTTTTGACTAGAGTGTTACCTCTTCAAAAATAGACTGATGTTTGAATTTTCTCCTAAAGCCCATTAAGCAACCTGAATTTTGTTCCCTGAATTTTAGGGAAGATTGGTTATTATTCATAATTTGTATAAAAACCCAGCTGTGGCAAAAAAGAAAAGGTCTCTCTCAGGATTTTCAAACACATTTTAAAGCAAACAAGAGCTGAAATGTCTTCAGAGGTATGAAAATAGCAACAGATTCTCATTAGCCTCATCACCATAAGAAAAAAATAGATAAATACCTAATTACTGAAGGCCTTATGGTGGGGGCTCTGCAGAGGACACCATACAAGTACAGTCTCTGTCCATGGGCACCTTGCTCTAGAAAACCCTCTTAATGAAAGCACCACATCTTTGGGTACAGCATGAAGGGACTGATTAAGTGGGTGCTGATGGTGGTGGTAATTTGCAAGGGACACAAGAAATTACATTGCAATGTGGGAGGAAAGTATAGCTTTACAGCTAACCACATAAATGATAGTCAATAAAGAGCTGAAGATTTAACAAGTCCTGGAGACTTCTTTCCCAAGGCAATCTCTGAACAGAATTTTGGGAGATCATCCTTCATTTTCAGAGAATCAGGCTCATGCAGCCTGATGTGGAAATGCTAGGGCATCCTGTCTGTCATTTCTCTGCCACCCCTCCATGTAGCTTTGACACACAATCCACATAACTGACCATTTTTCTTCTGGGAAGCAGCCAGAGAGTCCATTCCCTTGAGCACTTGCTCTGGCATTAATCTCCAGCTGTGTGCTTTCATTTCACTTCCTGTAAAATTCCATTGTAGATCCTGTGCTTGACCTAAGGTTAGATGGCAGGGGAACAAAATACTGATTCTCATTTTGAATCACAATTGTTGCTATAAATAGCAAACTTTATAACCTGGTATCTCCCTTGGATACAAAGTGATGGATGAGCTTCTGTTGATTAAAAAAAAAAAAGTCCATAACTCTCAAACTATAGTTCAAGTTGAAGTAAATGGCAATAATAAAGCACAACTAATACACTGCTGAATTATTCATGTTGATTATAAAAACTTCACCCTCAATGTCAAATAAGCCACATCCCATACAGGGTATCTGTAATCAGAAATCACAGGAGTTGCCTAGTCCTACATGAAAAGGAAGGTTCACATACTGAATCAGGATTACACTAAAAAGCGTAAACTGAAAAAATTACTGTAACTGGAAAATGTTGTAAATAACAGAGAAATTATTAGAAATTGTTGATAAAAATAATTATAAGCTAATTGGGGGGATATTCAAGATATGTTCTGGTGCAGTTGATAACTTGATGATGACCTATAAGTGTTCCTCGCTGAAAAATGAAGCCTAAGCATGGCTCCTAGTCTTAAGTCCTCTGTCCAAGGCATCCTTATCCCCTAACTGGACTTCCTGCTTTTCCTACTTCTGCCATTTTCTAGTTTATTCTTATTCTACACATAGTAGTCAAAATGACCATTTAAAAAATGTTGTCAGTTTCTGTCATATTTTTGATCACATCTCTTGTGTGCCTTCCCATCTCACAAATGAGAAAATCCAACCTTCTTATGCTATCCTCCAAGGAAGGCTTTTTGCCTGATCTAGCCCCTGCCTGCTTCGCTCTACTCATCATCCTCTGAGCTATAAGTGTGCAACTTTCTTTGGTTCCTTGAATATATACCTTAAGGCCTTTGAACCTGTAATTTCTTCTGCTTTACATGTACACCCATTTCCCTCCCCAGCTTAACTCATCTGCCCAGAGAGGTCTTCCAAGGCCATCCAAATTAAAGCAGTCATTATGCTGTCACTTTTTATAGCCATACCCTGTTTTATTTTATCTTTTTTTTTTTTTTTTTAGAGGGAGAGGAGGGAGAGAGAATGAGAGAGCACAGGGGGTGGGGTGGGCAGAGGGAGACAGAGAATTTTAAGCAGGCTCCACAGAGCTGGACGAGAGACTCTATCTCACAACCCTGAGATCATGACCTGAGCCAAAATCAAGAGGCGGACGCTTAACTGAGCCACCCAGGCACCCCTATCCTGTTTTATTTTCATCTGAGAACTTACATAAACAACAAAATATCAAATCTTATTGGTGGGATTGATTATCTCTTATGCTAAAATGCATGCTTCTTGAGACTGGAGTCTTTCTTGTTTTATTTTATATTTCATCCGCAGTATCCAGCATGGTGTCTGTCATATATTGTTCCCAATTCATCTGGTTTGTTGAGTGATAAGCTCAGTTGTACACATATGTTATTATAGGAGTGTTAAATACTTTTCCCCTGCATATCATTTTACTGCTTTAATGGGCTAGAATCACTGTTTTCTTTGTTTAGAGGGTAATTAAACTTCTCTGATCCGATTTACCCCCATCACTTATGATAAGAAACCCAAACCATCCCAAAATGCCAGTAGACTTGTATTTAAGAGAAAAGATCCATTTCAGGTACAACGTTGACTACTCTTTCAGGGTCTGGATAGTGTTTTCTCTGATGATGCAAATTCTTTGGCTCTCAGATGTGATGAGCTCATTGTATATTAGTAAATATTTATAAAGTACTCTATTGACTAAGTGTTTCACAATCAGGTTGATTAGTGATTCCTCCCAGCAACCTTGTGAAGTCAATCAGTATTATTAAAGAACAGCCCAGAGATGTTGGGCAACTTGCCCAAGGTCACTCAGCAGGTCATTGGCAAAGCCTGCACTGGCAATTTCAGAGCCCATTACTGTGACGAGACCTGACGTTGACTCCTCTTGGAAGGGTGACCCCTCATCTCTTTCCTTGTAAGGTAGACATATAAACACTAACTGTTCTGAAGTAAGGGAAGTATAAAGGCCTTGAGTTGAAGGAGTTATTGGTGCAATTAGAAACTGGAGCCAGCTCCAGTTTCAATTGAAAACTGAAAATGGTGCTTAGTGGAGGTGAATTAGAGGACATTATTTTTGAGAGAAGGAGGGAATTATAGTTTGAAAAAGTAGGAATGTAAAAAGCAGGGATATGTGTAGAAAATTAATTTGGGTGGCTTTGGGGGTTGAGAAATAATGAATTATAGGACCAAAATATTTTAGGAAGGATCTGGGTCATGGTATCAGATCTAAGTTCTAGTCAGAAATAAGTCGAGTTCTCTAAAATAATATGCCACCGACTCACCTCCCTCAAGCAGTGTTTTCTGATGTTTTGTGAGCATTAGAGCTGCTTTCAAGTATATAGTGTTTCATTCCCTAAAGTCCAACATACAAATTTCACAGGCCCCACCATTATCAATGTGTCCTGCTAAATATCTTCTAGGAATATTATATCAAGGAGAATGATCTGTTTTAAGAAACCATGCTGTATCTCACTTCCCTTTATATATTTTTTTCCTTCCTCTGGGATTTCAGATAAGTTGTTCTAAGTCAGTGATCTATTATGTTCTATATCATTTTCACCCTTTGGACCCTCAGATTGTATCTCGTAAATCTGTTCCTTGGAAGTAAATGCTGTTAAACCAATGACCACCTATAATAATAACTGCTTACATTGATAAATTCTTGCTATACATCGAGAACTTTTCAGGGAGCATCTCCTTTAACACTTCCAACAATCCTATGAAAATGGATACCATTTTATCCCCTTTTTACAGGTAGGGAAACTAAACTCCTGGAACCTTTGTGCTACTAAGATGTTACTAATATCATGCTTCCCCCTCTCAGAACCTTCCAAAGGCTTAACATGGCCTGTGAGGCTCAGTGTGGTGTAGATGCTGTTATCTTCATGAAGTGGCCAAGTATGTTCCCACTCTCCTTGTTTTTAGCCTCTGCCCTACATGTGCTCACCTCCTTTCTGTGAGTCACACACTCTAAGCTTGGACCTCATTTAATGTCCTGGTACTTGCTCTTCCCACTGCCTCTAATACTCTTTCTCATCATACATACCTGCCCACTTTCTATCATTCCAGTGTATTCTCAAATGCCTGATCACAGTGGCCATTCTCTGACCGTGCTATGTAAAGTTGAACACCCCATCTTCACTCTCTGTCCCCCTTACTCTTTTCTTTTCCTTCAAGGCATTTACCATCACCTGAAAAATTATACATTTGTGTCTATGTTTACAGTATGTCTCTCCCCACTGAAATTTAGGCTCTGCAAGAACAGCAATTTTGTAGTTGTTTTTGTTGTTGTTGGGTTTTTTGTTTGTTTGTTTGTTTTTCCCCCCTATCTCTCTTTTATTGCCCAGGCCCAGAACAAGGCCTGGAACATGGGAGACACAACGTAACATAAATAATTGTTGAATGAGTGAATGCATGGACCATTGCACTATAATGCTAAACTCTATTTCTAGTAATTAGATTAACTTCACGGGAGCTGCACATCATGCCTGATTACGAAGAATCAGGCTTGGATTCTGGTGAATATTTTGCAGCACCTGTTACCACATATTCAGATGCCACCACTGCCACAGAAAGATGCAAGCCAAAAAGGACCTGAATGTTTTAATTTGTACTGGGTTCATCCTGAAGCATATAAGAATTCAGGAAAGGGACTATTTTTTTTTTAAGATTTTATTTTATTTGCGAGCAAGAGAGCACATGTGCATGAGCAGGCAGAGAGAGAGGGAGAAGCAGGCTCCCCACTGAGCAGGGAGCCCATCCCGGGGCTGGATCCCAGGACCCCAAGATCATGACCTGAGCCAAAGACAGACACTTAACCGACTGAGCCACCCAGGCATCCCAAGGGAAGGGGCTGTTTTAAGATTGTGGACGAGACTGCCGGATTTTCCCAATATTACTTTGCTTTTTAAACAAAATTGGAAGATCTGAGGGCAGTGAGACCTGGCAGTTCTCCTGGGTACTTGTGGATGAATGTTAGTATGGCCTCAAGTGATGGTGTAGGTTAGAACTCTGTCCCTAGTTGGCTGGATCATCCAGATGTTGTGGAAGGGATTTTGCCTGTGGGTCAGCTATATATCACTGCATGCAGATTGGAGGGGGTACCCATCAATGATACAAGTGTTTCTGGGCTTTTTTGTTTGTTTGTTTGTTTAAGCTATTCCATGAGGGATGCTGGAATACATTCTCTTTAAGGATTATATGTAATTTAAAAATTTTTAATATCCTATTTGACTACCAGCTCTAGCCCTGGTCCCTTTCCCAAATGTTGCCATCATTTTCATTTTGGTATGATTCTAAAGTATAATTGTACAGGTTTCTTAAACATCTAAGCCTCCATGGTTTTTTGTTTATTTTGTTTTGGAGGAGAATTCGGCTTTTTCCCATATAGTATTATGTTCCTTCCTTACAGTATTAATCAATTCTAAGATGGATAGGCTTTATAAAGTGAATTTTATTCTCTGATGAGATTAAAGTACTTTTGCATATTTGACAACCTGTAATTCTGAGAAGTGTCTTGGCACAAGAATCAGAAAACCTGAGTTCTCTTCATGACTCATGAATGCTTGACTTGCTTTACCCTGACCCTCAGCTTCTTCATCTGCAGAATCCTAAAGTTGAGCCTGTTCCATTGTGTGGAAACTACTTTTTTGATCCCTGAAAGCTGTGTGAAAATGTTAAAGAATTACTAAAAGAGGGAGACTAGGATGTGTGTGGGTGGGGGGGCACCAGTTGGAGTGGTAGACAGGTGTTTCAATGAGGATAGCTCTCTATCTGTTGAATGTGTACTTAGAGTAGGGCTTAAACTCTCCCACTGCTTTAAAAAAAAAAAAGAAAGAAAGAAAGAAAGAAAGAGAGAAAGAAAAGAAAACCATTGAATAGAGATGTAATCATCTCTAAGACCTTATTGAAGTTCTAATAGTCTAGAATTTTTAGCTTTCCTGAAAGTAATTGGGACACAAAAATGGTGATACTATAAGATATTGTAGTGATATGCAACAATGAACAAACCATGTTTTCTGGCCAGGGCTCAATCATTTCACTTTTAAAGAAACTAAGAAGAAAATAGATAGGATATAACAGGCAAAGGATATACCTCCATTTCAACACTTCAACCCCTGGCTGTCTCCTACAATTTCAGGATGGGGGTATTTTTCTCTAAGCCTTACTTCTCAGAAGTGTGTTGTAGGCTTCCCTATGGATGCAGAGTTCCCCCAAACTCCTTCAGCTACAGGAATTCTAGAATATTACAAACAAGGCTAGAGATCAGCTAGTCCAGTCCTCTCTGATTACATATGAGGAAGCATCTCATTCATTTTTCATTCACTTGGCTTTCAGAAAACTCAAGGTAGCAAAAGCTCTGTTATGCACCATCATGTGAGGCTGAGGTTCCGTCCATCTATGGGAAATAAACCCTAATTTGACCCTAGACCGTGACACCCAGAGAACAACTTCCACACCTTAGGATAATTGGATCATTTACAATCAGGGAATCAAGTAAAGCCCATTGTCACCATTAAACGTTTAAGTTGCTTATGCTTCCAGAATACATTTTTCATAATTTTTATTATGTTCAATTAGCCAACAGATAGTACATCATTAGTTTTTGATGTTTTTCATAATTTTCATGTGCATGTTCTGACTGAAGGGCGAGGAGGACCAAGTAATGTTGGCTTCATTCAATAAATATTTCACTTCTGTTTGCCTATTCCCAGGGCAGGACAATTACAGTGCTTCTTTAGCCAAACAGGGTGTCCTGGAAGAGAGTGGAGCACTCTGGCAGAAGTCACATGTTACGAATAGCAATTATAGCTCAAATTCATTTTCTGGCGAGGATGGCAAAACACAGGATTCTGTATGCCATTTCCTGTTTGGAGCTCTTCACAACCAGGGGGGATGTCCGCAGCGGTCCCTGCGTGATGGTACTCATCACTACCTTTGAGTCTTGGCTTATTAGATGCTTGGCCTGGGGGTCCTCCTTCAAACACAAAATTGACTTTAGGATGATAACTGGCAGATATTATGCATAGAGGTGCTTTATTGTTTGAGAGGCAGGTGATCTAAGTTATGTGTGCTTCACTGGAAAATTCCATCCTATTTCATTTTTTCAGACAAACTATCCTATAAAGAGCACAATTTCAATACATGAGCTGCTACATCTCTGTATTAAGCATCCAGGCTTCGAAGACTAACTGCCTGGTCTGAATCAGGCTCAGCTCATTGTTGCCCTGTAGCGTTGGGCAAGTCAGTCATCCTCTCTAAGTTTCAATCTCCTCATCCATAAGATGTGAATCACACCAGTACTTAACTCATGGAATGCCATGAGAATTAAGTGAGCCAGTCCTTGTAAAGTGCTCAGCCAGAGCGTGGTATGTTTTAAGTGTTCAGTAAGTGTTCGCTATTATTATTCATAAATAATTTGGCAAGCAGGTATGAGAGTGGGGTAACGCAGCCTATGAAGATGTGACCTCAGCATGAGGATGGATGTGCTATGTGATGGACCAGAAATGCCTGGGGATTAGGGTCATATCAGAAGAGAGAGCCCTTGGTAAAGCTGAATAGACATGCCCCCCCCTCCTAAATTTATCTTTGCGTAACTGATAAATGCATATTTTGTTTTCCATTGCTATATTTATATTGAATACTTTAATAATGTATAAGACATTTTATGTATATATTTGGATGAGTTCTTCCTAAGTAAGCCCCTAAATTCTCTTATGTTTATGTCTCCTAATGACTCTTGCCTGACATAAACTCAGGGTAGGAGAGCTCTGAAGTTTTCTTGCCCCCTCACCGTGCAAAAGGAAATACAAACATCAACTGTGAAATTTCTCCTATTATGTTTTGTAATAACAGAGGAGCACATTTAGAGAAGTGGTGTTCGGTTCAATCAGCACCATTATTGGAGCCCCTTCTGGATTGCAAGAAGCAGCTACGATGTTGGAGAGAGACAGAAGAGTAAGTGTAAATGCACTGTGATCTGCAGGAGGCGGTGGCAGTGGGGAGAGCCGCACCGGATAAGGTCATACACAGCAGAATATAAAAACAATGTGGGAGCCATTTGGATGAGTTTGAGCACATTCTTCAGAGGGACGTAAGAAAGTTCAGTGAAGGAAGAGGTATTTGAGTGCAGCCTGGAAACAGAGAAACAGGCAGAAAGAAGGGTAAAAGGGTAAATATGAACGAGTCCTGCCTACTGAGAACAGAGTCTGTTCACACAGAAAACTGAGCATCGACACTTTCAGTACAATGGACAGGGACCTGGGATGTCATGGAAGAATGAAGTCTGCTAGTCATTGGGCATTGCCAGGAAAGGCGTCCCAGGGAAGGTGGCTGCAGAGTGAAATCTTGAAAGATGAGAAGGAATAAATGCCCTCTGCCCTCGTCACCACCACCAGCGTGTCTGCTGAGCAGTGGGTATCGCATTTGCAAAGCCTGGGAGGCATGAAAGCGGCCGCCCCTGAGAAAGAGCGAGTGGTTGCTTTAGAGTGCCCCTGCAAGGAGTTCTGGCCACAGCAGGATGGGAACCGCCTGCCCCAGCTTGGGAAGTAGCAGGGGAGTGGAGGGTACAGATGGAGATACTACGGACAGGCAGGTGCGCGTGTGTGAGATGGACATCGTGGACCTCATCTAGTTAAGGATAATGCTCTTCCCTGTCCCTGCTCCTGAAAAGAAACCTTTACTTGAAAAGGAGGCCTTGATTTAAATTATTTTCCCTCCCTTTCTTAGGCAAAATAGTTAGAGATCCAGGTATCAGCTTGGGTTTTAGTTATTTTTATACTCGGTGACCTGAAATATCTTTCAGAGGTACAAGTGAACGCTATTTTGGTGTGCTCTGTATTATGGACGAACACTTTTACCTCTGGTGGAAATATGTGGTGTGTGTGGCAGGGTGTTGTGGACGACATTGCCACCTTTTCCTTGGAGTCCTACATAGTCACATTCAAATGCATTCAGGGTTCTTATCTCAGCTACCCTGTGTGATGAGAAAGGAACTTCAGGAACACAGCGTGATAATCCAACAAGGAAGAGAAGACAATGGCTCAGCAGGACCAGAAAGATGAGCGGGAACTTTTATAACTTGTGGACACATAGGTACCCATCCCTTAAATTTAAAAAATAACTTTAAAAAAATTTACAAATCAAATTAAATTGGAAATACTGTGACCCAAGGCAGAGTAGAAATATCTTTATATCACCTTGACATGCCTCTCCCTAAACCCACTGTTTAACCCCCTTCCCTCTAATTCTGCAAATTAACCTGAAAAGCTCAGGGTATCCAAGAAACAGGCAAGCTTGTTCAGCTCAGGATGCACCATAATGTCTCAGCAGCCCGTTTAAATTATATGTTTAGGCTGACAGGCAAACGTATTTCACGGCAGAATCCTTAGAAAGCAGGAGACAATTTCCTTCAGCTCCACGTCACCGTTTGATGTAGATTGCCTATTATATTCTTGAGGTATTATGAAAAATGGATTTGGAGATATTTTCTTGACAGTGGGTAGACTAATGGAATCTGGTGACTGTATTTAAAATGTGCAGGGGTTTGTTATAACATGGTAATAGAAATATCAATTGCAGTGACAGGTTAAAAAAATCTGTCAATGAATGATAATGAAGTTATTTAAATGTCGACTCACTCGCAAACATTTTCCAAACCCTAAATTACTCTCACTGCCTTAACCTCATGCATCCTAAGTTATTAAGGAGCAGTGTCTGCAATGCAGCCAATGTGCCTTTGGCTCTGGAAGCTATTTTTATGCCGCCTAATGCACTAGGAGCAATGAAAGTGACTGCTCTTAATGATTTTAGGAAAGAAACAAAACACAGAAGCCACAGCTTCTTGATTGAGAGGAGGATGTTGCTCCGCTTTTGGGAAATCTCACTGGTACTGATTTTTGAGCAATGCCCCGGTGCTCCCTTGCTTCCTGTCCCTAAGCTTCCCTCTGCCGCTCAGGTCTTCGTTTTGTGACCTTGGCTTGGTGTGCATGGGCTAGGGCATGTTACCTCCCTGGGGTCTGAAGGCTACTTCTTTTTGAAGAAGTGGCCTGGCTCATTCTTGGTTCAAAGAGTGTCCAGTAGGTTTCTGCATTCATTCACCTTCTGTATGGAGAAGACACCTGATGTGCCACCAGTGTCCTGAGGCCGGGGGATTTGGGGGCAGAGGGGACCAAACATGTGTCCACTGCCCTTATGGCACTTAGAGTCGTCTAAGATGCCAGGCAGGGGTTTCTTGATTAAAAGTAGAGGAGCATAAGACATGCTCCCCACCCTGGTCCCACTTCACCCCACACGGCTGATTGAATCTGCTAGGAGCAAGGACTGTAGGAGTCCCTGCCGGATGATAAAGGCTTCTTCATTTTGGCTTAGTAGATATCCAGCTGGCCATACAAGAAGAGCAAGGTTCCATCAAGTCAGCCAGTCAGTGAAGAACAAATTGTGAGTGCCTGCCATGTCTGGGACACTCTTCTGAGAGTGAGGAAGACAGCGGTGGGCAAAACAGACATCTTTTCTACTCTACTCTCATGGAGCTTTCATTCCAGAGAGGGAAAGACAGAAAATTAAAAAAAAAAAAAAAAAGTAGAAATCTATCAGATGGGGGTAAATACTATGCATAGAGAAAATAGAAGAGGCTAAGGAGGATGGAGTGTGCTGGAGGCATGGGAAAGTTGCTATTTCATACAGGATGACCAATGTTCAGAAAGAAATGAGGAGGCCATCTGGAGAAAGAACTTTCTAGACACATGGAATAGCAAGGCTGGAGTGGGCTGGGGTGGGGGGCAGGCAGAAAAGGCAGAGGAATTAAGAGTTGGGCATCTATTACGTCACCAACTTAGTAGATAAAAAAGCACGTCTGAAGTTGATTTGTTGAGGACATCAGGGAATGGACTGGTTACCCAGCTGGTTGAGAGCCTGTGTCTGGTTCTGCTTGACTTCAAGTACTTCCTCTTTCTGTGAAGCTGTGACATCTTGATAATCTTCACAAGACGTCATCAGATAATTCACAAGTTGACCCACTTTTTCCATATTTCTAGCCTTTCTAGGAGCTAGAGTGGACCAGATGAAAGACCTACTTTCTCTTCTCCTTAACCTATTGTAACAGTTTCTGCTTATAGTATTCTGAAGATGGATTCTCTCTGGCAGGCCCCCTGTCCCTTTACCTGGTATGAAGAAAAGCCAGCTTTTGGTCTATACCATGTAAAACTTCAAACAGTTTGAGTTCATATTCCTTTTATAAAGAAATGCTGAACTAGATTTTGTAGTTATATTTCCTTTTCCTCTTGTGGCTTTTGAGAGAGGCTATGCAGCATGGGGTTAAGGATGAAGGCTCTCGAGTGGAAGCCTGCGTGAGGACTGCATCTTCCAAATTCTGTGGCCTCATTTATACTCCTGGTTCCTCCTTGTCTATAACCTGTGATTAATATCAGTGCCCATCTATGGGCTTCTGCATGTGAAGGGCTTAGATCACATTGTAAGCACCCTGATAAACATTCATTTTTATTATCCGTTAGGTTTCCTAAGCATAATAGTTCATTCAGGAAATTCTGGCACACTTATTATAGAAGCAGAGTGTAGAATCATTCACTCTCCAATTCCAGTTCTTATCCTTTCTTCTCTAATTCAAACCCCATGCAAAGCTACTGGCACTCATATCCTTTAAAATATGATAGACTAGATTTGTTTACATTTAAAAATGGTAGTAACTTCACAAATATTTGCTCTTCTAAAAAAGCTAAATCTAAATTATTTTCTGTGACTCGAATTCTTCTTAAGGGTTCAGGTTGTGGGTTTTAGTAAGTGATGGTTAAAGGATACCAAAAATAATCAAGAAAAAAATTAGTGACAAAATAAATAAACACACACTGTCATTTAGAGATTGCTATTACATGCCAGTCATTGTGTTAAGTACTTTTTATGGATTAATGTAGTTTACAAATGATTCTGTGCTTATTTATTATCTCATTTGATGGTGTATGATTATAGCAGAGGAAATGCAATCCTGTTTTCTTTCTGCCACTCCCTGTGGAAACTAGTTGTGCTCTGTATTGATCCTTATTTGCGTGTGACGGGACACTGCCCTCTGAAAGAGAGCACAAGGTCTTGGAAGGTGGGTGGTGCCATACATTGAACGTGTTTCTCCATCCATCAGGGCAACTCGTTTCAGCTCTATGAATATAGTAAATACTTAAATAAAGACATACTTTCAAATGTTCTAAAAGTCACTATTTAAGATATGTTTGCAAAAAGGTAGTGTAAGGATTAAGGATCAAAAGCAAAAACCTGAGCACCTTGATTTAATCACTTGTATATTTACTGGAATGTGCTTTTTTTTTTTTTTTTAAAGCTTTCAGCTTTTTCTTACACAGCATAGATGTTGACAAAAACCCTGTTTTCCATCTGTATATAAGTCAACTTATAAACAAAATCTGAAAAAAAAATGTTTGTTCTGGAATGTTTTAAAAAATGGTACAAGTTGAGAATTCAAGGCTGTTTATATTGCATCTTAAATACATTTCTGTGTGCTACATATCTTTTTAAGACTACTTTTTTTTTTTTGCCTTGACAACAGTAGTCATTTTATGGTTAGCATAGGTGGGCAATTCTCTTTGCAAATTTGATTTGTTTTAACTATTTTTATTGTTCTCCTTTTCTTATAAAACAGAGACTCATAATATTTCTTGTGCCTTTTTTTGTTTTTGTTTTTGATATGCTTTTCCAAAGTATGTTGCTCAGAACAGTAATTTAATTAGCCCTCAAGAATGAACCTTATAGTCAAATATGTTTTGGAAAATGCTTCATGGAATATGCATTTAGGAGGTTCACAGCATATATTAAAATAAAAAGACTTATGTATGTATTTGAGAAGAATAAAATTTATAAGTTCTCAAGTAAAGGAACATTAAATTTTGCTTTATCAAGCATTTCCTAACGTTTTTTGATCTCAGATTACTCTCCTCTCGCCCATACCTAAGGATGATACTTAAAATATTTAACAGCCAATACATTGGCTCAACTGTCTGTCTCTCATCTGCTCTTTCAGAGCCCAGATCCCTAGGGGGGCTGCAGTTCCCACCATTGACCATGCAAGCATAACTGGAAGCATCTGTTAGCTGGGAAGGGGAGTTTGCAGATGGGCCCTGGGAATTGCTTTCCAGGGTGCAGTGCCTTCTCCAAGGTTACTGTCTCCTCCACTGGGGCTCAGGCTGATTGGCATAGGCACTAACCAATCAGAGCAGGTGCTTCTCTTAGTGCTGAGCAAATTTCTTGAGGACCTCTGCTGTGCCCACCTTCAATCTTTTGGTTGCTGGACTGTGAGGAAATCTAGGAGGTCTCCAAGGGAGAGGCCATGGGGTAAGACTGGCAGAAGTGCTACTTGGAGAACTTAGCGCAGTAACTATTTACCAACTGGTCTGCAGATATTAAATATTTTCACTTCTGTACCCTTGAATCAATGTATCCTGGCTGTTAGTATTACCCATGATGCATGTAGCACTATCTAATTCTAATTTTGTGGGACAACTTTGAACAACTGCTAGTCTGTGCTGTTTTGGGCATGTGGAAATGCATAATTTTTTCTCTCTCTGTTAATTGTTACAATGCCATAATGTTTAAACACGTAGCTCTGCTGGAATTGAGAATTAAATTTTGATTCAGTTGCTGAGCTTTGAAAAATCAAGGGGCAAGAGACAGCATTAAACAATGGTGGCAGACACCTTGAAGGATCTGGACTGGTGATGTTATAATAAAGGGAAAGTATCCAATGACATACTGTAAGCTCTCTGAAAAGAAAGTTACTAATGTATGTCTGAGCTGGTCACTCTGTTGTCATCCTGTCACATTGAGATTTCAGCTAAACACACACACACACACACACACACATACTACACACATACAAATGAGAGTGAGTCCATGTAGAATCCTCATGGAGTCATCCTCATTTGCCCTTGTAGAGTATACTTTTTTAATGTAAACATATTCATTAAATAGCTCAAGGATAAGTTGATAGAAATGATAAGAGACTAATTATTGCCCCCCTCTAGACTGGTTCCTACTTCTCTAGCCTCCATTCCTATTATCCCACTAGGAAAATTAAACCATTCTCTCATCGCCAACAGAGTCCTGCTGACGTCCACCTGTGGCCGGGCAGCATATGCCAGGGAGCCGTATTTGCTCACCCTGTCCTCCTCCCACTACCACCACCCGCCCCCAGTAGGTTTTGGCATCTATTTGTTGGTTCTTGAACTTGTGAGTATTGTTTAGAATAAAGATTAGAAAAAGTTATCTGATGAAAGGAGCTAGAGAAAGGCTAGTGAAATTTTGGAGACAAGCAAGTCTTAGGAAGGAGGGAACGTTGACCTAGGAGTGGGGGAAAAATATGTCAAACACCAAGATCCAACTGAGTGAAGAAAGAAGTCTCAGGTATTTCTTAGAGATCTGGAGGAAATTTCACATCAGCATGAGTTTGAGGGGGGAAAAAGATGAATATGGAAGGAAGATCTAAAGAAATTTGTGGTTTATGGATAAGATCTGTGAAAGTTTTGAATGCTCTTCAAATATTCTTGGCTATCAAACCACTGTTTGTTGGATTGGGATAGAGCGCAGGCTGGTCCAGAAGAAAACCAGTTATATATTTGGGTAACACAAGGTGCCCTCTAGTTCATGATGCTCTGCTCTGATTACTTCCCTTTCCTAAAATCCTACCCATTTTCCATTTTCAAGTGCAATAGTTCTTCAAGAAACTTTACATAATACCCCAATCTTCTCTGATTTGCAAAGTCACCTAAATTCTATAAAGTGTTGACTATTATCTAATTATATATAATTGATTATTTAATTTATAATATAATTAATTAATATAAATACACATACATACACACAAATTTTAGGGGGAAAATGCCCTGGATCTCCTCCAGCCAGATTAAATTATTAATCCCTTAATTGCAGGATCATAAATTATGCAGCTTTCTTGCTCCAGTCCCTGGTCCAGGGTAGCTTCTTAATGCATGGTGATGAGGTTGTTAACACAGACTTCTAGTAGTCTCCATGGCCTGTAGGAATTTATACTTTTATCACTATCAGGAATGAATTAAAATGGTTACATTTTTTATTTCTGTTTAAACCAACTTTAATGTCTAAGCCTTGTTAATTCTTATCTATAGCATTGGACTAAACACATTATAGCCTTATATTTCTGCCTATCAAATAAAGCTGTGAGATTTTTGAGAATGGGGGCAATATGTTGTATCCTGGTACATAGCACAGAGTCTGGTACATTTTAGGAGTTCTACAGATGTAAATGAATGAATGGATGAATTGGGATCTCATATATGTAAAAAGAAGGCTAAGAGGAAATTGTATGTTTCCTTTAAATTGAAACAAACAAAATCAATGGAAAAACTGTGGTATAGAGTAAGTAACACAGGGCTTAGGATCAGAACACCTGGATTCAAATGTTAGCTGGCAATTTATCAGTTGTTTGAATAGGTCACTTAGGTTCTGTCAACTAATTTCTTTAAATACAGATAATATTTCCTCCTGCACATGGTTGTAATGATGATCTAATGAGATTACAATTCTGAAATATGTAATAAACTTTGATAGAGATGGTGATTAAAGTCTATTGATTCAGTCAGAATTAATAAGTTATTAACCAAGGGCTAGATAAAGATGAGAGAATCTCCAAAAAAGATAGGTCAGTGCCAAGAAGTAATGTCTTCCCAACTCCAGGTTGCTTAACACCAGAAAAGGCCACTGAGTAAGGCTGTGAAATTTCCTTATTATTAAGATGTTTTCTTACTCTTAAATAATAGGAAAAGACTGAATGACCTTTGAAGGGACTGACCCACCATATATTCTATGACTCATGAAAGGAAACGCAGTTTGTAGATAAATCAGGAGAACCTGCTTTTCCACTGTGCCAAAGATAAAGCAAAAGTTTGAAAATGTCAAATCTACATAAAAACTCTTTATTTTTGTGGTCAATTCAAGAGACACCCTCATCTCTTAATCTTTTAAGCTTAACCACATTCTTTATGCAGTGTAGGTACATTAAGGAGCAGTAAAGAGATGGAGTTTTAATTTTTACCAGTTCAATTTATTTTTTTTTTAAAGATTTTATTTATTTATTTGAGACAGAGAGAATGAGAGACAGAGAGCATGAGAGGGAGGAGGGTCAGAGGGAGAAGCAGACTCCCTGCCGAGCAGGGAGCCCGATGTGGGACTCGATCCTGGGACTCCAGGATCATGACCTGAGCGGAAGGCAGTTGCTTAACCAACTGAGCCACCCAGGCGCCCCTTACCAGTTCAATTTAAATGCAAATGTTAACCACTCACATGATGCTACTGCGTACATAATTAAGCATCATTATATACTACATGAATCACCTAGAAACTTCCCGAGAGCCATGCTACTATGTAAAGCATGCATTGTACTGACAAGCAGGCAAATGACGTATACTCCTGTCCTCATTAATTCTCCTTTTGAATTATAGGTCAACTGATTATGGAACCACTTATGAGAAGCTGAATGATAAAGTTGGTTTGAAAACAATTCTAAGCTATCTCTACGTGTGTCCCACCAACAAGCGTAAGGTAAGACATGTATATTCAGCATGCTGCTTATTCATGATGTGACTTCTGTCTTGGTGGGCCAACCTCTCTAGCTACATAAAAATCCATTACGGTCAAGCTGGGATTAGAGATGTAAAGACGAGTTGATGATGGAGGTTAAGGTGGTAAAATGTCTGAAACCTCATAATTCTCAGGGCAACAGCTGTGAACGTAGGAGGGTGAGAGGTAGGTATATCATTACCATTTCCGAAAGGCAGCTCCTAGGAATGGGTCTCCTTGAGTGGATGCTGTCTTGTAAAAGCTCGGACTAGTCAGTCACAAGAATCAGAATGAGCCTTGACAAGATGGAGGAAAAGGTGGGGTTTTTATCTGAAGTCTCCCTGTTTTCCCTTGACATGAGTAAATAGATTAACTAGAATTGGGATGAACGTGTCCTCCTGGTGCACATTGGATATCTCATTTATAAGGTTTATTCAGCCTGCACACAAATGTCGGGGTGGAGACACTGCTGGGAGGAACCTTGGAGATCATCATATACTGCACCCTCATTTTATAGATGAGAAAAGTGAAAGGTAATGCTTTGCCTCTTTGCAGAGTTATGGGTGCAGTTGGAACTAGGATTCAGGTCTCTTGGTTGGCAGTCATACTATTTCTGCTGTATTATACTGCTCCTGGTAAGAGGGTTTATTTCCTCTTCAGAGAGAAATATTATTTTCTCAAGGAAGGCAATATTTGCTTTTAAATGAGAAAGACTTGCTTGTCTTAGGAGAAGAGTGTCACTACATCCGTTCTTCAGTTTTTATAAACTTGCATTGTCAGATTCTGAATTCTGACATACAGTTTCTAAGTGTTGTGTGAATTGCATGAAATCACAGTATCCATCAGGAAAAAGTGTTGTTCATTAGTATGTACTAAGTCGTGTTCTTTTACGACAGTAGCAGTGATATCCAGGTTCTCCATTCAGATCTGTCAGTAGTTACTGTTAGTGATCTTGGGTAGGTATTTCATTTTGTTACCTGAACTCTGGGAGGTGGATGAGAACATCTCTGAATGGTCATTCCTTAACTCTGGCTGCACATCCAAAGCACTAGGTGATTCCCAAATGTGCAAGCTTTCATCTCACCCCCCTTGCTCTGGATTAGGGCTCAGGTAACTGTACTTTGAGCAGGCTCCCCAGATGTTTCTCATATGCATCTAGGATTAAGAATTGCTTATGCAAAGTGTAACATTCCCTCTGGCCCTAACATTTCAAGCAGCTGTGCAGAGACTCCGATGTCAGATGGCGTGAGTGAAAACCCGGCTAAACCAGTTAACAAGTGTATAACTATGGTGATTTACTTAATCTCTCCAAGCAGTGTCATCAAATTTAAAATAGGGATCATTATAATTCCTACCTCATGTGAAAAGTTGTAACTGTTATCTGAAATAAGGCATTTCAAGTGTTTAGCACAGAACAGCTAAGGCTCATCAATGTTTTTCTCTTACTTTATTTTTTTTCTCATCTGCCTCCTACTCCTTCTTCATATAGTTATTAGAAGTAATAGTAGTGATTATCCTCCCTAAATAGCAATGTTTAGTAGAACTTTCTGTAATGATAGAAATGTTCCTTTAAGGTGTCTGAAACCTTAGACATTAACCACTTGTGGCTATTGAGTATTTGAAATATAGCTGATATGACTGAAGAACTGGATTTTAAATCTAGTTTAACGATAATTAACTTAAATGCAAATAGCCACCTGTGGCTGATGGGCCCCAGTATTGGACAGAATAGCTCGATAATGTCAACCTCACAAATGTAGAGATACAAGCTGATACATTCCTGCCTTCCCCTTCCTGACTAATTACTGGCCCATCATCAGCAATTACATTTAAACAATTTGACCTGCTGTTTAGAGTCCTAAATGGAAGAGCTGAACTTATACCCTTTAGTTTTATAATGCGATTTAGTTATGTTTGTTAGCTTTGAATCAATTCTTAAATTCCATATTGATTTTTTCCTCTAGTTTCACATTTTCAGTAAATTTCATTTAACAAATCAACAATCTGTAGGTATCATAGGATACAAAGAGAAATAAGTCAGCATTCCACCCTCAAAGGTCCTGTATCCTAGTCATAAATGCAATATGACATTTTTGTCATTGAAAGGTCCTTTGACTCTGCTTCCACCTAACAGATGACTTTGGGTGAGACATTTACATTTTCCCATTTGTAAAGTGATAGATACAAAAACGAAGGAATTTACAGCTGGAAGAGACCTTAAAATTGTTCTTAGAATTGTTCTAAGTTAGTGATAGTCTTTGTTTTATTGATGGTGTTAGAGAGGAATATGATAAAAAAAAAAAAGTAAGATGCCAAATAGTGAATAGTGAGCATAGGATTTTCTGTAGCAACAGAATATGTGACTCCAAGATGGTTTGCAGGAGCAGAGCTTGAAACGTGAGACTCTCAAGTCCAAAAGCAGCTCCTAAGATGGGCAGGAAAGCTTAGAGGGAACACAGCAAGGAGCCCCATCTTCTAACCCATTCACGCCAGGATACCAGCACCAGTGGCCCTGCATACTTAGTCTGTAGTCATCTGCAAGACTTTGAAAAGTCACTGGCCATGGCATTTAGTGAAGATTAAAGCTTGGCAGACCCTATCTCCACAGAAAGAGAAGTCCTTGTCCATGACTATTAGAGAACAGCTTTCTCTGGGCCTTTTGCCTTCCAGAAACAGAGGCGGGCCTGAGCTGTTTAAATCACAGTGTTTATGGGTGAATCTAAGCGGCGGGATCTTTTCTTGTACAGATAAATGAGGCCTTCAGGGTCACTTTCTGAGATGCTGATAGACTTAAGAAATATTGGAGGACGATGAAGGTCTTTACAATGGTGCAAAAATCAATAAAGGTGACATAGCAGTATATTTGTGTATATTTTTTCTACTTATGAGGTGAATTTATCACCATGAAATATGTACTTTCCGCCCCCAAAGGGACTTACTTGAACCAAAGAGATAGTACCTATACAACATTTTAAAGTGTGAGTATATTTGCCCCCAATCAATGAGAGTTTATGTAAAAGAAAAGAAAAGAAAAGAAAGAAAGAAAGAAAGAAAGAAAGAAAGAAAGAAAGAAAGAAAGAAAAAGAAAGAAAGAAAGAAAAAGCAAAAAAGAAGAAGAAAAAAGAAAGAGATATCAGGCTCTCTTAATTATACAGGACAAAGGCACTCAAGTTCACTGCAATTCTCCTAAGACTTGTGCATCCTCCAGTGAAAAGGCAGGCTCCCTTTCTGGGGTTGTATTAATTCTTTTCTGTCCCTAGGGTGCTATCTAGCAAGTTAACATCTTTTGTACCAGATATGTCTCTCTGCTTTTCACATCAGTGGGAGCAACTGGAATAAAACTGACATCAGGGAAACTGCCTTGCCTTCCCAGAAACCTGTTTTGCCTTCACATGCTTATTGCTATTTTTAGCTGCTTGTGAGGACAAGCTCGGTTCTTCAATCAACGTGTTCCCAACAGTGGGCATCATGCCCTGGCTTTGCAGACAGCTTGTTAGGGGCATTACTAGGATCAGAGTCCAGAACAAAACTGGCCCTTCTTTACAGTTTAAATTAATGATCATCCATTGGCTGTTTCTTTGCAAGCCTGCTGTAAATGACAGCAGCTTTCCTTGGATATGTCTGTTACAGTAAAAACTGTAATCTCATTGTAGGTCAGTCTAGGAAATCTTGACTAAGAGACATAGAAAGCCTACTCCCAGGATTATCCTAGCTCATACATACCCTCTTTCAGCAGAGCCCTGCACCTGGCCTCTGATAGATGAGGTAGGCCTCCAAGAACAAGCATAAGTCAATCCTCGCCCCAGAGGAGAGGCAGGGTAGCTATCTGTCACCATGTCTCCAAAGGAGACCACTCCCCAACCCAGTCCATGATAAATCCCAAGGCTCGTTGGCATCAGCAGTGCTTTATTGGCTACATACATACAATCTTCTATGAGAAAGGATGATTTAACGTGCACCTGGAATGAGCAGCTGGGATGTGGAGGATCGTGATGGAAAGAACTAATATAAATGTAACAAAGAAAAACAAAATCAGTGCTGAAATCTTAGTCTCAGTCTTAAATTCTCACTGAGTTTATTTGTATTCTGCCTAAAAAGAAAACTTCTTGATATTATGAGTGTATCTGTCAGCAATACCTTTCCTCTCACCCCCAATCAACCTTAGCTGCTCTCTCTTCACAAGGTGTGCTATAACATCTTCAAGGATTAAAGAATACAAAATCCCAAGTGGAATACACTGGGGGAGAAAAGAAGAAAAAAAGTGTTTTGTTTTTAAACCTGGAGCATCCACTTCATTTCATTGTTACATCCTTGTACCCTCCATGCATTGTGTTCTCAGCAAAGAAGAACCCTAGAGAGTATTTGCTCTTTATATTTCCTGTGCCCCTCCATACCCCAGTTTCTTCTCCTTTCTGTGTTATCACCACTTAATTAATACTATTCCTGCTGAGAGAGCCTTCCAAGACTTTCATCCTATAAATAGGCCCCCAGCTCCTCAGACGCATTGATCATTTTTGCAGGTCCCTCGGTACATGCCAGCATTAAACACTGTTTGCATTTTCTCCAGATGTTTAGGTTTTAATTACCTTACTGTATATGGCACTTTCTAAATAAGCGTTTGATTATTGACTCTTTGCCTCTTCTCTTCATATCCAGGGCATGCTTAATTCCTCTTGTCATTTCCTCGGGAGAGGAAATATATATATATATATTTCATGCAGGTGACTTTTGGGGACAGAAAAAAGGTATTGTTGATAGCAGCTGCCAACTTCTCTTAGGAAAAATATGGAATCATTGAATCAGAACCTAAAAGATGTCAGAGGTATTCAGATTCTGCTTTTTCATTTAACAGATAAGGCACCTGAGTCCTTAGAGTTTAGTGACTTGCCTGAGGTTACAGGCAACTGGTGAAAGAAGAGCTGAGATCATTAGACCTTTAACGTGAACCTCAAATGCCCTCTATTCCACAAAATGTAATCAATTCCATTAGTCAGATATTCTCACTCCCTCCAATTTTCCAGGCATCTACTTCTTGTTTCTAGCACTTTTCTCTCACTCCTGATGAGTCAGTTTTGACCCTGTCTAATGCTCCATTTAGAATGAGAGGCCCCAGAGGGGATAAAGCACCTTCTTCAGCTTCCTATGCTGTAACAGGCCAAGCCTAGTGTCTGGGGGTATGGTAGGTCTCCAACACATGGCTGAGGATTTCACCTGAGCTTGGTTGAGTGTGGGGCTCCTAGGCTGGAAATTGAAAAGCAAAGTACATTGTAACACCAGCTTTGACTCATTTATTTTCTCTAATTATGAAATTAATTCTTTCAAGTGAATAAATAAGAATAGTAAAAATCCCTATAGATTTTAGTCATTTCTAGGCCAAAATGTATAATTTTATCTTTTCTAGCCAAAAGGAGCGTGATTAATATTTAAAATGCCAGGACTTTGCATAGCACTCACTCGACATTATCTGGTGAGGCCAAGGGGAACTAGTGTATTGTATAATACATCAAAGGGGGTACATGACATTTCCCTTGGCAGATACTCCGCAGTTGCTCATTCCACCCTAACTCTTTCATCTGTCCCTTTGTACACAAGATCATGCATTTGCCTCTAATCTTTTAAAAATAACATCTATTTCATTCATAAAGAAGTGCATGAACTCTGAGACATAGTGGAAGTGCCATTTTCCAAACTTCCCTACACTTCACCTGGGCAATGATGGCTAAAGGGAGAGATCATCTCCTTTGATCCTTCTTGGGTACCGTTGAGTGTGGATACTGGTTCAGTCCATCAGGCTCTGTTCTGTTCTCTTTTCGAGCATTCCAAAAGAAAATCAAATCCAAAAAAACATGCTGCACGTACATTTTTTTCCTCTGGGTAATTTTCCAACAGTCATCCAAACCATTGGGTTTCAAACAAGCTGCCGAATAGTAAGTGCAAAGTGCTCTGTTTGAAATGGGCAAAGTGCCAGGAGCAAGGCCCACTAGCACACACCCCCCACTACCTCAGGGTGGTCCTGGAGAGCCCTCTGGGACTTCTGGGCTCCATGGAACACCGTTGGGGGAAAATACTGAGCTAGGCCATCCTCCCTCTGTATACTAAACTATACCTGGAACAACCATGTACCTTGTTCAATTTTATATAAATCAAAGCACCTGGGATAACATTCATGAATAAATAAATGTGAATAAAACCACAAACTTTGAATTTAGCACATTATGTTAGTATAGTTGATTTTTATTGAATCTCATCTGTGTCTAAGGAAAAAAAAATAGCAGGTTTATAATATACCAAGTTTCCCAGAACTGATCCAGTTAAGTAGTAAATTACAGCTTTATTCCATGTAGTGTTAAGTAGTGCTAAGTACTTTTTTGTTGGAAAGAAACTTCTTGCATAATTAACATTACAAATTTGCCATTCCTCATTTGTAAGATGTTGTGTTTATCATATGTCAGCATCTAATACATTAAATATTAATCGTGAATTGCTGATTAAAAAGTTGTATCTGTATGAAGATCAACTTTACAGGATGTTGCTCTTAAAATTCAGAGTTTATTAGTCACAATTATGTTTAAAAAATATGCACGTAGCTAGCTAGACAAATGGGTAGGTAGAAAGGTGATAGATCCACAGATCAACTTTTTCTAAGTATAGATAATGCTTTCTGGTTGACATCAGGTGATATTTATCAAAATGGGAACAAATTTAGAACTCTGCCTTTTGGTTTTATTCTTTTTTAACAAATGAAGCTAATCAGGATAAATATAGTCTGAATTGGTCTCCAAATATTATGAAGTAAGACTGGTCCAGAAACTGCATGTTTCTTATACCACTAACTGGGTCTGAAAAGGTAGGTTACCTCTCTGGCCAGGTGAACAGAAGTTTTCAAAAAGGAAATGAAGCCTGAATCAGAGGCTGATCATTCTTCACATATGCACAATTGACTACCTGCTCAAACTTCTTTGGGGAGCAGTTTTTTTTTTTTTTAATTTAGTTATCTACCTGCCTATTTTTTAATTTATTTTTGCCTCATCATCTGTTCTTATTAGAACTTGTATTCTCTGAAGTCTGGCTGGCCTAGTGTTAAATGCCCATCCATTACCCTTTTATGAAGGTCAAATGCATTATTTCAGGTTGGTTCCAAGTTACGCTCTGCTGTGGAAAATGGTTGGAGGTCTTTTCAACATTCTGGTCTGTTTGCTTCCAGCATACTCCCTGTGGCTTCTCAGAGGTTTCCATCATCCGGTGTTTGACATACTGTATCTAGAACATTTGTTTCTAGTGAATAGCCCGAGCCGCTCTCAGGATGGATGGAGTGAATGCTGGCTGCCACAGGAAATTGCCATATTTACTAGGGTGAGAATGTTTCTCTCCAATATATCAGATCTGCCTCAAGCTTTCTCTTGGTGCTGTCAGGAAAAACAAAGTCAATGTCGATGAATCTTTAATAAAACCACCCCTCCTCCCCCACCGGAGAAATTAAGAGAATACCACCAGCCTCAGGGGCTAAATCGCTTCCATGTAAACATTCCTTCTTCTGACCTGACCTTTCTCCTGACCGAATCTTCTTTTGATGGTTTTGTCCCTTTGTTCCTCGAGGCACCCATCTCCCAGTTTACGGAGTCCCTAACTGCTAACATACTTCTCATTCCATAACCTTCCAAGTCAGCTACTTAAAATAACTTTTCCAGAACAAAATACTATCATTTGTAGGCAATAAGATGGGCTTAGATCTTCATGGGTGAAAAGGCTTGCACTATGGGATATACATTTTGGAGACTGGGAAAGAGAAATCTCTTCTTCTGGCTGCTTGGGGCTGTGTGTGTGTGTGTGTGTGTGTGTGTGTGTCTGGGGACTAGAATACTAAATAGTGCCTTGATTGACAGCATCTGCCACCCAGGAATGAGCATGCTTGTAGTGAAGAAGAGGATGAGCTGGATGAGTCCAAAAAATAAGAATGGAGAAAAGCAAAACACCTGAATACACAGTCTCTCACATATAAGAGAAGAAGGGGTACAGGAGGAAAGGGCACAAATACTAAGCCAAGAGAGAAGATGGTGGAGATTACTACAAAGCATTTTAAGTAACAAAGTAGTGATGAGAGAAAGCTAATGCAAAGAGCATGGTGAGCGCATAAGGTAGAAAAAAGATAATAATAAAATCAAAAATATTTTCTACAATAGATTAAGAATCTCTTGAGATCTCTCAGGGAGAGGAGAGCTCATTTACTGGGAACTTATTTAGGGCTTTCAGAGGGAGTACAATTTACCCTTATCTCTCTGTTCTTCCTCGGTGCTTTCAGAGGGGTAAAGGATGTTGATGGCTGTGGCCGAAATTGGTTTTGCCAGAAAAGAAAACACAATTATGACTCAAGTGTGGGGGAGTAGCAGGCCTCGATCAAGGCTCCCCAGCTCCCCAGCAGCAGATTCAAATATCACTGCTGCTGCCTGCAACTTAATGAACTTTTGTCCTTTTAATGCCATCTCTCCTAGCTACTCCCCAACCCTCTGCGTAATGGCTTCTTCTATTTACGTGTACACCTTGTAATTTCTGCACTTGTCAGGTGTACCAGCTCAGCACCTATTTGCAGTCACTGTGGAGCTACACTTTGTCATTTGAAGGTGGTCATTGTGCATTTTTGCCTGGTGGAGTCATAAGTTGTGGTGTAGTGGTTCATATAATGGACCCTGGAGCCAGTCTGCCTGGCTTTAAATTCCAGCCAAGCCACATACTAGTTGTATGCCTTTAGACAGGTTTTATTTGTTGGTTTGTGTGTTATTAACCTCTTCATGATACAGTTTGCTCATGTCCAAAATAAAACAATGATTGTGTCAATATCATAAGGTAGTTATGAAAAGAATCAAAACAAGCAAAGAACAGCGCCTGACACATAGCAAGCATTAGATAAATGTTAGTCTCATTGTTACCACTATTATCTCTTTCAGATGACTTGGCATTGCCTTATGCTGTCATTTGTCAACCCAACCAAAATTATTAAATGTCTGTTTTGTGCCAGATCTTTTTAAGAACTAGGAAGTAGAATAAAAATATAAGACATTGTCCTTTCTTTTAAGGATTGCACAGTCTGGTAGAGGAGATGAATGTATAAAACAGTCAACTACAGTATAGAACTTATGTATCATAATAGCTGTGTACATAGAACTCTATCTTTGGGGATTCAATGAAGGCTTCATAGAGAAGCAAATATTTGTCAAAGGAGAAGGGAAAAAGAAGATGAAAACTGTCTTTCAGTGTATGTGTAGTGAGAAACCAGCACTCATAGACCACAGTGCATACATAACTTTGATTGATTTGCAAATATTAAATGAATAAGCATGTGCCTATTTTGACTCTTAAAACATGCTAATTTTCATTTATATCTGGTTGTGCTAGTTAGACCCCCCAAAATGCCTTCATGACCCATTTGCATTATAATTCTAAAATAGTAACAATAGATTGTTATAAACTTTTTATATAGCAATAGATTGTTACAAACTTTTTTTCTGTCTTGCTTATGAAATCAGTAAGTGGGCAGTGTGACATTATTAAGATTTAATTAATAAAAGTAAATGTTACCTTATTACAGTTGATTGATACTGATATAGTCAGCATTTGTCTTAACTACTGGTCATTCAGAACTACTGATGAGATTTGGAGGTACAATTTTAAGAAGTCAATTGACGCATTTTATTGAACACTTGGCTTGTGCCCAGTTCTTTGAAAGCTCATCAGTGACTGTTTAAAAAAAAAAAAAAGTGTGACCCTTACATTGCCCTTATGGAGTTTACCATCCTGCTGCGGGGATACAATTAAAGAACAGTGCAAGACAGAAGATGATGGACTGCATGGTAGAGATGACAAAGGCTCTAAGAGTTTAGAGAGGAATGTAGTCTGGATAGTCAGGAAAACAGCATGAGAGGGGCTTAAATTGCTCAGTGAAGCAGACTGGTATGACACAGGGTCATGACATCCACAGCAGAAAAACAATTTAGTTGAACCAACATTATTTAGTGCGAGGTGGTAGAGATACAAACGCACATAAAACAGGGCGCTGTCTGCAAAAATGGAAATTGAAGAGAGAAGGAGGTAGATAGAGATGAGCGTAGGTTTACCCTGGTGCAGGCACTACACCTTTCATTTCCTGAAATCTTAATAATTTGATAATATATATTACACATCTTACTCTTTTGCATTCTAAAAGTGCTCCTTAAAGTCTCCTTTGCTTATCCTAATTGTTGATTATGAAAATATAGTTTCGGGCGCCTGGGTGGCTCAGTTGGTTAAGCGACTGCCTTCCGCTCAGGTCATGATCCTGGAGTCCCTGGATCGAGTCCCGCATCGGGCTCCCTGCTCGGCGGGGAGCCTGCTTCTCCCTCTGACCCTCCCCCCTCTCATGTGCTCTCTCTCTCTCATTCTCTCTGTCTCAAATAAATAAATAAAATCTTAAAAAAAAAAAAAAGAAAATATAGTTTCTTTAAATTTGTTGAATGCTTAGGAGAGAGCCCAGATTATTAGGGCAATAGGTGAATATCAGGGATGACACACAGAATGAGGAGTATAGAGTCAAAGAAGCGGCAAGAGAAACAGTGTAGCATTTGCAGAGGGTGTGGGGGGGCGTCTGGTATTCCAATGACTAGCAATTCATTGTTTCCCCTACTGCTACTTTCTCAAAGGGATCCACATTCTCCTGAGAGAGAAAACGGCTACAGCTTCTTAGCCAATGCTGATGCTCTCTCATTGACCAAACACAAATTTCACTAGGATGGATGTAGCTTTAGGAGCTAAACCCATCCCGCTTGACCTAAGTAATTGTAGTGTTTGAATTCCAGAGGAAAAACAAAAACAAAAAATGAACTTGAGCTGAGGAAAAAGGTGTTGGATCATAGGAAGGCACTTGTCTGTATTGAAAGCAGTCTAATTTGAATTTATGTTACGTGGTATGTTTGTGGGTCTCTGCCCCTTACGCTTTATTAATGCCTTATTTAGCCAGCAGATTTACGTATTTTCTCCGCTGGCTAACGCTGTCTTTGTTCCTTGGGCCCAAGCCCTTTGTGCTTCCATTTGGAAGTGTGTTACTGACATTTACAAACTCCCACCGAGGACTAAGTCAGTTACCACCATAGATGCCCATTGTTCCAAGAGAGCTGACCTTTACCCCTAGGCACCAATTAAAATCTATTGCTATTCACCCCTGCAGTGCTTCCTGTAATTCTGGCTCACTGCCCAGTGTAACTGGTAGGATGCCTTCTTTTTAGTGCCATCTTCTTATTTTTGTTCCCCAAACAAGAGAGTGACCTACAAATGGAAATGCGTGCTTCTGGGAAGAAAAAGAAGCAGACCATCAGAGTGGACAACTTTTCAGTTGTCTGTTGACAGTTTTCAGTTAATTGCATTTTGTGTCAACACAAATGAAAACCTTAAATAAATAGTATAATTAAGCAAAATTTGGGATATTGCCTACAGGTTTATTCCACATTCACGTATCAACAGAGTTCTCCAGTCACTCTGTGGTGGTGATTTGTGGCAAATTGCAGGGCCATTCTGCCCGAAGCATGGCTGGGCCTGCTCCATGGCAAGCTGACAGAGACCAAAGTCCCAGCTTGGGGGAAGCCAGGCGTCAAGCCCTCTTTCTACGTGTCACATTGTATGTGTTACCCGCACAATGCAAGGATGGTAGGCTTTTAGGCAAACTTAAGTTCCTTTCTGTAATAGATTTTGAGATCAGGGTGTTTAGTGCTGGAAGTAGTTTGTATGAGATCACAGATGCTCATCATAAAAAGATTGCTATTTCTGGCCAACCAGCAAATTAAGATGTGCTAGTTTGGGGAAACAAACATGGTCTTGTATTCAGGGGTGTATCACCTCCTTTGCAACTCGTTCCGCTCCTGTATATCCCCACCCTCTGTGCTCTGGGGGTATGATGATGCTGACATTTTAATGGTGTTTGAAGACAAATTCTAGTGACCCAGTTATTTTAGTAGAAAATGGCTATAATGTAAACATAGGGACAAGTGGCCCGAGAACAGGGTCTCTATACTCAGATTGAGACAAAAAGTCCCGATTTGCTTAAAATAAATGGAGCTTGAAATTTGCCTTTCCCTGTTTAGTTTAAAATTCCAGAGCTAAGCAAGTTAAAGCTCGATGGAAAGCGCCGTCCTCTTCTTGTGGAAATAGCCTCTCCCTCCCACCTTGTCCCCTGCACTGCTAGTGTGAACCAGAGTGAGAGAATGCAATTCTTTGATCGGGTTCCTGGAGTTGTATTATGCTCCCCCTTTTCTCCTCTCTTTACTATTTGAAATTTTATACACTTGTGAAGATTATACTTGGTATTAGGGCTTAAAATTTCCCAAGAGCCACCAATATTTCGCCTTTCCCACCCCGCAGCCTTGGTAGAGCCTGAGAGGGTAACGCGGCGAACAGGAAGCCACCTGGCTCCCTGGAGATCCATGTCAGCATTCCATTACCTGGAAACCAGTGGAACCTACTTAAGCTCATATGACAAAGCCCAGAAGATTATCAAACCCAAATCATTTGGCTCCATTTATTACAAATACAAACTTTCATCCATGGTTCATTATGTTCCTCTTATGCAAACCCAACTCGGGAATTACGAAGAACTCTTAAATAAATATGTGGGGGAGAGTGTGTTGAGATTGGATATTACCAATCTACAACTGCTTAGTTTGTTTCTACTTTCATTTCCCTCACTCCTCCCTCCCTACCTTTTCCCCTTCCTTCCATAGTCTCTCTCTCTTTGTCTCTCTTGCTTTCCAAAGCTTATTTACATGAGAGAGTAAGAGAGAGTAACAAGACCACCTTATATATTTCACACAGAATATATTTTCAAAATGGTTACAAAAATGTGTATGTGTGTGTGTAATCATGGCATGCCTACAGAAACAATGGGTGGCGAGGAGAAGTTACAATATTTTGTACCTGAGACCTTGTTAATAACTGGTGGTCTTTAACTAGAACCCAAGTCTTTGCATTTCTTGTCTGTGTTCCTTCCATCATAGTTCACCATTCCCTAAATATTGCCCCAGTTGTCTTGTGGGAGGTTACTTTGTGATAGTATCCTTGAGACTAAGTGCTGATTCCTCTGTAGACCTTTAATAAATTTCACGTTTGAAATATGAATTATATAATCTCAGATAAAATGCAAAGCACAGAGAAAATGTAAAGGCAAACCATATGTCACATTTGAAGTCAGCTTGTATAAAATCATTTGGCTTCCTGCTTATCATTTCATGATAATAGGCTTGGCAGCTTTACAGGATAAACCTGATACTTTTAGAAATCTGAAAAGGACTCCATATATACAGTCCCAAGGAAACTTCCTTTTAACCCCAGTTGAATTGGGGCTAGATTTGCTCTGGCAGGAGGATGGACAGAGTAACCCTCATAGTGCCTTTGCACTCTGCCATGCCACCTGTGACTGGCACTATTCCTTGTGCTGGCTCTGACCTCTCCCAGGGGCCCAGTAGGCTCCCTCTGTTGACTCACGATGTCTTTTTATGAACCCTGGGTTGTTATTTTCCACAAGAGGGAATGCATATCAGAAACGCACCTCTCCTGCCATCACACCTGTGGCCAGTGACCTGAGGAGCAAAACAACTAGCCAGTGTTTGGTGCAAGGATCTACTGAGAAGTCGACTCCGTTGTCCTGGAGGGTGCTCCCTGGAGAAATCCCACCTGAGAAATGGTTCTGACATCATTGCCTGTAAACACTGCAATGGACTTGTTCTTCCCCTTGTACAGCTATAATCATGGGCTCTGATTAGATCTTGTGACTCCATCATTGCATTTGAAGTTTGAAATATGCCACCATTAAGTTTCTAGACACCAGCTTTTTCTGCAGAGGCTACTACTCCCTCTCAATTCCTTAGATATCCTCTTCTTTAAGCAATTTCCTCTGTAACAGCAGTGCCAAAAAAAAGAAGAAGAAAAAATACCCTGTTAAGATCTGACACACGGGCCCAAGTATATAAACTTCCGGACTGCCCCCCCAACTTGTTTTTTCACTTTTTTCTATATCAAATGTATAAAAGAAAGTATGAACATTATAAAAGGGAGAGACGCAAAAGAAGTATTAGGAAGGAAGTTGTTTCAACGAGACCTGAATTGGAACCCAAAATCTTCCTTTGCCTCTTGAGCTAAGAAGTATTTGGAGTAACGCAGACTCTCACACTTGTCAAAGTAGTAATAGAACAGTAGGCTTCCTGCTCCTCAAATCAGTGAATACAATAAACTAAGCTGTAAGATACGCGTAGATGAAATGTCCTGAGAACATTGCCATGTATGAGGATAGTTGATGCAGAAACAGAACAAACAGAACAAAACTCTGAAATCAGCAGGGAAAGCACCATAAACTCCATTTTAACTTTGAGAAAAGTAAGTATCAAAAAGTGAGTTGTCCAGGGACACCTGGGTGGCTCAGTTGCTTAAGCATCTAACTCTTGATCTCGGCTCAGGCATGATCTCAGGGTCATGAGATCGAGCCCTGCATCAGGCTCTGCATTGGGCCTGGAGCAGCTTGGGATTATCTCTCCCTCTCTCTCTCTGCCCCTTCTCCCCCTCCCCCACTCATGGGTGCTCTTTCTCAAAAAAAAAAAAAAAAAAAAAAGTAGTTGTCCCGGTCATGTAGCTGGTAACTGCGCATAGATTTGGCAGCGTGTCTGCAGATTTTCCTGAGCTTCTTAGTTAATATTCACCCTCCCTATGTACTAAAGAGTATAGTCTCCCTAGAGCCACAGTTATTTCCTGTAAGAGGGCATGGGGGACAATAGCATCTGCTCAAGGAAGTGAGCAGTAACAGTAGTTCTGGTTTTTAGCCATTTATAGAAGAATGCTGTAGCTTGAATGTTTTACTGTTACCTGATATATGTGAAAATCCTTAAAAATACATCCACCTGCCTTTCAGGAATTAGTGGAATGAAGTGGCCAAATTAGTACTAAGGTTCCTAAGCCTCCACATATATTAGATGTAGGATCATCTAGGGAGATTGTTGAAATGTAGAATCTGGGTCAGAAGCTCTGAGAACCTGCATGTTAACCGGCAGATCCCGCCTCTCCATCTCCCTGTAACTGCTGCACACAGACCTCGGGCCACACTTTGTCCAACAGGGAAGAGCTGCACTAAGAGTAAGGTATCATTTTTCAGTGGCTCTCTCGGTTTCATTTTCCTCTATAAAAGTAAAATAAGTTGGTACGGTTCTTGGCGTTGGTGACTCAAGTATATTTAAGTTATGTGTTTGGAACCAGCCGCCCTCTGCTGGACGATGGAAGATTTGATGTGAAATTAGACTGTTCCTCACCATGTGTCCTTTTGACAATTAAAACTGGATTCATCATTCCCCTCACAGAAAGACAACTGTATATGCATTTGATGGCTGGGTGGAATAAAGGTCAAGAGCGTGTAGACACACCCGGGGCAGTTTTGAGATTCAAGGACATGGGTTTAAGAATCTTTAGTAGGAAGTTAGGAAAGCACAAGGTACAGGCAGCGGCTTGCCCTTCTGCTCTTCCAGCTAAGAATGAAGTAAATAGGGGCTGGGATAAATAATTCTTAGTCACTTTAGTGCATAGAGCTGCTTACTAGCAATTTAACTTTGCAGAGCTGTGGGGAGGCTTCTGTTACAGCGTTTCAGAGATATTTGTTTAGCTCGGGGGGTGCGGGGGCTTCTTGAAATTTTACTTGTTGAGAGTTCCGCTCCATTATTCCAGGGTTCTGACTTCATTCCTTTGCCCAGCAAGTGGCTCTGTGTTGGTATGAAACACAGGCACCCACAGAGGCTGCCTAGATAAAAGCTGCTGTTCCTTGAGCCCAGGAGAGAGGAACATTAAAAAAAAAAAATGGCAGCTATATTTTGAAAAGCAGATTTGGGAATAAATTCGAACATATGCCATTGTCTGCAAGATGAATGACAGGAGGGGGTTTCATTGCTTTGAGTTTGGACCAGTGAAAGTGTAGTTTTAAGGAAGCATGGCAGTGTGAACTCTCACCTGTCACTGAACTTGAACCCACCCCAGCTCCCAAAGGAAAGAAAGATGGTCGTGAACATGAGTACTTTTTACTTCATGTCTCTGAGGCCTCCCCTTCCGTACCTACAAACACGAGATCAGTGAAATAAAAAATTAAGGAAGAAAAGGACCAATGTGAGTTGGAAAAAGAGACAGATACAAATGCACAGACTGGGTTCCCTCACTTTTATCCAGAGCCAGATGCACATATTGGCCTCCCATACAGATTCTGGAATTCTTGTTCATACTGAAGGAGAGTCTGTGAAGGCTGTAAAATGAATGGAAGAATAAATGGTTTAGATACCACCAGATGCCCCCTTTCCAGTCCTTTGTACTCAGCAGCTCAGCCTTCCTCTGCCCCAGCTTTGCCAAAGCTTAGCTGTCACTCATCTCCATTTTGCAGTTTGGCTGTCAGGTCTTTCAAGTTCCTGCGGTGACAAGTGGAGCTGAACAGGGCTGGGAGGGGAATCCTGGCACAAGAGGGCCTTCCTGGGAGACCAGTGTGGATCGGGTCCCACTGTCTTCTCCAAAGAGCAGCCTGCCTGCAGAGCAGATCAGTCAAGGGAAGACTAAGTTCCTCCATCCCTGGCACCTGCTGTATCTGTGCCAAGCCCCCAGTCAGGCTTCATTTCTCATGCCCAGGAACTTGGAGGAGACTTTTAGTCTGGGAGGGATTTGTTTGTTTGGTTTTGATTATATACCTACATAGTCTGTCCCTAGCCCCCCACTCCAACCCCCAAAAGCAAGAAAGCTAGCAGGCAAGAAAGAAAGGAAGGAGAAAATTTGCCTTGGCTAGAGAAAAAAAATATGCAAAGATTGAATCTGAGTCTGATGACTTGGCTCAAATCCCATATCTTGTTTTCTTTACAACTGGCAGTAAAATGGACAACTGCTTCAAAACCATCTCAGCTTTTCTCTGAACAAGTTCAATATCCTTTTTATTTCCTTTTGCTCTTCTGGGTTAGCTCTTAAAGTCCTTTAGGAAAACAAGAAGCAGTGTGATTGCTGGATGTGACAGTGAGAATGGGCAGAATAAATCAGGGGAAGTGGTACCTTTGTCCCACCTACATTTAGGCGATGCTGAAGGGTAGTTACGAGTGTGGCTCCTAGGGGCGCCTGGGTGGCTCAGTCAAGGGTCTGCCTTCAGCTCAGGTCGCGATCCCGGGTCCTGCTCAGCAGGGAGTCTGCTTCTCCCTCTCCCTCTGCCCCTCCCCCTGCTGGTGCACTCTCTCTCTCTCTCTTTCCCTCCCTCTCTCTCAAATAAATAAATAAAATCTTAAAAAATAATGTGTGGCTCCTAGAAACAACCAACCTCTACCCCATACCCCAACTTCAGTGACACTGGTGTGTGTGCTTGAGGATGTACTTCTCTGTGCAGCAGGTAAGATGACATGGATGGAGGGGTGTGATGACAAAGAATATGGTGAATACTCCTGAGTACTGTGTTCTAGATCTTTCTTTCAAGATACCAGCTTTTGCCTTTTGTGAACTCAAAAGCCAGTGGACATTTCATTCTGATGTACCTTTTGTAGGAGAAACTCAAAGTGCAATTGCAAAGGAGAATTTTTTTTCCAGTGTGTGTGTGTGTGTGTGTGTGTGTGTGTGCGAGAGAGAGAGAGAGAGAGAGAGAGAGAGAGACAAACTCTACCTGCTATTGCAGGTCATATTTGCTACAAGGTGCAGATGGTTCTATTTTAGGCACGTATGACCTAGTACCAGTCTTGGGAAAAGAGAAGCCAAGAGAGATTATAATCATTCATTCTGAGTTGTAGAGTAGATGCATTTCAGAACCAGTTAACAGCATCCAAAACATCTTATTCTATCTGGGAAATGGAGAAGGTACTAATTCTTCTGCCTCAGGATTATTAAAAGAGTAAAATGCAGTCATATATGAAAAGATGGTTTGATATTTCAAAACTAAGGTTCAGATGTACAAGATCAATGTTTTCATAGTTACTTCCAAGACAGCGTTTTGGAAAAATGGGGAAGGAAAATGTGCTTTATATGAAAAAGGCATTAGTTGAGGTATGGAGAAACATGTACATGAGAGAAAAAAGTAAGAAGCGGATTCCTCTAGGATCATGTCTGGCACGGGTGCGTTGGTTTTTGCAAAATTGTGAAAGTGCCACCTACAGAGTAGAGGGAATTTTAGAGAACAAAGATCTCTAACTGGGATGGAGGTAGCAGACTCTTCTGATTTTAATTACCACTCCAGCTAACAAAAGACACCCTCTCATCACTTTGCCTTAAATATTCTCTTGTCTGATATACATGCAAAGCCACACAGTTTTGGGTGCTACCGTTTCTTTACCTGTGAATAGAGATAATAGCACATTTCCTCTTAGCTCACTGCTCAGGGGCAAGGACCAGGAAATGACAAACACAAAGGGATGCATATTTATTGAGCTAAATTCAATATTTTTCAACTGTATTTATACCACAGGGAAGAAACTTGGGGGAGGGTTTTGAAGGACTCAGGAAGAGGAAAAGCCCAATCTTGGCCAATGGGAAGATTTAAAGAATGCTCTGACCTTGTCAACCAAGGAGGGAATCATCGTAGATGACAAAGGAGCCTGTGGGGATCGGGCGCACCATACAGATTCTCTGTATCACTTAGCTCCCTAAACTGCTTTGCCCCAAAAGTAGTTGGAGCCCTGCAGCTGGTATTTTATTGGCGGAGGAGCCTAAGAAGACTGCAGGGGAAGAGGTTTTTGTTACAAAGTGCCTGGTGGAATGCAATTACTTGGAATGGAATCTGGCCAGGGCAGTTGCTGTTATTATCACTTACCCTTGCAGAAAGTTTCCAGGGAGCCTTCCTGGCTCTGAGCTGGTCAGGACCTCTGTTTTGCATCTTAGTGAAGAGCCTGCAAAACCACACAGCCGGAAATCAGCTGCCAAGAAACATCACTCTTCTTACATCCATCTGTAAACTCAACATCTGAGCCCACAGGTGAGGAGCAGGCTGTCAAAGCCGTCCCCATGCTAAGTCAGTGAAAGTTTATTATAGGGTGTCTTCGTTGCCATTTCAACAGAAGTCTACATTTTCAAGAGGGGCACCTTCTCATTCACTCTTACTTTTTGGTCTCTATCCTGACCACAAACATTAGGAGCAGAAAGTTTTTTTATTTTGTTTTTGTTTTTTTTTAAAGATTTTATTTATTTATTTGAGAGAGAGCGAGCACAAGCAGAGTGAGCAGCAGGCAGAGGGAGAAGGAGGCTCCCCACTGAGCAGGGAGCCCCACATGGGACTCGATCCCAGGACCCTGGGATCATGACCTGAGCTAAAGGCAGACACTTAACCATCTGAGCCACCCAGATGCCCCAATCCAGCCCTGCATTCTTCTTACTGATGGAATCACTCTCGTCCTCACCTCCTCTTCCTCCTCCTTTCTGCGGAGCGATTGTCATGTTAGCAGAGTGCCTTTTGAGAGTGTCATTGACCTACATTTCAGTACAAGTGAAGCAGCCATGGGAGTAATCTAAAGAGAAAGATGGGAAAGAAAGGGAAACCACCAAGTTGGGGTCCCTTGAGTTAATCTCATTGTGCTGAATTTCCAGGGGAAGAAAGATGGTACACATATGTGCTTTTCTCCCATGGCTTTATTGATATTCTGTTCAGGACTATGAAAATTAAAATACAATTTCTCAGTTCCACTTATAGCATGATGGTAAGTGAGTGGGAAAGGATGTTGAAAAGAGCCAAGCAATTATGCATTTGTCATGGGTAATGGGGAAGGTAGAGTTGTCCTCTTTATTTAAAGGGCGGTTTCTTCCATCAGATGGGCTCTAGTCCCACAGGACTTTCCTTGCTTTAAATTCATAGTTTCACTGTTGTTCTGAATACCCAAGTGTAGAGGTTGCTACATGAAATGCTCTTTTCTCTATTTCCTTTAGATTACTATGATATGTGATATATATATATATATACATATGTATGTATTATATATAAAATATTGTATATATTATTAATACACACACCCAGGGGAATAAAAGCTAATAAATGCTATACCCAAATGCCACAAGGGCATATAAATCAATTTCTGATGGCATGAGTTCACTATTGGGAGCTCTGAATGACAAGCCAGTCAATAGGCCGAGTGGCCTTGGGCAATTTGTCTTATCTTCCTGGGATGTGGGAATAAAATAGCGTCATAAGATTTTTTTTTTTTTAAATGAGTTAAATGGATAGTAACCTTAAGATCTCATATAAATGCGATGGGATTCTTTCTACTTAGCATATTCTAGTTCCTTTGATGTCTACTACAATCTGCTCTCTTTAACTGACCTTTGCTTTGTAAGACTAAGTAGTAATTTGTAGCTTCTGGCCTCTGCATGGGGTTCCTGAAGGTAATAGATTCCAAGCCTTACCTCTTCCAGGAGTAAGTTAATCCTTTAAAATCTCTACAGTTAGTGCCTTATCATCCTTATCAGGCTTTCTGATACTTGTTAGATAATATCCTTTAATCTAACCAATTGATTTGTTATCTCTAAACACCATTGTAGTCTAATTTGCAGCAATGATATCCATTAACAAGTGATTACAGTGAATAAACTTAAATGCTATATGTTGAGATAAAACACCTTTTCAAGTCCTTTTGAAGGTCTGGGGAGTGATAAATCTGTAGTGCTGAGGAAGGCTGAAGAGGTTATGACAATTGGTTCTTGAGGTTGATACAAATGGTTTTAAAATTCAATTTCTTATATTTATAGTTTGCACATAATCTTAGGGCCTCAGTGAAAGGTCATTCTGAAAATACTGAATAACTGGAGCTAGTTTGCATAAGTAAATATAAGTGAATTCTCTTTTCTTAGTGCATTCATATCCCATAGAATGGGTTCTCTATCTTCAGAACAGTGATGTTCTTTCCCAGAACACCTCCTTTAATTCTCAGTACACCTCTGTGCTCTGGGATCTGCTGTAATGTGATATGTTCATGGAGAGATCCACATATTTTAGTATTGTTTGTGGGTGCACCATGCTCTAGGGGATTTCAGTGCTCTGTTGAAGTGGATTTCCTAGATAACCTTAGCTTAGCTTTTGGAACACAATAGTGCCTGGGGCGCCTGGGTGGCTCAGTTGGTTCAGCATCTGACTCTTGATTTGGGCTCTGGTCATGATCTCAGGCTGAGATCGATCCCCAGGTGGGGCTCCGTGCTTGGCATGGAGCCTGCTTGAGATTCTCCCTCAGCTCTCCGCCCCCCGCCGCCTCACACTCACACAGGAGCGCTCTCTCTAAATCTCAGAATCAAAGACAATACTACCTTTCTTTTGTTTTACTTAAAAATATTTCAAAATTATATTCTCACCTTCCTTATTAAAGAAAATACTCTAGATTTGTTACTTTCTTCATTATATGAACTTTAAATAAATTTTTCTTTACAGTGGTTGTGGTGTATAAATTTCCTTTATTGATTGAATTTTCTTTCTTTATTTTTTGTTGTGGCTAGCCTGCTTTGCTTGCCTCTGTTTACCATATGGAAAAATTTCTCTTTAGATAACTAATTTCCTGTAGTTACACTATTAAGGTTTTCATTTTGCTACTTTTAATAAGGAATTTTCAAATCTGAAATGGGAAAGAAATGAAAATTTTATAAAGGTTTAAATTGAAACAATTATGTTTTGATTAGCTTCTTATGACAGTGAAGGACTTCTGTGGCCCTCTTAACTAGTACTGATGAGTGGATAAAGGAGATGTGAAATATATATACATGTATGTGTATGTGTGTGTGTATATATATATGTATATATATGTGTGTGTGTATATATATACATATATATGTATATATATGTGTATATATATATACATATGTATATATATGTATATATATATAAGCTAGAATATCACTTAGCCATCAAAAAGAATGAAATCTTGCCATTTGCAAGTGTGGTTGGAGCTAGAATGTATTATGCTAAATGAAATAGTCAGAAAAAGACAAATACTATATGATTTCACTCATGTGGAATTTAAGGAACAAAACAGATGAAGATAGGGGAAGGAAAAAAAACGAGAGGGAGGCAAACCATAAAAGACTCTTAAATATAGAGAACAAACTGAGGGTCGCTGGAGGGAAGGTTGGGTAGGGGATGTGCTAGATGGGTGATGGGGATTAAGGAGGGCACTTGTGATAGGTAAGTGATGGATCACTAAATTCTAATTCTAATTCTACTCCTGAAACCAGTATTACACTATATGTTAACTAACTAGAACTTAAATAAAACTTGAAATAAAAAAAAAAAAGGAAAGAAAGAAAAAACTAGTGCTTTGCCTGCTAACCTGTAGTAACTCTCTACCAACGAGGGACATTCTTTCTAAATGACATAAATTTTCACTGCCTGGCTGTTCATTCCTATCCCATAACACTTCAGACAGCGGTGTTTGCTTACCACTGATGCATCACGGATGAAATTCTAGCTCGATTCACCCAAACTTCTAGGATGCAGCTTTGCTATAGTGATATCTATATTTGAAGGTCCGTATAGGCTCTTCAGAGCGGAGTCACCCCATGTACTTGAAGCAGAGAAGAAATGGGTACATTCTGAGTGAAAAAGAGAAGCAAGGTACAATCTTCCTGCATGTAGTTCCATCCTCCCTTGGACCTCGAAATGAAAGTGGTGGAGCCCCACCGAGATGGGCCTTGCTTCTATCAGTATGGCATCCTAGGCTGGGTAAGAGCCTTCTGTTGAAGAAGGTACATGGCCCCAGATCACATCATTCCTCTACTGGTAACACTGGGCTAGATAACTTGATGTGGTTCCCACTCTGGTGTGGGGCTGTTCATGATGGACTTGAAAGGGTAATAGAAAATATTTCTGAAGAACTGAGACAGATTCTACCACAGGGTTTCGAATTGCTTTCAGGCCACTCAGCTGTATTTGCCAAGGTTATATGGGCATGTGCCAAGCTTCCAGCTCTGTCACAGACTAGGCTGTACTCCTTAAACGATTCAACCATTACTTATTGAACATCTATATGGGAGGCAATAGTCTAATGTATGGGATAAGATGGGCAGGATACATCCTCTCCATTGTTTGCAGTCTAGTGAAAAAATGCATGTTATGGAGTAAATACATAATTTCTTTTTTTTTTCCTCTTTTTTTTATTCTAATGTTAATCCCCAACATTACATCATTAGTTTTAGATGAAGTGTTCCATGATTCATTGTTTCTGCATAACACCCAGTGCTCCATGCAGAATGTGCCCTCCTCAATACCCACCACCAGGCTAACCCATCCTCCCACCCCCCTCCCCTCTAGAACCCTCAGTTTGTTTTTCAGAGTCCATCGTCTCTCATGGTTCGTCCACCCCTCCGATTTGTGCCGCTTCATTCTTCCCCTCCCACTACCTTCTTCTTTTTTTTTTCTTAACATATATTGCATTATTTGTTTCAGAGGTACAGATATAAGATTCAACAGTCTTGCACAATTCACAGCGCTTACCAGAGCACATACCCTCCCCAGTGTCTATCACCAGTCACCCCATCCCTCCCACTCCACCCCCCACTCCAGCAACCCTCAGTTTGTTTCCTACAATTAAGAATTCCTCATATCAGTGAGATCATATGATACATGTCTTTCTCTGTTTGACTTATTTCACTCAACATAATACCCTCCAGTTCCATCCACGTCATTGCAAATGGCAAAATCTCATTCCTTTTGATGGCTGCATAATATTCCATTGTATATATATACCCTATCTTCTTTATCCATTCATCTGTCGATGGACATCTTGGCTTTTTCCACAGTTTGGCTATTGTGGACATTGCTGCTATAAACATCGGGATGCACGTACCCTTTCTGATCCCTAATTTTGTATCTTTGGGGTAAATACCCAGTAGTGCAATTGCTGGGTCGTACGGTAGCTCTATTTTCAACTTTTTGAGGAACCTCCATACTGTTTTCCAGAGTGGCTGCACCAGCTTGCATTCCCACCAACAGTGTATGAGGGTTCCCCTTTCTCCGCATCCCCGCCAACATCTGTGGTTTCCTGACTTGTTAATTTTAGCCATTCTGACTGGTGTGAGGTGGTATCTCATTGAGGTTTTGATTTGGATTTCCCTGATGCCGAGCGATATTGAGCACTTTTTCATGTGTCTGTTGGCCATTTGGATGTCTTCTTTGGACAAATGTCTGTTCATGTCTTCTGCCCATTTCTTGATTGGATTCTTTGTTCTTTGGGTGTTGAGTTTGATGAGTTCTTTATAGATTTTGGATACTAGCCCTTTATCTGATATGTCATTTGCAAATATCTTCTCCCATTCTGTCGGTTGTCTTTTGGTTTTGTTGACTGTTTCCTTTGCTGTGCAAAAGCTTTTTATCTTGATGAAGTCCCAATAGTTCATTTTTGCCCTTGCTTCCCTTGCCTTTGGCGATGTTTCTAGGAAGAAGTTGCTTTGGCTGAGGTCAAAGAGGTTGCTGCCTGTGTTCTCCTTTAGGATTTTGATGGACTCCTGTCTCACATTGAGGTCTTTCAACCATTTGGTGTCTATTTTTGTGTGTGGTGTAAGGAAATGGTCCAGTTTCATTCTTCTGCATGTGGCTATCCAATTTTCCCAACACCATTTGTTAAAGAGACTGTCTTTGTTCCATTGGACATTCTTTCCTGCTTTGTCAAAGATGAGTTGACCATAGAGTTGAGGGTCCATTTCTGGGCTCTCTATTCTGTTCCATTGATCTATGTGTCTGTTTTTGTGCCAGTACCATGCTGTCTTGATGATGACAGCTTTGTAATAGAGCTGGAAGTCCGGAATTGTGATGCCACCGGCTTTGCTTTTCTTTTTCAACATTCCTCTGGCTATGCGGGGTCTTTTCTGGTTCCATACAAATTTTAGGATTATTTGTTCCATTTCTTTGAAAAAAGTGGATGGTATTTTGATGGGGGTTGCATTGAATGTGTAGATTGCTCTAGATAGCATTGACATCTTCACAATATTTGTTCTTCCAATCCATGAGCATGGAACGTTTTTCCATTTCTTTGTGTCTTCCTCAATTTCTTTCATGAGTATTTTATAGTCTTCTGAGTACAGATTCTTTGCCTCTTTGGTTAGATTTATTCCTAGGTATCTTATGGTTTTGGGTGCAATTGTAAATGGGATCGACTCCTTAATTTCTCTTTCTTCTGTCTTGTTGTTGGTGTATAGGAATGCCACTGACTTCTGTGCATTGATTTTATATCCTGCCACTTTACTGAATTCCTGTATGAGTTCTAGCAGTTTTGGGGTGGAGTCTTTTGGATTTTCCACATAAAGTATCATATCACCTGCAAAGAGTGAGAGTTTGACTTCTTCTTTGCCGATTTGGATGCCTTTTATTTCTTTTTGTTGTCTGATTGCTGTGGCTAGGACTTCCAATACTATGTTGAATAGCAGTGGTGATAGTGGACATCCCTGCCGCATTCCTGGCCTTAGGGGGAAAGCTCTCAGTTTTTCCCCATTGAGAATGATATTCACTGTAGGTTTTTCATAGATGGCTTTTATGATATTGAGGTATATACCCTCTATGCCTATACTCTGAAGAGTTTTGATCAAGAAAGGATGCTGTACTTTGTCAAAAGCTTTTTCTGCATCTATTGAGAGGATCATATGATTCTTGTTCTTTCTTTTGTTAATGTATTGTATCACATTGATTGATTTGTGGATGTGTTGAACCAACCTTGCAGCCCAGGGATAAATCCCACTTGGTCGTGGTGAATAATCCTTTTAATGTACTGTTGGATCCTATTGGCTAGTATTTTGGTGAGAATTTTTGCATCCATGTTCATCAGGGATATTGGTCTGTAGTTCTCCTTTTTGATGGGGTCTTTGGTTTTGGGATCAAGGTAATGCTGGCCTCATAAAATGAGTTTGGAAGTTTTCCTTCCAAAACAGTTTCAGAAGAATAGGTATTAATTCTTCTTGAAATGTTTGGTAGAATTCCCCTGGGAAGCCATCTGGCCCTGGGCTTTTGTTTTTTGGGAGATTTTTGATGACTGCTTCAATTTCCTTAGTGGTTATAGGTCTGTTCAGGTTTTCTATTTCTTCCTGGTTCAGTTTTGGTAGTTGATACATCTCTAGGAATGCATCCATCTCTTCCAGGTTATCTAATTTGCTGGCATAGAGTTGCTCATAATATGTTCTTATAATTGTTTGTATTTCTTTGGTGTTGGTTGTGATCTCTCCTCTTTCATTCATGATTTTGTTGATTTGGGTCATTTCTCTTCTCTTTTTGATAAGTCTGGTCAGGGGTTTATCAATCTTGTTAATTCTTTCAAAGAACCAGCTCCTAGTTTCGTTGATCTGTTCTACTGTTCTTATAGTTTCTATTTCATTGATTTCTGCTCTGATCTTTATTATTTCTCTTCTCCTGCTGGGTTTAGGCTTTATTTGCTGTTCTTTCTCCAGCTCCTTTAGGTGTAGGGTTAGGTTGTATACTTGAGACCTTTCTTGTTTCTTGAGAAAGGCTTATGTTGCTATATACTTTCCTCTTAGGACTGCCTTTGCTGCATCCCAAAGATTTTGAATAGTTGTGTTTTCATTTTCATTGGTTTCCATGTATTTTTTAAATTCTTCTTTAATTTCCTGGTTGACCCATTCATTCTTCAGTAGGATGCTCTTTGGCCTCCATGTATTTGAGTTCTTTCCGACTTTTCTCTTGTGATTGAATTCTAGTTTCAAAGCATTGTGGTCTGAAAATAGGCAGGGAATGATTCCAATCTTTTGGTACCAGTTGAGACCTGATTTATGACCTAGGATGTGATCTATTCTGGAGAGTGTTCCATGGGCACTAGAGAAGAATGTGTATTCCGTTGCTTTGGGATGGAATGTTCTGAATATGTCTGTGAAGTCCATTTGGTCCAGTGTGTCATTTAAAGTCTTTATTTCCTTGTTGATCTTTTGCTTCGATGATCTGTCCATTTCAGTGAGGGGGGGTGTTAAAGTCCCCCACTATTATTGCATTATTGTCAATGTGTTTCTTTGCTTTTGTTATTAATTGCCTTATATAATTGGCTGCTCCCATGTTAGGGGTATAGATATTTACAATTGTTAGATCTTCTTGTTGGATAGACCCTTTAAGTAGGATATAATGTCCTTCCTCATCTCTTATTACAGTCTTTGGTTTAAACTCTAATTTGTCTGATATAAGGATTGCCACCCCAGCTTTCTTTTGGTGTCCATTAGCGTGGTAAATGGTTTTCCACTCCCTCACTTTCAATCTGGGGGTGTCTTTGGTTCTAAAATGAGTCTCTTGCAGACAGCATATCGATGGGTCTTGTTTTTTAATCCAGTCTGATAGCCTGTGTCTTTTGATTGGGGCATTGAGCCCATTTATATTCAGGGTAACTATTGAAAGATAGGAATTTAGTGCCATTGTATTTCCTGTAAGGTGACTGTTACCGTATATTGTCTGTGTTCCTTTCTGGTCTATCTTGCTTTTAGGGTCTCTCTTTGCTTAGAGGACCCCTTTCTAGATTTCCTATAGGGCTGGTTTTGTGTTTGCAAATTCCTTTAGTTTTTGTTTGTCCTGGAAGCTTTTTATCTCTCCTTCAATTTTCAATGACAGCCTAGCTGGGTATAGTATTCTTGGCTGCATATTTTTCTCATTTAGTGCTCTGAATATATCCTGCCAGTCCTTTCTGGCCTGCCAGGTCTCTGTGGATAGGTCTGTTGCCAACTAATGTTTCTACCATTGTAGGTTACATATCTCTTCTCCTGAGCTGCTTTCAGGATTTTCTCTTTGTCTATGAGACTCGTAAGTTTTACTATTAGATGTCGGGGTGTTGACCTATTTTTATTGATTTTGAGAGGGGTTCTCTGTGCTTCCTGGATTTTGATGCCTGTTTCCTTCCCCAAATTAGGGAAGTTCTCTGCTATAATTTGCTTCATTATACTTTCTGCCCCCCTCTCTCTTTCTTCTTCTTCTGGGATCCCAATTATTCTAATGTTGTTTCGTCTTATGATATCACTTATCTCTCGAATTCTGCCCTCGTGATCCAGTAGTTGTTTATCTCTCTTTTTCTCAGCTTCTTTATTTTCCATCATTTGGTCTTCTATATTACTGATTCTCTCTTCTGCCTCATTTATCCTAGCAGTTAGCACCCCCATTTTTTATTGCACCTCATTAATAGCCTTTTTGATTTCTACTTGGTTAGATTTTAGTTCTTTTACTTCTCCAGAAAGGGTTTCTCTAATAACTTCCATATTTTTTTCAAGCCCAGCTAGTATCTTTAAAGTGATGATTCTGAACTCTAGATCTGACATCGTACTAATGTCCGTATTGAGTAGGTCCCTGGCAGTCGGCACTACCTCTTGCTCTTTTTGTTGAGGTGATTTTTTCCGTCTTGTCATTTTGTGCAGAGGAGAATAGATTAATGAGAGAACAAAATGCTAGCAGAGTAACCACATCCCCAGAAAATATACTCTAAACAAATCAGAAAAGACCTGAAGCAGTGGAAAAAGAAATGGAAAGAGAGGGAAAAAAAAAAAAGAAAAAAAAGAAAAAGATAAAAACAAACAAAACAAAACAGCAATAACAACAAAAAAAACAGAATGTGATCAAATATGATCAGGCTGGTGTATATATCAGTGCCACACACTAGATTTGGGGTGTATTTTGGTCTTTTAGAAGAAAGTGCCTCCCAAAATTTTAACGAAAGAAAAACTTATATATGTACAAAAATAAGGGTTGATATGATGACGGGATGGAATATGACTGTAAAGATGGAAATTATAAAAAATTTTATAAAAGGAATTGATAAGAAGTTGTTTGAAAAAAGAAAGAAGAGGATTAAAAAAAGAAAAAAGATAAAAAAAGGGAGAGAATGTGATCAGGCAGGGGAATAGAAAACACCATATACTAGAGATTTAGGGTATATTTTAATCTGTTAGAAGAAACTATCTCAAAATTTTAAAGAGAGAACAACTTATATATATATGCCAAAAATACAGGTAACTCCTATGAAGTGATAGAATATGACTCTAAAAATGAAAAATAAAAATGTTTTTTTAAAAAAGGGATTGATAAGATGTTGGTTGAAAAAGGGAAAAAGAAAAATTCAAAAAAAAAAAAGACAGTTAAAAAAAAATTAACTTTGAAAGACTAAAGAATCATGGGGAAAATCCATGAATTCTATGTGCATTATTCCCCTAGCGCTGGAGTTCTGCCGTTCTAATTGATCGATAAACTTGGTCTTGGCTGGCTGTTCTCGTTGATCTTCTGGGGAGGGGCCTGTTGCTGTGGTTTCCAAATGTCTTTGCCTGAGGCGGAATTGCCCCACTCTTGCCCCCTCCCGGCTAAGTAATCTGCTCGGGTTTGCTCTCCGGGCTTTTGTTTCCTGCGAGCTTTCCGTACAGCTTTGGAGGCGGAGAGTGAAAATGGCGGCCTCCCAATTTCCGCCCCGGAGGAGCCGAGAACTCAGGGCCCCGCTCCTCAGTGAGCCCCCAGAGAAAAGCCATCAGTCACTCCCGTCTCCCCGGTCTCCAGCCATACTCCGTGCTCACCCGGCCTGTGACCGTGCGTTTCTATCTCTGGCACCCAACCCCGGGTGGAGTCTGCAAACCCAGCAGATCCCTGCGGTGCACTCCTGCGCGGCTCCCCCTGGGGGAGGAAGGTGAGTCTCCCCGGATCTGCCGCTTGTTGGGTCCCTGCTTGAGGAGCAGTGGCCCGACTGTGCCGCAGATCACGATTTAGGGCAACCCCAAGCTGAGAGCCCGCGCCTCGGCTCTGTCTCTGCAGCTGGCTTCCCTGCTCCGATACCTGGGAGCTCTGCTGCACTCAGGCACCCCCGGTCTTTCTGTGACCCCGAGGGTCCTGAGACCACACTGTCCCGGAGGGTTCCACCCCCTGCTTAGCCACCAGAGTGACGTCCCTCAGCGGAGCAGACTTTTAAAAGTTCCGATTTTGTGCACCATGGCTCTATCACTTGCCAGAAGCGGCCGACGGAGGCCCCCTCCCCCGCCATCTATCCTCCCGAATATCGCCTCGGATTCACTTCTCCGCACGTCCTACCTTCCAGAAAGTGGTCGCTTTTCTGATGAGAGAGTTGTTGCTCTTCTTTTCTTCAATCTCCTGTTGAGTTTGTAGGTGTTCAGAATGGTTTGATCCCTATCCAGCTGAATTCCTGAGAGGAGACGAAATCCAGGTCTCCTACTCCTGCGCCATCTTGCTCCGCCCCTCCAGTAAATACATAATTTCTAAGGATTTTGTCACATACAAGTCAGGGTTCCTTAAATAAGCCCATGGAGAGTACTTGATCCAGATTTAAGGTAGGCAGAGGGTCAGGAAAGGTATTTCAAGAGATTTCCAAATGAGATTAAGAAAATAAAGAATTAGGGGAGATGAGAAAGTATGTCTAGCTAAAAGTATGTATGTCAAACACCAGTGAGAAAGAACACTCATGGTCTCAAAGACAGTTTGTGACAAGAATTTTGAGTTTATGGGGGAAATAGTTATTCAAGGCTGAAGAGGGAGGTGGGGGTAAGATCATAAATGGTTTTGTGTACAATATCGGGGAGTTTAAATATCATGCTGAAAAGGATGAAAATGTATTAGAAATTTTAGGCAGAAAATGGACATGATCAGACATTTATTTTGGAGAGTCAGAGAGGGCAGGAGTGAAGGTGCACAGATTTAGGAGCCCAAAGCAGCAATCTCTGAAAAAGAGGATGCATTTCTATCCCCAGGCAACCGAGTCTGAGAGAAATTAATTAATGTAACCTACTACCTAGTGGAAACACCAGTCTACAGTATGCACTCTGCATGAGACAGGAAGAAGTATGTATGAGGACTGCAATCAGGGACTTCAAAGAGTCCAAGTCCAAGCATACTGGGATATGAAAACTTGAGATTAGCGAACACCAGGCAAAAAAATTACCATTATATTCAGTGAAGTCCTGGTTTAAAAGACCAAGAGGCAGGTGGAATCTGCACCCTGAAGAATTTCAAGTGTTCCCACATTCATACATTGTCCTTCAGAGACTCTAAGATGTTCTTCCCACTGATAAAACTTTTTAAATACCTAAGGTTTACTAGAGACTTCTGGGAAGGGATTTTGCCCAGGCTATTTAAACACAAAGTCCTCTGAATCTGAGAATAGTATTACCTGACCTTAGATTTCCATGGGATTTGAGGGCTATCAGTGGATGTTTTGCTTTCCTAAAACAGAATTCTTTTTGGGTTTTGGGGTGTGTCTGTAGCTGGCATACCTTCCTTCATCTCGTTTCAGATGGCATCCAAGGAACATGCAAGCTTTATCCATGACATCACCGATCTTAAAGTTTCTCCTCCAGCACTGCTTCCAGATGTCCAGATCCCAAGATGCCATCCATCTTCTTCTGAAAGAAAACATTTCACCGTACATTTTCCCCAAGAGCATGGGATTAATTATTTCCATACACACAGTTGTTAATTATGTTTCCAAACTACTGCTGTGATATGGCAGCTAGCAGAATTAGTCTCTCGGCACGGTGTCCCCCACCTTTTTTTTGAATAAGAGATTTTCTTTGATGCGGCAAGTTTGGCGAGTACTTTCTCGCTCTTTCTCTCCCATCAGTTTGTTTGACTTATCTGTGCCTTGCCCAACACACTTCCTCTTTCTAATGAAATAACAGGTTTCTAAATACCCTCCTTTTATGACAGTCTCCACAAATTGGCCCCATATCCTCCTCAAATTTAACCTGTAAGATAGGCTGATTGTTAAATGGTTGCATGTCAGTTTCACTCCCACAAATCATCTATACAGTGGATGTTTGGAGATTTTGATATGAAAAATGTCCTTGTAGAAATCAGCTGTAAGAGGAAACCTTCTCTGCTGCAAGCCTAGAGTGGGAGCGCGGGAGAAGTTGCACAGTAATTTATCTCATTGCATCCCTTGGCTGTTAACAATTCTACAGATACTGCATTCAGAACTTCTTTTATCAGTTGTTCATAACTTTCAGAGAATGTTCTACTCTCCCTACCTTATTCACATCAATCAATAAACAATATACTAGCTGGAGATAAGCCAAGATGTGTCATTGAGATAAGGAGGCCTAAAGAGCTGATAGATGTTGGAGCAGAGATACTGAGTGTCACCAGTAGCCAGAACAGCTTGGGTTCTGACGAACAACCTTCAGCAGTGCCATCAAGAGGACATAATCTGGGGCGCCTGGGTGGCTCAGTTGGTTGGGCGACTGCCTTCGGCTCAGGTCATGATCCTGAAGTCCCGGGATCGAGTCCCGCATCGGACTCCCTGCTCGGCAGGGAGTCTGCTTCTCCCTCTGACCCTCCTCCCTCTCATGCTCTCTGTCTCTCACTCTCTCTCTCAAATAAATAAATAAAATCTTTAAAAAAAAAAAAAAAAAAAAAGAGGACATAATCTAACCATTCAAACACACCAAGTATTGTGCGAGTGCAGACCACTGCCAGGCATCAAGATTGTATGTGTTTCTGCATGTGCATGTGTAGGTGAATGAGTATGTAGCCTACTGTAATACATATATGAGTAAATTTGGTGCCCCAACCTTGCATATTTCCCCAATGTTCAATATCTTCATGTAAGTATGTGCTCCTTTTATCCAGTAAAATGTACTTCCTTGTAAAGGCATTGACAGGAATGATTGTGTCATTAAATCTGTTCCATCAAGAAGACTATCCCTCATTCTCAAACCGTGTTTTTTTATCTATTAGCACAATTGTTAAGTGTCCTCTTTTAAATCTTGCAAGCTAGGTGATTTTGCTTTAGTGAACAAAGGCCTAGGCCCAAGATCTGTGCTGTAGGTTGGTTCCAACTTACGTTATGGACAATGAGGCCCATGTACATAATCAGGTGATAAGAGAAGTGGCTCAGCCTTCCTTATCAGAGGGACGAGATTATCCCCGAATAAGGGGTGGCCCTTTCCTCCCTGTGTCATCTGAATTTTTTTTTTAATTGTATAAAGTCAAGTTTTGCGGAGCATCTGTATACTTTTCTTTACCTTCTCTCCAGGCAGATCCTCCCTGAGGCCAAGCTTACCTTCCGGCCTCATGATACTTTCTATGTCTAGGCAATCTTTAAAAAACACCTTCCAACATTTTGCTTCTGCAGTATCTATACCCCATTTGAGATTTTGTCTTTAATCTTGGGTTGCTACCTTCTATTTTAGAAAATACCATATACACTCAGTAAAGGAACTGAAGGTAGAAGGTGTTATGAGGTAGTGACTTAGACATATCTATCCCTCACGTGCCTGACTAAGTTGATCTCTGAGTGTGCTCAGTAAATGCTTATACATTCACAGTGAGACTGTATAGCGTATTGGGTGGAAACCTTACTCTGGAGCTAGATGCTTACATTAAATCTGGGTTTGGCCACTTTGTATGTGTGATTTTGGGCTGGTCACTTAACCTCTTTGTGCTTCAGTTTATTAATCTGTAAAATGATATTACTAATAGCTGCCTCAGAATTTTTGGCTTACAAGAGTTAATATATATAAAGCTGTTAGAACAAATCCTAGCCCATACTAAGGGCTGATGATATTTACTTATTAATATGATCTGTGAATTAGTAAAAAAATCAAAATTACAGTCTACTTATGGTTACTACATAACACACATACAGAGATTTAGTTTAATGCCCCAGACAATTCTGTTTAGAGATGTTCTTACTCCCTTCCTTCTCTCCCTTCCTTCCCTATTCTGTTTGCTTCCTCATTTTCCTCTTTTCCCTTTCTTCCTTTGTTCCAACTGCTATCTTTAAAATTAGGAACAATATGTGAATATTAAGTGCCCATTTAAAAACTTAATGAATTAAGTAATGAGTAAATCATCCTAAAATACGAAATAAAATTCTGTTTCTGTCCACTCTGTCACCATATATTAACAACTTATTGTGCAGAAGGCGCTAGAGGAAGATGAAGGATTCTAAGTCTGCTATGGATACCCCAGTCTGGTAAAGAAAACATATAAGTAAAGCAGCAATAACACTGAGCAGTTAGTTCAGGGATGGTATTACATCCAGCGTGCTTCTGAAGGACAGAGAGTGTCACCCAGCCCAGCCCACTGAGGGCAGAGGGGACCCTCTTTCTTCTCAAGATTGACCTACAACCTATTTACTTTTTGGCCCCTCAGTTTGTGGTGTCAGTGGTTCATTGGTGAACTAGAATGTGTAGACACAGTAACCTCTTGTATATAATTTTGTTTATAGTCTTAGAAATGTTCTGGAAAACAGAGATACCAACATTTAGGAAGGCTTGCATTCATATGTTCTTTATTTAGTGTTATTTGGGAATACATTTTTATTTTCAAAATGATTCATGGAGGTGAGCAATTACTTCCTATGGTATGCGAGTCCTATCTGTACATTTAATGTTCACAAATAAGATTATTTCTTGCTTGAGAGATTGGAGCCTTAGCTTAGAGCTGAAGTGTTGGGATACACCACTCACTGTAGGTCAGTTACAAATGAGATAATGCATCCAGTTGCAACAGTGCATCACCATCAGAAGCTCGGTCTGTGTTAAGTTGCAGCGAAATAGGGCTGGCAGATGATTCCCATGCTCTGTACTAAGGCCTGCTTGATCCCTTTTGCCAATGCAACATTTGAGGAAATGCATGTAATGGTTTTGTCTTCGGTCGTGGGATCCTTGCCTGAATCTAGGAATTGTAGGCTTCCATGCAGGAAATGGAAAAGTAAAGTGACCAAAGGCAATTCTCCGTTTAGGACCTTTAAGAAATGGTACCTCATATTTCAAAAAAAGGTCAAATAAACTTTTTATTTGTGTGTTAGGTAGCTTTACTTCTTGGCCAATCTGTGCCTACTGCTTTTTTTTTTTTTTTTTTTTTTTTTTTTTTTAAGTGTGTGTGTGTTTTGGAGGATTGTGTGATTAGCTTTGCTTTCTCTATCCTTGCACAACTCTGGGGGTGTACCATTTTCCTGGGTGTCCAGACTACTCAGTCAGAACCCCAGCCTGAGAGATCGATCAGCTGGGTAGGTCTGGCTGCATGGATTTGAAGGTGGTAAAAGCAAACTGGCCATCTGTCTGGGGCTAGTGTAGACACATAACAGAGATGATCCTGGATAATATTCAGATTGATGTTTTACCCCAAGGGTGATAGGAGGGGTTTTGTTTTGCATGTTTTTCAACAGACCTGGTTTAAAAATTCATGGATGCACCTGGTTGTTTGTTCCTATCCTCTGTTTTTCAGATATTCTGGTACAGCTAAAAACCTCTTCAGCAAGAGACTAAATTGGAAAAGGGTTGTATTCAGAGCTTAGAAGAAAATCTGTGCAGTTTTCATGAAAATCACCTAAGCATAGTGCTGTAAACTGAAAAGATGGGGTGTTTTTCAGGTCAAGATTCCCAAGAGTTAGCAGGATCATGCAGTTTACTTTTCAATCAGTCTTAGAGTAAAACATCCTTTAGCCAAATGTTATATTTGAAAAATGGAAATTTGGGTTGGATCCTATTGCCTATGAATTCCAAAAGTGTGCAGAGGTGTTTGATGCACTAGATGCAGACAAAAAGAGCCAGAACAAAATGGCACTGTTTTTCCCAGTAGGTAATCTTACTGAATCTCTTAGAGAGAAGGTGATATATCAGTGAGAAAAGTGGTTATCAAATCAAAAAAAAAAAAAAAAGGTGCTATCTCTTCTATGTAAGATTTATTCTTGGTTCAAAGTGAAAATTCTGGTTCAACTGTGGATGAGCCAAATTAAATTTGGTTAGGATCCAGCGAACTCTGTTTCAGATCAATTAATCAGTGAAAGTTTCTGTTCCCCATGCTTCTTTGTCTTTCTGTCTCTCGCTCCCTCCTTTACCCCGGGAAAAGTGAAGAAAAAGATTTAGCCTCAAGGCTGAGCTTTAATAAACAGAGTGACCTTTACATTTTAGCTCAAAGAAGTAAATATAATCTTATACGTATCATTGGCAACTGAGCCTGGGTGGGATGGGACTTACGGGTAGAAGGCAGCACTAGAATTTACCTTCAGGGAGAAAACAAATTTGATAAAGGAACTGGTGAGAAATGCTGTATGTCAAGAAGATATACATCTTCTTAAAAATTTGTGATCTTAGATTTAGAAGGTTACTGAACTTTCCACAGTTTAAAGCTTCCATTTAGCACAAACTTCTTTTGGCTGCTTTTGGTACCATCAGTTTACCTTGATTTCAGAAAATCTGAACTGCCAACATGTAAATTAAGCAGTTCTTCACTTAACACAAAGAAGCAGCACAGGCTTCTTGGAAATAACAGGCAGTCCTTATACATTCTCCTAACTAATGGCAGAATTTAAGACTCCAATGCCAGAGTTTAGTACCAGAAAAAGATCGATTAAAGATGAAGAATGGTATTTTTGGAAAAGGTACTGCTGTTTATAGGTAGAGAGGATTTGATTCACTAGAATTTGATATGCCCATAATCTCACTAGAATGTACCTTTCACCCTAGAAAAATTATATAATGTTTGAACCAAAAGAGATACTAGAAACTATCTTTCTGTTCCAACCCAGCAGTTTAAGAGGATGTATTTGGGCTCAGAGAAGTTAAGGGACTTTCCCAGTGCCCCAGAACTAGACAGTGGCAGAAATAGAACCCAGTTTCCCATCCAAGTATATGCTGCCTTTCCCCATGTCCTCTCCTGCAGGTCCCCTACCTTCACAGAACATCCCGATTGGGAACAGCGGACCTCTTTCCTAGTCCCATAGTTGTAGCAACTTTTTTTTTAACTTCCTCATGTTGGATAACTCAGGTACATGTAGCAAACATCTTTTCCCCACAAATTCCAAAGATAACAGAAAAGTCCATTATTCTAAGGTCTCAGAATAGATGCAGATATAGTCATCTCTCCAGACAAGAAAGATCATCAAAACCACGACTTCCTCCCACATCTGTAGCCAGCAACAACATCACCTGATCTGTTGCTCAGTGTTCCCATTCTGATTATTTTCTTATTCTCACAGATAAATTTGAAAGTAGTGAGGGTGATCTAAAGCCACAGAAGCTAGAGGGAGTTGTAAGAGGGAACTGACAACTGTCATGTGTCTTCTCTGAGCCAGCAATGTAGATGGTAGACCAGTACTTCCCAAGGTGCATTCACAGAGCCCTGCTTCTGAGAAGCTCCATGAACAAAAATGCATTCTGTCTTCTAATACGTTTGGCAGATGTTACACATGATTTCCCTTGTTTTGCTTCAGAATGTGCTCTCTAGAGACTTTAGTAAACCAAAGGAATCCTTTTTTTTTCTTTATGCTAGTTTTCCTCAGATTTATATAACAATTTTTTTTTTAAGTATTAAAACAATTTTGCTAAGAAAATGCTGTGCTCATTGCTCTGGCCTCATTTAATCATCATAAACACTTACTCTGTGAAGAGTAAGTAAATTTTTAGCCCTATTTCATAGCCATGGAAATAAAGGATCAGACATAAGAAGTGGTTTCCCAAGGTCACATGACTAATAAGAAACCCAACTGGGATCCCAAGTGAAGCCTGTGTTCATAGTACCTATAGGAGTCTCAATTTGAATACCTATTGGTTTGAACAGTTAACTGTAGATGAGTTAAGTGACAAGGGACTTTTTGAGCACAGGCACTTTATTTCAAGAAAGAAAAAATGAGAGAGAGCATATGAACTGGGGGAAGTGAGGAATATCCTCAGTGTCTAATGTGCTCCTTGTCCTCTCAATCTGTTGTTGTCCCATTTTGAACAGCAACAAAGATGCAGTACTTCTCTTTTATTTTAGCTCTGAGTTTATGCTGTCTTTTTTTTTTTTTTCTTATATTAATGACAAGTACCAACAGAAAGCGACAAAGGATGATGTGGACTGTGGTAAACTGGAAAACATATGACCTCTATCAGGGTTGGCAGCTCTCAATCTCTTGTTGATTATGACCATTTGGGAATAGGGTCTCTGTAAGTCTGCATGTTATTGGAAAATTTAAGGTTTTCTACACCAAACAGAACTTGGGTGCTGGTCAGAGTCGACTTTGGACCAGGGGGTTTTAACCTCTGCATTTTACTGTGCTACTGGCCAAGGAAAAAAAGTCTCTCACTGAAATTATTCTTTTTATCCTGATGGTTTCCTTTGTGGCAATTCCACATTCTGTGGGCTTGAGGAATTTGTTGAACACTGAAAAGGCACATGTGCTCATTTACATTGGCAAGTGTTAAATTGGGGAGACATACGTTTATTCTCCCCCCCTGTTAGATCCTTGAAGAGTGTTGGTTATCAGACTTAGCTGTAATTTCCCAAGTGGTGTGCTTCTAAAAAATCCTTTTTAGAATCTCCAGTACTTATAAATTTAGCTGGAAATAACTATAAAGTATAATTAGAATCCCAGTGGATTAGAATCCTTGTGGAAATGCTTACACGACCAACTTTAGGGATACTTTTATCTGGTCTAGGATTGTCTGGGTATGTTCCTGACAAACTTTTCTTCGATGAACCATTGCAAGAACCTCTTAAGTGAGTTCCTTGACTCTGTATTTTCTTCTCTTTAATCCGACCTCTTTATTACCTCCAAGGTGAACATCCTAAACGAGCTATGGTCTTTCCATTTCCTGTATTTTCCTGTGTTGAACCTGAGTGGATAGCTCAGAATAAATAGGTTCTCTTGCCATTTAAGTCAAAATCCCTTTCCACGGCTAGTCAAGCTCTTTGAACTTGACTGTGGACTGCTTTAGGTATCCTCTGCTGCACTGAGGAACTTGCTCTTACCTGAACATGTAGTACCTGTTCACATTGCTCTGTCCTTGTTTGCGGACTCCTCTGCCATGAAATCCTCCCTGTCCCTTCTGTGACATACTGGCATGACCTTCAAAACCCCTTTAGTGTCAAGTGTTCTGTAGCTCCTTCCCTCATTCCAAGAACTGGAACACAGGTGCTCCTCTGTGTTCTCACATTACTTTGTATGTACCAGTATTGATGCACTTGCACTCTTCCCATGGAATTTTGTCTGTCACTTCTGTATCAGAGCTGGCTGTAGAAGAATTCAGTTTTGTAAGGCATTCAGTGTCTCATTCATCATTTACTCTCTAGTCTTAAGCACAATAGCTATCACTTGGTACCTGAAACTACCTAAATAAGTTGGAGAGAAAAAAAAGAAGGAGAAGGAGAAGAAGAAATAGGGATGAATGGTTGAATGGAAAACATCTGGCCACCCTACAAGGAGTGACAATTTTCCCTCAAAACAAACAAACAAACTAACTAACTAACTAACTAACTCTATATTCCAAGAGTCATATTTTTCTATCCTCGAAATGCCTGAAAAGGGATTGTAAGAATTTTAATTATTGAGAGTATTTTTATTGAAATAGCCTGTAAATAAAACAGATCATACTGTTCCATTTAATGCCTCACGTATGACTTGAATGTAAGTTGTATCAAAGAGGAAAAATTGTTTAATTTACGTTATCTCATATGTTTGAGACGAAGTTGGTTAATACTCAACACAAGCTCATGCTCACTGCTTAGGAGATCTGCTTATCCTGTGGTATGAAGTTGAGAATTGAGCCCTGAGAACTAGGTCCTTAGGTGTGAGCCATAGAAATGCCAAAAATGCTCTGAAATTATCTTGACATCATCATACCCCACCCTGCCTAATTTCACTCCCTTGAGGTTTGCTTCAGTTTCCAGTTGGAATATCTTAATTCACATTTGTAAAGTGCTGTATCATGCATAAACGAAAACATCATGGATGTATAAAATCTTCTTAAATAGTAGTTTACCCAATTTGAATTTCTTTGTGAGTGAACTATTTTTTAACATCTTACAATTTGCAGTAAATGGGTGGCAAGAAAGGTTTGCCTGCGAATTGATGGCATAGTGAAAAATGGAGAAATAACATTTTTCTGCAGCTTCTTTATTCAGGGAACACAATTGCGGAAATGTTGTGCAGTGCTAGTTTCTAATCTCTTAGGAACTTGTCTTCAAACTTGAAATACTCACTTGAGGTCACCTATGTGTATGTGTATATAATATATGCAGAATAATACTACATTGCTTTTTCCAGAAACTTAGATAAGGACAGGAAACATGTATAAACGTGCATAAAAACACATTAGGCACTGTTATAAATAAGCAATGAGGTCAGAATGGCAATTTATACAAATCAATAAGAAAAAGAGACACAATCATGATTTAAAATGGAGAAGAAATATGAACTGGCAGTCTACCAAATGAGGATCTTCAAATGACTAAACACAATTGACAAAAGGAAGAAAGGGAGGAAGGGAAAATTCGCTATCATTAGTAATGTGTATTGATGCAAAATATGCCTTTTTCCCCCAGTCAGCTTAGAAAACATTATAAAAAGAGAGAAAAAAACCTGTGTTGGTGTTAGGTACTTCCCAGGCCCTGCCAAGGAACTGTGAATTAGTACTCTCTTTTTCAGAAAGACATTTGGTAATATGAATCAAAGGGGTTTACAGAATTCACGTTCCTTGATCCATAAATTCTACTTTGAGGAAATTACTTGAAGGATTAATAACTGATGGACAGAAATATTAGTATGCATTGGTCATAAGATTATATTAGTGAAATTTGGACACCTTCTAATAAGGGATTAATTACATAGTGGCGTATCCATACAATCAAATTCTATATAGCCGATAAAATGTAATAACACAGGAGAATATTTAATATCCTGGAAAATGTTTGCAGCATAGTTTTAAAATGAGGAAAACAGGTTAAAAAAACAAAGTATCACACGGTACTCTCTCACTATATAAATCTCTTTTCACTCTCTCCCTCTCTCCTCTCTTCCCCTTTCTTCCCCTCCCCCAATTATATATGTTTCTGTATATCTATATTTGCATAGAAACAAAGATTGGGAAAGCAAACAGCAAGACACGAGTGATAATTATCTCTGCCTAGTGATGGTTGAATGATTTTTTCTTTTCCCTAAGCACTTTTTGAAGCATTTTTCAAAGTTTACGGTAATGAATACATGTAATTCTTGCTCGTATTTGAAGAGAAATACTAAATTTTAAAGCAAGATGAATAATTAAAAACCAAAATTATCGTATCATTGGCACATTCGTATTTAGCAAAAGCTAGAAGCTTGCGGAGTAGCTTAAACACCTGGACTCCTATCACTAGGGGTGCTCTTTGTCTTCATCCTTTTATTCTGAATTGAAGGAATTAGGTCCAGTACCAGCTGTTTGTGAATTGAGGAAGGACCAGGGTTGAGGGGGCCTCCGGTAGCAAGACTGAGCTGCAGCCCGACAGTTAATGTGTAGCCTTTGGAGGAAAAGACCATGATTGGTGAGGATACTAAAGAAGAACCGGTCATTCTCATAACACCCAAACCTAAGTCGAGAGTATCTAAGAACTGCGAAGTAGCCAGTCACTGTTTCGCAGGTGAGGCTTCACTTCATGATCCACATGTTTGAGTATGGTTTCTAGAAAAACATAACTTTTTTTTTTTTTAAGATGTATCTTTTTATGGGGGGAGGGGCAGAGGGAGAGGAAGAATCTCAAGCAGACTCCCCGCTGAGTGTGGAACCCGATGTGGGGCTCTATCCCAGGACCCTGAGATCATGACCTGAGCTGAAATCAAGAGTCTGATGCTTAGCCGACTGCACCACCCAGGCGCCCCAAATTGGTTTTAAGACAGGTTTTACTTTGGACATGTGTCCCTAATTTAATAAAATCCTTCATTGGGAGAATTATGTAGACTGAAGGTGGAAGAGAGGTTTCTATTAAATTAGCAGGAGTCTGTCTGACAGTGGAAAGGCTGCAGGGGTGGGATAAGAAGAATGATCTGACCTCAGAGAACTATTTCATGTTCAGTGGAGAGCTTAGCACACTTCAGTAGTTCCAGAAAGTGTTACTATATCATAGTAACATGAATTAATTGAGATATATTTTCATGCCCCTGGGGTCAGAGAAAGGTCAATAATACCTGGTATATTCTTTTAAGGAAAGTGTGGGTCTATCTGAGTTTGAAGATTTTTTTTCTCTCATTAAATGTAATCACTGTTTCTTATTTGTTTTGTTTGTTTTTAATTTGCCCAGTTACCTACTTTTGTAATAATTTTTCTGAGGATTTCAGATAAAGAAATGACTTCAAATAAAGGATGACTTCTAATTTACTGCCCAAACCATACATCTTTGAGTGTCAGGAATAATATTTATGATGATACAACATGACTAAACCAGGACTGTCCCAGACAAACTCTGACATATGTTCACCCTATCTAGGATTCATTCAGAGAAAGCCAAATTGACTGTGAGTTGTCATATGCTCAAAGCAGCTCCTAAATCAACATCAGCCAACTTTGTAAATGATTCTATCTTTATCGGTGGATTCGACTCATCATATATAAGAATCTCAGTCTAGAAATGCTTTTGTAGTCACAAAATAGAATGGCACTTTTATGATTGGATTGTATGAAAGCACCTTGATTAAGAATCAGTCTAATTGTTAAGGGTTGCTAACTTCTGAGCAGTTGTGATGACAAGACTCATAAATGATATTAGTTCAGATACATAAAAGATCATGTTGTTTGCAGAGTTACAAAATTTTTGTTCTTTTTGAATGCTTTTTTTAAAAAAAAGATTTTATTTATTTGAGAGAGAGGGAGCAAGTTCATGAGTGGATGGTGGGGGGCAGAGGGAGAGGGAGAAGCTGACTCCCCTCTGAGTAGGGAGCCTGACACTGGGCTAGATCCCAGGACTCTGAGATCATGACCTGAGCCAAAGGCAGATGTTTAACTGACTGAGCCACCGAGGCAACCCCCAACACTTTTTTTTTTTAAGAACCCTTTTGTTCCTTTTGAATAGGGGTGTTATGAAATACCACCAAAGTCAAGAGCGCTGATTTTTTGTGGTTATTTTCTTAAAGCGTGGATTCCCTGTTGGTAGTAACTTGGAGCAGATGAGGGTTTTATAGGGTTGGCATAGTATCAGTAGGAATTGAGTTATACAGCAGGATGCATATAAAATAAAAAAAACATAAAATAAAAATTTTGATTGGTTTTATATGGGCCTGCGCCATGATAAAAATTTCTGTATGTTTCTGGGACACATTTACCATACAACCATTCGCCCTCAGACCCAAATTGCCTTTTGTTTTTTTTGTTGGCCCAAGGTTACCTAAAAGTCAGTTGTTTGGTTTTTTTTGTTGTTTTTTTTTAAGACCCAAGGGAACAGTAAGTATTCTGCTTTCAATAGGTTATATTGTAATTGATATCAGTGCTTTTGTTGTGAACATAAAGAGACAAGGACTATTTGTTCTTAAGAAACCCATTTTTTAAAAAGTATCAGATCCTTAATTAAATGATGGGATTATAGTAGATATAGGCTCCCTTAATAATGACTTAATTATACACACTTTCATGGACCTTAAACACATTTATCCTTCTGTAATTTAATCTGGATATTTTATGCACCCTAAAAATCCACAGCCTGGAATTTCTTGACCTTGGGTCTCTTGATGTCTCTGTGACTGACTAACAATAAAAATCACTTGGTCTTCAATAAATATTCACCTTGAATTGATATCAGATTAGAAATGTACAGCCTTCAAAAATTTTAAGGTAGCTGGAACCCAGTGAAAAATCTGACAACTTCAAGTCATGAAGTCATATCTCTGTCAGATATGCTATGATCACAAGACCTTGCTATTCATACTGAATATAATAATAATAACAAACTTTTTATCATATCCTCTTCCTTTTAATTTTAAGTGAAATAGTACAGAAAATCGTTGTCATCATGAATCTCCAAGATGGCTGCCACCAATTCTTGCCACCCTTTTGTATGCACGTGTATGTGTTCTTCCTCCCTTAAGAGGTAGAGTCTATTTTTCCCTTCCCTTTACACCTAGCCCAGAATTGGTGACTTGTTTACCCAATCAAATGTGACAAAACGGATGTCCTGGGACCTCTGAAGCCAGGTCATAAGAAGCATTGCAGCTTCCATGTGAGTCTCTTGAAATACTTGCTCTTAAGACACTCACACTTTGAGGAAGCCAGCCACGAATGACGAAATCCAAGAATCATAAAAACAATGCTTTGTGAATTTCAAACCACATGGAGAGAATGCCCTTCTATGTAGAAAGAGAGAGAGAGGCTCAGGCCAGATACATCAGTGAAGAAGCCGTCTTGGAAGTTGAACCTCCGGTTCCAGCCCCACAGTTGACATCATGTGGACTTGAAACTAACTGCCTAGCTGGGCTCTTCCCATATTCCTGACCCACAAAACCATGAGCAAAATAAATAGTTGGCTTAAACCACTGTTCTGAGGTAGTTTGTTACACAGCAATATGTAAGTGGGACAGAGGTCCTTTTCTCTTTAATATATTGTAACAGTTCCGCTGTTTATGAGATGCATATTTTGAGATGCAATTAGCCCAAGATATAGAACTGCCTAGAAACCGTAATCATGAAAAAAAATCATCTTCTTAAAACACCGCACTACTATATCACCTGCTCTGACTTGCTCTGACCGAAGGAAAGGAGGAAAGTATAGAGGAAAAGCAGCAGATGATGTAATTACACTCAGGGGCATGTCAATTAAGCACACTCATCCTTTTCTGCCTCTCGAAAACAACTTGAAATGATCAGTGTCTGTCTTTAAATAATTGAAGGACTAAGAAAAAATTTGACATGAAGCAGATCTCCTTGTTAACAGGAGGCACTTCTTCCTGGATGTTCCCGTTCAGTGCCATCTTCCTGGGAGCTTTGTGGTGGAGCTGCAGAGACTATTCTCACTTCACTAATCTGCAAATCCCGTTTGAGAGAAACCCCCGGTGGTCTCCACAGTCTTCTCAGGAAAGCTTTAATAGCCAAATGCATTAGCAAGGTCTCTTGTGGCTGAGACTTCATTAATCTTCCCCAATCCACCCTGGTATAGTTGCCCATTTTCCATGAAGCATTAATATAAGTAAGTAAAACTAAAACATACTTGTCAGGATGATGGTACAAGTAAAGCAAGGAATGAAGACTGGATACATTCTGTCCACTAATTTTTAGAATAGATTCATTCCTATGGGCTCTTCTTTTCATTCTCTTGACTTTCAACTTGACATTTATTCAAACTCTAAAATCAAATGCACAACTTAGAGATTTAACCAAAAATGGTGTGTCCCTCACCTAAATCAGTGTTAAAATATACCGATAGCTTCTCTTCTTGCTCTCTCTTCCTCCCCACCTCTTCTCCTTTATCATTTCTGGTGGAATAAAGAGATTTCTTATCATTAAATGAACATCATTTCTTGTAAAGTTTCCCATGAGCAAAGAAGATGAATGTCCGCCTCTCCAAGCATTGCCGCTCCTTCTGATAGCAGCTAACATTTTAAAATGATGTAACCTTTTGGCATTTATAGATCTTAGGGGATTTAAGAGAGAAGTTACTCTGGGACTTGTAATGCCCATGCAGGTGTGTTCTGATTGAGTTTGAGCAGAGGCTATGGGATAATGCTGGGATTTTTAAGGAAGCTCAAATATTCTCAAGGTATCTAATCAGTCTCCATAGTGGCTACAAGAATAAAAATGTTTCTCAAATTTGTCCATCATTCTCTTCCTCTAAAATGACATTTTTTAAAAACCAGATGATACAGTGCTGAGCATTAATGAATATTCCATATTCCCTACTATCCCCTTAGTATGACAATAGCTATTTCTCTGGCAAAGTGACTTTTTTAGATGCCAGTTAGTCATATGATCTGTTTCCTAGAAAACCAGTTACACTGGGATGACTCTTACTGGTTTTAGTATACATATCTTGGAGAATTGCTATTATTACGTCAGAGCTTTTTGCTCATTTCTGTCATATTTTTGTAACCCATACTTATGATAAAGCATAAAACCAGGCTTCTGGAGGAGAGGTACTAGAAGGATGAGGAAAAGAAGGCCAGGGCCATTGTGAAAAATCTGAGTGTGAAGCAGGTCTGGGTATTTTGATTTCATAGATTTATATTTAAAGGCAAAAATGTTTTAGAGCCAAAAAACTCTTTATTTCTTTAGGAATATCTTACCAGTCATTTCGTTATTGAGAGTCTCCATTACCTAGCTCCTAATTCCTTACTGCCAACCTGCTTTTCCCATCTAGGCAATATTTTTATGAGATATTTACAGTACAGTCTCTCTCTCTCTCTCTCTCTCTCTCTCAGCCTGTCTCTCCCCATCCCTCCCTCCCCTTCCTCTCTCTTGAACTCAACTATCACATTTTTGCAAAACATATAGTACTAAATATGCCATTTTTTGGAAGTAATAATAGTAACATTAACACAAAACTTAGCATTGCTTTCACATAGATGATCTTATGTAATCAACACATAAACCCACGCAGTGTATGTGTAGATAGCTTTAGCACTGACTAGCTGTGTGACCTTGAACTAATTGCCTCGTTTCTCTAAGCCTTATTTCCTCATCTACCAAATGGACATAATATCTACCTGAAGTCTTTTTAAGCAATTTAATGAAGTAGTATTTTAAAGTTTTAGTAGAATGTTTGGTACACAGCAGATGCTCAATAAATGTAAACATTTTTATAGTATCACTACTCTCAACAAGACAACAGGCTCATGAAAAGATTAAGTGAGCTATGAGCTCTTCAAAGTGGTATAACTGATATATAGCAGAGATGAAACTCAAATCCATCTTTGGAGTCAGGCCCCGTGTTATTTCTTGTGATTATAGTATATATTTATAGTTTGTTTTTCCTTCTTCTCCTGACATGAATGACCTTCCCTAAACATGCACTCTTTCTTTGTCTTCTCTGAAGAAGTACACATTCACGGCAACATTGACTAGGGTCAGGTTTAGGATTTGGTCATGGCTCTTCTTGTGGAAAATAGGTCTGTAGTTTGAGATCCCCATGCTCAGGCCTGCAGATCAAACCTCCCATATCCATGAGCATGTTTCCTTTGTGAGAGGGGTCAGTTTCACCCTCAGTAATGGAAGCAAGGACTTACCATGAAATGCTATTTTTTAGTTTGAGATTCTCCAAGTTGAGTCAGAGGAGAGGATTATATTCAGTAGTTCCAAGAGAAATAAGAAACCTTGTTTTTTGTGGGAGTGGGGGCAGAGAGAGAGGGAGAGAGAGAATCTTAAGCAGGCTCTGTGCTCAGCGCTCAATCCCACAACCCTGAGATCATGACCTGAGCCAAAACCAAGAGTTGGACGCCTGACTGACTGAGGCACCCAGGCACCCTAAGAAATCTTTTTAAAGCTTTCTTTATTGAATTGTCTTCCAAGGAGTGTAACCCATACACTCTAATTGCTGGTGAACCTCAATCTTTTTCTGTGTACTCTATAGGGTTGGGCAAAAGGAGTATAGCTTATTGTTATGTAATAATTAAGAGGCAGAGTTTTCTGACAGGGCTAGTAAGAGACATGTGAAGGACTGAAACTGTAATATATACTTCTTGAAAATTCTTTTTCTTCCCTAAAAAGTCAAAGCCTTTGGATCAGCATTAAGGAAAAAAAAAAAAAAGTTTAAAAGTAAGCTCACACAATGAACTCTTTAGAATACAATGCCAAAGTTTCCCTGCAATTTCATTGAATCAGCTTTCAGGTCATGAGTAGATGGTCTGTTGCCCAGACGTTCTCGTGGTTTCTTGGTATTGAATGACCCGATTTTGTGTTAATGAACATGGATTGTGCATTAGATGAGCTTCACTGAGTTTGGCAGGGGTGGGGGGAGGGTGGGAGTGGGATTTAGGACAAGTGATTGCATACTGAGTCCACCTTTCTACAGAGTCTATCAGTGTATACTTATTCGAAGTTTTTTTGTTTGGTTTTTTTTTTCCTATTTAATCACTTGCCTGTCCTTTTCTTGCTATTGTTTGTACTTCAGTGATTTTCTTTTCTTGGGTCATTCTAGGATCCTGTATAACTTTCCCTAATACTGTCCTCCAAATAGTAGCCAACTGATAAGCACTTATTGCTCTCACCTTCTGCTCATCTGGGAAGGGTAAATGCTCAGCCTCACATTGGGAATAAGCAGGTTTTCCACCTACATTGATCAGCAAATTATTTACTTGCTCTCATTCAATTTTACTTAATTTGTTTTTGATATTGAAGCAAGAGGTTTGCAAATAGCCTCTTATAGTGTTTATAGATAGATTCTTGTTTAAATATAGTGGTTAGATAACTGGAGTGCCCCGTTGCTACTACTGATATTTTCCTTTGCCATTGTCATTCTCATTATGGAAAGTATTTGTTACACACCTATGATACAGGCATCTAGACCTGAGTTAAGCCTTGAGCAAAGCAAGAGAGATATCGCCAGCATATTACCTCTTTGTGATTACAGTCCATGAATGACAGGCGGTAGACAAATGAGCAAACAAGTAATGAACAACACATAAGATAAATACTCTGTGATTTAGGACCAAAGGAATGGTAGGGAAAGGTATGTTCCTGGAGGTGGTGAAGCTGCCCCTTATTAACTCCCGCCACGTCTAAAGAGGTAAATGGCAGAATTCCAAGAACAGCGCACTAGGAAAAGAATCTGGAAAACTAAATAGTAGCGGTATTCCTTAGGCAGGAATGTCCTCAGTAGGCACCTGGAAGGATCAGAAAGAAAGCTGCCAGGCAACCGTTTGTAGAATCACATCATGTAGCCGTATGTTGAATCTGGAGCAAGTCAAAGAGAGTAAAGATGCATTTAATTTCTGATGACACTGTGTTGTCAGAAGGACTAATATCAAGAAAATGGAGAAGTGACATATTTTAAATCTATAAATTGCATTTCATGTTCATTTGTCACCTCTAGGAAAAGCAAATAAAGTTTCTTTCTTCTCCCAAAGTGGATGATGAATGATTGCTTCGGGTTGGGTGGCGGGAGCCTGTGTTGCCATTATTGACTTTCTATGGAAAACAGTTCATCTGCAGATGCAGTCAGTGCGGTGTCTGCACACCCTGGAAGGCATAAGTAAGCTGGTTCTAATCACTCATGGCTGATCTGAACAGAGAATAATTACTTTCCTGTTGAAGACACACTCTTCCCCTTGTCTCAACCCTCCTCTGCCTCCAAGTACAGCAGCAGGGATTTGTTCCAGAGGACTCAGACTCAGTGTCACAGGGGTCCATGGACTGCTTTCAGCCAAAGTCAGGTATGAAGAGGACTCACTCCCTCACTTACTGATTTGTTCATTCATTTGTTTATTTACGAAGATGGACGGACCTACTGTGGACCACGCTTTATGCCAAAGACCCCTCTTCTTAGAGAGCTCACTTGAGGAATTGTGCAAAGTTTAGATTCATGCCTTTTACAGAGTCCTCCTGAAATTCTCTCCTGATCATATTCTAGAATGCAGAGGATTAAACATGCAAAGCCAGAAGGGGACAGAGAGCCAGGGTAAACTGGCAAACCAGGGATCACTGAGCATGTCTAAGAAATGTAATCTGTTATTTTTTGAGGAGTATTCCCTAACTTGAAGATACTATTTTGATAGTATTTCCCGGGAGAACATCTTTTTGAGAAGGTAGGACTTTATAAATGACATCATTTACATCTAAAGGTTGGATCACATTTATTTTTATATTGTTTCTTTTGCTCAGATAGGTTACACAGTTTCTGTTTAGATCTTGCTTAAATTCTTTATTGTTAACTTATTTACTTTTAATAATCTTCAAAAGGACACAACTAGGGGAAATAAATAAAATCTTTAGAAAAGAAAGAATGGCATGCTCTATCGACTGAGCCAGCCAGGTGCCCCAAGGGGTGCCTGGGTGGCTCAGTCGTTGAGCGTCTGCCTTCGGCTCAGGTCATGATCCCAGGGTCCTGGGATCGAGCCCCGCATCGGGCTCCCTGCTCAGCGGGAAGCCTGCTTCTCCCTCTCCCACTCCCCCTGCTTGTGTTCCCTCTCTCGCTGTGTCTCTCTCTGTCAAATAAATAAATAAAATCTTTAAAAAAAAAAAAAAAGGGACACAGCAGGGGTGCCTGGGTGGCTCAGGCATTAAGTGTCTGCCTTCGGTTCAACTCATGATCCCGGGGTCCTGGGATCGAGTCCCACATCAGGCTTCCTGCTCTGTGGGGAGCTTGCTTCTCCCTCTCCCACTCCCCCTGCTTGTGTTCCCTCTCTTGCTGTGTCTCTCTCTGTCAAATAAATAAATAAAATCTTAAAAAAAAAAAAGGACACAACAAACCTAATTTATTTAGGAATAAATTACTAAAGAATTTGAATTTAAAGACTGAAATAATAAAATTCCATTTATTCAAAGAACTTAAGTACTTATTGCCATTCAACCACTGCAGTGATTGTAACCTAATTATGTCAAAGGCTGTGATTAAGAAATTGAAATACATTGTACACAATGGTACATACTCGTGTGTACATGCGTTTGTGTGTTTACGGTTCAGTTGAAAATGAACATGGGTCATAACATTAAATGGAAAAAAACCAATAATCCATGATATTATATAGAGATGTGAATAAAGAAGTAGAGGGAAACACACACATAGTTTGACTTGTTGAAGGAAGAGGGTCACCAGCAATTTATTTTTCTTTTATTTTGAATTCTGCTGGCAGTCCTACAAAGTTTGTGCAATAAAAAATGGCTAAATAAAAATGGATCCAGATTGACCTGTTTGCTTTGTGTGGATCTGAGCAGAGATTTGAGAGAGGAACCACTGGGAGTTTTGTGTAATTCAGACCCATCTATAAATCTGACAGGGGGACTTTCCTGACAGCTTCCATCATTTCCAGAATGTCAGATGTTCAGACAGAGGGTTTCAGGTGAGGACTACAGAGGGAAGGTGAGATTTTGGTCTACATATTTTCAGCACTCAGAATAAAAACAAAGGAACCCATGAGTTTTGTTTATTCCATACTAAGTATTCATATGTTTGAAAATATCTGTGTTATTCTACCTTCCCTCGTCTAGTATTATCTGGAAGCAGAAGATCTCATATGTCTGCTGACTTGGAGCAAGTATGAGTATCAACAACATTTTACATGACACATGAAAATCAGCTTTATTTGAGGATATTCTGTGGAACTACTGCTTTTATTTTGATGAAATAGTCTGCCAGGAGAAGCAGGTGGTGATATCTGCGCTCATGGGAAGAAAGACATATTTTGGTTAACAGGGAACTAGAAAATCAGAGGAGGGAAAAAATCACCTTGCCTGAGACAGTGGATGCTCTATAAAACTGAAATGCTTCGTATTATTATGGAAATGACTTTTTGGCCATAGTGCCGAAAGGTTGTTACATATCCTTGTTAATTGTGGCTGGAGACACAGAGCAATGTGATCATTTGATGACTTGTTATTTGGAAAATGACAGCTTCTATGTGCCAATAAATATGAAATCACCTGGAAGTATTGTTGTGAATTTAGGAGCCATCTGAGCATCCAGACTTCATGCATACACTAGATTTTAATGAAGGGACATGAGTTTGTACTTAGTAGATTACCTGGTGGTTCTGCTTCAGCTATCTGATGAGCGGACACTGTCTGCTTAGTGAATGCGAGACGGAGAAACCTGTGTAACTCTGTCACAATTTTTGGTTGGTAGACAGTGGCTTCACTGGAACATGGAATGAGCAATTAGTCTCCAGTTTCATGTGTGCTTTTCATCTTGTCCGGAGTGCGGCTGACAGCCAGGATTCCACTCACTCACCTCATCCCGTTCTCCTCTTCACGAAGGGACAGGTTGAAGGAGTGGCGAGGAGCCTTGAATCCGTCCTGGGTTACATAAACACAGTTCAGTCTGGTATGCGCTCTTCATGTGCCATTTGGACTGACAGGACACCGCTTTCAGAGATGACACTAACTATTCTGAGGTTTTAATGTGATTGCCTCCAAATGCTTGAGAAAGCCCAGTGTGTTTGTCTGGCAGGCGGATCTTTTATGACATGGCTCTTTTTTTTTTTTTTTTTTTCCTTCCCTCTCTCTTCCTTTCCTGGAACTGCTGCATCCTTAGCTGGCAATCTTTAAACCCTGGGCTGCAGCGATTTCTCTTCATGCGGCCACACATTAAGCACATCTTTCATGCTTCTCCGAACCAAACTCAGAAAGTGCCAATTAATAAGTTGATGGGGAAGAAGTCAGTGGGTAACATTAAGGCCACCTGTCTGGAGGCATTAGGTGAGCACTTTGAGTGAGTGAAAGCAGACCTGCGGAGAGTCAGGAATGAGGTACTTTATCACACGTTCCTAGAGACATAAAATGAGAGAATAAAAAGCAGTTTCCAGGGCAGCTCCTCCATCTTGTTCCTGTTGTGGATGGTTTCCACTGCTCTGGCCATGGTTAACCATCCTAACAAGAAAGTACAAAGCATCTGAAGCTGTAAATGTGTCCACATGTAAAGCATATTCTTTGGTCAGTAGGCTACAGACTGAGCAGGACGCCTGGCTACTCTTTCCACGGCGCTCCCATTTATACCCGCTCAGACTGTTTTGGGCGTCTTTCTACTTCCGTGTGATGACTCTGAAAACTCTTCTCGTTCATTCATTTATTTACTTATTCATTCGCTTGGAAAATATTTATGGAGTCTATAAAATATGCTGGGTGTTACTCTAGCCGCGGGGAATATACCTGTGGGGCGGAAAAAGCGAGAAATATCCAATATCCCTTTTCTCATGGACTTCATGGACTAGTAGGGAGTATGTAGATGATAAGCAAAATAAAAAAGGAAATCATAAAATAGGTTAAAAGGTGACAAAGTCAGCTTTATACAATTTCCAGAGAAGGCTTTAGAAAGCCCAGCCTTTGAGTCAAGACTCAGAAAATCAGACTGAAGGTAGGATGACATATGGGGATAGTGTTAATGTAAGTAAGAGGGCTTACGGTAAGAGAGAAAAACCAATGGAGCCCATCCTATTTCTGTTTCTTTCCACCTTAACCACAACAGATTATGACAAGTCTTGCTCTTTTATTTCTCCAAAATGGAAAGTAGACAAGGTACAATAGGAAAGAGGACTGAGGTTAGGGGAAGAGTGGGACATATTTTAGATTAAGGAAATAACCTTGGGAAAAAACAAGGAGCCCCATAGAAGAAACTAAAATGCACTCCTCTGTGTCCTCTTCCTTCCTTCCACCTTGTCTGCCTCTTTTTTTTTTTTTTTTAAGTAGTTTCATGGCATTGGTCCAGGAGAACAAACCAGCAGAGTCAAGGTCCTTGTTTGACCAAACATTCTTTGCTCCTTTTTCCTCTCTTTCCAAAAATTTAGCTTATTTCTAAGTCTTGTAAATTTGTAAACTTAACTTTTTGTTGTTTTCTTTCCCCAACAATTCTTGGCTGCAGATTATGTTACTCACAGACCCGGAGATTGAGAGCAGCTTATTGATCAGCTCAGATGAAGGGGCCACCTATCAAAAGTACCGGCTGAACTTTTACATCCAAAGCTTGCTTTTCCACCCCAAGCAAGAGGACTGGATTCTGGCATATAGCCAAGACCAAAAGGTGAGCGTGATTACCTTGTTTGAGACAACAGTGCACGATTTTCCAGGGAACAGGCTGCTAGCTAATTATCTCTACATTTCTTTTCGGTGGTGACTTTTTTTCTGTGCAGTAGCCTGAACTCTGAGCCAGGGGGTCACAGGGCAGCAAGGAGGATTTCCGGGTGCTTGCTTGAGCTGTGTCAACATCTGAAACAGCATGCAAGGGAAAAGCCTGACACTAAGGAAGACATGGTGGAGAAGCAGTTCTTAACCTAAGATACTGCAGGCCATGAGGAGCTCCCAACACCCATGGAATTTGAGACTGCTTTGTGCATGAGGAGATGTGATTCTTTTCTGGATAAAGGGCCCAAGGCTTTTCTCAGAGCCTTGTAGGGAAGGACAACCCTGAAAAGGTGAAGAGCACTAACTAAGGATTTGCTAAAACAGTGAGAGAAATGGCCAGAGGAGCAATAATAATGTCCATAGATAGGAGCGCCTGGGTGGCTCAGTTGGTTAAGCGACTGCCTTCGGCTCAGGTCATGAACCTGGAGTCCCAGGATCGAGTCCCACATCGGGCTCCCTGCTCAGCAGGGAGTCTGCTTCTCCCTCTGACCCTCCCCCATCTCATGCTCTCTCTCTCTCTCTATCTCATTCTCTCTCTCAAATAAATAAATAAAATCTTATAAAAAATAAAAAAAAATAATGTCCATAGATAATATTATTCAGAGTCAAGTAATGTCAGGATTTGTCTGCTCTTGGTGGTTGCGTTGAAGGAGAAGTCTACTTTTTAAGAAAGCATTTAATGAGGTTGTGTGTGCGTGTGTGATATGTATATGTATTTTGTGGGATACATATTATATACTCTATACTACAGATGCACTGTAAAATACCTTTAGCTCCTGCTTTTGAAAAACTTACATTTTCAGGGGGCACCTGGGTGGCTCAGTCATTAAGTGTCTGCCTTCAGCTCAGGTCATGATCCCAGGGTCCTGGATTCGAGCCCCACATCAGGCTCCCTGCTCAACGGGAAGCCTGCTTCTCCCTCTCTCACTCCCCCTGCTTGTGTTCCCTCTCTCTGTCAAAGAAATAAAATGTTTAAGAAAAAAAAACAACTTACATTTTCAGGTAGAATGTAAGGCTAGAAACAGCAAATATAACTAAATAAAAGATTCACAGGCAAATATCAGACTCTAGCCATAAAAGCCAACTGGAAAATAGGTGCAACCCTGGAATGTTCTTTGTGAAGTGCGTGATTCAGTGAAGTTATCCTGCAAATTATTTTTATAGGCATCTTATGCTAGAAATTACACGTATTTAAAGAAATGTTAGTGAGGAGGGTACTCAAGGGTTTTTTTTTTTGTTGGGAAAATGTAGGTGTGTGGGGTTCTTCCTGAAGGGAGGGGACTGATGGACGTACGGACATGGGCATTTTGGAGGAAGCAAATTAAAATTAAAATTCTCAGGATTGGAATTTTATTTATGCTGCCCTTACTGCCAAATAAAATGCACATTGAGCCTAAAAATAGAAAAGATTTACAATTGGTATTTTTTTCCTCTTAAGCAGCCTGCCTACCCTTTCAGCAGAACGTACAATTCTGTTCCTGGAGTCAAGCCACCGTGCATCTGGTCCAAGATGGTGCAGTTACCAGAGGCGAGGCTGAGCAGCTCAGGACACAGAGTAGTAATTTAATCCCCTGGGCTATTGTATTTTATTTGACGGTTGGTTAATGCTCCCCCTGATGCCAGAGGCATAGCGAGGGCCAGATTTACCTGCCTAAAGGAAAACTATGCATCTCTGGAGTTGTGCTGGAGGAGATGCCCAGAAATGTAACCCTTCATGTCCCAGCACTTCCAGCAGTGCCTCCCCACAATCAATGTGGCAGAGTGGACAACTGTGGAGGAGTGACGAGAGGACATCTGAGTTGTGGCCCCAACTCAGCCATGGACTTGTGCACAGTACTTGGTGTTGGCTCTCTTTGCCTTAAGATGCATTTGTACGGATCAGTATACTTGCAGGTGCGCGTCCAATGAGATTAAAAAAAAAAAATACATTAGCCCACATCTGTTTTAGGTGCTCATCATAGTTCAGTGTTGATCTAAAATAACTTTATCAAGGAACACTCAGTCCATGTGGGAAGAGAAGATAAATGCACATGAGTTCACCAGTAGTCTAAGAGAGGCCAAAAAGTCAGTGCCTCACTCACACATAAACAGATATCCAGTTGAAGTAGCTGGGTGCATTATATGAAATTGGCAGCCCAAAGTTCAGGAGATGGAGATCTTATGAAATGATTTCACCTTGACCTTAAAGGATTTATGTCATATTTCTGTTTGGAGGGTCACACTTCATACTTCACACAAGAGGAATGTCATAAACGATAATATAAAGTTAGAAAAACCGTGTTTACACAGTTGAGAATGTGTCCATTTGGCTGAAACTAAAATTTTATAAAGTTAATTCTGTGTATATTTGTGGAATCTGATCTTGATTGTTTTTCACTGTTTGCTAGGCAGAATGAGTTTTGTTTTCATAATTAGGAGCCTTGCGAAAATTTTGGTCAGTGGAATGGTGTGTTCAGAGGTATAGATTACAGAGGTTAATCTGGTAGCAATTTTAGGATGAACTGTGGTAATATGAGGTCAAAAGCAAGAAGACCAGTTAAGGTGATATCACCACAGTCCTGGTCTGGACCAAAAAGTACCTCCTGTGACCGTGGACCCAATGAATTCTGTCATTGTAGAACTGGAAGACGCCTTAACAGTCCTTGCTGGTATATAGCTAACAAACCACAGGTCTGAGAAGTCAATGAATTTTCCCAAAGGTAAATACCACTCATTGGCATCACATGTCAAAGTTCAGTGAATGGAATGAAGGCTTACCTGGAATTTGGTAGGGTTCTCATTCTCGATTGTGATATCTCGAGATCAGCAGATAGGCAGAAACCAGCCTTTCTGCTGCTCTCTCTGTTTTTCCAGGAAAGAATGAAGGTGAAATCATTCTGGAAAAAAATTGTGGATAACCTTCTAATCTGAGTAGGGGATAGAGTGCTCCCTGTCTCAGGCTTGAATCACAGAATAAGGAGTAGGGCGTTTGCTGGGAGGAGAATGGGCTGCAGGCGTCAGATGACCTCCTGGCCGATGCTTTTGGCTGGAAGTCAAGTTGAGGGTCTGTGGCCGCTTGGGTGGGCCAGCGATATGGAAATGACAGCTGGCAATCCCCCATGAATCCTGAAGCATTTACCACTGATGAGATGCAGCAGTGAGCACCAAGGAGGGCCCTGAGCTGGTGTCGACAGGCCAGCGACTGTCCTGGCCCAGGAGAAGGGAACTTTCATTCTTCCGTGTAGGCATTGCTCCTCAGATTTTCTGTGACAGCCACTGTTGCTTCTGCGGCAAGGCTCCCAGCTAAGATCCTCGCCTCGGCGCGAATCCCCACTTTGCTGGATGCTTTTCTGCACCAACGGATGGCAAACAGAATCCTCAGGCAAAAGGCGCTGTCTCTTAGAAAGAATCTTCATGAGGTGGCAACTCCTCAGACTCACCTGTTAACAGAATTCTCCACTCTTCCCTCTTCCCTCTTCTCTTGTGTCCCATCCTCACTGTCTTCTCAGGCATCCATTCCCTCTTTTGCATACATGCTCTCCCTCTTTTGCCAACTGTATTTCCCCCTTTATTTCCCAGCCATGGCTTTCTCTCTCCTTCAGTGCAGGAGACTTTTTTTAAAATTTTATTTTACTATGTTATGTTAATCACCATACATTACGTCATTAGTTTCTGATGTAGTGTTCCATGATTCATTGTTTGTGCATAACACCCAGTGCTCCATGCAGAACATGCCCTCTTTAATACTACCCATTACCAGGCTAACCCATCCTCCCACCCCCCTCCCCTCTAGAACCCTCAGTTTGTTTATCAGAGTCCTTAGTCTCTCATGGTTCGTCTCCCCCTCCGATTTCCACCCCCTTCATTTTTCCCTTCCTGCTATCTTCTTTTTTTTTTTTTAAACATATAATGTATGATTTGTTTCAGAGGTACAGATCTGTGATTTAACAGTCTTACACAATTCACAGCGCTCACCAAAGCAAATACCCTCCCCAGTGTCTATCACCCAGCCACCCCATCCCTCCCACCCCCCACTCCAGCAACCCTCAGTTTGTTTCCTGAGATTAAGAATTCCTCATATCAGTGAGGTCATATGATACATGTCTTTCTCTGTTTGACTTATTTCACTCAGCATAACACCCTCCAGTTCCATCCACGTCGTTGGAAATGGCAAGATCTCATTCCTTTTGATGGCTGCATAATATTCCATTGTGTATAGATACCACATCTTCTTTATCCATTCATCTGTCGATGGCCATCTTGGCTCTTTCCATAGTTTGACTATTGTGGACATTGCTGCTATAAATATTGGGGTGTACATACCCCTTCGGATCCCTACATTTGTATCTTTGGGGTAAATACCCAGTAGTGCAATTGCTGGGTCGTACGGTAGCTCTATTTGCAACTTTTTGAGGAACCTCCATACTGTTTTCCAGAGTGGTTGCACCAGCTTTGCAAGAGACTTTTTTTTTTTTTTAAAGATTTTATTTATTTATTTGACAGAGAGAGAGAGAGAACAAGTAGGCAGAGAGGCAGGCAGAGGCAGAGGGAGAAGCAGGCTCCCCGCCGAGCAGGGAGCCCGATGTGGGGCTCCATCCCAGGACCCTGGGACCATGACCTGAGCCGAAGGCAGCGGCTTAACCGACTGAGCCACCCAGGTGCCCCTGCAAGAGACTTTTAAGGCCCTGAGGACAGAGTCTGGATCTCTGGCTTGCAGGATGGAGCCCATACGGGTTCGGTGTTCTGCTCTGCCTGCGTTTCATCTTGAATGCCTCAATACCCAGTGGAGGCTTTTTGATGTGAGCATTTTAAGGGACTCAAAGAGTTTTGTTGAGCAGATTGTCCTTTCTGGTCCAGGATAGAGTTTTACTGACCATCAGTTCCTTAGCAAATCAGATTTTTTTTTTTTTGTTTTAAATAGCTTTTAATCCGGGAGAAATGCGTACGGACAAACGGCCTCGGAATTCATAAAATCAGGATTTTTTTTGATGTTTTAGTCTTTTTTTTTTTTTTTTTTTTTCCTGAGAGAAATCTGTCTGTGATATGCAGTGTCTAAGCAGTTGCCAAGAGGTAAAAACTTTCTTGAGTGCTCAGGGAGATTAGGAGCCCTAATCCCTTTGAAGTCCTGAAGAGGTATCCTGGCTACTTAGGAAGCCCTTGTCTGGGGCCTTATATGATATAGACATAGGAGCTAGCCTCCTGGCTTCTAACAAGTCTTTGTGAGGATGTGCCTTTGGAAAGCCTTAGAATTTCCAGAAAAATAAGTGTTACAGACCTTATGGAAATTTTATGTCAAATGGACAGGGGGATACTGATCCCATAAAGTCACACCGCTTAGAATTCTTACAAAACAGCAGTCCATCACTGTGGACACTAGGAAGAATCCACGGCATTTAGTATAGGAGCACCAAAATTGTGCCTTCCTTTATTTATTTTTTATTTCTGTAACTAAGCAGTAGGCAAAGTAAGCATTCTGTGCCTTCTTTTTGTTTCTTTGCATTTGGAAACCAAGCAGGTACTGGAAAACAGAGAGTTCTTCACTTCATTGCTAGTTTCCTCTCACTTTCTTGCCACAGTGCAGGAAACCACCCAAGGAAGGCTTAGCAGCAGGCTGAGCCTGCCAGATTACATCTTTATTTTAATTTGGCAATAAACTAGTGTACAAACTGTGCTATAAAACACTGCCTCCAACAGCATCTCTCAGTCTGCCTTAAACACCTCACTAAACATGATGTGTTGGGAAACATTTGAAATGAGAGAAAACAAAACGCAGATGTGACTGAAAGAAAAAAAAAGGGAGAAAATTGTAAGAATATGCATATACCTCAGTTTTGCAGTCCACCATGACACTGGGCTCATGGCCTCTCCATCAGGGGGTCGCGCCGCCGGAGCGATTTATAAAGGGGAGGGTCTGCAGTGTTGTCAAAGGGACATGAACACTGCTGAGCAGCTCGGGGAGGGGAGAGGCCCCCTCGCTCTGCTTATCCAGGCTGGCAAAGCTCTGCCAGGGGGCCCACTGCCCCTGACCCCTTTCCCCCGGTCCTGTGCGGTGTACTTCCTCTCGCCACGCGTGTGGATGTCCAAGTCCACGGTGGCCGTGAATGCAGTTCCCACTCCCACAAGCAAGAAATCGAACTGAACAAAGCGGCTGGGTCTGAGCTGTGGGAAAGTGGAGAGCAGGTGTTTGTGTAGACATTCAGAAGGGTGGGGGTGGGGAGGTGTCGGGAAGCGCCGGCCTGTGTTCTTGCAACCGAGGATGGCTTGCCCAGTGTCACCAGACCTTCGTAGTTTTTCAAGAGAAGTAATCCTGCTTTGTGTGAAATGTGATATTTTCTTATTTTTAAGTATTTATAACTAACTCAGAAATTTAAAACAGAAAGCTGTGCAGGGCAAAGAAACCTCATCTGCTGCCTTGCATTGGTTCCCAGTCATTTTTCTGTCCCTTCTGTCTTTCCCATTGTCTTTGTTTTTCTCCTGTTCATGGATCTCCCTATCAGTTTTATTTTAGGAGATGTTAAGTTGTTTTGTGAAATTAAAAAAAAAAAAAAATGCATCCAAATTGGGTGATCAGTTCTGTGGAGGGAAGACAAAACCTTTTTTTTTTTTTTTTAAAGATTTTATTTATTTATTTGACAGAGAGAGGGAACACAAGCAGGGGGAACAGCAGAGGGAGAGGGAGAAGCAGGCTTCCCACAGAGCAAGGAGCCCGATGCGGGGCTCGATCCCAGGACCCCGGGATCATGACCTGAGCCGAAGGCAGACGCTTAACCGGCTGAGCCACCCAGGCGCCCCAAGACAAAACCTTTAAGACAGTTCCATGGGCCACTCTGCGCTTCGTGGTGGTCCTAGGATAGTCGCCAGTTTATATTGTTTCATTTATTTTGGAGCTCTGTGATTTGGCAGTACAGTACTATCATGTGGGGACCTGCTTGATTCTTCTGTATTCCAAACCACAGTTTATGAAAGAAATAGGAAATCCTAAGGCTTGCATGTTAGCCTCACCTTCAGTATTTTGGCATTTATGTATATGTGTAAGATACACATAAAACCAAACCATTGCTTTAAAGGGGGAGAACATGTTTTGATAAGGAGTCTCTCTTTACGAATAGTTGAAACTCTGGGGCTCCTGGTGGCTCGGTCGGTTAAGTGTCTGCCTTCAGCTCAGGTCATGATCCCAGGGTCCTGGGATCCAGTACCACATCGGGCTCCCTGCTGAGCGGGGAGTCTGCTTCTCCCTCTCCCTCTGCCCCTCCCTCCTGCTTGTGCTCTCTCTCTCTCAAATAAATAAATAAAATCTTAAAAAAAAAATAGTTGAAACTCTAAATATTAACGGCCAGCATTCTCTGTATGAGTGACGACTGACTTTGAGTTAAAATGATATACTGATAGAAAAGGAAAGTTATACTGCCAGTGTGTTTGATAGCATAACATAGAATTTTAGTCACTTGCATACAAGTAAATTAAAAAAAATACTTTTAGTTTCATATCCATTCTTAGGAACAACAACAACAACAACAACGTCTTTTCATTCCTTTATAATCATTCATACTTCTCCTAACTGGGGCCTAACGGGAGGCCATTGCTGATCATGGAGACTTTGGATGCTGGAATTCCCTGTGAAATTTTGACTGCTTGAAGGAGGAATAAATGTCAGCATTTTCCAAAACTCAGTCATCCTGGTTTCTCACCAGTGGTAGACAGTACAGAAGCCAGGTGAGAGCATGATCTCTCTACTGCGTCAGGTCCTGCCAGTGGCTGGGGGACCTCCAACAGGTCATTGAACTTTATTGGTTCTCCAACAAGACTGTGTGAGGATGCTGACATAACATACGTGGGGCAGTTAACACAGAGCCTGGTATGGAGCAAGCATCGTGGAGATGCCAGCCAATGCCTTCTTCACAGGCCTGAGAGATAGCTGACCTGGTGTGGCGTAGCTGGATTTAGACACAAGGCTGTCTTAGCGGCAGTGTCTTCCCAGTACCTGAAGTCAGAGACACTTCAGTCAATGTCGAATGCCCTCTTAGCGTTCAGTCACTAAAAGGTACCATGGAACCAGAATGAATGGAGCAAGGAAAAACCAATACACAGTACTCAGAAAATATTGATTATAATAACAGTAAACCATTAAATGTTAAAGCATTTGTCTTCACAGTAACTCTATTTGTTTTTTAATAGACCCAGCAGCCCCTTGATGTCAAAAGGGCAAAATTGAAATAAAAGATAAATAGATCCTTGAAATTCAGCCCCCTGCGGATATTCAAATAATTTCTGCACAAGCACAAACACTTAGGAAACTGATATCTACCTAATACCATCATGTTTCCCCAAGGCACTGCATTAAGTAAAAAAACACTCAGTTATTTATAAGAAATATGTTGAGCATTATATTCCATGCTGATTTGGTAGGAATTCCACGTGCTTGAAATTTTCCAATGTCAGAGCTGATTTCTAATCTCATGAATATGTAAATAACTTAAGTGTCCAAGTACAAAACTGGCAATTAGAGTGGAAACCAGGGAGCTTGCTAAATGTCATCCCAATGTTTGTTTATAAAACAAATTCTCAAGCTGAAATGCCATCATATGTAAACAAGAGAGGCCCCCGTTCACCTTAGATACCTTGTTTAACCAGGTTGTATCATTATTCTTCACTTGCATCCTGGGACACTTTGCTCTACCTGTTCCTAACCATTTGAGAGGAATGGGCTGGAAGAATAAGGAAAAATGGACATTTTAAAAGGAGTCAATGGGATTAAGGTTTGGACAGGCACAATTAGGCTATTTGGTAGCTCTTTAAGCTTTGAAATAGAGTTACATTTTCGCTTGCACGACTCCTTAGCCAGCCCTTTTGATCTGTTCTGTCCACTAGCACTTGTCTGAATGCATTATGATACGTCCTTAATCCAGGCACCAGTCTGGGAAAGTTTGAAGGACATTCGATCTCATAAGAGAACATGTCTCTTTCCTTAAAAAGCCCGTGGGATCCCTGGAAAGACCTGCCTCTAAGGGGAGCCCTTTAGAAATCTAGCAATGCTGGGGTTTTCCGCTTTCTTCCGTGACAAGAGCGGTTGCAAGCGATGATGTTGCCAAGAAGGGGAGTGATTATGGGAGGAGGAAGGCTTGGCCTTGTGAGTAGACACATCTTGTGAATTTATGACTCGATGGTTTTCATATTTAAAAAATAAAAATGGGGGCGCCCGGGTGGCTCAGTCGTTAAGCGTCTGACTTCGGCTCAGGTCATGATCCCGGGGTCCTGGGATCGAGTCCCGCATCGGGCTCCCTGCTCGGCAGGAAGCCTGCTTCTCCCTCTCCCACTCCCCCTGCTTGTGTTCCTGCTCTCGCTGTCTCTGTCTCTGTCAAATAAATAAATAAAATCTTTAAAAAATAAAATAAAATAAAATAAAAATGTTACCTTGTTTAATCTCCTACCAGGATGTTGTAAGTATAAATTATAAATGGTACAGTCATTGCCTCAAGGGACAGAGACCAAGATCACATAGCTGGCAAGAAGAAGAAAAACCAGAAATCACGTGCCCTCCTAAAATTGCCAGGTTCCTTTACTGAGGTATACTCTTAATATAACGTATTATCAGATGAAGAGGCACAATGTAGACCTTTAAGGCTCTCACTCTCCTGACTTGCTTAACTCCAATGCCTGCCTGGATGATCCAATTACAAACATGATGAGAAAATGTCTCAGAAAAGCAAGACATGAGATTCAAAGCCAAACAGCATTAGTTGCTCTAGGAAAGACCATGATAATAAAATACTCAGCTTCAAAGGTTGGGAACTGGGAGCCTTGTCTAGGACCCTTCCTTGCTTCCAGAACATCTGGAAGAAAAAGGCAGTCTCATCTGCTTCTCCCTGTCATTATTCCCTTCCTTGGGATCTGAGGACAGTCAGTGAAGGCTGATGGCAATAATCTGTAGCAGAAATGAGCGAGCGAGAGAGAGGAAAGAGAGAACTAGCACTGACCATTCGCTCTGGAGCAAGCATTCTGCAAGGCATTTCACATCGATTGCTCAACTTCATTCTTAGAGCAAACATTAGAAATGTTATTATGCCCATTTAGTATTTGGAGAATCTGGGACTCTAAGGAATTAAGAAAATTTCCTAAGGTGGCCTATCAGGCAATTGCTAGAGCCATATTATAGCCTATGTTTGAATGTCTTCCCACTTTATCCTCCCTGCACCATAGATCCCAAAACCAAAAACCAAAAACCATTTACCTACGTAGAAAAACCAGTGTGATTTTTAAATTTTCTTTAATTGCCATTGTTTTTTCTAATTTTCTGTAACGATCTCTTCCCTGTCCCACCTACCATGACAACTGTTCCCTTTGACAGATGCTGGGGCACCCATTTCGGGAGCTCATCTCACAGCAGGGCAAGGACTGTTGTTTGAAGATTATAAGGGAGAGGAAGCGAGGGGTGGTGGGGTAGGGGGGGACCTGTGAGCCAGAGGGAAAGCACCCCTGGCTGGCTCCTAAGCACCCCGTGCCCCTTGTGAAAGAGTGGAGTCTGCGTGTAAAATTGCCCCCCCACCCAGGAGAAGTGACGGGGGCATTCAGAAGTAACCCACTTCTGGTCAGATGTTTTTCTTTTTCTTTTTTCTTTTTCTTCTTAAATTTTGTTTTGTTTGCTTATATTTTTTAATGGTGTCCCTCCCCTTCCCTCTTGCTCATACCCAGGGGCCCTGGCTAATCGGGGCACTCGCCTCTCCCCTGCCCAGGTGCTGCACCTTCCAGCTGGGCTGTCCCTCCTCCCTTCCGTCTTCACAGTCCTGAGGCATCCATCTTTTGGAGGCACGGTTCCAGTTACATTCCAGTTGTGTTTCACAACTGCTGTGCTCTCTCATCTGTGCATTTAAATAATGGTAGGATCCTATGGCTATTGAGGCATTTGTAACATAGATCCAATTTCAGCTTCCAGTTATTTTATTTATCTTGTATTTAGTTCTCCATCTCTATTAGGTAGATAATCTTTAAGGCCAAGATTCCATCTTATAATTTTTTTTTTTTTGGTATACCTCCAGATCTGGGTGCACGGGAAGTGTCCACAAATGCAAGGGGCCCTCGGTCACCTATTGACCCTTCCTTCCCAGACAGCCTCACTTCCATATGTCTAATCCCCCAAGCCTGCCTCAAAGTGCCAAACCCAGCTGAGGGGCATGTGACAGACTTCAGTGACAGCTGGGGAATGGCCAGTGACAGATTTGTTAAATCCAGCCACAGCAGAGATGGATGGAGCCAGCGATGTGTCATCATTCCTGCTCACTGTTCATCAGCAAAGGCCGAATACCCAGCCTCAATGCTCTTGTCCTTTGACTTTGTTGACATTTGGATCCAGTGTCTCTTTTAGCTCCCCATGAGTTACGGTAGGATGGCATCTGTCCAGCCTGCAGCCAGGTTCTGTTTATAATCTCTGCTCCCCCTTCACTTCTTTGCATGCAGGCCAGTCAAGCTGAGTCTCTTGCAGTTCCCAAAAGAAGAACAAAAACACCACCCTAAGCTTTGCTGCTCTGTTTATTTGCTCAGACTGACCCAATCATTCTGGAACACCTTTTCTCTACATAGTTATAGTAAGGAATGTTTACTATACTCCAGGCCCACTTTGAAAGCTCTGACAGATGCCCACCTTTTCCTCTCCTACATAGGCCACCATAGTACTCTGAACAAAATGTTACACATTATTATTCTAGGTTGTCTGGATACTCCCTGATAAGCTAGCCTTTTCTTTAAGGAATTTTCATCTGTTGGGGATGGAAGAGCTCGTCTGTGATGGCCATCATGGTTCTCTCACCTTCTGTCCCTGTACCCACCAGCCAGGAAGAAGACTCATGCTAGCACTTAGTGAAGTTTTATCAAATTATTTTAGGTACCACAGGATGTTTTTTTCCCGTAGAGTGAGTTCAGGCCTTCTCCTGTGGCTTAGAACCAGAGCATCAGAGCATACTTCTGAAGACCATAGATTTCTGTGGATGGATTCTCTTCCTGTTGAAGCTGGTGGAGGAAAGAGCTTGATATTTGCTATGCCTTAGGCCTGGTGTTAGGAAATCATTTGAAGTCCTTAAGGTACCATCTCTTTCTTCCTAAAAGGAATTCAGTAACAGCAGTGAGAACTGGAGAATCATGAGGTAGATGAGTGCTTTGTACCCAGGCCATCCCCAGGGCAGTGTTAGGATGAGGCAAGTGAAATACACCTGGCAGGGTTTTCCGTCAGCCTTCTCGAGAAGTGCAATTTGCAGGCCTCCTGCCTCTAAAATGTTAAGGGCAGAGAAGCAAAAGGGAGTGAGCAGGCAGCCTTGAAAAGAGCCCACTGCAGGAAGTGTTCTGCCAACATGGAAGCCTCTTAAGGAGTCTGTGTGGAGGAGACCCAGAATCTACCTCCTGAACGGGAAAGTCTCCATGAGGAGCTTTGTGGGGAAAGCATTCAATCCCATCAACCAAAGATTTAAAACATGTTATCACTCCTCCCTTTTACCAAATTGTGTTCTTGTACCAGTTTCCTAGCCACAGAAGAAAATCCCTAATGTGTACCTGTCTGACTTGAAAAGAGGGGCTACGTCGATCTGGTTTAGAAATATTGAGAAGACTCTCCAGGGACAGTGATGAGTGCACACTTTTGCATCAGCACAAGGAAGTTGAATTTCTCTCCAAAGAAAGATGCTACTCTGCTAGGGCTTCAACCACCACGTGGGTGCTAAAAAGATGGAAAATGAACGTTGGCCACGGCTGCTCTCATACCCCCCTTCTCTCACCCCATTTTAGTCTGCTCTAGATCAGGAATGCTGAGCTATGCCAGTGAATCTCACTGTTTCCCAGTCCCCCTCCCCCCCAGCTATTTGTCTGACCCTGGCATCCCTTCTTATCCTCCCTCCAAGCCTGTGCCCCTAATCCAGCTTGCAGCTCTGCAGCCTCCTGAGGATGGTGCCAGAGATGGCTGAGCAACTGGTTAAAAGCTCCTCACAAAACTAACCCTCACCATTGCATCCTTTGCAATTAACTGTATTTTTATCTGTACTCTTCTTACAGCAGACAAAGGCAGATGGCAAGAAAACAAGCCAATGTGAGGGATGTCTAAAAGAGAAAAAAAAAAAAAAAGTAAAGAAAGAAAGAGGGAAGGAAGGAGGGAGGGAGGAGGAGGAGGAGAGCGACCATCAGGAGAGGAGCATGGCAGGAGGGGAAGTATTGACAGCCCTGGACCAGCATAATGACAGAGTGGAGGGTCAGGCCCTGAGGCTGACAGTAGATCTTGAGCATAGACGAGCACTGGGTTTGTGCTCATTAAGTTCTTTTTACTGAGGCAGGAAGCGGTCTTGGATAGTTTAGGATGATTTGAGACAGGAAGGACTTTCCTACTTGCATTCTTAGTCAACCAGAATCTTTTCCCTGTTCTCTTTCTAAAATTTCTACTCCTGCAAAAAATTTCCTCAGTACTTTGTACCAGAGTTAGCACAACCAAAACAAAACCAAAACCCCTCCAAGAATGGTGTTTTGGGGTTTATGACAGAGGTTAGCAGATGAATGTTGCCCTCCTAAAGCTAATTCATATATTCTGTCTTCCTTTCCCTGAAACCTCTCTCTCTCTCTCTCTCTTTCTCACTCACTCACTCTCTCTCTTTCTTCAGCATTGCTGGAGAAAGGTGCTCTGCTTTCTCTGATGTGACAGATAGTACTGATAGTTCTGTGTTCTGACAGTCAAAAGAAACCTTAGAGCCAGAGACAGACTGATAAGGAAATAAATCTTATTTAGGTGCTGCCAACACTATGAATTTTATTAAAAGCAGGAAAAACCTTCTACTGGCAGCTGAGACAGTGTCATTGGGTAAGAGGCTTTGATCCTTTTCTCTCCTTTGTAGAAGAGAACTTGGCTGTTAGACTCTGCAGGTTTAATTAACACATTAACCTGAGTGGCTGTGACCTTTAGGTATGACACCAGGCTGGACAATAGGGGGAAAATATTTGAAATAGTAGGTGGAGTATACAGAGCAGCTTTGGCTAAGGGTAAATATGCAAGACCCTGCTTCCAAATCTTTGGAAGCTTCAAATATACTGATTTATAGTTCTGGTTTGTTCATTTGTTTGTTTTTTAGGTATAGGCCTCTACCATGGCTCCATGGAAATAAAATATATTCTTCTGATAAGTTACCTTTGTCCACCCATTGGGAAACCTGGGTACTTTACTAGATAGATTCATCACTAGGGAATTTGCAGGGTGCGAAATTGACACTTCTTTCCCCCTTGCCAATCTACTATGTGCTAGACATTTTCTAGAAGGAAAGGATTCCCGACACCTGTAAACTTTGTGGTTTCATTGAAGGGGCAGGGAGTGGTCTCAGATATTTTAGAGTGACTTTAGAAAGGAAGGAATTTCTGCCTTGCATTCATAGATGGCTCTCCTGGAAGGTTCCTAAGAAAATTAAATATAAATATGTGGCCTGTAGCTTGATACGATCTGTTGAACCATGGAAATGAGGCCACAGGGAAGTTTAGTGTGTAGGAGAAGGTTCATAGAAAAGGCATATTTTGGTCTGGGCCTAAAAAGAAGACTGGCAGTGAGGTAGGCAAGTCTTAAAGCCACCTCACCCAGAATGGGGAGCATCAGTGAAGACACACCAAAGGAAGCCTGCTCAGATGTGAGTGAGAAAGTGAGAAGGTGCATCCGTCAGCACCAAAGTGTTCTTTTCGAGAGAGAAAATGGAAAAGAATGTGACTGAGCTGAATAAGAGAGCCTTGGTTTATTGGATTGTCTGGTATCCCTACTGCTTGAGGGGCCTCTGGATGCTCACAGATAACAAAGCAGCCCCTTGAAGAGGATAAAAACAAATATCATGGGACATACCTGACTGATCCACAGATTCTGCATCCAAGCCTAGGGGGATCAATTAAAAAAGACACACACACACACACACACATACATGCTGGCACCCAGTAATTCCTCACAAAGATAAATTCTGTGTGGGGGCAGGGATGGCAATCCTTGGTGTCACCGTATGAGCCCTCAGAGTTAATATTTGATTTTCAAGATGTATGTGAGTCCAACCTCACGTGCAGAATTATTATTTCAAGCCATCCTGATTCTGTTACATTTGCATAAGTCTTTGTATATAAATATAGATGTTAACATACATTTATATATAGACACAGGCACACACAATGGTGTGAACTCTATTCTCTTTATTTTTTTTTTTATTTAAATTCAATTAGCCAACATACAGTACATTATTCGTTTCAGATGTAGAGTTCAGTAATTCATCGTTGCGTATAACACCCAGTGCTCGTCACATCACGTGCTCTTCTTAATGCCCATCACCCAGTTACACCATCCCCCCACTTACCTCCCCTCCAGCAACCCTCAGTTCCTTTACTATGGTTAAGAGTCTCTCATGGTTTTTCGCCCTCTCTGATGACTTTCCATTCAATTCTCTTTAAACTCATGGGAAGAAGTGCAGCTGTGGGCTTAAAAAAGATAGAGCAAGGGGAGCGGGAGAAGCAGATCGTCCCAAACCCAGGTGCTTGTTGTTATTCTACAAGTCTGTGTATTCAGATGCCAAGTGTTTGGGACATGCTGGTGAACCAGAAGTAGGACGTGCATACTCTGGCCACTTGGGTTTGGAATTAAGAGGGAACGCGTTGTCCCCATCCTCTGTTATTTCTGTGAGGGCAACTGCCTCCCCGTCTCCCCTTAGCACTCTTAAGAGGAATCAAGCATAAAATGTACCCAGGCATAATGGGGCGGAAAAAAAATAGTAAGACTTGAAAGAAAAAGCCACAGATTCTCCTTGACTGGATGCCCAGATACTGTGTAGTTTGAGCCAATTGAGCTGCCTGCTTAGTAATCACATATTTCAGCTTCTTTTTTGGGGGGCTCTAGAATGTGTTTTGATCCAATGGACACAATATCGTAGGAAGCTCTTCCAAGGGTTGGTAAATAGTCACTTGAGCTGACCTGTTCCTGGACTTGCCCAGTGCATCTGCAACCGGGGTGAATCACTTGGTGAGTCATTTGACCCTTCACTGAATGCTGGAGCTGGAGACAGGACAAGGCTGGGCAATCATGGTACTCAGGATGGTATGGCTCATTATCCATTCACTGTGGGATTTGGCGAATGCAGTGGTGGAAGATTGGAGTGTCAGTAGGTTACAGACCAGGCACATAGTAGAAAGGAGATACTCCAAATGATATTTATCAAATCAGTAGCCAGTAAGTAGTCCATGGAACCAGAATGCCTGGAGCAACAGGGGTCTCCAGGCTGCCATCAGAGGACACTTCCATGGAGCTGTAAAGATTATTGGAGAAGAGCAGAGGTGTGGAGTGAGCTGAGATACAAAGCAGGAAGTAAGAGAAGAATCATGTTTGGAGAGGAGGGAGCATGTGGAGCGTTAGACCCTGTCTCATGAGCACTGCTTCTTTGCAGTTGCCCTCGGAGAGTACTGAAGCAGTGTAGCATGTGGACTTGAACTCTTTCCAGCTGTAGAGCCATCTGTAAAATAACTTCAGATACCATCACAGCGATGGCATGTGGATTAAATGAAATAATGCATGGGAAGCACTTGGATCACAGTGAAAGTGTAGTCCGTGTGGGCTGCCCGAATAGCCTGAAACTTCTCTGGCTGTTGTCGAAAAGACCAGCCACAGGGTCAGTTCCAGTCTCCCGAACTTGCCATTCAAAGCCGTCTTCCAAGCTGCCCTCAACATTCACATCTACACTTATTTAGATAAGCCAGGCTTATTTGTATACTGTCCCTGTGTACCCCACCACTCTGACCCACGTTGCTCCTCGTGTCACGCCTGTCCCATTTCTGTCAGTTTGAATGCTGCCATTCATTTGGACCTCAGCGGAATCTGCACACATCTGTGAAGCATCCCTAACTGACTTCTGAGTCTCCTTCCTTGGCATTCCTCTGTCACTGGTGGCCTCATTGCCTTAGTGCATTTCTCGTGATTTTAGTCAGGTTATACTATCTGCTCTTCAAGAGCCAGATCTCAGATTTTGCACTTCTCTGTATTCCACACAGTGACCTGCACAGGCTAGGTCAAATGGCACTGCTGACTCTCACCAGGTAGAACGGGGTATGAATCCCAGCTCATTCTCATGTTTGGAGGGCATGTGATTTCCAACAAATCACGTAATCTTCCTGAACTTCAGCTTTCTCAGTTGTAAGGTGGAGATATTAAGGTCCACCTTGCAGAATGCATATGAGGAGCAGAGATGATATGTGGATCATTCACCTGGCATATGGCAGGTGCTCAATAAATGGTAGGTACTACTACTGTTGTTGTGATTGTTATTAATATTGAGCCAGTGAACTAATATTTGTATATTTAATGTACCCTGGGGTCAAGGTGCTAAATAATTTCTCTTCTCTACAGTTATACAGCTCTGCTGAATTTGGGAGAAGGTGGCAGCTTATCCAGGAAGGGGTCGTACCAAACAGGTTCTACTGGTAAGTCTCATTTTATCTTGTAGCCCATTAAGGGATCACCTAGTAAATGAGCATTGGAATCTTTTTCTCACCCAGATCTCTCACGTGAGGTCTGTCCTTATCAAGATATGCCCACATCCCCGTAGGGCAGGGTGTGATACTGGAATAGTCAGCATTTCAAGGGAATGTTAAAGCTGTACCACCGATTACTCAATGAGCTCCAAAGAGATCATTGAGATTAGTGAACAACAAGGGCTTCGTAACTGCTGTTTTGTTATATTTCGATGGGGCTTGTGAAATAGACACTTAAAAACATTTTAATACTGGCTTTTGTTACTAAAAGCATTATACACACATATGTTACATGTTAAAATAAGGGTTTTCAGTGTAAATAAGTAGATCTTATTAGCCTAAAAGTAGGTCTTCCTTCCATTCCTGATTTCACATCTCCTTGATCTCCTCATTGTATGGGGCACAACCAGCATTCTTAGTTTCTTATTTCACCTTTCATAAATATTCTGTGAGTTACCAAACATACATATATATATATCATATATATATATATATATCTCCTTAGCTTGGCCTGCTGTAACACAACACCATAGAGTTGGTAGCTTAAACAACACATTTATTTCTCATGGTTCTTGAGGCCAGGAAGTCCAAGGTCAAGGGGCTGGCAGATTCAGTTCCTGGTGAAGACCAGGATATTTGAGAGGATATTGCAAGATATTTCAGAGGATGGTTCAGGATATTGCAGAGGGTTGCCTTCTTGCTGTGTCACACACAGGGGAGAACAACAGAGGAGCAGCAAAAGAAAGAAGGAAGCAAAGAAAGTAATATTCTTCCTTTTCTTTACCACCTGTGCCCATCCCCCTGTTTAAACTAGAGGTGTCGTCCCTCCATGGGAACCAGTGGCCACAATTGAAAAGAAAGGAAATAATACAAGCTCTTTTTGGTTTTTGAGTTTCCAAAGGCCTAGATCCTGGCAAAGTAAGAGCAAAGTAAGAAGCATTTTGGTGTAATTTTGACTTTACCTATCAGTTGCTTTTGAATTTACAACCTAATGTTTGCCAAAAGATATGACTCTACCCTGCTTGACCTGAAATCTGCCCACGGTAAAGGTTGTTTCTAGACTTTTGCTGGTATAAGCAGTACTATAAGAACTAGCTCAAGTAAGAGTTTCAATATCTCATGTCCACATCATTCAGAATCATTGGAACCATGACCTTTTAGGGGCCAACAGGCTCCCTACAACTCTGAAAGGTGTCTCCCCTTTGCTCCTGAAATCGCACTGCTTCTTATCAGCCTTTGGACTTACAGGTGCCTGCTAGCTCCCCACACCCACCCCAATTCTCTCACTTCTGAGGGCAATGCATTTTCATCTTTCTGGTTTTCAAACCCTGCCCTAAAAACCCCTGTGGGAACTGAAAGCTAGAGGAACTGCATTAGAGGAATCTCTTAAAATGCTTGTGAAACTGCCTGAAAAAGTGAAGGACAACTCATTTGCAAACAAACAGGCTCAAAAATAACACAGAGGGAATTCTATATGGAATGACACCTAATTTCCCCCCATCAGAAAGAGACATTTATAACTAAAGAAGGATTTTGTTGCACAGAAGCTGTTCACCTCTTTCCCGCTGCTGTTCTGGCTCAGCAATGGCTTGAGCCTTGCTCTCGAGGTCCACATTGGCCTCTCCCTCTCCGGGAATTCCACTCTAGCTGTCACTGAGCCTACCTTCTCTGGTCAGCATTTCTTCTCTTCCTCTCTTACTCATCCTGTCGTTTATTGACATGACATGACACCTTGAACCTCTGTATGTTTGCCTATAAAGTATAAAGTCACTTTTTGGAAAGAGGGCCCATGTTGTTTTGTTTCTGTTTTTGTTTTTCATTCTGTCTTTACTTGGTGCCATATGTGCAAAGAAAGGCTTCAGAAAATAAATAAATGAAGAACTAAAATAAACTAATGGAGTCCACCTAATTTAACCTGGAAATGAAGTTGATAGTTTGCCAATGAGAAAGTGTAAGGGACCAATCTTTCAAGTCCTGGTTCCGAGTGACTTGAAATAGCTGCCGTGGACCCAGCAAAGGAAAGTAGAAAGTTGCAATTTACAGAGGACTGGATGGACATGTGTTCTTACCAGTAGAAATGAAGAAAAGTGTTGACTAAAAAGATAGGCAAGAAAAAAGAACTGAGATGAGAATATTTTCCATGTAGGTGGTACATGGAACAGAATATTTTCTAGCTCACTAAAGGTCTTATTTACACACAGCATTATGAGGTGAATAGACCCCATCATTGCTTTGGCTGGTGCTGATTGCATACATTCTTATCTATTCTTTGAATAGGGGTCTTTTATCTGATTAGCAAAGCCCTTGTAACTAAATGTCATAATATCATTATCTTTATAAAAATGATTGTGGATGAGTTCTGATTAATCTGTCCATTAAGTAAAATAAAGAATGCCCCTCCTTCTGCCTTTGGATACAGAGAGACACATCTTCTCCATTCAAGCCCTAACATTGTGATAAGCGTGATTCACACTTACGCTGTTTAATTCCCCTAACAGTTTAATGAAGTAAGCCTTGCATTATCATCATTTACAGATGGGGAGCTTACAGCATGGAGAGGTTAACTAATTTAGCCAAGGTCACACAGCTGGAAAGTAGCAGAGTCAGGATTCAAATGCAGGCAGTCTGGCTCCAAGGTCCATGCTCTGCTAAATCAGTGGACTTCCTTGCCTCTGCCTCTTGGCCTTTTTTTCTGGGCTGCGGCTGTGAGCTCTGGAAACCCAGCCCGTTCAGGCAGGTGAGTAGAGAAAACCCGAAGCTCTTTTGGCCACGGTGCCTGCATGAGTATGTCTCTGACTGGGCTTGGCAGATGGCCCCCATGGGTTATTTAAGCTCTGTTCGTTTTTCCAGAGAAGGCATGAGACCTTATAAATTGCACAGTGCACATGACTGTTGATGAAAATCTCTGGATCTCTGGCCACATGGTCTGTATTTCTGACTGAACAACTTCCTGAGTCCGGCAGCAGAAGGGTCAGTCGGAGCGGTATTTATTAGACTCACTCCTGGAAACCAATAGCTTCAAATTATATGGGAACTATGGGGCTATCTAGGCTTGCTCAGCAAGCTTAATTATAAGAGGCCCCCTTTAATCATTTTTGCTTGGAGCCTGGCTGTGGGGGTGTGGAAAGGGCTGGGGGCAACTTTTCTAGTGATAAATTTTCTAGTGTAAGTGACTCTGGGTAATAACATAGCATTTCCCCCAGAGAAAAATGAAGATTAATTCACGTCTTTTCCTCATCACCTAGTCCACTTGAGAAATACCTCTTTTGGGTGGCGATAACATTGCCACCTCTGAAAGTAGTCGATGGCAATTGGAAAATTATTCTGGAACATAAGAGCATATTCTTATGTAATCACAGTGGTTGCTGTTCATACTCCCATAGCGAACATAAATACGAACTTTCCTCCAAGGAGTTCATATTGTTTTTAAAACAGATTTACGTGTGTGTGTGTGTGTGTATATTATATTTAGCAGCTTATAAAACACATCTTAGTACAATATTGCCCTTAATAGAGGAGGTGTTCTTTTTATTTAACTGTGATAGCAGTCTTGTTCTGTATTATGTCAGAAATCAATTACCCTGGGAGTACAGCCTAGAGATTAAGGGGCTCAGAGATACTGAGGTGGATTCCAGCTCTGCCATTTACTCAGTAAGGGATCACGGGGAAGTTATTCCTGTGAGCCTCAGTTTTTTTTCCTCTGTGAAGTGAAGATAATTAATACCTACTTCATTAAATGAGATGTTTTTCATAAACTGGTTACATACCTGGCACCTAAGAATTGTATTAAGTGCCCACTGACTAATAGTAATAATATTCTTAATAGTGGCTGAACTTCTACATCTATTAGTTTTGTTTTCCCCCCCTGCTGGTTTCATTCTCAGGTTGGTTTTCTCATTTGTGGCAATGATGGACATTATCAGCTTTAGTCTACTTTCTAACAGTTTAGAAGCCCTATCAAACCAGCCTGCCTCCTTCCTTATATTTCCAGGGATTGAATCTGAGTGGTCAAGGCTACAGAAGGTGGTACATTACTCATGTAGGTCAGGGGCCTGAAATAGGAGATGGGGTTGAGTCCCAGTCCAACTGCATGGTTCAAGGTTAGGGGAGAGATGATTACTAAAAAGGAGAAAAGCGGCATTCTGTTATCATCAAAAGGGAGAATAGATTTTCATTAGGGAAAAAAATACAGATGGGAGAACTGAGCATCTGCAAGATAAAATCCCATAATGGGGATTTCTATTAAGTTACTAGAATGATCTGGGCACATGACAAATTGTGTCATTTGATCCTTATAACAAGATTGTGAGGTAGGGATTCTTATCCTCATTTTGATGAAATAGAAAAGTGATATATTTTATCCAACATAACACACATAATATGTAATATAGCTAAGTTTTGAAACTTGGTCTGTCTGGGCCCATGGACGTTGGTTGCAGTAGTAAAAGTCAGCTTTATATTTAAGATTTATTTCTGACTTGCATCCCCCAATAATAAATGTTAGTTTAACAGTTCAGTAGATAAAAGCCAAGGTGTTGCTTTGACATTGAACAAGGACATAGAGTTGGATGATCAGTGGTATCCAAAATACTTGAATAAGGGAAGGTCCTGCCAAAAGCCAAATTCACTATTAGAAGTTTCTGCGTACTGCATGGAGCACTGGGTGTTATATACAAAAAATGAATCATGGAACACCACATCAAAAACTAATGATGTAATGTATGGTCATTAACATAACATAATAAAAAAAAGTTGCTGAATATGGCCTTTTTGAGATCTGTTTCAACTTTTGAACAAGGCAGTGGAAGGCAGTTTTCATTATAAACCACTCAGCAATCTATTATCTATGCAAAAGACAAGGCAATCTTAGAGCTGTTTCACTTAATTAAAAATAGGTTCAGACTTACCTTATTAATTATGTTGTTCTGACATATAGAGGGCTGGCTGTAAACAGGGACAGCTGAGTAGTGATTACATATTTTCTCTAATTCACACACAGAAAATTAAGAGTTGACTCAACAGTGAGCCTTTGTATTCTAGAATGTCAGCCTTGTTTCAGTTAGGTCCCTCGGGGGGCACATGACAGCTGTATTTTCCAGCAGAGAGGTACAGGAATATTTGTTAATCCATACTCAGTGCTTTTGAGCATGTATACATACACATTGCCATTCATTGCTGTGATTCAGTGCCAGTCAATATGAATGACTCCCCATTCCGTATCTTCGACAAGTCCCATTTATTGAGCACTTACTGTATGTCAAGCCCTATGCTAAGTGTCTTGCATACACTGTTTCAGTCAATCTTCAAATCAATGATCTGAAATAATTTAGTGATCAAACTTTTTCAAGATATGTGTTAGAAAAATGCAACCTGTTTTAAGAAAAATAAAGTTGTTTTGTGTGTGTGTGTGTGTTTTTTAAAGAGATATTGCCTCATGGATCTAGAAAGTCAAAAGGTCCAACTTTATCCAGACTGCACTCAATTCAGAGGCTCATTAAGTTCATCAGTTCTTGCTATGTTGGCTCTACCGTCCTCAATGTTAGCTTCACTCTCAGGCAGGCTCTTCCTTCCTGGTAGTCTCTAGCAGCAAATATTTCCCCAAATTTACTCCAGTGGAAAAGAAAATACCTCCTTGCTTGGTGCTCCCGCAGAACTCTGGGATGAAATCTCACAGTCCTTGATGAGGTAACATGCTCACATCTAGACCCTGGGGGTAGAACCAATTCCAGTAAACCCCATGGTCACAAAGTAAGGAATGGCGCTGCCCCCAGGAAAGATTCGGGAACTTTTCTCAAAGGAAGGGAGAAGGTTAATGGGAAAACATCAACAAGAGGTGCCCATTGCTGGTGCTTTCATTCCCATTTTTAGATGAGAAATAAATAGGAATATAAATAAGAAAATAAAATCCCAGAGACGTTAAATAACCCTGACTAATATTATGTGTTCATCAGTTATGGTGACGGAATTTCAACCCAGATATGACTGGCTCCGGAGCCTGTATTGTTTAAGCACGTTATGTCCCCTCCAGTGTACCTTCACAAGCCCCGTTGTGCTGGGGACCAGTGAAGACTAGCTTGAGCACCAGCTTTCCCTGAAGCTTTTCTGAGGACCCTGCTCCACAGAGCTTTCTTCTTACTCAGAACTGTTATGTTAGCAGGCGTTTCCTTTGGCCTCCCTCCCATTAGGCCCTATGCCCAGTCATTAAAGTCCCATTTGTCTAGATACCTGGCCTGTCATCCCTATCTACCATTCTCTCCTCTAACCTCAGGCATAAGATGCAGATCCATGAATTTTTTTCTGGTATTATCTGGCTATGTCAGAAAACACCTCACGACTTAAAGCAGTTTCTGTCTCTGATTCTGACTCATATTGCTACCACCCATCCTCAAGTCCTTGTTGGATATTGCTGCTGGGTCAGTGTGAGGTGGTTGTTTTTTTTTTTTTTTTTTTTCCCTTGTTGTTTGATAGTTTGTTTTATATACACCGGGTCACCATGACCCTTCTTCCTCCTTCAGATATGCTGACTGTTGAGTATGGCCTCTCCTAGACTCCTAAGCCATTCACACCCAAAGGACATAGAGGGTGTGGTGTGAATTGGCTGTCTTTTCTCTTTTCCCAGATGGGTTTAATGGACCCCACAACAGAATCCTCTGCACTTTTCCTTCCCTGTGTCCTGTAAAGTGGAAAAGGGTTGGAGTCTAATGATATTACAAAAATAAAAAAAAAAAAAGTAGAATAAACTTAGTGAAATAAAATAAAAATGTAAAATTCTACACTATCAAAATAACTAGAAAATCAAGTGTACTGTAATAGAAAAGGAGTATGGCTGTTTTCTGAAGCCACTCTGCTTCATCCTTCACCCAAAGCTCTCTGAAGCAGGTCTTTGTTTGCAGGGCACTTCTTAACAAACACCATCACTAGCTTTCAGTTTTATGCTCAGCTGGGAGTGGAACATCTCACTATTCAGAATTAGATTTTTCTTTATAGGATTTTGTATTTCTGTATATCCTGTGCCCCAGCCTTAACACTTGAAACATATTCAACTCTGTTCTCTCACTCACCTCCTCTTAAATGTTGTGTTTCCAGTCCCCATCATTTCTACCTCTGTGAAGTTACACCTGTCTACTTCTCTTCTCCTTAGCATTACCCTGGCTCATTGGGGACAGTGAAAAAGCCCTACTCTCCTTATATCCTACTACTGCCTAAGGAATCGTGTAAGCATTTCCCTGATCAAGCATTTGCCTTGTTCCTTGTTGCTTACAACATAAATTCAAAAAGAGTAAGGACATAACTAGATGCTTGTCAACCTGACTTTGCACATCTTTTTCACCTCCCCCCCCATACTCCCAATTCTATGTGCTAAATTCCCAAAAGGCCAGGTAATTTTTTTTTTTTTAAAGATTTTATTTATTTATTTGAGAGAGAGAATGAGAGAGAGCAAGCACATGAGAGGGGGGAGGGTCAGAGGGAAAAGCAGACCCCCTGCCGAGCAGGGAGCCCGATGCGGGACTCGATCCCGGGACTCCAGGATCATGACCTGAGCCGAAGGCAGTCGCTTAACCAACTGAGCCACCCAGGCGCCCCAGGTAATTTTTTTTTTTAAGGCCAGGTAAATAATTCTAAGCAGTGATTAGTCTATGGACCAGCCTATATCTCTTATCTCTATGATTTTATAAATGCTCCTACCTAGGAATAAACTGTCCTTATTTATTTTTTTTTATTTTAGCAGAGATTAAATTTTAGCACTTATTATGTGTTAGGACAGTTTTGGTCTGACTACAAAGATAATGGATAAGGATCTTTGCCATCATTAGGATCACAATAGTGGATCTTTATGGACTCATACTGATTCCTGCCTTTACCCTTGGAGCCTTCTTCAATTCAAGAAGAATCTCTTTCTTTGAATTTAAATGTGCATATGTCACAAATAAAATGCAGTGCATCATAACATGTGTTGTACTGCAGGTCTATATATGTGACTGATGGAAAGAGCACAGGCTTAGAGTCAGCATATTGAAATTCAAATTCCAGCTTTGCTATTTACTAATTGAGCAATCCTGAGAAACTCCTTCACCTGCCTGAGCTTCAGTTTCCTTCTTCCAGGGCTCATTTTGAGAATTAAAAAATGGCATATTAGCATAATTATTATTAAGTAACTTAGCACTTAGTATGTTCTGCATATCTATCTTTTTATTTCTTCATTTCCTCTCCTGCTAATAGATAATTCCTTAAGGACCTGTCTTTAACATGTTTCTATCTATTGTGCGTATGACAGTAAATGGAATAGTAGAAACCTGGTGTCTGCACTCACACACACACAGTACTGAAATTCATTGAATACACACATGTATATATATACACACACATAAACCCACATATACATCCAGATTGAAACACATCTTGAATGGACTTCATTTGTTAAATCCGGGAGCCATTAACAGATGACCTGTCTTTCTTTCCAGCATGTAAAGGTTAGACTCCTAAACCATCTAAGTACATATTGAAGAGGGAAGAATTCTGCATCAGTAAAAGGAACACTTTTTTTTATGCAGTAGGCTGTTTCTGAACCCCACAGGCTGTCCTAAGGGGTAATGAGATCTGTGTAACCAAGGACAAAGTGACTGCAGCCTAGACTGCCCAAACTGATAGATTCTTTACACAACTTAAAAGAGTATGGGGTTCAGGAGAAGAACCCCCGACCCCCTTTCTTTGAAGTATTGCCTTGATTGTTTCTTAACACTCTACCTCTTCCTCCTAGACAGTCTTTTCTGGTTCCTAGCCCTCTACCATGGGAGCTGAACCATGTCTGTGGTTTGGGTAAAAATCTGGGAGAAGTGGCAGGAAATCATTCTTGAAATCACATCCCAAGACATGCACTGGGGCATTTCTGGTTCCTGTACTGTGAGTGCTCGATAAGAGAATTTTCATTATCCTTGAGGGGCCTGATGTTTTATCCTTTTTTGTTTTTCCTGTTAATGATCTCCATGTGAATGCGGTTTTCTAATCCTCTTGCACTTTTCCTCCACATCGTAATCTCTCCCAATGATTAGCAAGTTTTCCCTACAAATTAAGTTCATTTACCCCTGCTCCTGCCTGTGAGCCCATCACTTTTCTCATAGCCTTCATTCACTAATGGCCATCATTGATCCCTGTCCTCCTTATCTTGATGATTTCCTGTCTCCCTGGGCTGAGCTCCTCCATCTGCGAGCAGCTGAGCCTTGGTCACTTCTCCAGATCCCCAACAGCTACTATGGTAGCAGAGTGCAGGGGGATGGCAGCAAAGAAGCACAAAAGAGACAGGGAAAATCCTCATAATTATGGCTTCTAATTTAGAATAATAGTAAAAGAAATTGACTTATGCCCTAGTGATCAAACCTCACTTAGCCTTCAAGTTCTAGAGCCTCTGGGTTTATACAGTGTCTGTGCGTGTGGTTTCTCTTGCTCATTCAATGATGCGTCACCAAAGCACCTTTCTTGATGCTTGGAGCCAAGAAGAGATGGTGTTTAGTGTTTAAGAGTGAGAGCTCTGGAGTCAGAATGACCTTGTCAGAATCCTGTTTTCAAGGGCTGTGACAATGAGCTATTTAATTAGCTTCTTTAAGCCTTACAGTCTTCATCTGTGTATCAGTCATCATTGTGCAGTCTTCCTTATCTACTTGTCAGGATTAAAATGGGAACTCAGGTTAAACTCCAGACACATATAATACATGAGTGAATATTAACTGTCATTTAAAAGAGGAATAAGCAAGAGTTGGGCATTCGTTTCAGAAATGTGGCAATCTCATTTTGATACCCAGTTTCATAATTTATATTTTCATTGGGAATTTTTTTTTTTTTTTTTAAAGAGTGCATGCAAGCAGGGGGAGGAGCAGATGGAGAGAGCATCTCAAGTAGGCTTCATGCCCAGCGTGGAGCCTAATGCAGAGCTTGATCTCACGACCCTGAGATCATGACCTGAGCCGAAATCAAGAGTCAGACGCTTAGCCGACTGAGCCACCCAGGCATCCCTCGATGGGAATTTTTAATGCACACATGTATTTTACTTTTCTGTTGCCCCAGAATCAGGAACAGTGGATAAATCAGCTCAGTGTTTAATTTTATAGCTTCTAGATTACCTAAAAGCCCTTGTCACTCGGTTCATTTAATTTATATTAATTTAGTGAGTAGTTTTTAGCTCTAATTCCTGGCTGTGAACATACTGGAAACACAGCCCCTGCCCTCGAGGGGTTTGCAGCTGCTGAGGCGGGACTGCAGTTGGGACCCCCTCTGGTAGTTTGCAGCCTCACACCTTGGGCTTGAGGCCCAAGGGCACGGGGCTAGCAGTCTGGGAGAGTGGTCAGGCAGGAAATTGGGAAGGGAAGAGCAAGGACAGACTGGGACCTGCCAGCACTTTGTCACTGTCTCTGCCTTGAACCCTTGAAGCCTTCAGAGTGAACTGACTGCTACTCCCCTCTTACCTTCCACATCTCACGTGTATTTCCTTTTGGTCAGTTCTAATCTGAAACTATATGGAGACTCTGGGAAAGATAGTTGTAGGTTGGCCAGGCTGATCCAGCACAAAATCACCGCAGTCTACCCCTTGAAAACTTGGTACCTGGTACATCTTGTGATACCATATATAATCTCTAAATACAAACAAAAACACAATTATGCTTCAACCTACAATGATGGGATTGTCCCTCATACAACTTAAAACATGATAAATGCCTCCCCAAAAAGATGAGAAAAATTTGCATGTCACATGGTTTTCAGGTGGTATTCCTCTTCTAGTTGAGTCATGCTTCCCCTTTTTTTATAGTCTGTCACCAAAACCCTGAGATGTAAGGTCAGCCACTGTTAACACATCTCACGTTAAAACACTGAGAAGTGGGAGGAGGAGAAGGAAAAAGAAGATAGACACACAATATACATTCATATTAAATTATGATGAGGGGGTGTTCCTGGGGAATGGTTTCTAGGGAAAGGGAATTGTCTGTTGTTAGGACAAAGATGAGAAGAAATTGATCGAAGAAACTAGGACAGCTAAGTATCTAGAACACTGCCTGACACATACCGTATACCATCAACTCTAAAATCCCATCAGATGAAGATACACCTTTATTTTGTGTATTGTCAAAAACCTCTGCCAGTTAAACTTTATCATTTCAATGTTGTAAGATACCAGCTGATTTAAGAAATGTTAGAATGAAAAAAATAAAAGTGAGCATTTTTGAGTTGACAAAATAGGTACTCTATAAATATTTATTGAATATGTGAAAATTGGAAAATGAATATGGGGATGAGGTAACCATAGATACCTACTTTTCAAATCAAAGATTAGATAAGGTTGTCTTAGTAGGTAACTGATAAGATATGGGATGGCAAATTCTAAACAGAATGGTAGAGAAGACCCAGAAATTGGCTCATTTGACTAGGTAGGAAAGGCAGAAGAAGGCAGAGGAAGATCCTAAAACCAACTCCCAGACTAATGAATCCATGTAGATGACCAGCCAGCCCTGATGTGTTTATGAATGTGTTAAGAATTTTATCAGGATTCTTAGAGAACTGACGCTACCACATCTGACCTCCTAGGAGTTGCAGGAATCCCTTCTACACCATTCTAGATAAATCGCTGAAAGCAGCCTTTTGGATTGAGAAGGAACTTTGTCTATCTGTCTGTCAGGATCTCTCTTTCTCTAAAGAGAATAACCAGAGCAGATGGACCTGTCCCACTGTTTTTTATTGTTTGGCTGTGGCACTTAAAACATCAACATCTCTAAACAAAACAATTCCATAATTTAGAGAAGGCTGTCAAGCTTTTCACAGGCATGGCAAGATGTGCCCTGCGGTGGAGGACAGAATCTGCTGCAGCATTTATGAAATTTATGGTAAAGGGTTTTCCATGAGTGCCCTAAATTTAAGGCAGATAAGTACCAGAAGATAAATTCTACCGATAATTGAATTACAAAGCCATCATCGTGTGCTGAACAGAGCAATTTTGTGACTCTATTGTGACAAGATGAAACTTGTTAGAATACTTATGTGCCTGGGATAGCTTCTGCATCACTAACCCAGGGAACAAACTAGCTCTTCTAGAATGTGCCTCCTAGGAGCAGTTAGCCTTCCCGAGTAATTCAGTAGCCAAGGAAAACAGGGTGCCTAAGAGAGAGGAGCCCAAAGCAGTGCAGCTTACAGCCTCATCAACCACCGCTTCCCACTCACCCTCACACTTCACCAGTTCCTAGGCCACCATATTTCTGTCGTCAGCTGCAATCAGGCCCTTCCCCTAGTAACCAGGGCAGCCCTAGAATTAGTAAAAACCCGGGCTGTCCACATTGTTTTCTACTTCTAAACAAATGAAGAGTAAGAACATCTCAATAATAAGAACTGCTTTTCCAGTGTAACCATTTTTAAAATAGAATAACTTTCTTTTTTGTGATTGTTGAAATCTGTGAATCATAAACTTAGAGCAAATGAAATGCTACAGTGGCTTACCTGCTTTATGTGATAAAATGGCATGACCCATCCTTTCCCTGTAGTGACAATGATTTAGAAAGACTAGAAGGAACAGATCACTTTCCTATCTATAGTAGCTTTGCTATAATTGAGTATATCCTTAGGAGATTTGGGAATGTTTTTTTTTTTCTCCCTTTTTATTTCAAAGTAATTTTACAATGAAAGAAGAGTTGCAAAGAGAGGACAGAGAGTTCTCTTATGATCTTCAGTCAGCTTCTCGTAAGTTAACATGTTTTATAACCACGGAGCAGTATTTACAACTAAGAAATTAATATTGGTAAAAGGCTGTCGACTAAACTAGAGATTTTATTTGGATCCCTCCAGGTTTTCTACTAATGTCCCTTTTTTTCTGATCCAGGGTCCAATCCAGAATCCCACATGGCGCTTATCTGTCTTATCTTTTAGTCTCTTCGGTCCTCAGTCGTTCATTATCTTTGATGACCTGGACAGTTTTGAAGTATACTACTCAGATATTTTTAGAATGTCCCTCAAATTGGGTTAGTCTGATATTTTCTCATGATTACAGGGTTATATAGGTTGTTGGTAAGAATATCACAGAAATGATGTGCCCTTCTCATGATATCTTATCAAACAGTACAAGATATCAATATGTCTTATTACCAGTGATGTTAACCTTGACCACTTGATGAAGGTAGGGTCGGCCAGGTTTGTCCATTGCAGAGTTACTGTTTTTCCTGTTCCATATGCTATTGGTTAAATCAAGTTACTAAGTCTAGTGCATACTCAAGGGAAAGAGAATTAAGTTCCAACTCCTGGCAGGAAGAGTATCAAAAATTGTGTGAACATATGTTAAAAGCACCACAATAATTAATAAATATTTTGGGAGAGATATTTTGAGGCTATGCATTTTGCCCACTAATTTCCATATTCATCAGTGGATCTTGCCTGTCACAGTGATTTCTGTGGTGTCCTAATGGAAATTTTCTATTTCCATAATTTCCTATATGTGTATTAATTGAAATTCTGTAAGGAATAACTGGCCCATCTTGACCAATTATTTATGTATGCCATTGGTTAGTTGGTCAGCCAACAATGTGACCAGAAAAGATGGTGAGTAAGCCCAATTCTGGATTCTGTTTGTTGTCTCTTCTTCACCTCAGGTACCTCTGTGCCCTCACTCTGACCTCGTGGGCCCATAATTCCTATTAGATGTTAGTATGCCATTTAGGTGCCACCTGCTAATTAAGGGCACGATCTGTCTGCCTAGTAAAATTATTTTTAAAGAAATATTTTAGGGTCTGACCTGAGTTGAAGATCTCAGAAGGAAATGGATTTTCCTAGTGATGGAGTCCCTTTATTGGTCCTAGAGGAGAGGATATCCCCCTTCCCCCAGCCCCATAGTTCCGGGCTCTCCCCAGTTTGTTTAGTTGGGCATCTCACACCACCTTCACTATCAGGAGGGTGACTTGGAGGTACTCACCATTACACACACACACACACACTCACACACTATTCCTCCCTTTCCCCATCTTCTTTGTCCTCACCAAAGAAAAAAGCAAGGTTTGCTGTTCCCCACCCAAAAACAAACCTCTATGAAAGGGTAATGACCTCTTGTTCAACAGTGATTTTAATTCCCAAAATGGGCGCCTGGCTGGCTCGGTCGGTAGAGCTCATGACTCTTAATCTCAGGGTTGTGAGTTTGAGCCCCAGGGTGGGTGTAGAGATTACTTAAAAAAAATAATAAATAAATAAAATCATTAATTCCAAAAACAATTCAGGTTCCAAACTAACCAACTAAAAATATGTAAAAAAGACAGCACAAGAAGTGGGTAAATATCCTCAACAGTTTAATCCCTCTTATAAATGAAAACTTGCATAAAAACATCTCTATAGATAAAAGTCCCATGATCCTGAACAGGCATTCTATACAAGAAAAAAAGAGAGACAACGTAAAAATGTTGAATCTCACAAATAGGAAATAAAAATTAAAACAAAAAGGATATAAAAATTAAAAAGGCACGCCTGGGTGGCTCAGTCAGTTAAGCAACCTTCTTCAGCTCAGGTCATGGGATAGAACCCCGCATCGGGCTCCCTGCTCAGCGGGGAGTCTGCTCCTCCCTCTCCCTCTGCTCCTCCCTCCCCAACTTGTGCTCTCTCTCTCTCAAATAAATAAATAAAATCTTTTTTTAAAAATTAAAAAAGGATATGCCATTTATTAAACTGCCAAAGGGATAGTTTTTTTGAGGAGATAATACTTAGCCTAAGTGAGGGCTTGGGAAATGGACATTCATCTGTTCTTCTTAGCATAATTTATATAAACTTTCTGGAGGACAGTTCGACAGTTTATCAGGAGTCTTAAACAAATGCTCATTCTCTTTGTGTTAGTGAAATTCCCTCTTTTAATAATTCTGCCTGTTGAAAAACTGAGAGATAAGAGAGACATGCAAATATTTACCTGCAAAGATAATCAGTGCAGTATTATGTGTAGACACTACCGATAGTCTGTGGTCAGCCTGTCAGTTAAGAAAATTACAGAATATTGTACAGCTGGCAAAACAGTGCATTCCAGCATTATAGTATGTTATGCTCTGTTAACGGTATGATGCAAAAGTTGTTTTTTGAAAAAGGAATGCCTACAGAAACAGAAAAATACTCTGAAGGATCGATGACAAAATGTTAAAGGTGATTGTTTCCAGATGGAAGGACCATGTGAATGTTTTATTTTCCTTTTTATACTTCAGTCCACTTTCCATTGTATTTTAAATGAATACGTATTATTTTTACAATTAGATTTCTTTTTTTTTTAAGATTTTAGTTATTTGAGAGAGAGCACAAGCAGGGGGAGCAGCAGAGGGGGAGGGAGAAGCAGGCTCCCCACTTATCAGGGAGCCCGATGAGGGGGCTCGATCCCAGCACCCTGGGATCATGACCTGAGCCGAAGGCAGACGGTTAATGACTGAGCCACCCAGGCGCCCCTACAATTGGATTTCTAAAAGCAGTGTTATTTCAAAAAATGATGCCAATTATAAGAATAATAGAGCAGTCAAGCCTATTTTCCAGCTGGCAGAATTTGGAATTCGGGGTGGATGGTGGTGGGAGATGAACAGGAATGGGACCTGCAGCATAGCTCCCTAGGAGGGCATCTCTTTTCTCCTTTCCCTCTGGTTGTCCTCCTCAAATCTCTACCCTTTCATCTACCCCTCTTTTTCTTCTTCTTTGTCTGCTCTTCCCCATCTCTCTTCCATGGCCTCTCCCTTCTCCTCCTCTCCTTCCCCTCCTTCTAACTTCCCCTCCCTGTCTCCCTCTCTTCTCTTTCTGTCACCATAAGATGTTTTCGGTGAGAACTTAAGAATTTGCATCCATACTGGAGTATTAATTTAAAAAAAAATTAGAAGGTATGTTTTACATTTTCCATCATCACAGTGTTTCCTTGGCCAAGCAGTTAGTACGAGTTCAAAGGCACACTGGCATGGCCTTCAAAGTATTTTCACAGGATATCATCACTGAATTTGCCCAGTTCCAAATCCCTTGACACCTTGTACTCAGCACTCCAGAAATTCTTTGTGAATAAGCAAAGTACTGAGGAGAGTAACTGCTGTTTGACACCGCAGGAATTTGTGCTCCTGCTGTGAGGGTGAATCTGATTTCTTCCTTATCTAACCTCTTCTTCTCTGTCCTTGCTCCTCTCCAGGCTTTACTGACTGGGTCACTTTCCCTTCTCCACTGGGGGGCTTGTGAGCTGTGGCCTCTTGGGGTGTTTTTTCCACAGTAACAATACCCAGCAACAAAACAAGAGAATGTCGTGGTTTCATAACAGGTTCAAAAAGCAGAGCAGAGCTCTTTGAGGATGGTTAAACCAGTCTTAGGTGAGGGCCAGGGACCTGGCAGTCCAGTGTGGAGACTAACACTGTGTTTCTCACAAGGGTCAAAATTTATTAGTCATTTTTCACCTTCACACTTACAGGCTCTGATATTTGAGGATCTAAACTAAACTTAGTTCCAGGCTATTTCCAGACTCCCAAGACAGGGCACCCTCCCAAATATGCCCAGGCGCATGCTACCCTAATGCCCACCACACATGTTTCTGCCGGTCGGGGTTGCTATAACAAAATACCACAGACTGGATGTCTTATAAACCACAGAAGTTTCTTTCTTACAGTTTAGGGGGCCTGCAGTCCGAGATCGGGGTGCCAGTGGGATGGGGGTCTGATGAAGGCCCTGTTCTGGGTTGCATGTGGTTGGTTACCTTCTTACTGTGTTCTCACATGCTGCAGTGAGCAAGGGGGCCGTCTCTGGCCTCTTCTACATGGGCACTCATCGCCTCCCTAAGACCTCACCTCCTAATCCTATCTCCTTAGAAATTAGGTTTCAGCATATGAATTTTGGGGATACACAAACATTTAAGCCATAGAAGCACATGACCCTTGTAGGATGTCAAATTGAAGTTTCCCATCATTTCTCCTGACCTTTTTGGTGTAAGACACATACATTATCTTTTGAGTCATACTGTCTTTGCTGAGACACTAAGGAATAAAAAGAAAATGAATTTTTTTTTCATGAGAAGGATCATTGGAGTGAGTCAAGAACCTTGGTTAGTAGTTCCAACCTTGATGCTCTCTGAGTGATATGAACTTGGACAAGGTATTTGCTCTCTTGAAGCCTTGATTCCCTTAACTGTGACATGTGGTGTTTGGACTAGTTAATCTCTAACAGACTTTTCATCTCTAAAGGACCCCTTAATTCATACTGTTGACAATAGTGATGCTGCACCTATTCTTCCTTTTACTCTCCACAACGTTTTTATTAGGTCTTATTATTAATATCCTTTTTACAGGTGATATATGGAGCTGTAGAAAAATTAGAGAGCCTAAATTCTGATCTGATTATATCATTTATTAGCTGTATGCCCTTAGGCAAGTGACTTGCTTTCAGAGCTACCACCACCTTTGTTATCTTGTTATCATTTTTCCTCAATTTGTGTCGTGTGAATTTTGTAGGCCCACAATAGGCATTCTTATCCACGTTGTTGACAGTTGATGAGCAGGATGCCAACAAGAGCACAGCCCTGCAAGCCCTGTATGATATCAATCCTACACTTAATAGATGAACACCAGCCTTTGATTAACACCATATGACGTAGTGTTTTTGAGGTAGTTAAAGCTTCTTATAGTTTGTATATATTTTTTTCTACATAACTTTTAGTAAATGTTGTTATCACCACCTGATACATATTTACATTTATTTATACCTTCCCTGTCTTCTGTATGGAAATGGAAGCTTCATAAAGTGCAGGGATTATCTTCTGTTTAATTCACTCCTAAATCCTCAGCACCTTAGAATTGCCTCTGGCATATTGTCTGTATTCAATAAATATTTGTTGAATTTATTCATTCATTCATTCATTCATTAAAAAACTTAATTGAGGATCAGCTGTCTGCCCTTCTGGGTGTTAAATATTAAGGATAACCCAGGGATCCACAGTTTAGATCAATAGTCTCCGTGGGGAGGTACCTGCAGCAGCACCCCAGGTGTGGACAAGATGATTCATTGAGATGTAGGCAGAAGATACTACAATTCCTGTTGTGGTTTTTTTTTCTTTTTTTTTTTTGCTGTTTTACTTTCTATTTTGTGTATATTTTCTAAAGTTAAAGCATAAACACCCTAGTACGTTTCCTCAGCTTACAACCAATAAGTCATCATATACTGGCATGTGCTCATTTTCATTTTCCCTGCTTGGTATGTTCAAACCTAAACTTTGGAGATTGCTATTTTTGGAATTCTCTTATAGAATATAATTTCTCTGGGCCAAATTTTCTCCAGCAGCAAAATGCTCAGGTTTTAGTCCTTTAACATACTACCCTCTAATCTGAAGCTCTTTGTCCTTAACAGAAAGGGAAAGAAAGGGGTAAGTGGTGAGGTTCTGTCCTCTCCTTGTCTTCGTTTACCCTGGCCCCTTTGGTCCCAAGCCGGACGTCGGTCCACACCTTCCTCCTCTCACCCCGAATTTAAGATAAACACAAACACACACCTCCTGCTGTCCTTAGCATTGTCTCTTGCTGCCAGAGCTGTTCCACAGCGTTAGCTTTCCAAGCACTTGTTTGTAGTAAGATGGTGGCAGAGTTGCCAGGAGTCTGAGGTTTGACATAGTCCAGGTCTCCTCTCCATACTAACTATGCTCATTCCTCCCCACTACCCCTTTGTGACTTGCACACATTGATTATATGTCTCCTCACAGACTGTTTTCCAGACTGAAGAAACTTTCTTGTTGTTCATAACAGTACAAATTTATTAATATTAATTATAAGAGTAATGCATAAATGCATTGCAAAAAATTTTAAATTACTGACAAGGGTAATAATCTCTTTGTCACCCCCAATTCCAAAACCTCTCAGAGATGGCTACTATTATGAATTTTCTCTTTGTATTTCCAGTGGGTTTTTTTTTTTTTTTTCATTTATTATACATTTTTGCTTTGGGTCAATCAATAGACGATAGACAAATTGGGCATTTTAATTTAATAAATTGCAAAATAGTAGAGATCTATACCATTAATTTTATGTCCTGGCATGGAACAGTCTCCAAGGTGGATTAGAGTAAAATGAACAAGTTGCTAAAAATGCATTTTGTATGATAGCAGTACAGTTTAAAAAGATAAAAAGAAGCCTTATTAAAAAAAATATTTCGAGCCACTCCTTTACCTCAGTCCCAAACTGTTTGATCATTTTAAATAGATTTCTCTTATCCCATTGGCACAATGATTTCTGTTTGGGGCCTGGGCGGGTGATCTGGTCATCTTCCCTGGTGCCTCTAGATCCCCTCAATCCTGTATGCAGGAAACAACGAAGGCAAGGAGAGGGGCCCAAACAGTGGGGAAATAAGAAGAAGATGGGAAGTGAATCCATGGTTTTAGAAGTAAAGCCATTATATGAGAGAAGGGGAAAGTGGGGGAAGGGAGAGCATTGTAGCACAATGGCTTGTCCTGACCAACTTGGACCTGGTCTTTCTGATGTCTGAAGCAACATGTTGCTTGTTGCTCACTATGGCTCTTGCAAATTTCAGCTTTGTTTTCTACCATGCGCTTTGTTCAACAAACATCCTCATCCCCTTATGTATTCCTTCATTCCTGAGCTTTATGTATTCCTTCATTCTTTTTTTAAGATTTTATTTATTTGAGATAGAGTGAGAGTGAGTGAGTGAGAGAGAGCATGAGTGGTGGGGGTGGGCAGAGGGAGGGGAGAAGCAGGCTCCCCACTGAGCAGGGAGCCCAATGTGGGCTCAATCCCAGGACCCTGGGATCATGACCTGAGCCGAAGGCAGACGCTTAACGACTGAGCCACCCAGGAACCCCTGTATTCTTTCATTCTGAGTCAGATACCCCATTCCTCACTTTGCTCCTATAAACACAAACACACACACACACACGCACGCACGTATGCACGCATGCATGCCCACACGTGCATACTCACATACACTTTGTTGTAGACATCACCTAATTCAACAATTGGGCTTCTGGCTTAGGGGGAGTAAGGATGGCAAAATGCAGAATTTGATGGGCCTGAGGATGTTGGCCATGCTGATTCTCAGTAGCCATTATGCATTTAAGAAACTAAGCATCTTTTTGTTTTTTGTCTGTCTATTTATTTATTTGTAGTGGCTATCTTTGGCTCTGGGAAACCAGTGTGACATTGTGGAAGCCAGAAGAAATCAAGCAAGCATGTTTCTTAGGACTAAGACAGAGGCTAAAATGACACTCAGTAGCTTCCCCCCCTCCCCCAGCCCATTTTCCCCAGATTTACAGGAGATGAGACCTCTGAATAAGCTGCTTTGTTCTAGAATAAAAGTTACTGCATTAGCCAGGACTCTCCTGATGACCTGTGTCTTGACAGCCTAGCTGTGAGGCCATGGGAGAGGGGAACCCTTGGCTACAGAAGAGGAAGTCAAGGGAGCCAGCCACTGGTACCAGCCAGCTTTTGCTTCTTCTCGAACAGATAGAACCACTTGCTTCTAGGGGCTTTGTTTATGGAGAGAGCCTGTGGGAACATGATGCTCCTTCTAAAAAAAAGAAGACAGATGTGTCCAACTCACCAGCCCTTTTACTCTGCAGATCCCTGTTCTTTCCTCCATATGCCATTAGCTGCCATTCTGAATCTGAATAAACAGGTGCTATCCTGGCATGGTATTTATTTTTTAATACTTGCTCTGAGGTTATCTCTGTCAGGGCATTTTGTGGCTCTGCACCATCTATGTGGCACTGTATTAAACTGGTATAAACTCTGACGAAATGCCAGGAGAATGATGAACTAGTGACATTTCTGAGTTCCTCTGTAGAAAATGTCTACAAAGGCTGCATTTGGCTGATCACATTTCAGAAGGCTGACTCTGCACAGCTCATATCATGGTGCACTATATCAGGGTGTGATTGTTTTATTTGCATTCTTGACTCCAGTTATCCTCGGATTTTGTTCAGAAATGGCTGCTATATGTGAACACCAGCTTAAGATACTGGAAGCAAGGATGAGTGATGCTGGCTTTGTCTTGTTTTCAACAACACAACTGGATCTAGCCTAGCCTGAGGGCCTTCACCGTCTACTTTCTGTGCACAGGGAGTCTCACACATAGATGGGGACAGAAGTTCTTCTTTTTAGCTATTTATAGCTTCACACACTTAATGTACTTCAGTAGCATTTCATGGCTTTTAGGATCAAATAAAAAAACCTTAGCATGATGCACAGGGTGCTTCATGATTGGACCCCTGCCTAACTTTTTATTTTATTTTCTACTGCTCTACCCTGAAAACATTAGATCTACTGACTTGCTAGTATACACCTGTCTGGGCATCCTCTCTCTGACCTGCGGCCTCTTTACTTGCTATTTATCTCTAAATAGAATATTCTTCCACCCCTTCTGTCCATTGATCATGTTATTGCGTATCCTTGAAGATTGAATTCATTTACCCTAAAGGATTCCCGGGCCTTCCTTCTCCCACAGGTTTCTATCTGCAAGTGAAAGGTCATTTCTTCTATGTGTTCAAGTAGCACCTTGAATATGAGCCCTCTTGTTACATGGGGAACTGTAGAGCTCCTCCTTAGTTCTAAAGCTCTTAAGGACAGCCTTTATTTTTATTACATATTAGGGGCTTGGAATGTTTCACTGAATAAAAAAAGTGATTTTATTTATTCATACATTTGATCTCTGGGCTGTTGATTTTTTTTTTATCTTTTGAGTTATGATGATAAATCATGTTGATAAATCATTTTGGCTAATGGGGTACCCATGAAATCTCAAGAAGCTTTTATTACCAACATTAGCTTTAATTTTCAGATGGGTATTTACATTCCCCACCTCTCTCCTAAAATGAGAAAGGGAAAAAAAAGAGAGGAAAGAAATCGGCTGCATTTCTGAACCCTTGCTACGTACAAGGACTCTGATAAGTGCTTTAAGATATATATTCTAGGAAAACTTATTTTAGCCTCATTTTATCGATTTAAACAATAATAAAAGCACAGAGATGTGAAGTAACTCACCAGATTTCACATATACAAATACATTGATAAATGCTTGCATGTTGGTTATATACTTCTCCTTTTTCCAAAAGCATTCAGTAAACATTTATTGAGTAGTTGTACTTGTCATGCATGGAAATGCATGGCATGGAAATACAGAAAGATTTGAGCTTATTGGTCAATAAGAGGGGTAGACAGATAAGTTACCAATTGAAACATGGCCTAGTTTATGCTATGCACAAGTATGTGCATGATTCTAGAAGTCTCAGAAGGAGTAACCAATTTAATCTAAGTGACATCTTCACTGGAAAATCTGTTTTCAACTTCATATATCTGCTGCCGAGACTTTAAGAGTGCACAGACTGTAAGAGTTAAGAAGGCATGGGGAACATATATCTTTTAGAATTACTGTTTTCTTTTTCTTGGGGTAAATACCCATCAATAGAATACTGGATCATATGGTAACTCTATTTTTTAATTTTCGAGGAATCTTCATTCTGTTTTCCGCAGTGGCTGCACCAGTCTGCCTTCCCACGAACAGTGCACAAGATTTCTTTTTTTCCACATCCTTGCCAACACTTGGTATTTCTTGTGTGGTTTTTTTTTTTTTTTTAGCCATTCTAATAGTTGTGAAATTTAGCAGCATTATTTATACTAGCCAAGATATGGAAGCAGCCCAAGCGACCATTGATAGATGAATGGATAAATATGTGGTACATATATACTATGGAATTTTACTCAGCCATAAAAAAAGAAAAGAACTGAAATCTTGCCATTTACAACAGCATGGGTGGATCTAGAGTGTATAATGCTAAATGAAATAGGTCAGTCAGAGAAAGGCAAATACCATATGATTTCACTTATCTGTAGAATTTAAAAAAACAAAACAAATCAACAAAGAAAAAAGAGACAAACAAACAAAAACCACTCAAATGCAGAGAACAAAGTGGTGTTTGCTAGAGGGGAGGTAGGTGGTAGGATGGGTGAAATAGATAAAGAGGATGAAGCATACATTTATCCTGATGAGCACTGAGAAATGTATAGGATTGTTGAATTATTGCTTACAAAATGGAAAAAAAAAATACTAAAATAAAAGAGTTAAGAAGGCAGAATAAGGGTAAGAGGGAAATCCAGACAGAGACCCAGTACATGCTAAGGCATGAAGACTTCCCTGCCCTTCTGTAAAATTTAGTTCAAGAAGGGAATTCATTTTCTCAAATAGGCATACAGGCAATATAAAGATACCGCCACCTATTGCCTTTTTATATAATTAAAAGATCCTGGATCAAAATTTTTCATCTCATAATACAGAGAGGTTCCTCTGAGTCCCAGAATTGAACAACCCAATATATCAGATATTATAGTAGATACTGACCAGTGTAAAAATGTTGTCTATATGTTTACAGGGGAAACATTCTTCTCTGTGCTCTGGTAAGCACGGAGAATTTGGTGATAAAAAACAGAGCACCTGCTTTATGGGAGCTCCATGAACTAAAAGAGGCATTTATGCAGAGAGATCGAGCAAAACATTATGAACCATGACAGGGATACATACATACAGGGTAATCTGGAAGCATAAAGCAAGGGTGTCCAACCTTTTGTGCTAAATACCAAAAGTCAGACTTACTATCATGATGGACAGAGATACATGAAGCCATTCTTGAGGTCTCACTCTGAAAAGAAGATCATCAAGGGAACATTTGGATTGAATTTTATGTTTATGCTATTTTTATTTTTGAGCCTTATTGAGGTATAGTTGATGAATAAAATTATAATATATTTAAAGTATACAGTGTTAATGGTTTCAGAAACATATACAGTGTAAAAGGATTTCCACAACCAAGTTAACAGATCCATCATCTCCTATGTTTACCTTTTTTCTTTTCTTCTTTCTTTCTTTCTTTTTTTGTGAGAACACTTAAGTTCTATTAACAAATTTCAGTTTACAATACAGTATTAATCAACTATACTCATCACCTTGTACCTTATTCATCTTATAACTGAAAGTTTGTATCCTTTTACCATCCTGTCCCTGTTTTTTCCTCCTGCCAACCCCTGGCAACCACCTGTTAACATTATTGTCATCATTAGTAAGCAAAGCACAGTAACTGGTCTTTTTTTTTTTTTTTTTAATGTTTTATTTATTTATTTATTTATTTGACAGAGACACAGCGAGAGAGGGAACACAAGCAGGGGGAGAGGGAGAAGCAGGCTTCCCGTGGAGCAGGGAGCCCGATGTGGGGCTCGATCCCAGGACCCTGGGATCATGACCTCAGCTGAAGGCAGATGCTTAATGACTGAGCCACCCAGGCTCCCCTTACCAGTGCCACAAAATAAAAGCAGCGATAATTCTTTATGATCTGTGACTGCAGATCTACAGGTACTCCCAGACTACCAGGAAAAGGGGTGAGCCTAACCGCCAATAAAAGTTGTTGGAAACATTGTGGTTTGACTTTAAAGTTTTAGTTTGTTGTTAAAATTGTTTTACTCCAGATAGGGGCAAAAAATTTTAGGCAGTGTAAGGGGAGTTGGTTAGCCACAGTAGACTCTAGAGAAGCAAGGGACTCTGTTTTGTTCCCGTGTCTTTTTGTGAATCGATAAGGGTGGAAACATCACTTGAAACAATAGCTCCTGCCTTTAGAAATAACAAAAGATCTTTTTTTAATCCTTTTTTTTTATTATGTTATGTTAATCACCATACATCATTAGTTTTGATGTAGTGTTCCATTATTCATAGTTTGCGTATAACACCCAGTGCTCCATGCAGAACGTGCCCTCTTTAATACCCATCACCAGGCCAACCCATGCCCCCACCCCCTCCCCTCTAGAATCCTCAGTTCGTTTCCCAGAATACATCGTCTCTCATGGTTCATCTCCCCCTCCAATTCCCCCCCTTCATTCTTCCCCTCCTGCTATCTTCTTCTTCTTTTTTCTTTCTTAACATGTATTGCATTATTTGTTTCAGAGGTACGGATCTGTGATTCAACAGTCTTGCACAATTCACACTGCTCACCATAGCACATACCCTCCCCAGTGTCTATCACCGAGTCACCCCATCCCTCCCACCCCCCACCACTCCAGCAACCCTCTGTTTGTTTTCTGAGATTAAGAATTCCTCATATCAGTGAGGTCATATGATACATGTCTTTCTCTGATTGACTTATTTCGCTCAGCATAACACCCTCCAGTTCCATCCACGTCGTTGGAAATGGCAAGATCTCATTCCTTTTGATGGCTGCATAATATTCCATTGTATATATATATACCACTTCTTCTTCATCCATTCATCTGTCGATGGACATCTTGGCTCTTTCCACAGTTTGGCTATTGTGGACATTGCTGCTATAAACATTGGGGTACATGTACCCCTTCGGATCCCTACATTTGTATCTTTGGGATAAATATCCAGTAGAGCAATTGCTGGATCATATGGTAGCTCTATTTTCAACTTTTTGAGGAACCTCCATACTGTTTTCCAGAGTGGTTACACCAGCTTGCATTCCCACCAACAGTGTATGAGGGTTCCCCTTTCTCCGCATCCCCGCCAACATCTGTCGTTTCCTGACCTGTTAATTTTAGCCATTCTGACTGGTGTGAGGTGATATCTCATTGAGGGTTTAATTTGGATTTCCTTGATGCCAAGCGATGTTGAGAACTTTTTCATGTGTCTGTTGGCCATTTGGATGTCTTCTTCGGAAAAATGTCTGTTCATGTCTTCTGCCCATTTCTTGATTGGATCATTTGTTCTTTGGGTGTTGAGTTTAAGAAGTTCTTTATAGTTTTTGGATATGAGCCCTTTATCTGATTTGTCATTTGCAAATATCTTCTCCCATTCTATTGGTTGTCTTTTGGTTTTGTTGACTGTTTCTTTTGCTGTGCAAAAGCTTTTTATCTTGATGAGGTCCCAGTAGTTCATTTTTGCCCTTGCTTCCCTTGCCTTTGGCGATGTTTCTAGGAAGAAGTTGCTGTGGCTGAGGTCAAAGAGGTTGCTGCCTGTGTTGTCCTTTAGGATTTTAATGGACTCCCATCTCACATTGAGGTCTTTCAACCATTTTGAGTCTATTTTTGTGTGTGGTGTAAGGAAATGGTCCAGTTTCATTCTTCTATATGTGGCTGTCCAATTTCCCCAACACCATTTGTTGAAGAGACTGTCTTTCTTCCATTGGACATTCTTTCCTGCTTTGTCAAAGATTAGTTGACCTGGGGCGCCTGGGTGGCTCAGTTGGTTAGGCGACTGCCTTCGGCTCAGGTCATGATCCCGGAGTCCCGGGATCGAGTCCCGCATCGGGCTCCCTGCTCGGCGGGGAGTCTGCTTCGTCCTCTGACCCTATCTCCTCTCATGTGTTCTCTGTCTCTCATTCTCTCTCTCTCAAATAAATAAATAAAATCTTAAAAAAAAAAAAAAAAAAGATTAGTTGACCATAGAGTTGAGGGTCCATTTCTGAGCTCTCTATTCTGTTCCATTGATCTATGTGTCTGTTTTTCTACCAGTACCATACTGTCTTGGTGATGACAGCTTTGTAATAGAGCTGGAAATCCAGAATTGTGATGCCGCCGGCTTTGCTTTTCTTTTTCAACATTCCTCTGGCTATTCGGGTCTTTTTTGATTCCATACAAATTTTAGGATTATTTGTTCCACTTCTTCGAAAAAAGTCAATGGTATTTTGATGGGGATTGCATTGAATGTGTAGATTGCTCTAGGTAGCATTGACATCTTCACAGTATTTGTTCTTCCAATCCATGAGCATGGAACGTTTTTCCATTTCTTTGTGTCTTCCTCAATTACTTTCATGAGTATTTTATAGTTTTCTGAGTACAGATTCTTTGCCTCTTTGGTTAGATTTATTCCTAGGTATCTTAGGATTTTGCATGCAATTGTAAATGGGATCAACTCCTTAATTTCTCTTTCTTCTGTCTTGTTGTTCATGTATAGGAATGCCACTGATTTCTGGTGGAGTCCTTTGGGTTTTCCACATAAAGTATCATATCATCTGCAAAGAGTGAGAGTTTGACTTCTTCTTTGCCGATTTGGATGCCTTTTATTTCTTTTTGTTGTCTGATTGCTGTGGCTAGGACTTCTAATACTAGGTTGAATAGCAGTGGTGACAGTGGACATCCCTGCCGCGTTCCTGACCTTAGGGGGAAAGCTCTCAGTTTTTCCCCATTGAGAATGATATTCGCTGTAGGTTTTTCATAGATGGCTTTTATGATATTGAGGTATGTACCATCCATCCCTATACTCTGAAGAGTTTTGATCAAGAAAGGATGCTGTACTTTGTCAAATGCTTTTTCTGCATCTATTGAGAGGATCATATGGTTCTTGTTCTTTCTTTTATTTATGTATTGTATCACATTGATTGATTTGTGGATGTTGAACCAACTTTGCAGCCCAGGGATAAATCCCACTTGGTTGTGGTGAATAATCCTTTTTTTTTTTTTTTTTTTTTTTTTTTTTTGGTGAATAATCCTTTTAATGTACTGTTGGATCCTACTGGCTAGTATTTTGGTGAGAATTTTTGCATCCATGTTCATCAGGGATATTGGTCTGTAATTCTCCTTTTTGATGGGGTCTTTGTCTGGTTTGGGGATCAAGGTAATGGGGGCCTCATAAAACGAGTTTGGAAGTTTTCCTTCCATTTCTATTTTTTGGAACAGTTTCAGAAGAATAGGTATTAATTCTTCTTGAAATGTTTGGTAGAATTCCCCTGGGAAGCCATCTGGCCCTGGGCTTTGTTTTTTGGGAGATTTTTGATGACTGCTTCAATTTCCTTAGTGGTTATAGGTCTGTTCAGGTTTTCTGTTTCTTCCTGGTTCAGTTTTCGTAGTTGATACATCTCTAGGAATGCATCCATTTCTTCCAGGTTATCTAATTTGCTGGCATAGAATTGCTCCTAATATGTTCTTATAATTGTTTGTATTTCTTTGGTGTTGGTTGTGATCTCTCCTCTTTCATTCATGATTTTGTTGATTTGGGTCATTTCTCTTTTCTTTTTTTTTTTTTTTTAATGTTTTATTTATTTTTTCATGAAAGTCAGAGAGAGAGAGAGGCAGAGGCAGAGGGAGAAGCAGGCTCCCCACCTAGCAGGGAGCCCGATGCAGGACTCGATCCAGGACCCTGGGATCATAACCTGAGCCGAAGGCAGATGCTTAACCATCTGATCCACCCAGGCGCCCTCTCTTTTCTTTTTGATAAGTCTGGCCAGGGGTTTATCAATCTTGTTAATTCTTTTAGAAATAACAAAAGATCTTAAGAGACAACTGCTCTTATTGATTTGGGGCCATGAGCACATGGAAAGATGCAACTGGATGCAGGGTACTTATTTCATCTCGCACTGACACTCACCATGAGCCAAGCAGACAGGTCTGCGTGCTAGTTTTTACCATTGTGTTTCTGCGATGCCAGCCTTCTGGGAATCACAGGTACTAGTCATTTCAAGGAAGAAACTCAGGGTAGCCGGCATAGTGGGAGGTGAACAGCACGGAACTACCCACTAATAATTTATAAAAACCAGTTAGCTGCTGAGATTTCTAGCTGGAAGGCTTTTAAGGAGCTTGTTTTTTTTTTCTTAATCTCCTGACTGTGGCCTCGTCAGAAGAGGTCGCCTGTGGATCCAGTCAGGGCTTCAGTGTGAGAAATGGAGAGCCACCCTCCCTGGACCAGCAACTGAAGTGATGGTTCAGATTATCACCGACTGCCCGCATTCAGATTCCAAGGATGTGGAGTGTCCCAGTGTGTGTCCTCTGGCTCTTTGGGGAAAATTATCAAACCCTTATTAGAACTTTTCGGCTGTCGGAGAGAAGAAAGCAGGGTGTAGTGTTTTGAGCATAGACTCTGAATTTCAGGCCATGTATCAATCAGAAAAAAGTTGCTGACAGTGATAATTGGGCCTTTAGGGGACTTCTTAAGATGAAGAGAGACTAAGCTAGCTATGCCTCAGACTCTTTGAGCTCAGAAAATGAGTTCAAATAAGAAGAGTTCTGGGAATGCCCTTAGGACAATGATTAATTTACTTATTTCAAAGAACTTACAGACCATTATATATTCCCTCCCTCCGTTCATTTCCTTCCTTCTTTCATTCAACATTTGACTATCTATTATAGCTCAGGTAACAGAATAATTATTTTCTACTTAATAAGGCTTACTAAAAGATTATGCTAGATAATAGGTGCCTCCAAGGCATTTTAAATAGACTTTTATTTTGCTTTTATTTTATTTTACTTACACATACGGTTTCAAGCACCTGCCGTGAAGTGTGGTGCATTTGCATTTTCCTCTCACACTGGTTCAGCGATACAGAGCGTGGTCCCTCTGTGCCATACTGGCCCCTGCATCGGGTGGGGTCACATGATATGTTCATAGTGCGTAGGATAGGGGGACCTAGTTCTGCTAATTTCAAATGAAAAAATTAATTAGATCAGTTTGCTATGGAAATCACTTTTCAAGCAACCCAGCTAAAGTAGCCTGCCTGGAATTTGCCTGGTGTGTCTTGGAAGTCTAACATATTGTTAGTGAGATTGTCACAGGAGGACATCCAGGCCATGTGTAGGACTTATTTGCAGGTCGGAGCTAATAACACGCAATATCCTCATCAGAGTTAAGCCTGGCCTTCATCAAATAAAGATTTCATTATAGCTTTTATTTGAAGTGGAAATTTTACTGTCAGGCTATATAAATAAATACAGCAGATATATTCCAAGGATTGTGGTGTTTAAATCCTGTGAACCTCAGTAGTCCCTGGACTCCACTGAGTTTCTCTGAGGCACATGTGAAGTCATTAATGTTGGTCTTCCTTTTCCTGTTTCTCCTTTTTTTTTTTTTTTTAGGTCTGTGATGGGGTCAAATAAGGAACCAGATCTTGTGCATCTCGAGGCCAGAACTGTAGATGGTCGTAAGTAATTCGTCTTCTCCATGATGTTCATAGTAATACTAGTTTTCCCAATCTGCCATGAGCCGAGTCTGTGTCTAGGGAAACATAGCAGCAATAGTTCAAGTCCTTAGTAATCCAGAGTTGTCTTAACAATTTCCAACATCTCTCATCCAGCCAAGGTGTTTTCCTTTCCAGGTAATGAGGAAATGCCCCCGTTTCTTATTTCTGAAGTGTTTTTGTAGTTATTGTTATGATTATGTTTTTGCCGCTGTTTTGTTTTGATTTGTTTTTCCGGTTTCCTTATTTTAACAGATATAGTTTCAAAAAAACCATAGAATAATATCAGAACCAGAGAAGGCATCCATTTCTTAGGAGAGTCTTTCTTGAACTCCCATTCTAAACAAATTTCATATTTTATTTGCTTTCATTCTGTGGTTATACTGGATGTTATCTTTGGGGGAAGCCAAGAGAAGGGTACAGGGCAACTCTCTATACTAGTTTTTGCAACTTTTATGTGAGCCTAAAATTATTTCAAAATAAAAAGCTAAAAAAGTAGAAATGGATGTTTACGTCTGAACCATCCATAGTGATTAATTACAATGAATTGGCCTCTGGGTTCTAGGATAGGAGGGGCCGTGTGCATCTTCAGTCAATATCACGTCTCCAGCACATGCCACATTGTCAACATGTAGATGGGGCTTAGTAAATATTAGTTGAGTGAGTGAATACATAGTTGACCAATTGTCAGGGTGACCAAGTCACTTACTAAGTTGGAAAATTTTAGGGCATTGCACCTCAAATCTGAACATAATATGGCCCAACGAGGGATCTTGTTAAAATGTGGATTCTGATTCAACAGGGGCTCAAGAGTCTGCATTCCTAATAAGTTCCCAGACGAAGCCCAGGCTGCTGGTCAGCGGAACACATTTAAAGTAACAAAGTCCTACAATGAAAAACTAATGAAAGAGCTTTAGGGTCTGTCTCCCATGACTGCACCTCTTGTTTAGGAAGCTCCGGATGGAATTGGTAACATCCCAGATTGCTTTCATTTTCAAGCTTTTGGGGATAATACCACTTCTGGCTTGTGGCATCTAATGCACATAACCCCATATCCTGAAAACAATAAGGCCGTCACTTTCCCTGATGTGCACGTTTTCTTTCACCCAACATTATTCCTATGCTCCCTGCAGCCATGAAGGTTGATAATGCCAAACTGTCATCTCGGGCTCAGCTTTCACATGGCATGAAATAGATCAGTTCTAATTTTATTTATTTTATTTTACTTTTTTGCAAAGGCAGCATCTTCAGAAACTACCCAAGAGTGAAAATTCAATAAAGGGATTTAATTTGAAAAGTTATCCCTGTCAAAACAGAACAGAAAAAAAAAATTACCTACCAATTGAAATAAAGGATCTAGGCATAATGCCTGACCTGACTGGGTATTAAAAAAAGAGATTTTTTCAGTATCATATCCAGTCCCTCTCTTTATCTTTTTCTCTCTCTCTCTTCCTTCCTCTCCCTCTTCCTTTTTCTCAAGGTACTTGGTAACCAGGACTCCAGGGCAAAGAAACAGAGAGGAAGAGGAGAGAAGGAAAGAGCACAGAGAGATCAGAGTAGTAAGGTATTAGCATATGTAGTGGAGACTGTATTTATTAAACCCAGGTTCCAGGCTGGTGGTCAGTTGCTCCAGGAATTCTAATGTCTGTATGTCACTTCTCTATTTTCTGATTGAGATCCTTCTTGTATTTCTATCCCTTCAGTAGTATTCAGGACAGAATTTAAGTCTGTGGAACCCATTGTTTATACATCTTGTAGAGTATGTGCCAAAATAATACGATATTTTGACTTTGGATAAGTGATTACTTTCTGATTTTAATGGATTCAGGAATTCTGTTATTTTGACACAGGAACAAGCCCTCAATAGCTTATTTGACTCATCCCCATAGGGTGGTTTACAAAGTTATTCAAAGTTCAGTTTTAGTCTCATTTCACATTTCCCTAGATTACACTTTATAATTGATTTCTACTTCACCTGAAGTCTCCAGAGCTCCATAGCTGAGGGCAGGTAAGCTCTGGAAAGAGCTTTTTTTTCCTTGCTCTGCGACAGTCTATGACTACCATAGACATTTCTGCCACTGTGCTCTGGGATCTGGATGTCTTGTAGTTTACACTGTGACAAGGATGTTATTCTTCCTTGCATTACCTCTCTGCCTTGGGAGGCAGGCAGGGGAGAGCAACCTCAATTACCATCAATCACAGGAATTATTATTGGAAAATTTTGAACATGTTTATTGGATGTGGCATTTGTTATTGGCCCCTGCATTTAACTGAGGACAAACTGACAGGTCCTCATCCCAGAGACAAAGATTTTACTGTTTGACTATCGTGTGCATGTATGAATGTGCATGCACTCAGGCATCCTATGCACCCAGTACATTAAAACTGCTGCCCAGTGCATTAAAACCATAAAAAGGAAACCTATTCTAATGATTCACCTAATATAGGTGCATTTCTGTATATGTATGTAATGTATGTAGTTAGAAAATGTTGACTAAACTGCTGGATTGAAAGCTTTGTGTAAAGCCATATCTCATTTTATTTTGATTCTTTGTACAAACAAAGCTCAGAGACTGACCCATTTGTTGACTTAATACATAACCTTACCTGTGTAAGCATGTCTTCTTAAAGAAGGGCTTTAACCATAGGGTCTACAGAGTCCTGAGGGCTAATGGATAAGTTTAAGAACCTCACTAACTCCCTGAAATTGTGTACTGCATGTTACGTATATGTGATTTTGGAGGAAAATAATGTAACTGTGATCAGAATTCTTCACATGGCAATTACATAGGAATGCAGAGTTCTCTATGCACATGTGTAAGTATCATCTTGCAAGAAAACCTGCAGTATCAGGTTTGACCTTTATCACTCCTCCCTCTGACTTCTGAAATGAAAGGCCTGGTCAGTGACATGACTATTTCCATACTGGTGGTGATCCATGCTAACACGGACAGGGAACAGGGGACAATTACTGGGCTCATTGTCTATTTGCATGAGTAAGTAACCTTGTGACAACTTGCACAAGGACTAATCTCTTTCACTGGGGAGAAACAACCTTGGCCCTTTAATCAACTGTGAAAATGATTGTCCAAAAACTCTTGCTGAAATGAACCACAGACTAGCATTTTACAAGCTGAAATAAAAATCAGAGGAGAGTCACAACTTTATATAACCACCTTCCCACAAATTCTGGTCTTGGGTGAGAACTGGACATCCCATTCTACTTCCCATTTTCCAGTGCTCCAATTGACTTGCATATTGAGTGGCTTGCCTAGCAACATCTGAATAGAGGGAGCGTGGGTACAATGCTGAGGGGCTGGGATGGAGACCTCAGTTCTCATCAGGCCTCAGTAGGTGACCTATGGAGTGCTTTCAGTTCTTCCTATAGAAATAGATTACTTTTATAACAACAAGAGTAGCAACAATGACAATAAAAAGGATAAGCCATACTCAGGTGCATCAAGTGAAAAGTAAAATCCACTTCTTGACCTTCATTCCCATTCCCCAGAGGTACTATGTTTTTTGGGTTTTTTTTATATTTCTTCTGCATTTTTACAGAAATTGTTTGGGCTTACGCAGGTGAATATGTATGTGAGTACAGATACATACACATTCACAAATGTTCGTGTTGTAAAACCATTATGCCAAATTCACTGTTGGGGAACACAATAACAAGTTACAGTTTTTCCATATCAATACATGTAAATGTAGCCACTTCGTGACCGATGACTACAAAAAAAAAAAAAAAAAAACCCACAGACAAACCCACTTTGTGCAGTCAGCTGTGCTCTTGTTAGCCCTTCTCTCATTAATAGACCTGTAGGGGTTTGGCTCTTTCATATAGTGCTAATACATCACACACAGACACACACACATTACTGATTTGGTTAGTAAGCATTCGGACTTGTGCAGGCAGTAAGCACTGCTGGGAAGAGAAATTATTGAAGGCAAATTCCGGGTCTGAGAGTGTGCACATTGATATACAATGATACACATTGTATCCTTGTTACATTGTCCTCTGAGATGGTTGTATCATTGCACGCTGTCAGTATGATGATGCTAGGATGCTTGTTTGTAAGCCTTCAATAGCCCGAGACGTTATCAAAGATTTTTTAAACATAACCCATCTGATGAGCAAAGAGCTATATCCTTATTGTTTTCATTCTCATTTATTTAATCGCGAATGAGGTATTTTTATTTATTTTTCTTGGCTATTTGTATTTCCTCATTAGTGCACCTTTAAAAGATAGCAAATCTCTTTGATGTTCCGGAGAAGATGAACACTTTGGCATTTCTATACAAAAAAAAAAAAAAAAAAAAAGTCAAACTGACCACTCCCACTCCAGTGAAGGTCCCAGCTCTGGCCCACCAACTGGCATTATTTGACCCCACATTTCATAACCTTCATTTACCTTCTTTTCAGTCAGTTTAGGAACAGTTTCTGGGGTGGGACCTGGGAAGAGGCTAGAAGTTTCCAGTTCGGGGAGGCTGCAGGCTCCGATGGCACCCTCCTAGTCCCCAGCATGCCGAACAAGCACCTCTCCCCTCTTGCCTGTGCCCACAGCAGGCATCAGGGACGGGGCAGGGGCACCTTGCACTTGGCTTTTTCTCCTGGCTGCCTCCTTCTGACCCCATTGTTCATATTGCAAAAGCCGCTTGATTTCAACCCCTAGTGATTTCAACTTGGCCTTTCTGATTTAGTAGCCTTAAAGACAGCCCTGAAAACCAACCAGAAAAGCATGCAACACGGTAACACAGGCCTCCCCACACAGCCGTGAAAACCTGACAGGAACATGCTGGAGCGGGCCCCGCTGGGCAGCTTTCAGAGTGGGCTCTTTGTACGCTTCTGTGCTACTTCCCTTGCATGTTGTGTGCCCAGCAGGCCGGGAGGAGGTCTGTGCCCTTACTTCTCATGCTCAGGAAGAGAGGACAGAGTGTGCAGGAGAAGCCCGTTTTCCCCCGGCCCTCACTCAGTGACAGAGGTCTGCATCTCTCCTGGGTTTTCAGGATCCCCCAGGACATAGCAGCACTAGTCTATATAACATGGATGGCAATTACTAAGTGTCTGGAAAATTCCTAATGCTTCTTACTCCTGCTTCCAAAAAAAAAAAAAAAAAAAAGTGTCCTAATGGTCTTGGCACTTGCACATTCCCTTCCTGGGTCCTGTATGTTCCCGAGCGCAGTGAGGCTAGTACTGTGCATTATATTCGTCTCATTCGCCTGGTGCTATGTAGTACTAGGTACTTTTCAGCTGCATGACTTGCACCGATTCTTATAAGTAGGCTCTGTTATTATTTTTCTCATTTCAACTTTGAGGAAAACAAGGCTTTTAGTGATTAAATGTTTTGGCCGTTGCCTCAGGGCTAGAATTGGAAGCTCTGTCATTCATTCATTCAGCAGATACTGTTGGACCTGTATGCTGTGCTGCATGCTGTCGTAAACATGGATGGGAGATAGGAGGGAATGCTGCAAAAGCCCTGCTCTCACAGTTTCCCTTATAGTCAGGGGAGACGTTCTAAACGTGTGTATAATGCCAAGTGGGGCTAAGTTCCAGGAAGTAAAACAAAGCAGAGCAAGGGGAATAGTGATTGAGGGGGAGGGGAGGTCAAGGAAGGAACCTCTGATAAGGTGGCATTTGATGTTTGAGCCAAGTCTTTATGGAAGTAAGGGAGACAGCCTGGTGGAATAGCATTCCAGACAGATGGAACAGCACATGCAAATGATATGGAGTATGGCCATGCTTGGCAGGGGCCAGGGGATAGCAGGAAGGCCAGCGATACGGATGGGACAGGCCAATGTGTCATCTTTGTTCATTCCACCATGAAAGGCAGAAATTGTACCCTATGGGTCTTGGTTGAACATTGGTCATGTTCCAAGTATGATATTTGGTATTGAGGGTGATAAAAATAGAAAGTAAGTGAAGAAATAGTGGATTGACCATACCCACATGCCTCAGAGGCAATCCCTTGAACTGACTCTTTGTCCCGAAATTAATCACATTAACATGTGAACACATCTAGGCAGACATTGTACACCCCTTCCCCAAAAACCCTGGAAAAAATTTTGTGTGCTTTTCCCCCATGCACCAAACTGCTTTCATTTCTCCCCTTCCTCTCTTTCTCCTTCCGACTTTTATTCCTGCTTTTATTCCTTCTGGCTTTCCTACCATTTGGAAAGTTGTTTGAACAAATGTGCTTCGGTGTGACCTTCTGGATAACTTTGTGTCTTTTCTCAATTAAACTGGATTTCCAGTGTGGTTTTCCCACAGAACAGACAGGGAGCATTCCTCAGACACATCTCATACCCTCCCCCTCATGCCTCTGTGCTCTCACCAGTGTTCCTTCTTTCTGGAGTCATCCTTATCACTCACCCTATTACCGTTCCAAGCAGCCTTCCAGACTTTTCTCAGCTCCTCCACGAAGCCTTCCACAGGTGTCCCCACCCTACCCCCACACAGGTCATTGTTCCCTCTGTGCACTAGAGTGAATAGTAAAGTGGTCTCTGTCCCCCAAAGTACTGTAGGCCAGGGAGGCATAACAGGTCCACAGTTGTGTGTGATGCAAAGTAAAATAGCTGCAGTCGAGGAGAAGTCCTGGCACAAAGTAGACCATCTGTGGAAGGGTATAAATTTATGTGTCCCTCACCTGTGGGGTGGGACACACCTGATCCTTCCTAAGGTACACTCACCACACTGCACTGTAGTTGGCAAGTGATGTTTTGTATTAGTATTAAATTATTATGTCCTTAGGGCCTCTTTCATGTCCCTAATTTCTAGTCTTGTGCTTGGCAAAAAAATTTATGATCTCAGAACTTTTCCTGTAGTAATCATGGCCTCCTAAATGTCAGAAGGCTAGCCATAAAAGACAACATTTAGAAAGTTATCCTGGACCAAAATCAAGAGATTTCATAGAAGAACGCAATGCCACAATGTCATTATATTGAGGGAGAACATTTGACCTAAGTTTATAATTTTCACGGAAATGTATTAAACTTAGTCTTTTCAGGGGCCACAGCTGGAGTCTCAGCTTTGCAGATGTCAATTTCTAACTGGTACATGCCGCAGAGGGTTCCAGAACCCTGATGGTAATGAAGTGTACGTGAGCACAAGCATGTTGACGTGTGTGTGTGTGTGTGTGTGTGTGTTGGGTGTGTGTTGGGTGGGAACATTTAATATGAAGGTTCTAAAATAATAGAACAACATAAAGAACATAAGGAAGATATATATGCAGATATATGGGCTTTAAAAACTGCCCTGTCTTAAAGTTGAAAATAAGTGGGGGATGGGGAGAGTTTCAAAGTGTTTGTGACTGCCTACAGAGTTTATGGTTTTGTTTAAAGTGAAACATTTATAATTTTAAGGTATATGAAAGGATCTGGTGCCAAATAAATATTTGTTGAATGATAAAATCAGTGGTAGAGTCCTAGAGATCTGTGATGCATTTCATTTACTAGCATTTGAGCTTATACAGATCTCATCCCTAAGTCTGGAGTTCTTCATCTGTAAAAACGACCACTTTCTGGAATTTTTTTTTATAAAGTTTAAAAGAGAAAAAGCACGCAATTCATTTAGCATGGTTCCTAGCCCGGAGGAGAGGGTTGCTCTGGTTGTTCTGGAGGTTAATGCCACTGCTGCCATCTTTGGAGAGATTCTGGGGAGAGGTCAGCCTGAGCCTCAGGAAAAACTCCATAGAAAAAAGCCCAGGATGTATTTGGATGGGGAGGCAGGCAAGGGAAGGGCAGTTCAAACCAGAGGAACCATCTGAATGAACATAGGGTGTCAGCCAGGAATGAGCGTGCTGTTTAGAAATTGCAGAAGCCCTGATGATACAGATTTACCAACATGACAGAGGTTTATTTGTTAGTGCAGGGGTGGGAAGCGGACAGGTTTCAATGCGTATAGTAAAGACCTGCCGGATGTTAAAGTGATAGTCTGATTCTTAACATCCTTTTTGAATTGTAAAGTTCTAATAACCCTCATTACATAGAGGAGAAATCTGAAGCCTAGCTCGCTCGGTAAGTGACCTTCTCTGAGTCACACAGCATGGTGCAGACAGACCTGGGGCCTAGAACATCACCCCCAGCAGAAGGGCGCACTTGCAGAGCAATGTGGCCGCAGGCTGGCTGGCCCCGTGCGCTGGGCTCCCGCGCGCCTCCCATGTCCTCCCCATAGCCCGAGCTATTTGCCAGGTCTGCCCACTGACCACTGCCTCACACCATTCTCTATTAGTTATGCAAGGAGAATATTTTTCACGGTGTCATTAAAAAAAATTACTTCAAGAAAACAAGTCTTTAACCCGAACCACACATTGAACATGAAGAAAGCTACTGTGCCAGGTAGAAGTATCTGGAGTACTTTACAGTCGGTTCTGTGAGACAGTAGGCAGTACTGGTGAATAAAGAGAGATCACTCAGTAGCAGCCCCAGCTCCTTTCCTGGAGCACAGACTATCCCGGCACCGGACTCTTTGCCTTTCATGACTGAGCTCTTCCCTCGTCACGGCCGCTGGAAAGATGCCTCGCACCCGTTCCCGTTTTACAGATCGGCGTTGAGAGAGGTGCAGCCACTGCTTAGCTTTACCAAGCTAGCAGGCCTTGAACCTGCGTTTAAAGCCCTGTCCCTCTGCTCAAAGCCTGGCCCTTGAAAGGCAGCCTTTCTCTAGATCACAGATTTCACAGGGGTGGGAACTGCGTGATGCTAAGCAGCAACTGTTGCAAAGAGTGAGGGTGCCTGTGAAGAGCTCACAGGGCCCTAATTATCTATGGCAAGAAAAACATCTGTATGGGGAAAGTAATGAAATTAATTCTAAAGTCTAGCAGTTGCATGCATTAATTGACGTTAATTAATGCCAAATTACAAGATACTTCCTATGGAATCGCATCATACACTCACTAGAATTGAATATGGAAAGAGTTCATCATACTTAATGTTATTACAGCAAGCCCCAAGGGGAATAAGAGTGATTGGTCCCTCATTATGAAGTGCAGCCAATTTCTTTCTGTTTCCATTAGAAGGAGAAAGAGAACAAACCAGGAGCACTTTACCAGGGGCAGGCAGCTCAAAACTGTTCATTTCCCCTTCAGCTTGCAAATTTCACTTTGAGCCACTCTAAGCAAGAAATGGTTTTAAGACCTCTACCTGGGGCTTTCCTTGTGTCACCCAGTTGAAGCTTCTGTATTTCTTAGCCCAAGGACAGGCTCATGGCATGTATTGCTCATAGTGCTCCACCTCAATATGTGTCATGTGGAGTAAGATCGAAAAGCAGAGGAATTAGAGATGGTTCTCTAAGTCTTGAGAGACAGATCTCACAAGCCTACCGTGCACCACACCCCCTCCACCCCTGGGCTGAGAGATGCCGACTGGGGGATTTGCATACAGAGTAGTCTCCCTCTCTCACATCACTGCCTGTATGTTACTGTTGACATCTCCTATATATCTTTTATTCATTTTTCCAGTGCAAACATCCATATGTAGGTATCTATATATACAACTTGCCCAGAATCTGGTTGATGCACATGTATTTTGGTAACCTACTTTTAAAAAACTTTTATTTTAGAATAATTTTAGGTAAACAGAAAAGCTACCAAGACAGCAGTACAGCTTTACCTACCTTCTCCTAATGTTAGCATCTTGAACAACCAAGGTCTGTTTTTCAAAACTAAGAAATTAACATTGATACAATATTATTAATTGGTAACCTGTTTTTATTATATGAAAAGTATTAAGCACTTCTGTACATACTCATATACTCTTTAGAAGCATGGTTTTAATCACAAACTGTACATGTTCTGAAGTTTTCAAAAATTATTCCCCCATTTTTGGCCATTCTTTTCTCTTTCTATTATAAACAACACTGATGAATATTGAAATAGCTAAATCTTTGCATAGATCATTAATTATTTCCTTGGGTAGAATTCTCAGAAATGAACGTGAGGTTAAAAGATCTCATTTTCAAGGATCTTGATTCATATTGCCAAATGACCCCACAAAAATATAAATTTACTGGTCTTTTTTTTTTTTTGTATCTAGGTATATGCATTGATACTTAGCTCAAAGCCAAAATATACTTAACAAAAATTGGCCCCCAGTTCACGGGCATTTTTCACACAGCATAGAGTAGTAAAAATAAAAGCCTTAGAGCCACCCAAGTTTGAAACCCATAATGCCATTTCTATAAATCGTGATCTGTTTGAGCTTCATTCTCTTTATCTAAAAAATCAGTTGATATATTATACTTTGTCATACTATGAAGATTAAATGTATGAAATAAAGGTGAACATGCTTCAGAGTACCTGGTACATAGATGGTCAACAAATGTTAGTTTCCCTGTTCTTTTATTTTCTTCCCAAATCCCTTAGATTCAGAATTTCCAAATAGTTGAGTTATAAATATGAAAATCGTGTCTTTATATTTTCCATCTTGTGCTTGTTCAGGAACCTTTGAAAAGGAGGTTAAAGTCTTAAGAAAGAAACTCTTAGACTCCATTACACATAAAACAAGCACTGTGTATTTATCAAGAACTCCTCATTAGGTGGCAATCCCAAGAAATTCTGATTGGAAGTTGTATTTGTAATTTGAAGACCAAGACCTCTTAATCAAGAACTTTTGATTCAGTTTGGTTAATCATTGTTTTTATTCATTATCTCACATAAGAAGCACAGAGAAAGAACAACTCTGGGCTCAGTACAATCAGTAACTCAGCATCATCTGGAAATAGGTCCTTTCCATCTCTTTGCATACTCATTATATAAGCTTAACTGTAAAACTGGCTGCTCTGTGTAAAAAGAAGGCTAACGCAGTCCCAAGCATCCCATTGGACACAGTGTTCTAGAGAGGCAGAAGAGGGTCTTCTGCTACAGCTCCTGGTCCCTCCCCTGCAGACCCTTAAAAGACCTCCCTCTCTTCTCATTTACTATGACAGGGTCTTAATGCCCTTTCCTGAACCAACCAGTGGCAAGGGGAGTAGGAAGACTTTGAATGGGCATAGACCCAGAAGGATTAATCCTTGCATATGAGCACTTGCCAGTCACACAGGAGGAAGGACAAGCCTACAGATCCAGTATTGCCTTTTCCATTAAAGAGCCTGGGAAGAATGGGTATTGGCAGGTCACCAAGGGAACATAACTGATAGAGAAACATAACTGGAGTGCTCAAATTCAGTTTAACTACCCTTTTAAAGGACCTCCTATGTGACCCCAAACTGATCCTATCACTGTGGAAGGTAGCAAAAGAGAAAATAGGAATATTACCATTATTGATAACAACTGAGATCTGTACACATTTGAGTTTAGAAAAACATGTAGCATATACATTAATTAGAGCCAAACTGCAAGAGCGTTGACGTTGGCATCCCCATTTAATGGATGTGGGTGGCAAGACTCAGGAGGATGAAATGATTTCTTTTGAACTATGCAGCTAGTAAGTGATCAAACCAGAACTCAAGCCCGGTCTCCTAGCTTGCCAGTGTCCATTGTTTCTGTGACCCCAGGCTACCTTTAGGAAAAGAGAAGTTGATTAAAAGTTGTAGAAGGTTCTGGTGGAGTGTGAAATTGTGAGGTAAAGATTTTTGTGTGCTGTAGTGCTGGGGAGGGACTGAGTCACAGAAATTTTCTTCAAGGAGAAAGATCTTGAGTTATGCCTGAAAACAAAACTATGATAACTAAAACTAAGAATGTTTGCAAAAGGAGATAATTAAGAGTGAGTAGTGGCTCTTCTTTAGTTTATTTCTGGAGATGGTTTCACCGGGACTAGATGGCTTAAAGTACTTCAGAGCCATCCCATCCACACAGATGGCAGTAGGACGAAGGAATATTGTAGATAAAGGTCTCCTCCACAGTCTCCTAAGAGCTTATCAGCAATTACATCAGTCATTGGTCAGATGGAGCAAACGTGCATGCTGCCCCCTAGTGGTCCTCCTTCTAGAATACAGGTTTACCCAAGTTCCTTAAGTAAAGATGATCCTGGAAATTTTCTTCAGGAAGTCATTAGTGAATCCTTGTATCCAACCCAATAGTATTGCGTACCCCCATTTCATGTAAGTCTTCATCTCCTGATTTCTTTTTAATTTGAAAGAGTGGATTTCTGTGTATATCCCTGATGTCCTAAAAGCAAACTTATCCTTTCATTCAGCATCAAAATAAAAAAGCAAAACTTTATTTTACATTCAAAATATATATTCAATCAAGAAGCACATTCCAGTGAGTATTTACTTATTTCCCAGTATGTGCCTGGAACAGTATTAGAACCTGGGGTACGTTAGTGAACAACCAGAAAAGGCAGTCACTGTCTTCAAGGAGATTATATTCTAATGGAGAAGGACAGAAATAAATAAGGAACAGGTATTTTATATTGTGATAAATTCCATGAAGGGAATTGACAAAATGGCATGTGATCAATAGTAATCATGGAAGACTCTCTGAAGTAATACTTCGCTGAAATCTAGAACTTTCTTTGTGAACAACCTGGAGAGAAGCATTTCAGGCAGAGGGAATACAAATGAAAAGTCTCTTACATGGGTAGAAAGTTTGGCCACATTTCCGAACATAAAGGAGGCCAAATGAGAAGAATCACAGAGAGAAAAAGAGATTAGCATGTGGAGAAATTGGAGTGGTGGGTCCTAGAGGGTTTGAATTTATTTTAAATACAATGAGGCAAAAGGAGTTTTAAGTAAGGAAGCTACATCTGATCAGTAGACAGGGCAGAATAGTTGTAGTCTAAAAACCAAGACAACCTCTCTGGTACAGTGTACTTCCAGCAAAAAATATCAAATCCATGTAAAAGTTATTATCACTGATAGGTTTCCCATCTGCTGGGAGAGGCAGAAGAGGGTCTTCTGCTGCAGCAGAAGTCTCAGGTGGGATTAGTTTACTTTTCTGTAAAATGAGAGCAGAGCTTTGGACTCAGGAATCTCCCCTCTATTCTGTTTCCCTTCTAATTCTTAGGAGAAGAAAAACCTTTTTCTTGATATAGAATCTTCCTGTTTATAACAGTGCACTTCTTGCATGAGATGACTGGTGATTGCGTGTATGACCATGTTTCCCTGCCTGTTGGTCAAAGGTCAAAGTGTGGAGAACAAAACAAAACAAAAAATACCCAACAAAATCACTAATATTAATGGCAGTTTTTAAAAATGTTTTCATTTAGGTTTGGGAGGGGAGAATTAATTAATGAGAATTTAGTATTCCAGGCTGGCAAGATTTGGTGGAGGCACCGGGGTGTAGTGGTGATGGTGTTGCTAGAAAGTGAGTAAAATAATAATGATACTGCTTTTAACAATAATAATTGGATCAATAATGCAGTTAAAGAATGTGAGGTTTGTTTAAAGAATTGGAGATAGCAAGGGAAATGGAAAATGTCCACTCTGAGTCCAATACTCTGTGTGTATACATACCCTGTACCCATTTTTTTTTTTTTTTCAGATTCACAGTACCTAACTTGCCGAATGCAGAACTGCACAGAGGCCAACAGAAATAAACCTTTCCCAGGCTACATTGACCCAGACTCTTTGATTGTCCAGGATGATTACGTGTTTGTTCAGGTATGAAAGATCCACTTCTGCTGATTGTCTCAGACATTTCTCTTTCCTGCTTCTGTCCTAATGCAGCCTCCTTAGCCTGCTTACATTCCCTTAAGAGTAAAAAAGGAAAGAAAAAAAAAATCATTCTCTTTTCGACAAAGGGAGCATTACCAAGTGTTGAAGCTTCTATGCTAACAGAATATTAATTAACTCCTTTGGGCATTGTCTGGAGGACCTTATCAATATGGGATCATGGAGGTCAAGGTTGTCTTAGAATGATGCACACTTCTATTCACCCCCCTCCTCTGCCTTCATGGGACTGAGCGGATATGTCAGTCTCTTCCTATCAGAACAGTCAGCCAATCAGCCTGTTCCCAAATATTCACCTTAAAAATAGAGAAACAGATGGGAGCAGGAAGCTGTGGGGTAGCTGGAGGTGGTGGGAGGCAGGGGTGAGGTGGGAGAGTAATCAGCCATTATTGTCAGGCTCTGACTGTGATTGGGATCAGAATTAGATGAGATGAGATGTGCTCAGCTGGGTTTTTCACCCCTGAAGACAGTGGCAAACCTTTGAGGTTGAATGGTTAGAAGAGACAGGGAGCAAGTATACTTTGCTTCTTTTCAGCATTTAAGGAAAATTCTAGGCTTGTTTAGATAATGCATCAGTTATTAGTTAATTTTGGACAGACCTCGCTTATTGCTTCCCGTACTAAGAGTGGCAAAAGTACAATTGCTAAATAGTTTATATCTGTGTAGTTTATATGTTTATATATTAAATATATATTTATATATATTTACTTATTTATTTATACATACATACTATATATACATATACACACAATTTCACTATGATTGAGACACATTCTAAACACTGTTTATGTGTTTGGACAAGAAATCATAATTAAGAATATTCAATCCCATGTTTTGAGGAAGCAAATGTTCAAAATGCCCAACATCAGCCCATGTACTCTTAAAATGTTTCACAGATGACCACACACACACACACACACACACACACACACACACACACACATCAGGTTTCCTTAGGGAAATGAGTAATGAGTACTCTGATAACTTCAACATCAAATTATCAAGTGATATTAAAATGGTTACACGTATGGGTTCTATCTATAATTCATTTCTCTATCACCGTTTCTTCCAGCAACTTTTTCTGTTTTCTAATAATGGTTTATAATCCACATACGTAACTTACAAATGGGAATCCCTTCTGCATTTAGAGTGTCATATATTTTCTACCCATGCCACCGTGAACATGATCCTACAGCCCGTCACGAGGACTACGAGGTGATCTGGCTCCATAATGGAGAAATGATAACTTCTGGTCACTTTTTTATGTGTCTGGGGGTGTTCCCCCAGAGCATGTGTTGACACAGTCTGAGCATGCACCCTCTAGCTGGTATCCCAACTCTGGATATTTATATGAATTAAGAGCAGCTAGGGGCGCCTGGGTGGCTCAGATGGTTAAGCGTCTGCCTTTGGCTCGGGTCATGATCCCAGAGTCCTGGGATCGAGCCCCGCATCAGGCTCCTGGCTCAGCAGGGAGCCTGCTTTTCCCTCTGCCTCTGCTTCTCCCACTGCTCATGCTCTCTCTCTATATATATATATCTGTGTCTCAAATGAATAAATAAAATCTTAAAAAAAAAAAAAAAAGAGCAGCTAAGCCAAGTTACAGAAACAGGGAGTAGATGGTGGTTGCCAGGGGTTAGGAGGTGGGGAGATGGGAGTCAAAGGGTACACATTTCCAGCTATTAAATGAGTAACTTCTGTGGATCTAATGTACATACAGCATAGTGACTATAATCAACAACACTGTAATATATACTTGACAGTTGTTAAGACAGTAGATTTTTAAAGATATCACTGCACGCAAAATATCATAATTAAGTGAGGGGACAGAGGTGTGAACTAACCTTATGGCGGTAATCATTTTGCAGTATACACATGCATCAAACCATCAGGTACGTCTTAAACTCACATACGTTATATGTGAATAATATCTCAATAAAGCTGAAAAACAAGAGTGGCCACAGAGGAGAGAGATGGTCAGTGGAGCCCGGGACACTGCACGGGATAGTGCTCATGCTGAGGAGACCGCACCCCTTCTTGCCCTCCCTGGCACCCACGGGGTTCATGGGGCTGTGTGTGCCAGACAGACGTGGAGGAGGTCGCTCACAGTTCTCTTCTGGGAGATAGAGATCTGTAGTGATTTTGGACCACGATGCTGGCCGGCTTCCTGTCTACTGTGTCAGCAGCACTGCTGGACCTGAGACGTACTCAGAGGCATCCATGTGACATCAGCAAATGGAATTCAGTGCTCAGAGGTGAGGGGTTCCTGCTCTGGCACTGTCTGACCTGGGCCATTTCCTTCCGGTATGGCTCGGGGACCTGTTTGCACGCCCATAGTCGGGCTAGACAGCTGGCGACTGCTGATGGACATGAAGCTGATCTACTCTGGGGCTTGTATCATTAAAAAAAAAGAAGAAGAAGAAAAGAAAGAAACTGAAAATGTATCCTGGCTTCTGAGCCACAGTGCAAATTGAAGAATTATGTTTTCATGCAGTGGGTTTAGCTTGCGCCTCAGACCAACTCACATACACTGTATGAGTTGTTTTTGAACGGAACTCTAGTTCTTCACACTTGTCCACAATAGTCATTCACACTGCTGGGTTGGCAGCTAGCCCCTACCATTTGAGGCTGTTTCTCTATGGCCTGTAACTGTTATAATAGCTCCTCTTACCTTTGTGTTTGTGATCCAGCTGACATCGGGAGGACGGCCACATTACTACGTGTCCTACCGGAGGAATGCCTTTGCCCAAATGAAGCTGCCCAAATATGCTTTGCCCAAGGTATGACCTGAATGGATTTCTTCATTTCAGTATTTTTCCAGTTCCCATATTCTCGCCTTCACCCCTTTCCCAAGGACCCTCATATTCATTTATCTCTTCTCATCCCCCCATGAACGTTTTTCAACTTCTCTCTCTCTCTAATTCTTGCTATAGGAACATCTGAATAGATTGTCAACTGATTTGCTTTTGTTTTTCAGTAATAAAGATTTTCAAGCAGTATGTATGGGTATTCTAGAAAGACAGAAAATAGGCTTTGGATACACGTTATATCAGTACAACAGGTGTGATACGTTTCTATCCCATTTTATTGTTAATTATTGAGAGGTGGTGTATCTAGATGACACCCAGCCTTTGCTTTGTCTCTCGATGGAACTTATGAGACTGGTTCTAGAGTTCTGAGGCACAGCTAATTTTTTGGACTTCCCCAAAGACATACTCCTTTGAAAATAATGACAGACAAAAGTTAAAGACCCTCTCAACTGCTGACATCCAGAAACACTGAACAACTGTGTTAATATGGAGCACCACCTAGTGGAGGACAAACTGACTTGGGAGCTCAAAGTTATGTGGATTTGTGGTCTGAAATAGTTAATGTATTGTGTCTTGATCTTAGAGCAAGGGAGGTATGTATGGCTGTAGGAGGGGACAGTGCAGGTTTAAATGTAGTTGTAGCTCAGCTTTGCAACCTTTAGGCTGGACAAAGAACATAGGGAACTTTTTTTGATTGAGTGTTCATGACTCCTTATCTTGTGTTTTTATCCATGACTTTGTAGTATGCTGTCCTGGACCAACACCAGCTAGCTGCCCGGAAATCATGGGATAGCACAAGGACATCACAGGTCTCCTCTTCCAGGAGAGCCAGTGGTAGCCAGTTGCTCTGGCCTCTACAGGCAGAATTCTCCTTCTTGGCCATCACTCTGCCCCTAAGCCTAGCAGGATAGTAAGGTGGGCTGAGACATTGGCCCATTCAAGATAAGTACATACATTAAATTGCACTGTTGACTCCAGGGAACAATATCCATGTTAGTAGTTCTTATTTCCAGCTGCTAAGAGATTAATGACAGTGGTAATTGCCCAGAACTATATGTCTGTGACTTATACACTTAAATGCTCCCTGCTCTTGATTCAGCTTAAAGTGTTTTCAAAAAGACAAGCACTTACAACTTTGGACTTGTGCCTCAGATGAAAATCGGGTAAAGTCCATATGTAAAATTAAGTCTGACTGTTGTTAAAATTACACTGGATAATCTTTTAGGAAGGTCCATGAGGGATATGATCATGCCTCCTCAGTAAGTCCAACAGAGCCATTTTGTTTTGTTTTTTTTTTTTCTTTCTCCTTGAGTGCTGAAATAAATTGCTATTTCTTTGATTGGTCAGCAAATGCAGTAATTTAGCTTGCAAGATTTACACCTTTAAAGATAAGAATTAAAGTCAGTGCAGGGAGATGCTCTCCCTCAAGAGGCATGTGGGAATTGAGACCAAATCAGGAAGCAGCAGATATGAGTCACTCCTCTCGTGTTATCTCCTGGGAATATACTCTTTGTGTGGAGTAAGTCCCAGCCAAACCAAAAGCTGTTTGCAGCCCAAGTGAGGCAAGCACTCAAGTCTCCTGAGCTCCCAAATTGGCATCCTTTGGATTATACTTTTCTTCTCTTGAAATAAATTAATAGCTTACTATTAGAAGATAGCCAATCCCCCACAAATTTTGATATACTGGAGGACCATCAAAAGAAAATGTCCTGTGGACCTAAGGAGCCCCAGGAATGGTCATTTAAAACCAAAGAACCATCTTTGGATCTATTGCTGGAGTGTTAGGAAACACATCCTTTGCGTTGCTTGTTCATAGCCATCACACGGATCACTGTTGACACTTGCTCCCAGTGACATCCATCCATTCTGGAAGGAAAAGTGATACTTTTACCCTGAATCAGCTGTCTGTCCCCCCCCCCTTGCTATCCCAGATGAGCATGCTCCATTACTAGCCTCATCCGAGGTATGAGGGTAGAACGCCATGATTAATTTCTCTCATCCCTGGAAAAATAGGAGCCAGCACAGCAAATGAACATATTATGTGGTCCAAACAGGTGTTTATTATTTAAGGCAATGAGACGTCTCATTACAATCCCATTACACCTTCAAAGAATAGCCCCAGCTTGGGTGGAGCGATCTGCCAGAAAGGCGCCTGTATTTCACGGCCTTCTATCAAAGCCAGGGCTGCCTTGGCTGAAAAGGAACAAAGCTTTATGCCCACCAAAGGAATCGAGACAAACCAGCACTTTCATGATCAAATTTTCTGTAATCATCCACTGCATTGTATCAGCTCTTGAAAGACCATGGTTATCCTGAGCTGTGTTAAAAAAATAATAATAATAACATAATGGTAACACTGACGGGAGAGGGAGACAGGGAGACTTTAATGTTGCTGCCGCTATTAAAAGCATGGGCCCTCCCCCCAGCCCAGGCTGGGAGACATGGTGACAGTTTCCTTGCCTTAACTTATGTGCAGCTCATTCTGAGCTACTCAAGGTAGATGAATGAGGCAATACATATGAAAGTGCTTTGAGCATTTTGGAGGACAGATACTCTATAAAAGCAAGGTAATATTATTATCAGAATGGATCTAGTTGTCTCTGTGGTGGGAGATCGATGGGAACAGGGGCGTGGGTGGTGCAGAGGTTGGTTGGCAGCAGAAGGCCCGGATTCCAGACCTGCATCTGCCACTAACCTGCTTTGAAGCCTTCAACTGGCTTACCAATTTCACTTTCTCTGTGTTTTGTTTGTTTGTGCTTTTGTTTCGTTTTGTTTTTCCATTTTTAAAATAAAATAAATGTTACTCTGAATAAAATATCCTTAGAGATGCTTCACGAAAATTTGGCTCCATGATCAGATAAGCTTAAGAAAAAAATAAACTCCTTTCTATGCCCCTTGCCTCAAGAGTAATGGTAGGTCACTGGTGTCAAAAGCTCTAGGATGGGGGTGCCTGGGTGGCTCAGCTGTTAAGCGTCTGCCTGCGGCTCAGGTCATGATCTCAGGGTCCTGGGATCGAGCCCCGCATCGGGCTCCCTGCTCGGCAGGGAGTCTGCCGCTCCCGCTCCCTCTGCTACTCTCTCTCTCTGTCAAGTGAATAGATAAAATATTAAAAAAAAAAAAAAAAAAAGCTCTAGGATGTCCTGTGAGCAAGAAAACTCTATAACTCAGCATTAATCAAAACATTTTATAAAGGGATCCATTAAAAAAGAAAGTCTATTAGAACCCATCAATGCTGATGTCCTATGGAACAGATTTTGGGAAACACTCTAGTAGAAGACCTCAAAGGTCACTTCTTGTTCTAAAATTTTGTGTCTCAGTAAAAGTATTGAGCATAAAGTGCCACTTTATGTAGAAAGAGTGTATTTTCCTGAAAGAGGAGAATGTAGGCAAGAAGAGAAAAGAAAGATGACATTTAAATATGCCAGATCTTTCAATTAAGATATCTGAGACCAACATTTTTTAAGTCTCTTCAGTGTCATTGGATTATATGGAGAGAGAGAGAGAGATTGCGATCTGATCTTGGCCCTTATCTAGAGATGGCCTTTTGAATCTGTTACTGTTACTTGACTAGTTCTCTAGGTGACCTTGAAGCATTGTTTAGTTCCGAATCTATAAAATAAAAATTTGCATGAGTTGGGATAATATAGCTGATGTATCTAGCCCCTAGCATTTATTAACGAGATATCTGTGATGGCCCGGACTTCAGAGGTTCACCAGTGCACAGATTCACTCCAAAGGCACAGAGGTGGGCAATAGCTACGTGGGGGCCAGATCTGTGGTTCAATATTTCGAATTGGATTCAGGGAAGATGCTGCATCCTGCTTACTAGTGGATTGGGAGCAGTTATGTGAGGATTCCAAATGGCAGAATAAATATTTGGGTCTTTGTCTTTCAGGAAGTGGGGAGCCATAGAGAGCTTGGCCCTCAGTGGTTGAATGGCCCTTGGGCTAATTTCCATAGCTAATCCCCTCCATTACAAAGAAGCAAAATACTTGGCATGAACCACTTTTTATTAAGTATACTAGTTAGCCCGCCAACATTTGCAGTGAATAGAAAAGCCAAATCAACCTTGCTTCATCAACAAAGGGGGTTTAAGGGCTTGCATAATTGAGAATAGCTAGCATGTATGGAACAGATGCTATGTGCCAGGCACTATTCTCAGTGCTTACCACTTAGTAACTGATTTAATCCTCATAACTCCGTGGAGGGCACACTAATATCTCTGTTTTGCAGGTAGGAATTCTCAGACACAGAGTTTAGTTCACACAGCTAAGTTATAGAGGGAGGATCTGAACTCAAGTAGCTTTACTTCAAAGTCCATTCTTTTAACCATTTTGTTCTACTGTTCTCTCTAACTGAAAGGTTTATAGGTGGGGCAGGCTTCTTAGCTGTCCACATTCAAAGGCTCAAAGACTTTCACAGAATGTGGCCTATCTCTCTTCCTTTTGAGCCTATTTTCTTCAGGACTGGCTTCATCCCCTGCTTCCCCTCCAAGATATGCCTTCATCAGATCTAGACTTTTTTTTTTTTTTTTTTTTTTTTTTTTTTTTTTACTTTCTGATAATACCAGTGTCATTGTAGAATTGTTTCTTATTGACTTCGTGTTGCATACCCATCACTGATCCAACCACTGTGGTCAGGGACATTGAATAATCTGAATGCTAAGCCAGTAAGCTCTTTTCTGGTGTTGAGGGTAGCAAAACGTAGCAAAGACTAAGTACAGGAAGGAAATTTGTCTGAGAGTAATAAGGGTGTTTTTCAAAGAACATTAACTACAATTATCAGAAGAAATGGAATAGACATTTGACTGATACAAACAATGGCCAACTTCCATACCAAACATAAGTTTGCATTATTGATTCACACTGAATTAATGGGAAGGATTCATTTTTGGCCTCCCACTCTGTATTCTTTATATAAAAGCATTACCAAACTCTAGAGCATGGCATGTGAGACCCAAGTAGGGGTGAGGAATATGAAACTCTGTGGATGAAGACTTCTTCCTTCTGGGATCATCGGAGTTCACTGTGATCATGGTAAAGGAGGGAGAGACTTGTTCCTGTATGTTTAGAGCAAGGTCCAAGCTGAATTGCTGATCGTTTGGTTGAGAGAACATGGGCATATATTATAAGGAGAAATGTAGGTTAGAAGTTAGGTAGAACTTTCTAGCACTGAAATAATTGCCGGAGAAGATTGTAAGTTCCCCTGAAGCTTTTCAAGGATGGAGAATGATCCATCTGGGAAGATTTGAGTACTAAGCTACACAAAAGCCAAGAATCTTCCCATACTGTTCTTCAGTCTTTATGCTTATTTTTAATTCTGTTTTTGTTTTGTTTTGATTTTTGGTTTTTGAAAGTTACACCAGTGTCTGCTGCCTTGAGTAAAGGCAGTAGGCAGCTGCCAAGAGCTCATGCACAGAAGACGGCAAGCCTTGGTCTGAGACAGCAAGCCTTGGTCTGTGTCAGCCTCCCCTGAACATCTACTTCTCTGGAGTTCTGAATGGGGAAGAAAGGGTTTGGAATTCCCATCCCAGGGACATGTGCTCACTGCTTCCACATTACCTTTGCCTTGGACTACCAGAGTCTGAAAGGAGGCCTCTTTTTTCCTCTCTCACTTAAGTTTCCCTGCTGAACTTCTCAGAGTAAAGGTTTAGATAAGCCACTTAGTCCTTGAACACTCACTGATGTGAAGATGAGTGCTTTGGGGTGATTCTCAGGTGAATGTTTTCCTCAGGGGCTTCTGGGAGTTGCTGAGCCTTAGGGAATGTTTCTCAAACTTTCATGTGCATATAAATCACTCAGATTTTATTTACATACAGATTTTTGATTCAGTAAGTGAGGCCTGAGATTCAGTGTATCTAACAAGCTCACAGGTGATGCCCATGCTGGTGGCCCATGGACCACTCTGAGAGAAGCAGGACTTACCTATTTTCTCTCTGTCTCTCCAACTTTTCCTCATATTTGCCCCACATAAGCCTTCTGAACACATACCATGTTTGTGCCTGGCCAAGTATATCAGGATGACTGATTCTCCAAAGTTATACATATTTGAGAAAGTATTCTTCAATTATCTAATGAGGTAATTAAATTATAAGTGAGCTACCAGGCATCTCTCTGCCCAATTTTCTCATGACCTTACTGCCTAACCCCACAAATGACAAAGGGAATGATTAACATTTACCTAATTAATTATTATTCATGAATATACAAAAGGAAAATTTTTATCTTCCATGACAGTGCCTAAGAGCCTATTCTGGTATTCTTTATGAGATTCCACTCTCTTTGGACACATGCCATGTTAACATATGAAGCTCTTCATCCTTTTCACTTCTCTGTGTCTTTCTTCAGGACATGCATGTCATCAGCACAGATGAGAATCAAGTGTTTGCAGCGGTTCAAGAATGGAACCAAAATGACACCTACAACCTCTATATCTCAGACACCCGTGGGGTCTATTTCACACTGGCCTTGGAGAATGTCCAGAGCAACAGAGGTCCTGAGGGCAACATCATGATCGACCTCTATGAGGTATGTCACAAGGCATGTGTAATCCTGAGCCCCTGCAGTGCCTGGGCTGGCAGTTAGTAAGGGCCCACCATTGGCTGTCGCCTCCATCATTTTAATTCCTAGTTCCTTATATGGCCTCATTTCATTTGGGAGAGGGGAGGATTTGTAGAACATTTTTATTGGTTAATTTGCATTCCACACAACCTCTGGGAGGAATCCTTTCTTGATGAAGTCCACAGTCCATGAAGTCTCCGGGGACCTGGAGAGAGTGTCTGGGGAAGCAGTCAAACAATTGAAAGGTTTGAACAAGGGTGATCCTAGTGTGAAATTTGAAAATAATCTTGAAGGGCAAACAGGGTGTCAGAGTTTGAGCAAAGGGGCAGTGGGCATCCTCCTTTCCCCTCTGAAGAAGGAACAGGGTGGCGGGAAGGGGCGGGGGAGAAGATACTCCCATTGGACCCGAGTACCTTTCTAAACTGGTAACTTCCACTGGCTAATTGTGGGCCAGTGAGTGAGACAGAAGTGATAGGTCTTTCTCTCCTAAATGGGAAGGGGGGAGGCAGAGACAAAAAAACAAAGTTTACCATATTTCCCTAAACAGCTATGGCCCTTTGTTTCTCAAAATGACCAGGATACAAAATAAAACCAAATATGCTAGATTGCTTAGCTTTCATAACAAATACCAACACTTGAATGCCATTTAAAGCATGGCTAGGTAGAAAGCAAGCTGCTATTTGGGGATGGATTTTAGCCATTTGTCAGTCTTATCTTGTACCATAAAGGATTTAAAATGGGTTATAATGAGCCATTACAAAAAGTATTCAGAATTTGGGAAGTGCACTCATTTACCTATATCCTATCTGAAAAAAAAATCTGATTCAAATATGTGCAATCATGATGATGCTATCTTTTGGTTGAGTATAAGTTCATAGAGTCAAGAGGTTGTTTATATAATGAGAGGCAAGGGAATGATATCTAGTATATTAAAGAAAGAAACCAATTTCATTTAACAAATTTAAACCTATCATTGTGATTCCTTTCAATGCTGTCTACCCATGCCCCTTCTCCTTTAGCAGCTCTTGGGGATTTTCTTCTAGTGTCTAAACTTTTCTGTATGTATAAAGTCATGTTAACAAACTTACATGCCCCATTCAGAGCCCAAACTAGCGTGAGACATAGTTTGTGTGCGTATATTTAGAAAAATACACCATAGACTTTTTTACACATTCACAAAGTTTTCCACTATTTCCTGCCTATGTTCCAGATAAATATAGTAGTATCATGTATCTCAGCCTCAAACTGAACATGTATTCTGGAAAACATTTACATATTCTGGTGATTTAGTTTCAAATTCATGTTGGATAAAATTGTGATTTAAAGTATACATTTTGGAGTCAGGATGTCTGGATTTATATCCCAGCTACACCACATGTAGTCTTCTAGAGACAAAACCAAGAACTTCCAAGCCTCAGTTTCCTTGTTTAAAATATGGAGCTATATATACATGGTACCTACTTGATAGAATTTCTGAGGATTACTTAAGTTAATCTTCTTACTGTATGTACTATGAACAGTGCCAAGAATGCATCAATGTTCAACAAATTATAGATAGCATAATTAATATTATATTCCAATGAAGTTAAGCCCCCATACAATGTTCTGTTCTTATAGTCTTAAAATCTACCCACATTTTTTAAATATCTAACACACTTCCACACTTTTGGATCTTTGTTTCTTCCCATATTGCACTTAGCATGGCCATAGGATGTTGCTTAATGCCAACTAGTCATCTTCTTATAAACAAGTGTAAATTACCACATTTCTTTCCTCATTTGTAAATGTCGTGCAAACATTTAAATTGTTAGTGTGTTTTGTTGAAATGCCATGCATTTTCATGGCTGATTCCAGCACTTACAATGGAAATATTTGCTTCAAGAGTCTGATAAGAAGTCAAAGCAGCTGCCCCAGATCAATCACCTGGTTCGCTTCCCTGGCCTTGACTCTGTCCTTGTTCTCCCAAAAACATTTTCTCATTTTCAGGTTGCATTTTTCCCTTTTTGATTAACGCCTCCCCTCTTTTCAAGTCATTGTGAAAGTGTTTTTTCTGGGATAAATTTTGTTTTCTGCCAAAACAGAGACCATTCTAATTGGTCCCTTGATGATGACAAAAGATGAAAGATTTGGACAGCGGCAGCTTTGCAGTGTCCCGTTATTTACACCTGTTTCCATGAATGGTTTTCTGAATTCAGATATTGCTAACAGGTATGGAATGAGAAGAGGAAACAGGGTAACTTCTGGACATGGCAAATCACTTCTTGATTAATCCTTGTGTTTCCCTTTTGTGTCTCTCTTGCAGTTGACTGTCCGTAGGACAACTGCTTGCTCTTATCATCATCATTGTAAGCAGTGATGTGACTGCATTATGTAAAGGTGTTCTGCATCCCGGGGCCTGGGAAGAAGAGTCTTTGGTTTTATTAGCCTGACAGTTTGCAGCAACTTGTATTGAAATTGATTTGATCAGAACGGCGGTGCCGTATCTGCTGATTACCTAGATAGAAAGAATATTGGCTGACATGGAACCTGGCACAAATGCTCCTTAAATCTGATTGTTCTGGCTAGCAGGAAGCTGAAAGCCATCCAGCATGAATCTCCCAGTAGAATTGCAATGAATGATGAGTGCTTAGAGATAAATGAAAAGTAAGAAAATCCATAAATGAATTAATGAGGAGCATAGATGAGCAACATATGAGGTAGGGGTGACAAAGATAGAATATATGGAGTGCACGTCTGCTCACATTTGGGGGTGACTGAGGAGGATGGCATGAGTTCTTTGCTTGTATGCTTCTGCATGCCAACGACCTGCCATTCCTGTGTGTTCTTTAAGCTTTTCAGCAGAGGCAAACTGTGCAATGTATAACGGTATGAGTCTGTGTTTCAAGGAGATGTATTGTTGATGAGTCTTTGTGAAGCATATTTCTCATTAAATTCAATCACTTTGTTCACATACACACATTGAAACTTTACAACAAATGTGGCTCTCTCTGCCCTAGAGGTACATGTATGCATGTGATTTTGGGGACAGAGTGTTGGATGACATCTTACATGGTTTAATTATTCAAATACCAGAATTTTCCTTCAGAGTCAGTTGACTACTGAACAGGAACCACATTCAAAAGATTCAAGAAATATTAGGCAGGAAAGTTGGCCACAGAGCAAAAATGCTGGATAGTGATTTTTGTTGATGCAAGTTCATAATAACAACAGATAATATTTTGGGTGCCAGTATGTGCCAGGCACTGTGTAAAGAACTTTCCATAATTATCTCATTCAATCCATGTATTAACTTTATGATGCTAGGACTATAATTACTTCCACTTTAAACATAAGTAAATGGAGGCAGAAAATGCTATCATTTTTGCAAGATTACAGTGCTAGTTGCGGCAGAATTAGGATCTGAATCCTAGAGTATGTAAACTCTGAAGAACAAACTATTTGTGTCTCTCGAAAGATTTGGGCTTGTATTTGATTGTGGCCCAGTAATAGCCCTTAGACTGGAGGTCATTGAAGGGTAGAATAAATAGTATTAGACTTTACCTAGAAGTAGAAGAAACCAGGCAAGAAAAATAAAACAGTCTTGAAAAAGCCAACATAAACAGAATCCACAAATGATAGCTCTGGACCTATTCCACCTTCTGACCCAAGTCCTGAGTCTGCAGTTAATAGCTCAATTCAGGCAGTACTGTCATTATGCATCCCAATTTCGTCTGGTGGATGTGTTTCCATAAGAGAAGCCCAGGAACAAGCATCCTAAAATTCTGTCATTCCTGAAAGCACAAATGCTCCAGCGGCATCACGTGGGATGGGTAACAGAAGATGGTGCCTGATGGTGGCCAGAGCAAAGGAGACATGATGAGTGTGTCTGAGACGTGTGATTCCTAGTGTTTTCGTCTGGTGTGGTTGATGAGAGGGGGTCTGACAGCTTTGGACAATATCCTCCCCCCTCTGGGAATAGAGTATCAATTAATGACGATGAAGAGCACTTTGGCTTAATGGACAATGACAGTTCACCCCAGCCAAGTAGAAAGGATTGTGTTGGGAGTGAAGCCACCTGGCTGGCACATTCGGAATGCACAGAATGTGCGCACACATGAGTGAGCACAGTGGGCATCATGGAAGACATAACCAAGGAGCAGTGCATGTTTGGTTACACACATCGTGTCTTCTGCACATGATGAGTGCCCCCTCTTTAAAAGAGAAAGCTCAACAGTTGTGACGATGTACTTACATCTTGATTGCTTGGGGAAAGGTGCCTCTTATGATCCAGCATAGGAGGTGGAGAAGAAAAATGCTCTCCCTTCCGGGGCATATTGCTTACAGGACATGGAATGTTACCGTCTAATTATACTTAAGGCTACTCTCTCCTTAGGAGAGGAGTTCTGCCTGGTTAAGTCAGTAGAGGGAGGAAAAGAACACTCGGGCATTTGGGGGGAGTGGGCTCCTTGATTGCAAAGTCACCTCTGGCCTTTCTCCCTCTGAGTTTGTGTTTCTCCTGGCTGCAATCCTCTCTTTAGAACAGAAAAATAGGGGCGCCTGGGTGGCTCAGTTGGTTAAGCGACTGCCTTCAGCTCAGGTCATGATCCCAGGGTCCTGGGATCGAGTCCCACATTGGGCTCCCGGCTCAGCAGGGAGCCTGCTTCTCCCTCTGATCCTCTCCTCTCTCATGCTGTTTCTCTCTCACTCGCTCTCTAATAAATAAATAAATAAAATCTTTAAAAAAAAAAAAAAAAAAAAAAGAACAGAAAAATATCCTATGTCCAAAGCCCAAAGAAATTATGGTCACGGATACGTTCTCTTTCTTGCCATGCTTGTTGATTCATAATTTTTATTCTCTTCTAATTTTGACACCTCGGCTTTGTAGTTGCAGTCTGAGACAGAGAGGTTGGGAGGGGTCATCTCCCAGTTAAGCAGTAGAGTCAGAAACAAGCAGAAACTCTTGTTCGGGGGTCTTCCCAGCTTAGCCTCCGGTGGAGCACGTAAAAGAAAGATTGAGATACAAGAGCGCTCTGTAGAGATGCATATAAAGAACAAAGGAAGTGGGTGGGTGGAGACATATCAGCATGTTATCCAAGGGAGTGGGAGACAGCCTGTATGAACCCGGGGAGTGAAATAGGAGAAGGGAGGGCAGCAATGTGAAGCTGGCTCCCAGGGGCCCACTAAGTGTGCGGATGTGCTTTGCGGTGGCTTGAGGTTTAAGCTATAACGCTTCATATTTAAAGTCTAATCAGAATGGTGTTCTGGCTCCTATGAGATTAGAGAATAAGAAATAATAACTAAATACCTTTGAGACTTCTGGTATCACAGTCCCCATATGAGAGGCAAAGAAAGATAAGTGGCTTCTCAACTCACTCAGCATTTTTGAGCAGAATTCAGAAAGGTAAAAAAGGTAACGGGTCTTTCCCCAAAGGAAGACAGACTCCCTGATGTGAGTGTCATTGCCACAGGAATATCATTCTCAGAAACTGTCCGTGTTCACATGAAGGCATGTCTTCGTCGGGAATATTACTTTTGCCCATCCTGTACCATCCCTCAGCCCTACCCCGTTCCACACAAATATGCACATACTATGAATACTGAGGTTGTCTGGCAACATAAACCTATCCCCCCATCCTCAGTGGAACCCCAGACCTTATACATACATATGCACGTACATGTACCCACCAGTACACACACATTCCATATTTTGGGCACTGACACTGCTCCCTTGATTTCCAAAGTGATATCCAAAATAAGAGGCGAGAGGTTCCAAGAAATAGAAGATGAGACCTCACAAAGGAGCCCTTGAGGAACGTGCTTTATGCCTAGAGGGGCACCAAGACACCCAGAAAGATGGGCTTCTCAGGCTCAGAGCAAAAGGAGGAGTGGATGGCCCAAGAAACTAAAGAGCCAGGGTGACCATCTCTGCAGAGCGGACCAAAAAAGCAAGAAAAATAAAAAGACACCACACATGGGATTTTCACAGATACAGTGCCTTGGCCACAAGAGGAAAATAAGCAGACCCACTCCAGCTTTGTCCCCTATTGTCACCCATTGCTGCTGCTTTGGCAAGTTTTTATTCCCCAAGATAAACCCGAAGGCCAGGCTGCCAAAGATGAATTTCAAAGCGCAGCTTTCCACTCAAGTGGCATTTGATAATGCCAAGCAGTTGGGGGCCAATGAAGTCACCGCTTCTGCAAATCAAATGAACCCAGCTCCTAAACACATATAACCCTGCTCTGACACTCTTGCCAAAAGAGGGAGAGGCAGGAAGGAAAATGGGCAAGGAAACTACTGGAATAGGTAATAATTTCATTCTTTCTGTGCTTACCGTAACCTAGAGTGTTGAATGGTTAAGACAGCATTGTTTCTCATGGACGAGTATGCTGTGGAGAGAAAAACGAGCATGACTTGTGAAAATTCTGATTCATGAAATTTCGTTTTTAAAGAACTGGCAGTTTAGTCATATTTAAATATGTAACAGCCTCTGGAACATATGCAGAACCAATATGGGGTTCCCTGGTGAGCAGTCCTTTTGGAGCTGGGATAGTGAATAACTAAATACTATTCATAATTAACATACCATCTTTGGGAGGTACAGTGCCCCTGGAATTTATGTCTCCCACATTTGTCGAGGATCAACAATGCATAAGAAACTGTCTGCTTGCTGTTGATTGCCCAAAATGAGGCTTGTTCTCCTAAGTAGTTCAAAGTATTCCTCCCAGCTACTTGTTTATACCATTTATTTGCTTAACAAACATGTTGTTCCAAAGGAATACAAAGTTGGCCCAACTCTAAATTATCCCATATGCCACATCAGCAGGTACAAACTAATGAGGTTTGACTGTGTCAAAAGCCAAGGTAAAATGTACATACTCTGTTGATCGAAACCCGACCTCTTTGAGTTGAGAAATTCAGAGCTGTATTTGTTAAAAGAACATTGGAAGTTGGACAGATTTGAATGTGAGCCCCAACTGTCTGTTATCATAAGCAATTAAATTTTGTCTACGCATCAGTTTCTTCGTCCATAGAATCTGGGCCGTAGCTATGAGGCAGGTTTGTAGTGAATATCGGAGGTTTGGTATATAAATCACTGGGCATAGTGCTGGGTGGATGGCACGGACTCATGCTCTTTTTTCACTCTTCTGCTTAAAAATGTTCATATTCTCCTGTAAAGGGCCTGAGATAAGTGGGTTCAAATATACTTGTTAGCTTGTCCACTTACTACCACCATCTGTGCTCCACAAAACCACTCATTCTAAGCTTCTGTTTCCTTATCTTCAAAATGTGGCTGCCGGTAACTCTATCTCACGGTTACCGTGAGCATTAAAAGGGATGGCCTGCCCTGTTGCACACATTCAGATCCTTCTCTCACTGGCCCTCAGTCTTCCTGGGTTGTCATAATTCCAAGTAGGGTAAAATGGGTATGAATGCATTTAATACACCCGAAGACGCTTGAAAAATACGGTACACAAGTCATGATTTGTTATTTCACGGCTTCATCAACTTACCCAGTTGACCTCTTTCCTCAAGTATGGAAGAGAGAAGGCAATCATATTGTCAGAGCCAAGTAATTAATGCGGACTGGTTATAGTGGGAACAAGGTGTTATAGGAACGGAGGAGGGAATGATTTCACAGCTTAGGGAAACCACTGCTTCTTTATGTTGAAACGCTGTTCTCTTTTGTTCAGTATGTTCCAGTGGCTTAATAGAGCCATCTTTTTATAGGAAAAAAAAAGGGAGGGGGGAAACAATAGCAATTGGATCATGAGCTTTAAACTGACCTTGTTTTCAATTGCCCCAGGCTGTAGATAGCTCAGTGACTTAGATAGTTGTTAAGAGCATGGCCTGTGAAGCCATCAGCTCTGGGTTAAAATTCCAGGTCTGCCACTTACTCTCTGTGTACCTTAGGTGGCATGACCTTGGAGAAGTCACTTTACCTGGATGAGCCTCGGTTTCCTCATACATGAAAAAGAATAGGTTATACTTAGCCAAGAGGATTGCTACAAAGATTAAATGAGATCGAGTATTTAAGAGCATGGGCGCTATGCCTAACATAAAATTAAAGTAGCCCTATGTACGTATCATTTACCAAGCAGCAGAACTGAAAGCACCAGATTGTAACTCTAGGCGATGGCAAGCTACCACTAACCTACCTTAGAGGAAATAAGAAGCTTCCATCAAACTTAGAATACAACCGCCATACCATAAGGGGCATAGATATATTGCTTTTCTGTCCCATAGTCCAGGGAGTCATTATACTTAAGCATTACCCCCTTCCCCCATCCTCACCCTCTCTTTTCTCCAAGACAAGCGCTTAAGCTGAATTTGACAGTCTGCATTTTTTTAAGTAAACAAATATATCCTATCTCAAATTGATGTATTTTTCAGCCATGTCAATTTTTCCCAGGTAGCAGGGATAAAGGGAATGTTCTTGGCTAACAAGAAGATTGACAATCAAGTGAAGACTTTCATCACGTATAACAAAGGCCGAGACTGGCGTTTACTGCAGGCTCCAGACACGGATCTAAGGGGGGACCCTGTGCACTGCTTACTGGTGAGTTTTCACACTGGAGAAGAATGTTCCGCACAGCGGAGGGCTGGAAGTGGATATTAAACAGGCATATGAAGTGGGTTCCAGGGCTCGTTGTTCAGTTGGTGAGCAAAAGGGGACAGGGCTGGATGTGAAGGCACTATGCTGCCTTATATGCTGGGCCAGAGAGGTAAGAGGGCATGAGTGGGTTCCTTGCTCACGTCAAGGATTCTGGGTTGTGACCAAGTTCTGTTGAGAACCTCAAATTGTAGTTTCAGGGAGAATGTGATAGTTTCCTTATATGGTGGGGATATACACCTTTACTTTCCCATGAATGGCTTGTTACATATCCAAGGATGCATAAATTCAGCTACAGAACTGATGAACTGAAAGGAGAATTTTGTAGATGTGTTTTCCAGCAAAGGTGTTTAGTCACATTTTCAGAAGAGTTTATGCCTCAAACAAGGGTAAGAAGCACTGATCTAAACCCTCTTTTGTACTCTTTGTAATATGTTCTGTTCATCTATGTCTCATTCCGTGAAGCTGGGGTTGGTAAACTATATGGCCTGTGGGGCCAATATGGCCCGCCAGTTGTTTTTCTGAATAAAGTTTTACTAGAACACAGTCATGTTTAGTCATAGACCCACTGTGGCTGCTTTTGCTCTACATGGCAGAACTGAGTAGTCACAGCAGGAACTGTATGGTCTATAAAGCCTACAGCATTTATTATCTGGCCCTTTAAAAAAGGTTTACTGTCCCCTCCTTTGAAGCATGGTGTTCTTCTCAGTGTCTAACATTTGGACACTGAGTAGATAGATGAGCATGAATTTATCTATGTATTTGATTATACGAAGGTGTCTTAGGTGTTATATCTTAGGTGTTATGTCTTAGGCCCTGTATTCACCATTATTTCTCTTAAAATGTGTTTGTTGACTGTAGAGTTTACAGTCTACTTGAAAGGGACTAGATTAATAAATGCAAGATTAGAGGGTCACATCTCACTCCTTATCATAGCTCTGGTGCTGGCCCATGCTTGACACATGAATAGATACTGACTGATGCAGAGGAAGGGAGGAAGAGATTAATAATTGCAAACAAAGTATACTTAAGTGCTAATTTCTCTGAAATAGTTTATAAAAAGGAGAGATCAGTATATAAACAGGGGAGTCTTCTTCATTTTAGTATGAAGGGTTTGGTTGTGTGTCTACACACACATCAGTGTTGTGGTCTTCATACAATTCTGACCTTGATGTTATCCACACTCAGCTTGCTTTGTCCCATCAAGTCTGAACAGTCCTTTTGCAGGTTCATCTCATACCGCTGTGGGCGCGTCACCCTCCTACCCAAGAAGATGCCAGCAGCTGTGGCTTAACCTAATTAGTTGCAAAGGATATCATGGTTGTCACTGTGCATCAGCTAAGCAGTCTAAAATTCAGCCTCCCACTCAGCTTCTACCCTTATTACTGGCAACTTACAGGGGGAGAAAAGCCAGTTGTTATCATAAGTGCACAAAGCCAATGATAGAGTAAGGAAATGTAACATTTATTGAATACCTACTCTGTACAAGGCACTGTTCAGTAGCATTTTAAAAAACAGAGCCACCTTCCTAGTTTTACTCTTCCAAGTTGCGGCATCATGGTACTTAGCCAGAGAAGCATGGGATGCACCAGTGCCTCAGTGTAGTCCTCCTTCCCACCATGCACTTTGGAGATTAAATGCCCATGAGACAGAATTAACCAAAGCACCTGAAGAGGCTTGCCTGTGATCACTCAGGCGTCATAAGTGGGTTGTGACAAATGCCTCTGACACACAGAGCACTTAGTGAAGTGCTTCATACTCCACCTCCAGCCCAGTTTTAGGAACTTTTTTTAAATTTTTTTTAAGATTTTATTTATTTATTTGAGATAGAAAGAGCATGAGTGGGGGGAAGGGCAGAGGGAGATGGAGAAGCAGACTCCCTGCTGAGCAGGGACCTGGACTTGGGGCTTGATCCCAGGACCCTGAGATCATGACCGAAACTGAAGGCAGACACTTAACCGACTGAGCCACCCACACACTTAGGAAGGCTTATTGCCATGCCTCCAAAATATAAATGCAGTATCAGCTTGCTTTCCCACCTCCACTGGGACTGTCCTAATCCAAGCCACCATCATTTCTCACCTGCCCTACAGTGATGGGCTCCCAAGTGGTCCTCCTGTCTCTACCTGGCAATCTCTTCTCCACACAGCAACCGATGAGATCTTTTCTTTTGTAATCTAACTTTACTGAGTAAAACATACATAAAAAAGTACCCGTTTTAAGAGTATAGTTTGACAAATCTTGACAAGTGTAGATACCTATGTGACCATTACCACAGTAAAGATAGAACATTTTCATCACCCTCAAAAATTACTTTGTGCCCTTTGCAGTCATTTTCCACTCCCCCCGGCCCTAGACAACCACAAATCTGCTTTTCTTTACTATAGATTAGATTTATCTTTTCTCAAATTTTCTGTGTTAAATGTATTTTTATGTGTAAAAAGATTTATCTTTTCTCACATTTTATGTATTGAATGAGATCGACTTGACCTTTAAAAATTCAGATCTTATCCCTCCTTTACTTGAAGTTTCGAATAACTTTCTAACTCAGGTAGAATAAAGTTCCAGTACTTCACCATGGCCTGTGAGGTCTCATAGGGTCCGGCTCCTGTCTGCTTCCCCAGCCTGTTGTCCAGCTTCTGTCCCCCCGCCCTTCCTCACTTGGGCTACCCTGGGAGAGGACAGCACCTCTTTCCATACCTTGAGGTCACCATGCTTCTTTATGTCTTAGGCCCTGTATTCACCATTATCTCTCTTAAAATCCCGTTTCCCGAGTCTGGCTTTTTCTTGGCTTTCAGATTCTTGCTTGATTACCTTAATCTCAGAGGCTTTCTTACGCTTTCTCAAAGGTGGTGCTTGGCCCAACTCTTTTTTACCCATGACCCTTCTCGTTCTCTGAAATCAGCGCATGTATTTGTTGACTGTCTTTTCTACCTCCCTCTGCTAAAATGTGAGCAGCATGAGTATAGGAACTGTGGCTGTCTCTCTGGCCACTCCAGAGAATCAGCTCAAGGATAACCACGTGGGAGGTGTTCAGCACGTGTTGTTGTTATGGGTATCGTTTGTCTGAAGTCGATGCTCCATTGACAGGTGGTGTTGGAGTTTCACATTCAGACTTGAGTGGAAACGTTCCCTTGCCACTGACAGCCACACTGAGGGATCTGTCATAATAGCCATCTGTGAAGCTCAGAGGCTCAGGCTGACCCTACAGTTAACAAAATCAGTAGGCTCATTAAGATCCAGCAAAGATGAATTAATGGGCTCTGGATGTGTGGCACCCAGGAGTCTTTTGGCCTGCCTCCCTCATTAACCTTGTTTGATGTAGTTTCAGTCTGAGTTTTAGAAAACAGGCTGAGGAAGTGAAATGGCAAAGGGAGTGGAGGGCAGGGACCAAAATCACTTATAAAAATCTGCCAAAGGCACAAAATAGGAAAGAAAATCTTTGAGCTACAGGAGACCCGGACCGTTAAAAACCTTCTTTAGGCTTGGGAGCTGGTGGCAGAGAGGAGATAAAAAGTGCTTTTAGATTGTGAGTACTTGGAAAGTGACAGTGTCCCCAAAAGCACAGCCTAGTGATTAGAAAGGAGATTTTCCAGCAGGGCTGTTACAAATGTGGAGCAAGTTCAGAATTACAGCCCCAAATGGAATGTCCCTGGTAAAATGCATTCTATAGAAATAACACATCCAGAGTAATTTGCGGCTGTATTTTTAGGACTTTTAGACTGATTGCCCGGAGGGCTCAGCTAGGATTTCTTTTTCTCTGAAGAGTGCATTGTACAGTTAGATGGGGTATTACAGGTCATGGTCCACCTGCCTCCAAAGCCTCAGGATTGGGCTCCCAAGAGGTGAGATGTGAGCTGAGCTTGTGACAAATGCTTTGGGTCCCTAGGGAAAGCATAGTGTTCTGTGGAGAGAAGTCGTGGCTTCTTTATGGATTCAGTTGACAGTTCTCTGTTGGAGCTAAGCGACCAGCTACCCCAGGAGATTCTTGACTCTGTTTTCCATTCCTTTGCATAGGCTGTAACTCCGCATGTTATGTTGGATTGGAGTGGAGCTGAATCTCCTCTTGGCCCAGAGCCCTCTCTCTTCTTTGCCATTGACTCTTTACTAAAAATCTAATGGATTTCTAGTTCCAATTCAGGATCATAAACAGCGCAAGTGTGTGTGTTCAGGGAGTGGATTTGGAGGATACTATTTAAGACTTTAGCTGCTGCCTTATTATTTATAAAAGGTGCGATTTGGCTTTTCAGTGTAATACTCAGATTAGGAGCCCTAGGGATAAGAGTACTATGAAGACGAGACCTAAAGGCTGTTAGTACAGAGGTTGGGGAAAAGAGAAAGTGGAATGAGAAGCTGATTGATTCTCAAATATATCTAACAGTATTTTTAAGTTGATTTAATTCATGTTGGAGAGCATGTCTCCTATCATTTAGTAATTCTCCATTGGCCATCCACAGTGCTAAGAAGACAGTAGCTAATTAATGGATCAATTAAATCCAACCAACATTTATTGAACACTAGCAATGGCCAAAGGATTTCACTGGTTAAAATAAGAAATAAAAGAATAAGGCAAAAGAAAGGTCATTGGGACCTAGAGGTCCATGATGGGCTTCAGGAGTCTGTGAGCTCCCTGAAATTGAACACAGAACTCTGTGTGCATTTGCCTTTGTGTATTTTTTCTTGGGATAGCGTCCTTAATTTGCCTCAGATCCTCAAACTCTAAACCTGATCCTGAAAAGATGAAAGACGAGAGATCTAGATGCTGCTAGGATTGACCAGTTGATGATATGCCATGCCCTGTGACTATGGGTGAAGACACAAAGGGCAGTTTCCAAACTGTAAAGTCAGCTGCTAGGTCATGGTGGTCTCAGTGTAGTGCTGTATCTTCTTAATGTGCAAAGATAAGGGGAATAGGAAGATGCCCTTGGGACAAAGTGTGCTTTGACTCTACTGAGTTGCAGAGAACTCTGGAAAGATAGTCACATATTTACGACATGGTTGGTAATGGGAGAAAAGAGGACGAGAAGGCTGGAGAGAGGGCAGGAAATGAGAAAGGAGAGGTAAACAAAGTGCCCCCTGCCCGGGCACAATGTGCATAATTAGAGAGCCTTGTCCGGTGACCTGCGGGAACTGGCAGTGGCTTGATAGCCATTCTAATAAACCTCTCTATTAATTTTTGGTGACTTAACTTTGACAGATGTCCAAAACTGGTCAGATACAAAAGTTTAACTTCAAAAAGTAAAGATGAATCACTTAACATTGTTTTTCTTTGAGCATTGATGTAGACGATATAACTTCCTTGAAAAAAATGGAAGAAGGGGGATAAAAAGCCACGGAATATTCTCCTCATACCAGCTGGGGGCAATCCAGTACTGCAAATGTGAGAGTGGAAAAAAAGTGCACCAAAAAGAACACTTCTAATGTGGCTGCTACAGCCTGAACTGGTATCTTTCCTTCTCAAATTAATTTATTTCGAGCCTCTGAAAGCCCTAGCCACAGAGCAGTACCGAGATGGCCGATTGAAAATGCCCTTTCCTTTGTAATGGCAAGTGCCCTGTCTCAAATAACCCTTGAGCAGGTCAGATGGCAACCGAGCTTCGCAGTCTTCGAGACTGTTGGCTGATGAAGTATGTGGCAAACATCTGGCTCAGGATGGCAGACTGGGTGATCCCTTAGCCACGGATGTTCTGCTCTGTTGGGTGACACAAAAGGCCCTACAGGAAGCCCACGTGACTAGGCTAATCCCCGAGGAGTTCTGGACTTCTTGGAATGCCATGGAGATACTCAACATTAATCTGATGATGTGGTTTATACATTAGCCCAACGTACTTCTGGCATTGTTCTGAGTCAAATAGCCAACAAAGGTCTATCAGGTCCTCACTTATATAAAGCATTGCTTGATACTTCAAGCATTTATTGACTATCTCTTTTAGATTCTATGCCAGGTTCCACAGAAGACTCAAAGTGTAGTACTTGGTGTTTTCTATTTATTTGTAGAGTTTATCTCTTAGGGAGATAAAACTGTACATACCTCAAATAGATAATATGAGATTGCACATGATCAAATAAACCATTGTAAATCAGAGAAGGAGAGATCCCAATAGGCTGCAGCTGTCAGGAAAACTTTCATGGAGGCACGGTTTGCCATCTCTGCTTTTTCCTGTCTTAGCATCTGAGTGCAGCACAGGCCTGTCTGGAACATCCACAACCTACAACCCTACCCATTCTCATCTTCCTCTCAGGCAAAAGGAAGCCAAACATTTGGGTCCCACTGATTCTTTTTATAGGGGCAGTCTTCCTTACTCTTATGAAATGTTGTAAAGTAAAAATGCCGTTTTTGAAAGCCTTCCATGCAATTTTCAGGCAAAACCCATCATTTATGAAGATCATTATCCCTTGAGAGTTTACTCTGCGTTGGCAGTAAGGAAAGGCCCTGTTGCAATCCACTGTTTTACTTTACCAGTATTTTGGCCGCTTTTATTCCTGCGCTTCATTTTTAGTTTGCCGTTTACGCTATCCCATATAAATTCAATCAGTGTATGTCTGTGGCTCTCTGAATATCTGCTGGCTGAGACTTACAGAGCAAAATGAAAGTAATAACAGAGATACATTGGTGATTCCAAAAACTCAAGTCGATAAGATTAGAAAATAATCTTTCCGAGAGATGAAAAGAGATGTAGGTTCAGACACAAACTTGTAGTTTTTGACAACTCAGTACCAGAACTGTTTTAAATGAAATTCGTATAAGATTTATTATCCTGTATTTGAAAACTGTTGGTATCTTAATCTGAGAATTTGATCGAGATTTTTACACGTAGATAATAAGTCCCTTAAATTTCCATTTGAATTGTTACTAGTAGTGCATTTTGTCTACAAGCATGACTTTTATATTGAATAATACTGATTCTGAGAATACCCTGCCATGGGTACTCTGATGATTGCCTGGTAGATGTTAGGAAAATTTCACATGTCATACAGTTTCTTCTGGACAGATGAGACCAAGGTCTCCAATGGACAGTGGCCAAGAGGTGCCAGCTGACTTCTTCAGATCCCTCCCAGATGGAGCAAATCTTCTTCCTATCTTTATATCCAATTTTTCCTCCTCTGTCTTACCCAGCTCAACTCTTCTGCTTCTTTTCTTTGTTACTGATATCACTCAGGCCTGAAATGTTCTTTATCTTCCTGAACATCTCACCTGCAGTTCATACCTTACCCATCTTTGCCTCAGGCACCATTTTCTCCTTGAAGCCTTCCTTGATCCAAAGTTGGACATAGTTGTGTCAGCCTCTAGAACTTCATGTTTCATCTTTACTGATCTTATGGCTGTTACACTAGTCTCTCTTTATGGTAATCAATAGAAAGATCTTAATTTTTTTTAAAATTACCCCATAATGGCAGAGACCATATTTTAGTCAATATAAGTCTTTCATAAGCTACACCTAGTGCTTTACAGATAGAGTACTAACATATTTGTTGAATGGCCAAATGGCAATCAAGGCAGTCGATCAGACCTAAAATGAAGATGCTCCCTCCTTCCCCAATTTGGTATCTGTCTTATACTTAGTGGACAGCAGATATCTGTGGAATAGAAGATGAGTGCATGAATGAATGGCTGGATGGGATGGGTGGAAGAATGCATGGATGCTCGGAATCTGGACTTAAAATGACCATTTAGATTATATGCTTTTATGACCCTCATTTCTCTTCTTCTCAGCCCTATTGCTCACTACACCTTCACCTTAAGGTCTCCGAGAATCCCTACACATCAGGGATCATTGCCAGCCGAGACACAGCTCCCAGCATCATAGTGGCTTCAGGTAAGAAGCTTGCCTGGTGGGCTTGCTGTTGCAAATTGTATTTATTTTAAGAAGCTAGATATCTGTGCTGGGAATTTAATGAGCAAGCAAAAATATTTTGCAAGTCACCTGAACCATTGACCCTGAACAACTATGCTGAAAAGCCCTGCTCACATACAGTGTTGACAGTCTCGGTCCATCTCGGGCAGCATAGATTGCCAGTAGAGCCCATTGTTAGCTTTCGCAAACAGCTCCTTTCACTAATGGTGACATGCTCTCTCTAGGTAATATAGGTTCTGAATTATCAGACAGCGACATCAGCATGTTTGTCTCTTCAGATGCAGGGAACACCTGGAGGCAGGTAAGAAGGCATCCTGGGTCTCGTTGCTACGGTTTAAATGACATAAACATTGTTTAGCTTGGTTAAATTCTGGGAACTCATTTGGCTATATGTAAATCCTAAAGCTCGCCAGTGTGTTTATTTTCCTTTTTGTTTTATGAGAGTCTTAAATAAGTCTTTGAGTTTAGCAAATACTTATGCAATGTGATTTTTTTGCCATTCAATAAAAATGACCCTTTTTTCAGAGCCTCTATGTAAAAAAGTTTATAAGTGACAATGAAACCAAATTGGATCTGAATCCAATTGGACTGAATTTTTTTTCCCACAAAGAAAACCAGGATCCCAAAGAGGTTATTGTATAGGGAACACAGAGCCTGAAGGGTAGATTATATACCCAACACAACTCAGTGTTGGCAATTCAGCCTCCATAAATTCCCCTTGCCTTGGAGTCAGAATAGAGAGGAATGCAGTGATACAGAAACAGCCGTTACCCAGGTGGTATTTTGAAATATTTAAATTTCACATGCAGAAGACAGAGTAATAACCATCAGGGTGCATATGTTTGGAAAGGTAGAAATGGAATCGCTTTAAGCCAACGTGTTTAGCTTAAATGCTTCTTCTCTTTCTTCTGAATGAAAATTAGATACCCATAGCTTATAAAACAGACATTTAATGAGGTTTAGCAATCATAACAAGATATGTGCCTAATGCATGGTTGTTACACTTCAATAAATATATTTTAATAACCTACTGACGTTTAATTATCATACAATAACTAGCAAGCACCATAAATTGAAATCTAATGCACAGGTAATCACACAGAAATGAGAACACTCTGCTTTAAATTTTAGACAGAGATGTCCATGTTATGGTCCAGTTACCATTTCTTAGCTTCAGACCCTTCGTAGGCCCTCCATGTGATTCACATGGTTTGAGAAGAGCGAGGTGGAAAGAAATTTGCTTAAGAAACCCCAGGGATATTGATCTTGGAGGTAGGTATGTAGGAACATGGACTATTAAACTGCTTCTGGAGAACAGTTCAAGAGCCAGGATCCCGTTTTGTTTCTTCCAGCACCCCAAACCAAGCAGAGAGCTCTCACATCCGTAGTCCTGGGATACCTCTTAGGTATAATAGGTAAACAAGGGAGAAAATAATTATGTCTGTAGTGTAGCCACAGACAAGGCAATACCAGCAATGCAATTATGAGAAAACAGCACACATCTCGTATGGAGAGGACACAGAAATTGTTTGCGGCCCGTCTTCCCTGGACTTCAAGTTGATTTCTCCACATTTGGAGAAAAACCTAAAGGACACATGTACCCAAGTTGATTCCATTTTGATCAGAACTACTTTAGACTTGATAGAGAATCCATGAATTGAACAAGAACAGCTTTCCTCTGTAATACTTGGAAACTGAAATAATTACCTCTGGACAGGGCACTGTAATGCGGCAAGTCCCAGCCCCGTGAGTCACTCTACGCATGGCCTTAGGCATGTCACATCTCTCTAAACCTGTCAAAATGAGAATGTGGAGTAAAGTATCTCTAAGGTTTCTTCCTTCTAAAGATGTTACACAATAGGATGGTTACCCAGGATTCTGACATCGTCATCAGTGGGAATCAACAGAACTTACCGCAAAAAGATGGGAATATAAACATGAATATGTAACTATTAATTCTTCAGATTTCTCTTGTGGCACACCTATAATCATTTTATCTAACTCCAATGGTACGTGCGGCCCACGTTGGGAAGCATTGTTTATAACTATCTTTCCAAAGATTTTTGGGAAACCCTGTTCTATCATGGGAGGGATTTATCTCCTCAGATGAAGACTAATTCTCTGAACTCTGGGCATGTGTGGGTGTAGATGTGTGTCCATGTGGATGTGTTTCCCTCTTGCAGATCTTTGAAGAAGAGCACAGTATTTTGTATCTGGATCAGGGTGGAGTCCTGGTTGCTATGAAGCACACGTCTCTCCCGATTCGACATCTCTGGTAAAAGCATGAGTCATGGACCGGATGGCTCCATACCGCTAAGCGCAGTTGAGGGGTCAGGCTGTCAGATGGGGACTGGGTTTGTAGTAAAACATCAATGTCTACTAGAACATAATTTATACCTTTGCTCTATTAAAATAAGATTATTGCCTGGAGTTTCACAAAAGAAGGAGGAAAGGAGATAGAAGAAGGGAAGGGAGGAAGGAAGGGGAGAGGGAGAGAGAGAGAGAGAAAGAGAGAGAGAGAGAGAGATTGAGATCGATTCTGCCCCTGAGAGAGGAGTTGCATGATGGTTTTCAAATATGTCAGTACCCTCTCCAGTACCTTCCTTATTCCTTCAGCACACTCCCAGCTACAGTGGCGTGTCAGGTACAATGGGGAGAAGTTAAGAGTAGCTTAACGTGTATTCATTATGTGTGTTCTGCACAGAGATCAGCAGTTCAGGGCACTGTTTCTTTCTGTCTCCTTTGCCCTGATCCTACTTCCTTCGCTTCCTTTGGGCGGGGCGGAGGGGGGCACGGGGTGTGTGAAAATCTGCATCTCTACCTGTAGGTCTCACACAGATGGATGTGCAAGGCCTAACTTCCAGAATGCTTTCCAGTAGACTCCTTCATCTGTGTTTTTGAAAGGGCCTCTCTCCACAGGCAAGCTTGTTTAAAACCAAAAGCGTGATTTTGCCTCTGGTGCTAGTTACTTTGGAGACCTATGGGAAAGCTGCCAAAATAAGAGAAACGGAGGCTTAGTTTGGGGGATGACATCCACAGAGAAAGGCAGAGTGAAGGAAACATCCTGTGTGACCAGCAGAGTTGCAGATCTCTCTTACTCTCAAGAGCCAGTCCTTTTGTACCCCCTTTTTCAATGAGTCAGCTAGGATTCATAACAGGGTAGGAGGGAAGCCGCTCAGGATTTGCTCACTTAGAGGCAGCTGGTTCAAGTCCATCTAAGTAGGTCCAATGAGGCCATTGCTCTTCAGAATCACCAGTAAGCCTTGCTGCTAGATTGCAGTGAGGTTTTGGAGAGGGTCACATTGAGATCTAAGATCTAATAAAATATCCAAATTAAAAAAAAATTCTATCAAAGACTTATTATTATTCCCATTTCATGCAGTTCTTCCCTTATGGCTGTTATAACACATCTGGGTCCCAGATCGCTTGGCTAACTGTATTTCTACCTTCTGATGTAATTAAGAATAGTTATTCATATAAAAGGCTCACTTTGACAGCGCCCTGGGTACTTTTAAAATGTATTCTCTCTTGGCTGATAGTATCTTTCCTCTGAAAGGATTTTTTTTTTTTTCTTTTGAGATCTGATGCCTGCTATTTTTTCTTTTATTAGGTTGAGTTTTGATGAAGGGAGATCTTGGAGCAAATACAGTTTCACATCTATTCCACTTTTTGTGGATGGGGTTCTGGGTGAGCCTGGGGAGGAGACTCTAATCATGACGTAAGTGGAAAAGTATGATGTATTCTAATCTTAACATAAATCCAGAAACATGTTGTATTTTGTTTTCTTTTTAAGGAATTTATTCATTTATTTGAGAGAGCGAGAGAGCATGAGCAGGGGGAGGGGCAGAGGCAGAGGCAGAGAATCTCAAGCAGACTCTGTGCCATGCACGGAGCTCCAGGTGGGGCTTGATCTCCACCTGAGTCGAAACCAAGATCCGGACACCTAATGGACTGAGCCACACAGGTGCCCCCAGAAACATGTTGTTTTTAGCAAATCCTAACCACTTTGCTACTGTTAAATATGAAATTGCCAGCAAAGTTATTACATCTGACTTCATGGTTTCCCAGCAAAGGGGAAAGAAAAATGTGGGTGGCCATTTTCTTGGCTCTTTACTAATTAGGACACCCACACTGAGGGCTGGCAGCAAAAGGGCACAACTTATTTCTTCCTATACTGAATGGGCCTAGGGAAATTAGAAATGATTATTTCAATAGAAAATGAAACTATAAATTTAAAACTTTAATAATAAACTCAATATTACAGAAAATCACAGGCATATAAGAATGATTTCACTTTAAGGCAGAACACTGAGCTTGATCAAAACCCCACAAAGGATTTTCTTTTTCCCTGGTTCTTTACCTAACCCACTTGTGAGGCTATATTAGAAAAACCGGGAGAACAATCTGTTCTTGTGAAACTGTATTTGCACTCATTCTTGTCTGGAAAGTGATGATCATTAATTTGTGAAAGACTTGATTAATGAGTTTGAAACTTAAGGGTTTCAAAACATGAACTTGGAATTTGAAACATGAAACTGTGAGGGTTTTTTTTTTCTTCCCCTGGAAAATTAGACATGAAAAACAGAGGGAAGGTTTTAAAGTAGTCAACCCTGTCATCAATGAAAATTTAAAAGTCATAATGAATAGTTGATACTTTTTCTAATTTTTTCTTCCCTTCTTTTAATGATAGAAAAGATCAACAAAAATTCAGTATGCCCAATAGCTGCACTTTTGCCCACCGAACACATAGCCAGATTAGCAATTTGTTTCATAATTTGTCTTTATTCAGTTTTCATATTTGCAGAACACAGATGAAAAAGGCTACTTCGTGGCTTTTCTCCACAGAGGGCTATAACTGGTGATTCAAACACCTCATTAGATGCCCGAGTTTGTCTGAGTAAGGAGAGAATGCAGAGTGCAGGACACAGTTCTCACTCCAGGCCCTGGCCCTGCTGCCCACTCTCCCCAGGGACTGGCGGGAAGGTGAAATAGGACAGAAACCGTGAGAACCACGGACCTTAGTAAGAGAACCCAGAAGTGTAATCCTGCACTGCATAGAAGGCAGCACTTGCGATTGTTTTCTTAATTTTTTTTTTTTCTTGTCAGCCGTTCTTGTGGTGCAATATGTAGAAGTGGGTTTTTCGTCAGACTTTACCTGGTTCTGGGTTCTGACTCGACCAGTTCTTAGTGGTTTGACTTTGGTTTTTTGCATGTTAGTGAAACTCTCTGAGCCTCAAATTACTCACGGGTAACACAGAGCCAATAATAGTGACCCCCCACCTCGTCAATGCTTTTGAGGATTAAGTGATTTGCTCAATGTAACGCGTTGAGCACTGTGCTAAGCTCGTGGTCAACACCCGGCATGGGCTGGCTACTGGAGTTGCTCCGATTTTGATTATTTTTCTTGTTATGAACTCTGTAGCGTGTTTGGACACTTCAGCCACCGCTCAGAATGGCAGCTGGTCAAAGTGGACTACAAGTCCGTGTTCGACCGACGGTGTGCCGAGGAGGACTACAGACCGTGGCAGCTGCACAGCCAGGTAGGAGGCGCCGAGCTGAGGTGTGGTCCTGGGTGGAAGGCATGGGGGTCATGTAGGTGTAGGGATGGGGGTCCGCACGGCCACAGTTTACCTCTCCGGCTACATCGGAAGCTACATCGACTGCTTTCTTACATGTTTTGTGTTCCACAGCAGTGAACAAACTCAACATTTATGGCTTGTTGTAAAGTAATTTCTTTTTTTTATTATACTAGGATATAATGAGATAAAATTCAAATGTGCTTGGCTCAGACTTACGACCCAAAATGAAATACCAGCTCAGCACGCAGATCCAAACAATTTATCTGAGCATGCCGTGTGGATGCAGGGTAGGGGCAGGGGTGAGGAAAGGATCTTCAGTTTTATTGAGCAATGCAAACAGAGACATAAAATAATAAAACTAACCCTCAGTGAGCGGTGCCAGTAAATCCTTCCTTGTCACCTGTGATTCCCTGGGATTAGGCGGTGCTTCTTGCCTCCTTCCAAGGTACTCGTGGTAAGAGGATGCAGAATCATTAATAGGACACTTTCCTTCATTCTGGCCCCTCAGCTGATCAGCTTGTATCAGAATGCTTAGCTGAAAGCATCTTTCCTTTGATTTCCCAAGGTGGAAGTCATTCTGCAGGGCCCTCCAAGGACGTAGCAGAGGCTCCCCCTGCGTAGCCATCACCATATTCAGGCACTGACACATCATACCCCTAAACCTAGGCTAAGTACACTGGACCCTTGAACAACGTGGGTTTGAACTGCATGGATCCACGTACATGCAGATTTTTTTTTCAATAAATACAGTCCAGTGCTGTAAATGTATTTTCTCTTCCTTATGATTTTCTTAATGACATTTTCTTTTCTCTGGCTTACTTTATTGTAAGAATACAGCACACAATACATATAATATACAAAACCTGTGTTCATTGACTATTTATGTTATCAGTAAGGCTTCCGGTCAGAGGTAAGCTATTAGTAGTTAAGTTTTTTGGGGAATCAAAAGTTATACATGGGATTTTCGACTGTGTGAGAGGGTCAGTACCTCTAACTCCTGCGTTGCTCAAGGGTCAACTGGAATATATTTAATAAAGATATGTATGTGCGATGGAGCCGGTTAAAGTGAATTTGTTCAAGAGACAAAACTCTTTTCTGTCCTTCAGACAGAAAGCTGTGTTTGACAGTTGGGGCTGCATCCGCTAGAATCATATACTCTTTTTGGAGACTCAACAATAAAATTATTGCTCATTTACATCACTGTTATTTTCCCTTTTGGGATCCACAGGCACTGTGATATTCAAAGCTTTTATTTATTTTGTAGAGAAACACTGAATTTAGTTCTCTCAACTTGTCTGGTAGATGGACATTAAAATCAGTGCTATAAAGCTGTGTGGGCAGAGGCATAATAAACCGAGGCAAAATAGATCTTTATATTTCTTAGCAATACTCTTCTTTCATATGCTCATAAATGACCAAGCACATAAATCTTCTATTATAGAAGAATTGAACTTAATTACCATAGATTTGTTGGCAATACATTGGTTATAGGCTGAGTCTGAGTTGACTGTGTGTCCCTCATAGCACGGTGCCTCCTACCTTGATAAGTGAAGGTTTGCTGAATACATGAGGAGTTAAGGATATTTTTTGACACACCCTCCATGCTTCTTAGAATTGTCTTTATAGTTGCATTCTACACTAGGGTTCTAGACATCAAAATAAAAGCCATTAGCACAAAGCAGGCTACCTGTGTCCAGATTACACTAAGGCTTGGGAATATCTCCCCGAGTCCCCTGATGTGGAGCAGGGAAGGTCCAAGCTATGTGTCCAACTGTCTGAGATCCTTTTGTCCTTATAGGGGGAAGCATGCATCATGGGAGCAAAGAGGATATATAAGAAGCGAAAATCAGAGCGTAAGTGTATGCAAGGAAAATATGCAGGAGCTATGGAATCTGAACCCTGTGTCTGCACAGAGGCCGATTTTGACTGGTAAGCTTGTGCTATTACTCTGTGGAGTCATATCAAATTCACATGGGTCTTAGTGAAAGCTGAGATTTGAAATAATAGTAACATATACCTATGCTCTCACAAGCCTCATATTCTTGTGAAATTACCTCTTGAAGACAACATGGTTTATTAGCTATGTGCATATGTATATGGAAAAACTCGGAGTTTCTTTGGACTGAAAGAGGATTCACAAGATGGCTGATAATTAGCTTCACATATTTGCTAGATCTTAGGACAAAAAAAGAGACCACATCCACCCTGAGTTGCTTCAGACAACAACACTGAAAACAATAAGTTGACTTTTTAGACAGCAAATATATTTGTGCTCAAGGTAAACTCTTCCTAGATTCTGGGTTCCTCGTAGTGGAACAATCACCTTATAAGGCAGTAGATTTGCTGTCCCTGGAAGTTTTCAGTCAGTGGTTAGTTAGCTGATGATTGCTTGTGCAAGGTGTGGAAGACTTTTTTGACTTCAGTGCGAGGATTGATTCAGTGGCATTGGCAATCTGTGATTCTGTGGACCTGGTAGTACAGAAGACTTGTCCCTCTTGCAGGATTCAGCTAGTATAAGCTGGAAAGGACTAGACATTTGAGCGCCATAGCATTCTTTCTGAAGCCTTTGGTAAGCAGAAAGCTGGCCTGTGGGGTCAGTGCTTCCCTTGCTCCGTTCTAGGTTGGGGTTTGGCCTTCAGGTGAGGTTGGAAATGATTGAGGATAAGTAGGTGGTAACTCCTTGCATCATCTCCATCTCATTTAACGCCTTTTTTTCTTGTTTTCTTCCTTTTACTTTAAATTTATGTATATGTTTTTGTTTAGAGAAAGCAATTGCTGAATATATGTGTCAATGTTAAATGATTGAAACTTGACCCACATAAGAAAGCAGTCATTCTTTTAATATTGGATATCTGCCTGTATAGCAATCACAGATCACTTATCTGATCATCAAAATATCAGCGAGTGGGCTGAGATACTGTGTGCAATACACATCATATGGCTTAGAAAAAGTAAGTGTTCTCTCGTGGTAGACCTCTGGAGACATTCTCTGAATAAATAGTCCTATGCAGGCCTGCCAGAATCGGCCACCAGTCCTCAGTCTGATAACCCAAGGCTGTTCCCCTCTTGTTAGTCGACAAGGCAAGCCAAGAGCCAGTGCTGTATCTCTTGGGCTCAGCCAGAGGGCAACAGAACTTCAGTTACATTGGAGCTCACAAGGAATTCTGCAGGGGCCTTCCCAGCTGTAATTTCTGTTTTAGCCAGTGCACCATTATTAACAATGATAAAAGTATCCTATCCCTGCCCTGCCTTTCAGGATTGACACCCTGAAATGCAGTCACAGGGAAAACTTCCATGGAATTTTAAAGTCCTTCATCCCATCCCTCTTTCTGACTGCTTCTCCTTTATCCCCTCTGTTCAAGGAGAGTTTGTAAAGGAGGTTAACATTTTATCTTAGTCATTTAACTTCAGTCTTACCATATAGTCATGCTTTTGTAAAACACACATTTATGCTGGTAGAGAAGCAAAGAGAAAAAGTGAGATGAGACATCCGATTCCCCGATTTTTCCTGAAAATACTGTTTTGGGGAGACATCTTTTCTACAAGGTTCCAAAATAAGCTGGTCTTTTGTTGTTGTCATTGTCATGTGTTGTTTTTCTTTTCCAGTTTTAAGCTAGTCTAGAGTGAAAAGAACATGGGTAAGGGAGGCAATTAGACCTCTCCCTTCCCTTATCTCTCGCTCCCCTACAGTCTTGGCCCAATTCTTGTACTCATTTGTGATTGGAATCTGCTACTCATTCCGCTAACTGAAATGTATTCTGAGAAGTGGGTAATGAATCATAAATGAGGCCATTATAAGGTTTTCTGGTCAAATGGGATTTTTATTTAGTGCATGATTTCTAAAAATATTTTGGAAGACTCACCATGACCTTGTTGAGTCTCTACCTACAGTAGCTAGAGCTTCGGTGATTCTACTTGACTGCAGTGTAATAAAAGGTGGTTGTCACTAAATGTTCCCTCTCAGCGTGGCTGTCCCCTGGACAGTCCCCCACATGACCTTGCCTGCCATTCTTCAGCATTTGTAAAGTAATTCCCTGAAATGAACGCCGGGTGTCCTGTAGGCAGCATTTCTGAAGTCTTCCTATCCATGCTGTGTTGAACCAGCACCAAGTGCAGCTGATGTGTGCAGAATTCTAAGTGCCAGCTGCCTGGTGACAGGCCCCTTGGCTAAGCCTGTTTCTCCCTTCCTGCCCCTTGTGTGCCAGCATCTCACCTCCATTACACAGATGGGCCAATTCGTACTACTGCTTGCTGGTTACTGTCTGCGATTTGTCTATGCATGTGGAGGTGCAATTTGTTGTCATCCTCTGTGCCCAAGTTCGTCCTCCGGAAGCCAAGAGTATTAGGCCATGCAGAGGCCCCTGGAGGCAAGAAAGAGAGGGGACGGAGGATAGAGTCTTTGACTCTTTCCCAACTACAGAGGGGATTTAAACCAGTTAGTCCCAACTGACAATGCTAACTGACTGGGACAAAACTTTTCCTTGGGGGAGTGCCCGTGACACCCCTGAAGGACATTTCCTTTTGTGCTGTGACTCTGAAGCATATGGAGCGTGCACAGAGAGACCTGGCTCAGCTGTGCTTAGTAGATCCAGATGTCTTGAAAGAGCACCCCAAAGACATCACCGGTAATGAAATCGTGCCATGAGTGGCTGTGTTTGCTTCAGTGATGTGTGCACTGAGGCGTGAGCTCCCACCATTGCCTGCTTTCTAATTGCAGCTTTCTTGGGGCCCAGCCACCGTCAATATCATGGACTCTCCTCATGAGCACGTAATCTACTCTCTCAGCTTAAAGACGTTTACTTGGAATTATTGGTCATTGAGCCTCCGAGACGGCTTCTACACAGGCTTCTCTGTTGCTTTCACGTCAGCTTTTCTGGAAATGGGTCTCGTAGGATATTGTCATGGGTAATTAACTGATAGATATTCCACAGGGGAAAGAACAGTTGCATTTTTGGAAAGGTATTGATTTAGTGAATTCTTGTTTTTTGACTCATTGGCTAGAGTAGAAGTTGGCTGTGTGCTACCATGAAACTGTTCTCAGTAATTGTGCCACGTACTGAAAGGTCTCTCTTGGCTTTTTCCCCCACAGTGACTATGGGTATGAGCGACACAGCAATGGTCAGTGTCTGCCAGCATTTTGGTTCAATCCATCTTCTCTGTCAAAGGACTGCAGCTTGGGACAGAGTTATCTCAACAGTACTGGGTGAGTGTCTGAGGTGGTGACCTTGAGAGGTCAACCTCTGCTGTTTTTCAGCTGGTGTTAAACTTACAGAACCACGTCTGATCGAAGACCAGGCCTTTTTCATTACAGCACAATGCATTTGTTTTTGTTCATGTTAGTAATGCAGCCCAGATTTGTATTAATAGTGCAATTTTCATCTGAGAATAAGACTTCAGTTGCAAATAAAGAAACGAAACTGGTTCCTTAGATGAAGATGATGATGATAATCTATACATTTCTTCACTTTTTGATACTTCATTTCAGAACTATTTCTGTGAACTCCCTTTCCCCGCTCACTGCATCTCTGTGAAGGAGGCCAAATAAATATTTCATAGGTGCATTTCCTATTTTATAGATGCGGAAGATAGAGTGAACAAAAAAGCTCATTGACTTTTCAAGAGTACCCTGCTGTTAGTTGAAACGGGTTTCATTTTCTTCCTATGTCCAGTCTTGATATGTTTAAGGCATACATTCTGATCCTTATATATATAGAATCAGATTCTAAAAGTTTGTGTTTAATGTTTTGAGTTATAGGGCTTATCCAATATTATTTAAGAAATACCATAAAAGAGAAAACATTTTGTGACTTTTCCACAAGTGGAGTTGATGTTTATAGGCTTTAAAAATATTATGCGGAACTTATTTATTTTTTTTTAAAGATTTTATTTATTTATTTGACAGAGAGAGAGACAGCTAGAGAGGGGACACAAGCAGGGGGAGTGGGAGAGGGAGAAGCAGGCCTCCCGCTGAGCAGGGAGCCCGATGCGGGGCTCAATCTCAGGACCCTGGGATCATGACCTGAGCCGAAGGCAGACGCTTAACGACTGAGCCACCCAGGCACCCCTGCAGAACTTATTTTGATTCAAATTCAAGCAGTATATAAAAAGACATCTTTGAGCCATTTGGAGAAATGCAATATGGTCTGGTGATTAGGTAATGTATTAATCAGGGATCCCCAGAGAAAGAGAACCAATAGGAGATCATATAGATATATAGATATCTTATATATACGTGTGTGTGTGTATGTGTGTGTGTGTGTGTATATTCATTATAAGGAATTGGATCACATGATTATGGAAATGGCAAGTCCAAGTCCCAAAATCTGCGAAGTGCCTTGGCAATCTGGACGCCAAGGAGAGCTGATGGTTTGTTTGTAGTCCAAGTCTGAAGGCATGAGAACCAGGAGAGCTGATGGTATAGTTCTGTCTAAAGGCCAGAAGGCTCAAAACCTAGGAGGAGCCAGTGTTTCAGCATGAGTGTGAAGGCAGGAAAAAAGGCAAATTTCCAGTTTGAAGACAGTCAGGCAAAAAGAATTCCCTCTTGCTCAGGAAAGGGTAAGCCATTTTCTTCTGTTGAGACCTTTAACATATTAGACAAGGCCCATCCACATTGGGAGAGCAATCTGCTTTACTCTGTCTACTATTTTGAATGCTAAGCTTATCAGAAACAACCCTCACAGAATCACCCTGAATTATGTTTGACCAAATACCTGAGCACACATGGCCGAGTCAAATTGACACATAAACTTAACTATTACAGGTAATATTAGGTTATATCTAAGTATAAATATTTATATTTATTGTATTAACTAAATATAGTTATATATTTGTGTGTGATAATGGTATTTTGGATGACTAAAAAAAAAGAAAACTTATTATTTAATTAATTATTTATTTATTTGTCAGAGAGAGAGAGAGAGAGAGAAAGCATAAGCAGGGAGAGCAGCAGGGGGAGAGGGAGAAGCAGACTCCCTGCTGAGCAGGGAGCCCGATACCACAGGGGCTCAATCCCAGGATCCTGGGATCATGACCTGAGCCAAAGGCAGATGCTTAACTGACTGAGCCACCCAGGCATCCTGAAACCTTGTCTTTTAAAGATACATGATGTATGACGTTTGTTTTAAAATGTTAAAAAAACAGGTGTTGAAAATGTTTGAAAGTGAATTAATGGAGGGCAGGGGTATTTATTATACTCTTTCCTCTCATTTGTGTATATTTGAAAATCCTGATCTTAAAACATGAGAAAGAGAGGAACTAAGGAAGGGAGGTAGGAGGAAGGGGGACGCCTCACTAGCAGACCCGTCCCATTTGAAAATTGCTCTTCTCATTTCTCATGCCTGCTGCAGGACAGAGGTGAGGACATCCACATTTCCATTTGTGTGCTTCTGTATTTGAAATGTTTAAAAAGTTTTTTTTTTTTTAAGATTTTATTCATTTGAGACACAGAGATACAGAGAGAGAGAGAGCATGAGCAGGGGCAGAGAGAGAAGGAGAAGCAGCACCCCCCCTGAGCCAGGAGCCCAACGTGGGGCTCAATCCCAGGACCCTGGAATCACGACCTGAGCCGAAGGCAGACGCTCAACCATCTGAGCCACCCAGGTGCCCCTAAAAAGTTTTTTAATTAAGAAAAAATTACCATAATAGCATATACTACTCTTCTAAAGGAGGGAAACAACACAGACTTTTGTACCCTCAAATGTTCTTATCTCTGTGGTTAGGGATTCCTAGAACTTTTGTATATAGGAATAAGCCGTGACTTATTTGTACTATAACATAAAACCCGAGGAAAATACAAATGACATTTTTACAGCAGTGGGTCAGTGAGGCTTTCAGCATGCAGGACCATGGGAAACCAGAAAGGGGGCTGCTGAAATGAGTACACTTAATGGTGAAGGAGCGCCGGAGAACTGAGTTTTACTACTTACATGCACTAGCATGTTTAGACATTGTAAAGGGCACTGGGAACCCCTAATGCTAGTCTCTGAATTGTTGTTGTTGTTGTTGTTGTTTTTTCCACTAACTCAGTCAGTCAAGGAAGTTAGATCATTTTCTCTTTGGTATTGATGAGGGGAGGTCCTAGTACAGAGAGGTCTAAATTATTCCACATGCTACTCAAGTCACTGGAATAAGGCAGAGTGTAGGCAATGACCCTCATTCTTCAGTATATTGAGAATACACACACACGCACACACACACACACATTTTAGGCTACCCTTAAATAAGTTTCCCCATTCCTTTGGTAAACTTAGTATGTGAAATTCAAGTAAACCCTGACTCCTATAAAATAAAACATCAGAAATGATTAAATCATAATAAATTATCCAATGGGATTTCTTCATCTATGCCCTATAAAATTAAAATTTCAATTAAAAATGTGATTCAGCAGGGGCTCCTGGGTGGCTCAGTCAGTTAAGATGCTGCCTTCGGCTCAGGTCATGATCCTGGGGTCCTGGGATCGAGCCCCACGTCCAGCTCCCTGCTCAGCGGGGAGCCTGTTTCTCCCTCTCCCTCTGCCTGCCACTCTGCCTACTTGTGCTCTCTCTCTATCTGTTGAATAAATAAATAAAATCTTTTAAAAAAATGTGATTCGGCAATAAGTGTTCAGATAGATAAATGTTTGTCAATGCAGTGATGTTTATTAATCACAGAATCACAGGATTATTCCCTGGGGGCTCACCTCCACTCTCGGAGTGTTGTTCATATAAGTGGGTATTACATGATAGCGTCTGACCCAAAAAATTTTTTGTTAAGTTACCACATCTACTGGTTTCATCTGTTCCATTCAGACTTTTTCCAGAAAAGCATCCACAGCAGTGAGTGAGCTTGTGTAAAGAAGAGAGATAAATTCCAGCCATCAGCAGGGAGGATGAATGCCTTGCTCTCAAAAGCAAGGTGCTCACAGGTGGAGGAGTGATCACCCTCACAGGGCCCTGTGGGCTAAAGGTCGGGGGAAGGGTATGAATAGTAACCCCACCAATGGGCATATTGCCTCCCTATACATTCTGCATTAAGGACAAGAAGACCCTTAGCGGGTACAGGTGCCTGAAATCATCTTCAAAGAAGACTTCATCCCATCAAATTCCTATTTGTTGTGTTGCAGAAAACTCAAAAGTTGGCAAGAGGTAAAGTATAGATGAAATTGGAAAAGAATGCAATGTCCCTCCAGCCCTTCACCCCAGAAGCCCTTGGCTGTGTGTCGACTCAGTGGCATTTCATGAGCACAGACTCAGTTTTTAATGTTGTAAGCACTCTACTGCTGCCATTGAACGTTGAGCTTTTCACTTAAAAATATTTAATTATGAAAGAAATATATACATATGTTTTCTGTTTAAAAAACCAATTTAGGGGCGCCTGGGTGGCTCAGTCATTAAGCGTCTGCCTTCGGCTCAGGTCATGGTCCCAGGGTCGTGGGATGGAGCCCTGCATCGGGCTCCCTGCTCGGCAGGAAGTCTGCTTCTCCCTCTCCCACTCCCCCTGCTTGTGTTCCCTCTCTCTGTCAAATAAATAAATCTTTAAAAAAACAATTTAGATCATCACTCCCTATCCTGCCCCCTTTTCCTGCACAACTGTGATCTCTTTGGTATGCATGCTTCCAGACACTTCGCATTTTTTTTTTAAGATTTTATTTATTTATTTGACAGAGAGAGACACAGCGAGAGAGGGAACACAAGCAGGGGGAGTGGGAGAGGGAGAAGCAGGCTTCCCGCCGAGCAGGGAGTCTGATGCGGGGCTCGATCCCAGGACCCTGGGATCATGACCTGAGCCAAAGGCAGATGCTTAACGACTGAGCCACCCAGGCGCCCCCAGACACTTTGCATTTGCCAGCAATAATTATGCTGAGAAAACTATACAAAATTAATTTGGGAGGTTGTTCTTACATTTCATTTCCTACTAGATATATTATTTTTCTATTTTGCTTTTCATTCAGAAATATGTCTTAAACAACTTTGTAAGACAGAGTATATAGGGCTATCTTCCATCTAATTTCTTTTAATTTGAGAGTATTAAAGCACCTGGTATTGCTTCGTCATCCCCTGTCATGGACATTTGGGTTATTTTCTATTTTTACTTGCTATAAACATTGTTGCAGTTAACATCCTCATACCATAATAATTGTTATAAAAACACACAAAGATAACTGGATTCTCTTTTGGCAATTAGAAGTGTTTCTGCTAACTTGTAAAGCAAATCCCACCCAGCCAACTGCTTTCTTCTTAGACCTGAGGATCCAGGCACGCCAAATATTTCCCCAGAAGGATTAAAACACTAGCTTCTGGCTCACAGACTGCCAGGAGTCCCACACATTACAGATTCATTTGTATTAACTGCCATCCTCCTTTAAAATACAAATGCCAGTGGATTCTATAAGGGAAAGCTGAGTGGGATTTCCCAAAGTAAAATAAGGAAGGTCACTTCAGGCAGAAGGAGTAAGAGATGATCAGGCTGAAAGAGTCACCTGATGCCAGTGCCTGGAAGTCGACAATAGACTAAGGAGCCACCGTGCACCCTCAGTCTCTCCTCTGTCAGCTTTAGCCATCTGTGGGCATCCCATGTTCTATTAGTACTGATCCTATATTGGCATCAGGCCGGGATGAAGTACAGAGGAATCACAAGGGCAAGGTCAGCCTGTGAATGAGAGCATCCGTCTGTTGTACTCCCCAGGTGCCCCCCTTGCTTCACCACACCCCTTCCAGCAGAGCCCATGGTGCAGACATGCATCGGAACTTGAACTTTTGAAAGAGCCTATTGAACGACTGCCCCTTGTCAGTGAAGTTTAACAAGCAAATCTCCCAGCAGCACCTTCTGAGAGTTTAGTTCAAAGCATGCAGGTGAACCTTCCTTTTCCTTTTATTTTTTGTAATACCTCACTTTATAAATGGTTATGGTTGCCTTCACAGTCACCTTATTACCCTGGCATATATAACAGTGTCCACAGGTTTGCTTACTTCACCAGAATGGAAAAAATCTAGCATCGGTTGTTATTATGCCTAATAGAAATAATATTTTTGGGAGACGCCAAAAATGTTATCAGCATTTCTGTATAGACGTGAACAGTCACGCAACTTGTTTTAGTTCTTGGCTAGGTCTTAGGAAAGAGAGTTGGAATAAGAGCTGAAATGAGTGCAAAATGTTCTTCCAGGAGGCTGGCGCTACCTGTCCTTAGTCCTCAGTCCTTGGTCCAGTGGCGTCTGATTTCTCAGGTTCACACCATGGAACCACATGTGAGCAAAGTTCTTCCATGTTCTCCAGTGTAAGCTCCCTGCCTCTTTTCACCCTTGGCCCTCACACCTTCCCCACACCGGTCCATGGAAAGCCAGGAGGCTGATACCGAGGCCACAGCCTGTTACGGGCAGGAAAGGAAATATAATGGGGTTGTTTTGTCTGGTGAAAAAGAGAGGTACTTTAGAATGAAACAAGTAAGGGTTTTAAATGACTTCTGCCATTTACTGTTATCTTAGCAAGTGGCTTCCTTTCTTTGAGCCTTCACCTCTTACCTATAAAATTTTGCTATCTGCTCTTGATACCTGCTTTGACTTAAACGTGGCACTGTATATAAAGCATGTAGCCCAGTACATAGCAGATAGTAGTCACTTTGCAAAATTCAGATACCATCACCAATAGTCATCATCTAAGGGCTCCTTTAGAGTGAAGTAAAGAAGAGGGGAGACATTGCTTTATTGTGTATCTATAGTCCTGACATTTATTTGACCCTTAATAATCACTGCAGCACTGAGATCTAGGACATATTTAATCTAAGCCCCTGTTTGTCTGTTCCTTTTTTCATCTGTAAAACAAATGATCCCCTGCATACACTCGTAAAGTCACATGATTAAAAACTATTAGGCATCAAAACATGTGTGTCCCTCTCCACCACTCAAGGCAGAGAACACATTTACCTGATGAGTGAAAAAGTTCCTTTTGTCCAAATAGAATGAAATCAGTATTCATTCGTGTATTTTCTTGCATTTTAGTGCTGAAATTACCCTAAATTTGTTTCTCTTTGTTTCTCCATCTGTGTCTATAAATATCTCTGTTTGCACACACAAAAAGCATGATCTCTAGTTGTACTTATAGATGGTTAAATCTTGTTTATACAGTTTTGGATCCAGGGAACATGCTGCAAATTTAAGTTGCTAAATTAACTAGGACATTGCTTGTTTCATGCCAACCGTAAAAGATTCTGTAAATATAAAATAAAGTGGGCATTGGGCTGGTTTATTGTAAGAAACCAAGAAAATCTTCTCAGGGGACAGATTTCTTCTTGCTATTAAGCTAGAGATATTTCTAGATGTGTTAGAAAAGAAGTATGTGTATAGAAATTTCTGTCTATGGGGTTTCTTTTGAGAAGCCATTAATCCCTCCTAAAAGAATGTACAATGACAGCTCTTATTGTTCCTCAGGGTTAGTTTCTTAATATACTATGAAGATATTTACTCAGGAGGCTTAAAAAAGATTTTTAGCATTAATTTTAGCATGAATTTTTTTTTATTTTTATTTTTTTATTTTTTTAAAGATTTTATTTATTTATTTGACAGAGAGACACAGCGAGAGAGGGAACACAAGCAGGGGGAGTGGGAGAGGGAGAAGCAGGCTTCCCGCCGAGCAGGGAGCCCGATGTGGGACTCGATCCCAGGACCCTGGGATCATGACCTGAGCCGAAGGCAGACGCTTAACGACTGAGCCACCCAGGCGCCCCATAATTTTAGCATGAATTTTTAACATTAATTCAGTATCTATGTAAGAACATTTAGTGGGTCTAGGAAAAAAAATATATATACCTAAATTCTAGCAAAATAGTAATCTCCATACTATCAACATACATTTGGAATGTTTTAAAAATGCTTTCTAGGGCGCCTGGGTAGCTCAGTTGTTAAGCGTCTGCCTTCGGCTCAGGTCGTGATCCCAGGGTCCTGGGATCGAGTCCCACATCGGGCTCCCTCCTCGAGGGGAAGCCTGCTTCTCCCTCTCCCACTCCCGCTGCTTGTGTTCCTGCTCTCACTATCTCTGTCTCTGTCAAATAAATAAATAAAATCTTTAAAATAAAAATAAAAAATAAAAAAAAATAAAAATGCTTTCTAGAAACATACTCCTTTCTGTATCAGCCACGAGAACATTAGACCCCAGCTAACCTGCCATTCATTGCCCTAGAGTTGCTATTTCCAGGGGCTTTGAGGGTTGTCTGTGGTCTTCCCAGATGACCCCACTCCTGTGCCTGGAGGCGATTTTGATATTCAGTCTGATCTGCTCAGCAAGATTTGTCAGTGTGCATCGTGGAGAATAATCGGTCTGAAAAGTGGTGCATGTGTTTACAGTCCATAGAAAGGAAACCACTTGCATAATTTACAGATTCAACACAGCAGGGGCCCGTGTGGAGGTTCTCCAGCAAAGAGCCATGCAGTGTCACAGCAGAGACTCAAGAAATGTTTGTGGCTATGAAGTTGACTCTTTAGAGCACCTTGCTTAGATATGGTTTTCCATATTTTCATGGGATGACATTGGGGTCAGGGATTGAAGAAGAAGGTGAATGTCGCTCTGTGGAGACCTAGATCCTCATGTAGCTGTTGTTGCCCATGACAGTGGTGTTGGCTATTCTCATCCAGGTGGTATGGCACATTGGCAAGAAACACCAAACTCAGTCCAGAGGCCCAGAGCCGCTAATCACCTCCCATGTTACCTTGGCAAAATCTAAAGTCTGTCTGCTTTTACTTACGTGAAAAATGGAGGGGTTGTATTGGATGATCTCTGCTATCCCTTCAGACTCTGACATGTCCATGACCAGTTTTGAATGACTCAGTATTAGGATTCCTAGGACTGCGGGTGCTCAAAAAGAAGGAAAATTTCTTTATATAAATTAGTTGTACAACTCGTTGACTCAGATTGTGGATTCCATGAGTCATTCTCATGATTCTTGATTTTAAGTCATTTAGTTTATTGTGGCCATATGTCCCGTTTCATCAAGTTGGCATTCAAAATAAAGTCACATTCCATTTACTAGTCAAAATAAAAGACTTGTGCTTCCACCCTGCTTAATACAAGGAAAGATTTTTCCCTTCACCTAGTCTCTTCCTGGTCTCCTAATCACAAGGTTGCTTACTCACTTTAAAGGATAAGTCCTGAGAACTGTTCCTTTGAAGAGAGAAACTCTTAGAACCTGCTCAGTCAGCCATGGAATCACATTCTTTCTGAATGTTAAGGCTGTTACAGGTGTTAAGGTGTTAAGGCTACTACACAGGGTTTTTGTTGGTGTTGTTGCTGCTTTTGAAACATGGGCACATTGGGTCTAGGAAGATTTAATTTAAGTCTTAGTCATACTCTGTAGCCACAGCTAGTCCCCTTCTCTATCCCTAAGCCTTGCTCCATTATTTGTTTTGTTGAGGGTTGTAACACAGCACTTTTCCCTTGAAAGCAAAGGCACGTTGTACGATCCAAGAAAATAAAACATTTAAATTCTTCACATTGTGAGCACAAACGAAGGACACCATAGCTCAGTGACAGTAAGACCTGCTTTGCTTCAAGAAGACCTACAGTTCCAGCTCTAGCTTGGACATGACGTGTGATAACTACTCTAAAACGGCAAGAGACAACTTCACAGAGAAACATGTATTCTAATCTGATTTTTAAAGAATGAATAAAAGCTTGACAGGAGGAAAGAACATCCCAGAAAGAATGAACAGCACAGGAAAAAAGAAGGCATGCAGGTTTGAGTATGGCCTGGGCTCAGGAAGCATGTTGGGAAAGAGCTGAAACTGGAGAAATGCACTGAGGAGAGGTTGCGGACTGTATTTAAAACTTCAACCTGATGCTCTTTGAATAATCCCATGGGAAGTTGTGAATGCATCTAAGAAAGAATTGACATGGTCCGATTTGATCTTAAGATTATCTTGGCAATAAGAGTGCCACTTCTATTTTCTGGGAACTTGCTGTATAATGGCAAGTTGATGTTTAATGCTTTAAATACTAACTTTTTAACTAATTACTGATATTTTAGTATTTATTAAGTTTCTAACAATGTGCCAGATTTCAGGCTAAGCCCTTTTCAATGCAGTATCTCATTTAATCCTCCCAAGAATGTTGTTGAAAGGATTCTATAACTGTCCCTATTTGATAGGCAGAGAACCCAAGCATTAGAGAAAGGTTTGGTAACTGCCCAGATTCAAACAGTAAGTACCTGAATTTAAACTCAGGCAGTTTGGTTCTACAACGCTAGTTTTAACCACCAGGGCAGTGGTCTTTAATTCTGGATGCACACAAGAATCACCACGGGAACTTAGAACAAAAACAAAAACACACTCAATAAAATCATAACATAATTAATTCTCAATTAAATCAAGACCCCTGGGAGCAGGATCTTGACATCCATTTGTTTTAAAAGTTCTGGCAAGTGAATCTAAAGGACAGACAGGGTTGCGATCTACTGAGCTAGACTATACTGTCACCTTAACATACAGTGGATAGTCATAAACATCCATATTCCACCACCACCCCCAAATCACAAGAGAAACCAAAAAAACTATTAAATAACAAAATCACAGACTATGAAGTCCTTCATGGCTTTTTTCCAGTTTTACACTCACAAAGAAAAACTATGGCCTTGATCTGTGTTAAGATCTGGCAGGAAGCGCAGAAGAAAAATCAAACAAGGTGGGGGTAAAAAGGAAAAGGTGACAAAGGGGTTTCCGGATGGGAAGGAAGAGAATGGTTGAAGTTGGGGCTGTTGAAGTAATAAGACACTATCTACTGATGAGCGGTCGCTAATATCAAAGGCACATTTGCAGAATGTTTCCTTTTCAGTAATTGTACAAAGACTCCCTTGCCATTACAAAGCACTTTTCTTCTTGGTGAACTGAAGAATGCTTTACCAACTAAATGCATCCCAGTAATATTCAGAGCTTATGTCCAACATAATCATAAGTTGCCTTGTTATTATGGAGGTAGCAGCCCCATTTAATAACATATTAAATGCATTATTCATTTATGTAACTCAGACCCAGGGACAGCTGCTGGGATGAAAATAGAACCATTCTGTAATGGAAAAAGCAGGTGTGTGCTTACTTGAGTAAATGAACTCTGTATTTCTGCACACAATTTTCTTCTAAATTTCAGGGACAGGTCTGGCAGGGCTAATGTGATGCCATTTTCATCCAGGAAATAAAATGGTTTCAGAATGCTTTTTAATGAGTATTTTAAAAAAATTACCAACAGTCTTCTCTGTGGCAGAATCCCGGGGGGGGATGGATTCGTGCTTAGGATTTAAGCAGAACTGTTGCTGCAGGATTCAGGAAAGCCCGAGGCAATGATTGGTCAGAAGAGCGACAGACAAAAGGAATGTTCTCTAGCTGATGATGCTGGTGGTGATGGTGAGCCCATGCCTCCAGAGCCGCTCGCCAAGACAGAGTCACAGGTGGGCTTGGATGCTGAGTGATTAAAAATCATAAGCTACCTTTAGTTTGCATGGCGCCTTGCCCCTGAAACACACAGGGAGTTTCTGATGCCCAAACTCGCTGGGGTGCCGTAATTACTATGTGACATTGCTGGTCATTTTCTTGCTACCATCGCTAGTACCAGAATGTCAGCATTCTCCAGTGCTGGCACCTTTTTTTTTTTTTTTTCCTTCTCTCTCCCACCTGCCATTATTTTCTCTGTTAATCAGCATGCACTCATAAGCACCTCCAATGGATTTACTTAAATAGTAGATGGAATGATGTTAAACATGCTCAGGCTTGATAATGACCAGCGGAATGAGTAGGGATCCTAGTGCAAGAGCAGAGAGTTCCAGACTGCCTGAAGGGCTGGGTGCTAACTCCTTAGTTGCTGGATTGTGAAGAGAAGCAGGGACTCCAAACATAAGGATTAGTCACAGCTGGTTCATGGGGGAGGTGCTTGAAAGGTTTGGGGGCAGTAGTAATAACCACCTGCTGTGCAGATATTTGAACACTTAAAATGGCACAGTCATCCCACTGTGGACCCCCTGATTATCAGCTTTGCATGTCCGCAGGGACAAGGATGCCCTCAAGGAACTTAAAGTTCATAGTCACACGCAGGAAGACAATCATACGAGGCAGAAATGGGTTCCTATCAATAAATCCTAAGGATCCTTTAAGAGTTTAGAGGAGAGACAATCTCATTCCATTTAAAGAGGCAGTAGAGTGGTGGTAAAGAGGATATTCTAGAGACAAATTGTCTGGGGTCCTGACTGGGTGATCTTGAGAAAACTGGTTAACTTCTCTGAATCTTAATTTCTTCATCTGTATGTTGAGAATAATAATAATACCTTCCTTAAGCAGAACTGTTTGGGATATTTTGAAGATAAATGACAAAAGTCATGTTAAGAACTTAGCACAATGGCAAATGTAGGAAGTACTCTCTACATATGAACTTCTTACTATTTCAATTACTATTTTACTATCACAGGAAGAGACAGAAGAGAGAAGCTCTAACTCAAAGTGGAAGTTTTAGGCAGCTGATAGAGCATGTAGGGAGATACAGAAGCAGGAAGAGCAAAAGAAAATAAGTACTTTCAAGAGGCTTGAAAGAGAGGTTTGACTAGGGCAGATGAGCTTTCTGGTGAGAAAGAATTCAGAGATGTAGTGCAGTTAGCTTGTGGAGGGCTTCATGGACAAGGTTATGGGATTTATGACTTATCCTAAGGACATTTGGAGGCCGTGAAGGTTATGAACAGGTAGGAGAAATAATATTAAACAAAAATAACTGGCAACACTTCATAAGCACTTGCTAATCGTCAGGGTTGTTTTAAATACTCTGTGTACATTAATCCATTTAATTTATACAATTACCCTATGAGGTGAATTAAATATTAACAATTGACCTTGTAGTGATCCATAGCATTCAGAGTACTTTCCCAGACAGTATTTAATTTGACTTTCTCAACCATGCTCTTAGGTGGTTGAGCCCAAGACTCAGGGACAGAGGAAAGGATATTGGCCAGATTTGAAGGGGTTGGAAAAGTATAGTTTGCAGGTCATATGTGGCACGCTGCCAATATCTGTAAATAAAGTTTTACTGAAACCCAGCTGTCTCCATTCTTTTGTGCATTATCTATGTCTACTTCTATGCTACAAAGAATTGAGTAGTGACAAAGACGGTATAGCTGGCAAAGCTAGACCATTTCCTATCTAGCCCTTTATATTAAAAGTTTCTCAACTTCTGGTCTAGAAGAGTGGAAAGATCTTAGACTTTGCTTCCACTTTGAGCTTTACCACTCTAGGTAAGCAGGCTTGGGGAGTCTGATATATGAGTATTCAGAGTGGTTACTGTGGACCCCACTCAAAAGGATGATGAACAGATAACATTGAAGCTTAAAGTCTTAAAGATGAGTTGTCCTAAAACCACAGATTCTAATTTATTATGAATCTGATAAATTGCATAGGACAAATTTGTAGAATGATCTTTTTTTTTTTTTCCTATTAAAGCTAAAATAAGAAGAAATAAGCAAAAGAGGAGGGAAGATTTACTCAATATGCAGACTGGTCTCCTTAATAGGAGTTTTCAATAGTTAGCCAATATAGTCCCTCATAAAATAGTGAATAAAAACTATTAAATTTAGCCAACATTCTGTATAAAACTCTTACCATAGCGTCCTCTGTGTGGCTAATGTTAAATTACATAATCCATAACAATCTTTGTCTGAATCACAAATTCCCTTGCAATCTATAGTACTCATTCTAACCCTCAGTTATCTAGTCTTTAAAGTGTCTCCTGGATTATCCACATATATCACTTCAAGATTATAAACATGGTGAGGGCCAGGACCATGCCTTCTACTGCTGTGCATTTCCCACAGCTCTGAAGTGAAATGATTCATTGAGTGACTGAATAAAAGAATTCCCTTAAAGTGCTAACAGTAGGTACAGTATGTTACTATGATGATTTGTCTTTCCGTTGGGTGCTTTGTATGAATTAGCTCTAGTCCTCATAGTGCTGTGAAGTGTAGTTCTTCATAGCCCTCTGGGCTACACGGTGATAGGTCCAGCTTAAAAAATGGGGAGTGATCCGAATTGTAATGAGCTGGATTACCACTTGAGCTTTTCTCCATGTAGGTATAGGAAAGTCGTTTCCAATAACTGCACGGACGGAGTGAGAGAACAGTACACCGCCAAACCGCAGAAGTGTCCCGGGAAGGCCCCCCGAGGGCTGCGCATCGTCACTGCAGATGGAAAGTTGACAGCAGAGCAAGGGCACAATGTTACCCTCATGGTGCAGCTGGAAGAGGTAGGACCAGATCCCCAGCCACTTTATCTTCTGGGGTCAGTGATTTTTCCTAGGAAATCAGATTTGGTGTACGTGTGTTTTTGTTTTAATTTTTTTTTTTTTTTTCATTTTAAATGTTGTTGACATTTGGGCGCCTGGGTGGCTCAGTTGGTTAAATGTTGTTGACATTTTTAATTTTTTTCTACTTTTGGCTCCTTGGTTTGTTGTTGTTGCTCTTATTTCCCCTTCCTCAACTATTCCCATTTCACTGCAAGCTGTTCTTTACTCTTGCTTAATATATCATTTCTTGGAAGTTCTTTTTGGATTTAACTGTGCCTCATTGGCATTTCCAGCCCAAAGCTTTCTCAGAATACATTAATGGTATTCCAAAAATAATTTAGCGCCCACACATGTTCAGCCTAACAGATACTGATGCTGTCTTCCTCTTTCAACCTGACGTCTTGGCTTTTCTTTTCCAAAGGCAGCATGCTGGTCATACCTAAAACACTAAGGCTAATCTAAATATAATTGAGTATACTTTCTTTGGTGATTGAACGTTTTTAATTTTGTAGCATCTCAGTGATATCATTATGAGCATCAGTGACTGACAAATTATGGTTATCTGAGATTTCTGAATATTTAGATAGTGGATAAGATAATTTATACCATGTATTTTTAAATATGCACAAGCATTTTTATCATCTTATAAATGAAGATGTTCTCTGAAGGATAAACAATTTCATTAAATGATCTCAATTATCAAGCCAGACAGTCCTGCCTTCGGCCAGGTCTTCTGAGTATTAAAATATGGGCAGCACCGTGCTAGGCCTTGAGAGCACAAAAGGATTTAAAAAGTTAATAATGATACCAGGATTAAGACCTCCATCATTGACTTCCAGCTTCTTCTTTTTTTTTTTTTTTTGAGATTTTATTTATTTGCGAGAGAGAGAATGAGAGACAGAGAGCATGAGAGGGAGGAGGGTCAGAGGGAGAAGCAGGCTCCCCGCCGAGCAGGGAGCCCAATGCGGGACTCGATCCCGGGATTCCAGGATCATGACCTGAGCCGAAGGCAGTCGCTTAACCAACTGAGCCACCCAGGCGCCCGACTTCCAGCTTCTTCTGATAGCTCAGTGGTTTTCAGTCTTTAACATGAATAAAAATTAGCTGGTGCACATGTTAAAACAGTTTTCCAGGCCCCATCTCCAAAGATTCTGATTCAGTAGGTTGGGGGGGCCCACGAATATGCATTTATAATAAGACTATAGGTTATGCATTGTGCTCGAAGAATAAACAGAACAAAACAAGAGCAAAGTCAAGGGGAATAGAGTAGCCTTTAGAGGCTCTGAGTGTGACTTGAAAGGGAAAAGATGAAGCATTTAGGATTACTTTGTCAGGATTGATCAGCATTATTGGTATTTTAATCCCTGTAGGAAAGACAACTGTGAAATAATGAGTTTGAAATTCTGGCTCAGATGATGCTGATGCCTCAAGGACCGCTTAGAGAACCATCCCTCTAACCTAATACTCCTTTCTGTTATCTCCTTAATAAGTGCCTTTCAGCCATACCCAGTCTCCTAAATACAAGGTTCCCCGAAATTCTTCAGCTGGAAGTAGAAAGATACAGACCAATTTAGGCCAATTGGAGTTGCTCACATTTCACAGAAATAAAATCTTTAGGCTTCTGCCTGAGGCTATGACATATTAGCTCGCGGAAAATCAAATATATATGTATATATTTAGAGCAGGAGTGAGATTCTGAGAGAGACAAAGAGAGACATAAGGAGGAAGAAGAGCATGAGAGCATTGTCATGAAGATTTGGGCAAACAGAACCCTTTTCCTCAGAGACGGGAAATTCATTGTAGCAGTCCAACAATTCATGCTGTATTTGCCCTCAGGGACTTTGCCAATTCATACATCACACTGTAGAAGAGGTCAGGTTTCAGATTCCCAGTTAGAAGGCCAGACAGAAAGTCTTCGCTAAACAACTGGCAGTAGGCTCACAAGGCTGCGAAGGTAAAAATTGACTTCAGGTCAGATCCCAGAGAAAAAGGAAGCATAGAGAAGTAGCACCGTATGCTGTGCATTTTTTCTCTCTGAGCTGTGTGGCGATATCTTAGGTGATACAAGCAAAAGTCAGGTATAGTTTTTAGAAAGTATTACATTTTGAGGAAATAAAAATTAGAGCTCAGGGACTATTATGAAGGAGAGCCCTGGTGAATAATACAACACTAGATTCTTGAGACTCTTAGAAAGCTCCATCCTAGGAGTGAGGACACCCCAGAACTAGATCAGGTTCTCTAAATGCTGAAACCCAATCTGGAATTATTTCAGTCTCTGAAGGGGTTAGAGTGATTTTCCCCCATTCTAAATCTGCCAGAAGCTAAAATGAATCCTCTTTAGAGGAAAATAACATAAATCAGAAGCCTTACCTATATTTTTTTCATATAAAATATTGGGTTTTTAATTTAAAATATTACATATATATCAAGAAACAGGACCAGGAGGAGGAAGAAAGCATCAGAAAAAAGAACAGTTGTCTGAGATATGATTAATATGTTCATGAATATAGGTCAAGATGGAAAATGCAACCCTCCATCAGTCATCAGTAGGAGGCAGTAACAAATGGAAGTTGTAGAAATTAAAGATATAATAACTGATATTAAGGGGCACCTGAATGGTTCTGTCAGTTGAGCCTTGGAGTCTTGGTTTTGGCTCAGGTCATGATCTCCTGGGTGGTGGGATGGAGCCCCAAGTCAGCTCCACACTCAGCAGGGAGTCTGCTTGAGGATTCTCTCTCCCTCTGCCCCTCCCCTCCCATCTCTCTCAAATAAAAAATAAATCTTTTTTCAAATAACTGGTATGAAGAAGTTAGGTGGGTTGACAGCCAACTGAACCCAGATGGATAGAGAATCAGTTAACTGGAAGAAAGGACAGTTGGAAGTATAACATTTGAAACATAAGAGAGAAAGGATAGTAGAGAAAAGAGTAAGAAGAGATACGTGGAAAACAGGGAAAGGGCCAACATATGTAATTGGAGGCTTAGAGGGGAGAAGGAAGATAAGGAGACAGAATCCATTTTGAAGGGATAATGTCTAAGAATTTTCCCAAACTGACAGGAGGTATCAGTGTATCAATGTTGATTGGAAAGAATCCACAAACCCCAAGCAGGACATATACAAGGAAAAATATGTACTTAGGTATCATATTCAAACTATTGAAATCAAAAAACAAAAAGAAAAATTTAAAAGCAGTGCATAAGAAACTGGAATGACATCTTTGAAGTGCTGGGGAAAAACACAAATGTAGAGGTAAAATAGAGACATTTTTCAAACAGAAACCAAGATGAGTCATATAAGATGATTTCTATAAAAAGAAACACTAAAGGTAACTCTTCAGGCATAAAGAGAATGAACCCAGATGAAAGCACAATAGTGGAAAGAATGAAGAGCAAGAAAGAGGGCATATATGTGGGTAAATTGAAATTAATAATAACTTTGCAGACCAATAATGATAATCCACTGTGGGTTTAAATACATATAGAATTAAAATACATGACAACAATAATTCAGTATGTATTAAATGGAGTAAAAGTGTTTTAAGTTCCATGAAATGTCTGTGAAAAGATAGAAGTACCAGCATGCCCAGAATATGTGCTTTAATATCTAGAGAAACAGCAAAAAGAATAGAGAATATTTAACTATCAAGCTATTGGCAGGGAACTGGAATAATTTTAAATGTGCCTCATTAATACAAAAAAAGGCAGGAAAGAGAGAAAAAGGATCCTACTTACAGCTGAGACTAATAGAACAGATACTGAAATGGTATATATAAACCCAAATATTATCATTAATTACATAAAGTGAATAGTGATTTTTGTGGCTTGTGTAGGAAGTCTGTGTCTAACCCAAGACTGTGAAGAAATTGCACCACGGTTTTTTTTCTTTAGCTTTCACATTTAAGTCTATAATCTATCTTGAATAAAACCAAGGTTTAGGTATGTTTTTCCATTTGCATATTCAGTTGACCCAACACCAGTGAAGGACAAGTCTTTTCACACTGACTTGCTATGAGTCTTTGTCATAAATCAATTGAACATATCTGTGTGGATCTACTTCTAGATACTTTATTTTGTTCCATTGGTTTTTATTTTTGAACCTGTGTTAATTGATAATTTAAAACACTTTTTTTTTTTTTTTTAGAGAGAGAGAGAGCATGGGAACAGGAGGTGGGGTAGAGGAGGGAGGGGCAGAAGGAGAGGGATAGAGAATCTTAAAGCAAGCTCCACTCCCAGTGCAGAGCCCAACATAGGGCTTGATCTCATGACCCTGAGATCATGACCTGAACCAAAATCAAGAGTTGGACACTTAACCAACTGAGTCACCCAGGTGCCCCTAAAATACATTTTAATTTCTCTAGATTCAGAGTTAGCCTAGATAAAAATTCTCTGAACCAATAGAAGATCATACATATATATATATATATATATATATGTGTGTGTGTGTGTGTGTGTGTGTATGTGTGTGTGTATATACACATATATATTATACATTATATATAATTATATATGATATGTTTATAATAGCATAAAAACAGTGTATACCTACAGGAAAACCTAACACCTTATTTTCAATGTCTCTACCCAGAAAACTACAACACATTTGGAAAAAATTTTAAAAAACATAAATGTATGGAGAGATATACCATGATTGTGGATTGGAAGATGCAATATTACGGAAAGATGCCAATTTTCCCCATATTGATCTTATATTCAAGGCAATTTCAGTAAAATCTCCAGCATATATTTATGGGTTAAAATTGACATGATCATAAATCATATGAAAAAGCAAGGGCTCAAGAATAGCAAAGATAATCTTTTTTTATTGTTATATTAATCACCATACATTACATCATTAGTTTTTGATGTAGTGTTCCATGATTCATTGTTTCTGCATAACACCCAGTGCTCCATGCAGAACGTGCCCTCTTTAATACCCATCACCAGGCTAACCCATCCTCCCACCCCCCTCCCCTCTAGAACCCTCAGTTTGTTTTTCAGAGTCCATCATCTCTCATGGTTCGTCTCCCCCTCCGATTTCCCCCTTTCATTCTTCCCCTCCTGCTATCTTCTTCTTTTTTTTTTTCTTAACATATATTGCATTATTTGTTTCAGAGGTACAGATCTGTGATTCAACAGTCTTGCACAATTCACAGCGCTCACCATAGCATATACCCTCCCCAATGTCTGTCACCCAGCCACCACATCCCTCCCACCCCCCACTCCAGCAACCCTCAGTTTGTTTCCTGAGATTAAGAATTCCTCATATCAGTGAGGTCATATGATACATGTCTTTCTCTGATTGACTTATTTCGCTCAGCATAATACCCTCCAGTTCCATCCACGTCATTGCAAATGGCAAGATTTCATTCCTTTTGATGGCTGCATATTTAGAAAATAAACAGAAAATTTAAAAAGCCCTGGAGGGTAAGAAGTTATTTGCAATACATAATTTTAGTAAAGCACTTGTACCCAGAAAAATATAAATGAATTCTACAAATCAGTAAGAAAAATTCTGGCCATGCTATTAGAAAATGCACAAATGACTTAACTGGACTTTTCAAAGAGGGTAATCATATAGCCAATAAGCGTATGAAAAAATTCTCAGCATCACTGCTTATCAAAGGAATGCAACTTAACACTAAAATAAGATATTACTGAGGCACCAGGATGGCTCAGTCAGTTAAGCCTCTGCCTTCAGCTCAGGTCATGATCCCAGGGTCCTGGGATTGAGCCCCGCATCGGGCTCCCTGCTCAGCAGGGAGCCTGCTTCTCCTTCTCCCTCTGCCTCTCCCCCAGCTTGTGCTCTCGCTCTCTCAAATAATAAATCTTTAAAAAAATAAAATAAAATATTACTGTCTACCCATCAGAAGATATATATTTTAAAGTACAAATAATATCAAGTGTTGTTGTTGGAGCAACTAGTCATTCATACAATGGTGTTTGGAGTATAGATTGTTATCACCATATTGGAGATCTGTTTGACATTAACTACTAATCATTTTATTCTTCTGTGAATATACGCACAACCTATGACCCAGAATTTCTATTCCTAGGTATTCAGTCATCAGAATGCATACAAATATGCACCAGAATGTACATAGAATAATGTACATAGCAGACTTACTCATAAGAGGTCAAAACTGGAAACATTTATCAACTATACAAATGAGAAATAAGTTACAGTATACTTATAAAATGGAATGCCATAGAACAATGAAAAAGAACAAACTATTGCTACCTACAAAAACTTGGATGAATCTTGTATCTACTATTATGCTAAAGAAATCAGACTGAAAAAAATACGTATTGTATGATTCTATTTAATTAAACTTCAAAAGTAGGCAAAACTAGTTTATGGTGATAGAAGTGAGAGTAATAGTTACCTTTGGAGGGGAAGTGGCAGGGAGGATAAGGGGATACTGGAAACTTAAATTTTTGTTGATTAATGGATGCATTCATTTTGTAAAAAAATCAAGCTGTATATCTGAGTTACATATTTTTCTTTATTATGTTCAACAAAAAGCTTACTTAAAAGTCATTTGGGGAATTCAAATAGCATTGATTTGTACATTTTGTATTTAGGTCTTTAGGGCAAAAAAGAAAAAAGAAAGAACACTTTGGGGACATTTAGGGAAAGATTTATTTTCTGAGCCAATCCTATACCCTGTATCACCCTGCATAGTGAATGTGAAGTCCCCTTTCCCAGGGATATAAGGAACCTGGTTATGATAACTTACAAGAACATGATCTTCTGAAGCAGCAGATGTTTGTGCTGCAGCAGGCTTCAGAATTCAGATTTTTGTTCCATTTCTAAGAACATAATAGAGCAAGATCTGAAACAAGAACTCAGGCCTGGTTGGCTCTGACCTTTGTTCATCCCCCAGGACATAGGCCAGGCTCTCCTCCAACCAACTTTGCTTTCGATGTAAACAAGATCATCAGGCATCTCAGATTTGGCTGAATGATGTGAGAACAGATGGGGGAATCTGGTTCTAAGATGTGTAAATTCATGCCTTCTGGGCCCAAGAAGTGAAAAAAATAACAAGTTAGTTCATTCCACGTGAGTAGGCAAAGCTACAACAGCAGGGAGGAAATCTGCTACCTTCAGCTGTCAGACCTGGCCCCTCGATGCTCTTGTCTCATAGTGCGGGGTACAAGCCGAAAAGACTGTCCCCACATCAAGAGGCCCTGGGGACCTCACATTCAACTGTGGGATCCTGTGCTGATGATTCACAAGCTCTCCGTACAGAAACAACCTGTTTCTCTATTACTCTTTGGATTATATACATAGGCATGGGTGATGCATGTGATGAGCAATGCAAAATAAATGAAAGCAGAGTAGCTCTGAGAAGCTGGGAGCCTTGAAATTTGACACAGTGATAACAATTCGGGTATCTAACACTGAGCATTAACTGTAGTCCGGTTTGTGAATGCTTTTTTGGATTGTCTCATTTAGATCCCAAGCCTATGAGAGTAGGTGTTATTGTCCTCATTGCATTTTACAGATGGCCCAGCCAAAGCACAGAAAGGCAAAGTCACTTACCTAAGGTCACACAGCTACTTAAGTATCAAGTCAGGAGTCAAATCCAGGCTCTGCAGTATCCTGTCTTTTTATTACTTCTCTCTGGTGGAAAGAACCATTTCCTGGGAAAGAATTTCCCTAAGGCTCCCTAGTAACACTTCAATGGGGGGCAGGTAGTAACAAAGACCAAAGAGTAGAAAGAATAGGTAAAATTATCTATGCCCTAACCAGTCTGGCCTATAGCTACTGCTATATTCCTAGACACTGATCAATATATAAAACATGATTTTCCTCCTGGATTTTCTGAGAATATTCATGACTTGTGATCAGTTCATTAAAAACCATTTCAGCAAAGACAGATTCCGAATCTTCTCTGGGTTTCCTTCTCTTTGTAAAATTATATTTTTATTGAATGGCTTCCCTGTATCTGGTATTGTTTTATCTATTTTGAAGAATATCGGAAAACATAGGATAAGAGTGCAGAACTCTAGGACTTTGTCATCCATGTATGCCAAACTTCTCCAGAGTCTTGGGTATGATTTAAGCTATCAAATCCAAAACCAAAACAAACAAATACCTCTGACATATGCCATTGGCAATACATGGGATCTGTATTATCCCCCCCAAAATCTTTGAGTCTACTTCTCATTTGAATCTGATGCTCCCAAATTTACTCAGAATATAATATTTGGCTCTTGCCACCATACCTAGTGCCAATTTTTCATAACAGTAGGGACATTAATGCCAAGCTTCTGATGCTCCTTGAGCAACAAGTCCTCAAGGTGCCAAAGGGACCAAGAGGTCCCCACTACATTCTGATCACTACACTACAGTGTGATTAGTGCAGAAGTAGGCATAAGATTCTCCAGGTTGGTATAATATTTTGTCATTTGGGCACCAAGGATTATGCCTCTGTGTCTCATGGCTTATTCATAGTTCTGCTGTCTCCCATAGACTTGTCCTCTCTCTGTGAGGTTGGGTTGGGTTGGGTTAGGGAATGAGGCAGCACCCCTTTCTTTGTCTCCAGGTATGTTCTATGTAGGGACCATCTCCTGTGCATTCCAGCTGAAGTGTGAGTGACCTGAGGAATCAACTGTCCCATGAAGTAGTTAGACATATGTGTTTGTTTCTTCTTCAACACATATCTTACTAAGTTCCAATTTTATATCATGTACTTTTCATTCAAGACATATTCATTTTGTGGAAACACATGTTTTAGGTTAACTAGGGCCTCTGCTGTATCAAGTTTTAAATAAAAAATCTAACTGCATGAAATAGAAAATTGTAAATATTTTATATTCATTCAAAACAAAAATAAAATTTAATTTACTGCATTATATTGTAACAGTATTTTTGGCTGCCCCCATTACATTGTAAATATCATTAAGATACAAATCATGCCATGCCTGGTCCCAGCCCTAGCATCTCTTCTCACTGTGCCTAACACATTGATAGGAACTCAATAAATGTGTGTGGATTTGGATAGGCTTCCCCAAGGAGTGTAGAGATAAAGCCCGAACTTAAAAGGAAAAGACTCTTAAAATTTGAATAACATCCAAAACATGTTAAAGTTTTCATCTGAAATCTAAATTCCTTCCTTTATTCTATACTAATGCGTGTCCTAATTCTAACATAAGGATATCAATGAAAACCTTGCTAAAATCAGAGCAAAGAAGAGAACTTCTTATTGCCGGAAGATAATCAAAGGCTAGATACACTGATGCTAGCTTGTAACTCCATGCACAATAGTATGTAACTGAGTCAAAATTTTGCCGATTTGACATAGGCAAGAAATGGAATCCTTTCCTACAAATAGCATGTGAGGCCACCCTCTAATTCTAAGAGACAGAAATAGCTCCTTCAAAATCCCAAAGCTTGGCTCACACCTGTTACTCAGGACCACATAAGTCTGTAGAAGCTTATGAAAAGCCCCACTGTCAAGAACTGCATCCCTGCTGTTTTCAGGGTTCTCTCCCAATGTACTGTAATGAAGGAACCTTCATCAGAAGCAACAAGGTAAAGGAGACCGTATTTCTTCCATCCCAGACTCCCTTGTTGTGGCTGATCCAAGAACACATGTACACACACATGCACACCCTCTGCATTTATGCATCACTGTTTCCTTGAGGAAACAAAGGACAGTTGATCCAGAAACCAACCAAGAGGGGAGAGAAAGTGTCCGTAAAGGCATATCTACTTAGCCAAACATTTTCCTAGTACACCTGAATTTTAGGAAGCCGATCGAAAGTATTTTGCACTGAGAGCCACGTATCCAGTGAGGGGTGGCATCTCTGAGACTTGCTGAAGATGAATGTTCTCTGGACCACTAATGAGCACCTAATGAGCCTATAGACTTTCAGTGCAATAACTAGGCTTCATGGAGAAATCCAATGTGAGGACCTGAAGGCACAGGATGGATGGCAAAGGGCCTAATCAGTCTTAAGAACTCAACAAAACTGATTTGGAAGGCATTCATTTGAGAGGACTGCTAGGCAGAAGTAGTGTCTGCATGTTACTGAAGATAATTAAATCTGTTTTAAACAGCTGTAAGAATAAAGAGATGCAATTCACTGCATAATTTAAGACTTTTAAATTAAATCTGAGGCAAGGGACTAAAATTAAAACTTTGATCTGTATCTCATTGTCTTAATACTTCAATTTACATACAAAGACTGGAACTTAATAAGGAAAATTCATGATTATAACTTCTTCTGTGAGATTTAACTCCAAAACGTGAAGGCTGTGTCCTCATTAAATGGATTTCAATGATCTGTAATTTCACATACATTGAAAGACTTATGGGCAGCATAAAAGTAACCACAGTGTAATAACACTTCATAAATATTGCAGGATGCTGCCAGCCATCGGATGGCAGAGAAGATGACTCTTGATAAAATTTGCTGTGAGACCCTCATTTGTTGAATTCATAAAAGAATTTGATCTACTTTTTCATCTGGGGAAAAATTGGGGCTTTTAGTAATGGCACAAAGAGTTCGCAGGCACTGGTAAGTCTGGGCAGGTATCTTTTCTAAGCCAGCTCAGATCTGACTCAGAAGCCTGGGCTGTTTTCTCCTTCCACACAAACAGGAGCTGATTTCAATGAGCCGTGGAGACTTAAAAGGCTTTCTCATGTATTATTCCTTACTCCATTCGGCTTTATTCTCTTTGACTCGAGCAAGGTAACTGAGCCACTTCATTTCTTATACCTTGAGGCTTCAAGTTACAAAGGAAAAGAGGGAAATGAGGCGGGCAATATAGGTTGTCTTTAGCCAGAGGCCTAGCATCTGAAGTTCAGCTTGGCTTAGTTAGCACCTCTTCCTAAGGCTCCAGTTTTCCTTCCTCGGTTCTGGTCCACAAAGGTTGGGGCGTTGCTCTTCTTTAGAATTTCAGGGAATCAGTGTCTGCAAAGAACTTCATTCTGCCTTGATAAGCAAAGAGTGATACCTGGCTCATTACTGAGAGTTTCAGTTCAGTGCACATCCCAACAACTGGGGTCATAGTTTTCATGTAGGAAATAGTCTTCAGATAGATTTTCAGTCTCTCAGCCTGTCTGCTTTAGGCCTCGCAACAGTGGCGCCCCATTTCTTCCCCATGGGTGGCCACCACCCCTGAATGTGAGAACTTCGCCCAACCATACAAGTTTTGCCCAAGTGTCTAACTTCCTCAGGTTTCTGGCTTTGCGCTTTGCCTATTCCATGACTCGCAGCCTTATCAGCTCGTTCCTTAGTGTGACCCACCATTGATGTGCAATGGAAAGTCTCCACCCTATGACCAACAGCACTTGAATAAGCTCTACTTCTTCACCTGAGAGCTGAGATTACTTTAGCACCTGAAGGGATGCTGGAATATGAGTGGATCTTCAATAATGCCCATAGCAAGAATGATAGAATTTAAAAATAGCTGGTCCCCTACACTAGATTTGATGATTAGGATCATGATCATTCTGCCTATCTTTATAAGAAAAGAAATTGAGGTTGAAATATAAATTGCATTTCAAAGGGCATGTAACTCCCAGGTTACTGCCTGACTTCTGTAGGGCCCCTGCACATACAGTGTCTCTGTAGAGCTCTGTAACATCACTTAGATCTCTCAAGAAGCTAATAATTTGGAAAAGTGACAAAGTAACATCCAGGGCAAGAAATCATATATCCATTTCATAGATAAAATCTTATGACTTGGTTAAGCCTAGCAATAATATATAATGCTAGATATAAAAGTTTTGAAAGCTATTTAGAAATTTTGAAAGCATAACATAAAACAGTGTAATGATTCCAGTGTTTTGTGTGTGTGTATGTATGTGTTCATGTGCTTCTCATCGGCTAGTATGGCATTTACCAATCTAATGTTGATCTCTCTGGGTAATAGGATTATGAGCAATTTGAATTTTCTTTTCCTCATTTTATGTGTTTCCTACATTCTCTTTATAAATTTTTCATGGCTTTCTATTTTTTTTCTTCTTTCTTCTAATTGAGCTAACATATTTCTATTACATATTTTACTACTAGGAAAAACCCATTGCATAGGTTTATTCCTAAAGCCATCTTACCACTTTTTTAAAAAAGCATAATTCTGTTCTTATTACATACCTGAATGTTTTACTTTTAGAGTGATTTTCAAAGTTTTTGAATAAAAACATCTTTATGATTTTTATTATTTGGTGGCACCATAGTTTTCCTACCAAAGCCTGCGGAGCTAATTCCTAAAACCACCATGTAGTGGTTAACAGTGCAGTAATGTCCTTTATTACCTAAAAAGTATTTTCAAAACATAATGGGTCAAGGTTCTGACCTCTTTCTACCACAGTGTCTAGATGGAGTAAAGAGACCTCTGCTTACAGTTATTTATTTGCTTACACAAGCCAAATGTTCCTCCAGCCTTATGGTATTCTGTTCCATTCTAAGCCAGACACCTAGTACAGAAGACATAAAAAGGGAATGTGGAAATTTGCTGTTCATTCAAACACATGGTGCTGTGGCTCATTTGCAAGTGAAGGATTAAACCATTTAGTGATGTTCCAGTTGGAGATTCTTGGTCTGAGGGTTAGATCCAGAAGTATTTGGATATTTAGTGAGATAAGTCCCAAGGCTCAGAGTTCTCAGGGAAGGACTGAGCCATCTGCATTTCATCCTAAAGAGGGTGAAATATGTATCCAGGCAAATGGTTTGGTGGATCCGTAATCTGGTCTTCTGGCATCACTGACCTTGTCAGACCTGAGTTCTCTGGTGAAATCTAAAACCCCGTGCACGCACTGCCCTCCTCACTGGTGTGAATGTTCTTCCTCCAGGTCAGAGTATCCAAGTCCACTGCTGCCTTTTCCTGCAAGAGGTGCGGGGGTCGGCATCTTCAGAGAAGCACCTGTACTCTGGATAACCATCTCTGAATAGACAAGGGGAGAAGCTGACTCTGTAATTTGCAGTTATGCCAGTATCTTCATATCTTGGGATTGTGTCCAGACCTCAGTTTTGAAGCTGAAGAGAAAACCATAAAGCATGAATTGAACCAAATATTCAGGAAATACTTGCCCAGCTGATCTAGTGAGGCAACCTCAGCTTTCAGCAATGGTAGCACCTCTTAAAAAGGATACCAGAGAGAACCAAGACTTGCTTAGGAACAGGAGATAGGGCATTTGCAACTACCTCTTGTCATAGACTGGTGTTGTCTGTGCTGGAAGGACTCAGTTTACCATTATAAAAGGACAGGCTCGACAGTTATAGCAGTTGATTCTTGCTTAGAGTCCTTTCACTCTTGGTTGAATATTCACATTGGCAGGATCTCCCCGAACAGGCTTTGCAGCTCCCATAGTATTTTATAGAGCCTGGCATATTACACCGGGCTCCTCTTACATCGCTACTTAATGAAGAATTTGATCCATGTTGGCATTTCTCTAAAAGGTTTTAGTTACTGAAGCTTACAAAAGCTTTCTGGTTTCACGTACGAGTGAATACATTCTTCAAGAGCACCCACCGGGAATGAGCACAATAAAATAGTAGAAGTGCTCAACTTGGAGTTAAGGAGAGCTTGGTTCAAACTAGTCTTTGGCAAATTTTAGCAGTCTTTTAGGGTCGAAGATTAAATGAGATACTATATAGAGAACAGTTATTATTTCTGCCACAATAAACTCTCAAGAAATGTTCTCTTTTCTCCTAGTGACCACAAGGATATGTTCTAGAACAATCTTGGATACTTTATATTAGAAGTCATGTGTCATAGTTCACTCTTATTGAATAAGCCCAAGGTGGATAGCACTTTTCCCCCATGAACTTACTTCTGCCAGCTGACAAAAATCTCTTCTTTGAAAGCTCATTGTACCATAGTCCTCTCCTTTCCTTTTTCTTGTCGAGACTCCACTAACCTGAGTCTAACTAAACCTACCTGGAATAGGGTATGCAAAGCACAGGTAGGTTACTGTTATTTCGTGCTCCCCACTCTACTAAATATTCTTAGCCTTAAAAAGAAAGGGCTGAAATTTCTAATTTTTGTTTCTGTCATTCAATGCTGCTTAATCATTTTTTTAAAAAAATCTTACTGTGTGGTCAAAAGAGCATTAAAAAGAACAGAAATCTAAGACCAAAGTTGGTTGTATTCCATCATCAATCTGTTATCAACTTGTGTTACCTTCTGGTTATATCTCATATACTTAATCAGTATTTAAATATTGATTTACAGTAATGGTAGAAATAGAATGTTGTGTTTTGCCTTGTTGCTTGTGTTATACCATACTCCACCCCCCCCCCATTTAAATTTGGTGAACTCTCTACTTCCCTTCATTTACTCCCTCCCTCTTTTAATCCTAAATGCTGGTCTCTCTCTGCTCCCACCCCTCCGGGGGGAATCAGTGTTAACAGACTGCGTTATATTTGCCAGCACCTTTATGCTCATACAGACACACACACATATGCAGTACCTACCCTGTTCTCTGCTGTGTTTTTGTTTTTGACAAAAAATGGGTTATACTAAAGTCAGTTCTCTACAACATAGTTTTTGCTGCATGAACTTTAAGATCACTTTCAACACTGAATTCCAGGGAAGCCTGAGGCAAGCCTGAGCTTTGCAGGGGCCAGGCTCTGACATATGAGCCCAGTTTCTATCTGCAGTGAGTCTATAATGCCTTCAGGAGTGTCTTGGAGTCTCATTTTTGGATGAGGCTGTCAGTATTGAGTTACTATAGCATTTGTTTTCCCATTTTTCTCTCAAGCCATGTTGCAGGAACTCTGATAGGTTCACACACCTTCCATTGCTCAGGTTAATCTTGGCTCCTTAGTGGCCATTTGATATATTTGTTTTTCTATTACCGAAGTCAGTAATGCCCTTGGAGAATCCCCATATGGATTTCATGTGGCTTTTGTGCTTTTCTTGGGCACATCTTTTGATAATATTCTCAGTTCTGTATCTGTATCAGAGCAGGTGACGAAAGGGCATAGGTCTAAAAAATGTTATACGGTAGCCTAGATATTTGCCAGCCTAGGAGCCATTTCAGGAATGGTGACTTGTGATTTATTAAATGGAAGTAACTCTCAATTATACGGTGCATTTTCCTGACTACTGAGTTATGAATACCTGTTGTTCCCCATATTCTCTATCTTCTTTATGGCTTGCACACAATACCGTTTCACCAGCGGGAAGATGTCAGAATGCAGTATGGCATTCATGCTAATCCATCTTTCCACTTCTAAGCAAAGCTGTTGTCAGAGGGGGAAAGAGTCAAAGCCAGGGATGGAGCCTAATAAGAAAAGAAACCGATACCTTGCCTTTGTTTTCACCTTTCTGTAACTCTAAAAGGCATTACAAGTAACTTTCAATTAAAGAAGCTTCACCAAGGACTGAGCTGCATGGATAAAGTTAAACCACAGATCATCTTAAACCCTTCCTTCAGTCTCACGAGGGATGGGACTCCAGGCATCTTACTTAACCTCTCTGTGTCCCAGTTCTCCTGGGGGAGCAAATCAAAGCACATCTGCCCTTGCTATCTCCCTGGAGTCCTAACAGCCAACTGAGATAATATATAAGAAAGCACTTCCATGAGCAAGCAGATGCACAGTATTCAAAAACGTATTGAAAGGAAAAGAGTGACCTGCAGGCACTGTGTTAGGTAGCGAGGATACAGCCAGTAAGGACACATCTCAGCACCTAGGACTTTATACAAACTACTCATGTATTATCCAGCCACTCACTTTCCTGCAGAGGTTAATGAATCTTGACTACGTACACTTTAGAACTTTTGTTTATAGTTGTGCTTCAGTCACTTAAAGACGAGTTTAGTTCTTTCATTCCTGGCCTTTATTGATGCACCTTTCACACTAATCCTAAAACCTCCTGGAAAAGGTTCACCCCCATACCAAAATGGAATGGGAATAGCATCAGCTTGTACTGAGTTGTCCTCATCTTCAGGTGGATTAAATGATGAGAAAACCTAATATTCAACAATCCAATCCCAAGGGCCTTAACCTTTGGTGCAGTCCAGCATCTTCTGTGAACCTTCTCAGACCACAGCAGGACCAACCGAGCATCTTCCCAGGAGGGCCTGAGTCAAGATGGGAGTCTTGGGTGGTAGCTGGGCATCAGCGCTTTTTTCTTTTCATTTCTACAAGAGGTGATGATGTCAAAATCTGAGATTCATTGGTTTTAAAACCAATCAACTATGGGAGTTGATTTTGATAAGAAGGTACATGTAATTTCCTGTTGCAACTCATATTTCAATCTACCATCATCTACCCTGAGCTACCCCCTAATTAATCTCCCAGAATCCTTGGGCCTCCTTCCAATTCACCCTCCATATTGTAACCAGAGTGATCTTTTTGAATTAAAAACATCATCATTCCATCTTCTGCTAAACCTCGCTTAAAACACTTTAGTGGCTTCCCACTGCTCTTAGGAAAAAAATAAAAATCAGAAATTCGGCAACAATTCCTAAAATGCCATTTTCTCCCCTTCAGTATAATTTCATAACATGTTCCTACTGTGTCTTTTTTTTTATTATGTTATGTTAATCACCATACACTACATCATTAGTTTTTGATGTAGTGTTCCATGATTCATTGATTGCATATAACACCCAGTGCTCCATGCAGAACATGCCCTCCTTAATACCCATCACCAGGCTAACCCATCCCCCCACCCCCCTCCCCTCTAGAACCCTCAGTTTGTTTTTCAGAGTCCATAGTCTCTCATGGTTCGTCTCCCTCTCCGATTTCCCCCACTTCATTCATCCCTCCTGCTATCTTCTTCTTTTTTTTTTTTTAACATATATATTATTTGTTTCAGAGGTACAGGTCTGTGATTCAACAGTCTTACACAATTCACAGCTCTCGCCATAGCACATACCCTCCCACCAGTGTCTATCACCCAGCCACCCCATCCCTCCCACCCCCCACCTCTCCAGCAAGCCTCAGTTTGTTTCCTGAGATTAAGAATTCCTCATATCAGTGAGGTCATATGATACATGTCTTTCTCTGATTGACTTACTTTGCTCAGCATAATACCCTCCAGTTCCATCCATGTCATTGCAAATGGCAAGATTTCATTCCTTTTGATCGCTGCATAATTTTCCATTGTATATATATATACCATGTCTTCTTTATCCATTCATCTGTCGATAGACATCTTGGCTCTTTCCACAGTCTGGCTATTGTGAACATTGCTGCTATAAACATCGGGGTGCATGTACCCCTTCGGATCCCTACATTTGTATCTTTGGGGTAAATAACCAGTAGTGCAATTGCTGGATCGTATGGTAGCTCAATTTTCAACTTTTTGAGGAACCTCCATACTGTTTTCCAGAGTGGCTGCACCAGCTTGCATTCCCACCAACAGTGTAGGAGGGTTCCCCTTTCTCCGCAACCCTGCCAACATCTGTCATTTCCTGATTTGTTAATTTTAGCCATTCTGACTGGTGTGACGTGATATCTCATTGAAGTTTTGCTTTGGATTTCCCTGATGCCACGTGATGCTGAGCACTTTTGCATGTGTCTGTTGGCCATTGGGATGTCTTCTTTGGAAAAATATCTGTTCATGTCTTCTGCCCATTTCTTGATAGGATCATTTGTTCTTTGGGTGTTGAGATTAAGAAGTTCTTTATAGATTTTGGATACTAGCCCTTTATCTGATATCTCATTTGCAAATATCTCCTCCCATTCTGTCGGTTATCTTTTGGTATTGTTGACTGTTTCTTTCGCTGTGCAAAAGCCTTTTATCTTGATGAAGTCCCCATAGTTCATTTTTGCCCTTGTTTCACTTGCCTTTGGAGATGTTTCTAGGAAGAAGTTGTTGAGGCTGAGGTCGAAGAGGTTGCTGCCTGTGTTCTCCTTTAGGGTTTTGATGGACTCCTGTTTCACATTTAGGTCTTTCAACCATTTGGAGTCTATTTTTGTGTGTGGTGTAAGGAAATGGTCCAGTTTCATTCTTCTGCATGTGGCTGTCCAATTTTCCCAACACCATTTGTTGAAGAGACTGTCTTTTTGCCTTTGGACATTCTTTCCTGCTTTGTCGAAGATTAGTTGACCATAGAGTTGAGGGTCCATTTCTGGGCTCTCGATTCTGTTCCATTGACCTATGTGTCTGTTTCTGTGCCAGTACCATACTGTCTTGATGATGACAGCTTTGTAATAGAGCTGGAAGTCCGGAATTGTGATGCCACAAGCTTTGGTTTTCTTTTTCAACATTCCTCTGGCTATTTGGGGTCTTTTCTGGTTCCATACAAATTTTAGGATTATTTGTTCCACTTCTTTGAAAAAAGTTGATGGTATTTTGATGGGGATTGCATTGAATGTGTAGATTACTCTAGGTAGCATTGACATCGTCACAGTATTTGTTCTTCCAATCCATGAGCATGGAACATTTTTCCATTTCTTTGTGTCTTCCTTAATTTCTTTCATGAGTATTCCATAGTTTTCTGAGTACAGATTCTTTGCCTCTTTGGTTAGATTTATTCTTGGGTGCAATTGTAAATGAGATCAACTCCTTAATTTCTCTTTCTTCTGTCTTGTTGTTGGTGTATAGGAATGCCACTGATTTCTGTGCATTGATTTTGTATCCTGCCACTTGGCTGAATTCCTGTATGAGTTCTAGCAGTTTTGGGGTGGAGTCTTTTGGGTTTTCCACATAAAGTATCATATCATCTGCAAAGAGTGAGAGTTTGACTTCTTCTTTGCCGATTTGGATGCCTTTTATTTCTTTTTGTTGTCTGATTGCTGTGGCTAGGACTTCTAATACTAGGTTGAATAGCAGCGGTGATAGTGGACATCCCTGCCGTGTTCCTGACCTTAGGGGAAAAGCTCTCAGTTTTTCCCCATTGAGAATGATATTCGCTGTGGGTTTTTCATAGATGGTTTTTATGATATTGAGGTATGTACCCTCTATCCCTATACTCTGAAGAGTTTTGATCAAAAAAGGATGCTGTACTTTGTCAAAAGCTTTTTCTGCATCTATTGAGAGGATCATATGATTCTTGTTCTTTCTTTTATTAATGTATTGTATCACATTGATTGATTTGTGGATGTTGAACCAACCTTGCAGCCCAGGGATAAATCCCACTTGGTCGTGGTGAATAATCCTTTTAATGTACTGTTGGATCCTATTGGCTAGTAATTTGGTGAGAATTTTTGCATCCATATTCATTAGGGATATTGATCTGTAATTCTCCTTTTTGATGGGGTCTTTGTCTGGTTTTGGGAGCAAGGTAATGCTGGCCTCATAAAATGAGTTTGGAAGTTTTCCTTCCATTTCTATTTTTTGGAACAGTTTCAGAAGAATAGGTATTAATTCTTCTTGAAATGTTTGGTAGAATTCCCCTGGGAAGCCATCTGGCCCTGGGCTTTTGTTTTTTGGGAGATTTTTGATGACTGCTTCAATTTCCTTTGTGGTTATAGGTCTGTTCAGGTGTTCTATTTCTTCCTGGTTCAGTTTTGGTAGTTGATACATCTCTGGGAATGCATTCATTTCTTCCAGGTTATCTAATTTGCTGGCATAGAGTTGCTCATAATATGTTCTTATAATTGTATTTCTTTGGTGTTGGTTGTGATCTCTCCTCTTTCATTCATGTTTTATTTATTTGGGTCATTTCTCTTTTCTTTTTGATAAGTCTGGCCAGGGGTTTATCAATCTTGTTAATTCTTTCAAAGAACCAGCTTCTAGTTTCGTTGATCTGTTCTACTGTTCTTTTGGTTTCTATTTCATTGATTTCTGCTCTGATCTTTATTATTTCTCTTCTCCTGCTGGGTTTAGGCTTTATTTGCTGTTCTCTCTCCAGCTCCTTTAGGTGTCGGGTTAGGTTGTGTATTTGAGACCTTTCTTGTTTCTTGAGAAAGGCTTATGTTGCTATATACTTTCTTCTTAGGACCGCATTTGCTGCATCCTAAAGATTTTGAACAGTTGTGTTTTCATTTTCATTGGTTTCCATGAATTTTTTTAATTCTTCCTTAATTTCCTGCTTGACCCATTCATTCTTTAGAAGGATGCTCTTTAGCCTCCATGTACTTGAGTTCTTTCCAACTTTCCTCTTGTGATTGAGTTCTAGTTTCAAAGCATTGTGGTCTGAAAATAGGCAGGGAATGATTCCAATCTTTTGGTACTGGTTGAGACCTGATTTGTGACCTAGGATGTGATCTATTCTGGAGAATGTTCCATGGGCAGTAGAGTAGAATGTGTATTCTGTTGCTTTGGGATGGAATGTTCTGAATATATCTGTGAAGTCCATTTGGTCCAGTGTGTCATTTAAAGTCTTTATTTCCTTGTTGATTTTTTGCTTAGATGATCTGTCCATTTCAGTGAGCGGGGTGTTAAAGTCCCCCACTATTATTGTATTGTTGCCGATGTGTTTCTTTGCTTTTGTTATTAATTGGCTGCTCCCATGTAGGGGCATGGATTTTTACAGTTGTTAGATCCTCTTGTTGGATAGACCCTTTAAGTAGGATATAGTGTCCTTCCTCATCTCTTATTATAGTCTTTGGTTTAAAATCTAATTTGTCTGATATAAGGATTGCCACCCCAGCTTTCTTTTGGTGTCCATTAGCATGGTAAATGGTTTTCCACCCCCTCACTTTCAATCTGGGGTTGTCTTTGGGTCTAAAATGAGTCTCTTGCAGACAGCATATCAATGGGTCTTGTTTTTTAATCCAATCTGATAGCCTGTGTCTTTTGATTGGGGCATTTAGTCCATTTACATTCAGGGTAACTATTGAATGATATGAATTTAGTGCCATTGTATTGCCTGTAAGGTGACTGTTACTGTATATTGTCTGTGTTCCTTTCTGGTCTATGTTGCTTTTAGGCTCTCCCTTTGCTTAGAGGACCCCTTTCAATATTTCTTGTAGGGCTGTTTTCGTGTTTGCAAATTCCTTTAGTTTTTGTTTGTCCTGGAAGCTTTTTCACTCTTCTTCTATTTTCAATGACAGCCTAGCTGGATATAGTATTCTTGGCTGCATATTTTTCTCATTTAGTGCTCTGAATATATCCTGCCAGTCCTTTCTGGCCTGCCAGGTCTCTGTGGATAGGTCTGTTGCCAGTCTAATGTTTCTACCATTTTAGGTTACAGATCTCTTCTCCGGGCTGCTTTCAGGATTTTCTCTTTGTCTCTGAGACTCGTAAGTTTTACTATTAGATGTTGGGGTATTGACCTATTTTTATTGATTTTGAGAGGGGTTCTCTTTGCTGGATTTTGATGCCTGTTTCCTTCCCCAAATTAGGGAAGTTCTCTGCTATAATTTGCTCCATTATACCTTCTGCCCCTCTCTCTCTTTCTTCTTCTTCTGGGATCCCAGTTAATCTAATGTCATTTTGTCTTATGGTAGCACTTATCTCTTGAATTCTGCCCTCGCGATCCAGTAGTTCTTTATCTCTCTTTTTCTCAGCTTCTTTATTTTTCATCATTTGGTCTTCTATATCGCTAATTCTCTCTTCTGCCTCATTTATCCTAGCAGTGAGAGCCTCCATTTTTTATTGCACCTCATTAATAGCCTTTTTGATTTCTACTTGGTTAGATTTTAGTTCTTTTATTTCTCCAGAGAGGGTTTCTCTAATAACTTCCATGCTTTTTTCAAGCCCAGCTAATATCTTTAAAATCATCATTCTGAACTCTAGTTCCGACATCTTACTGATGTCCCTATTGATTAGGTCCCTGGCAGTTGGTACTGCCTCTTGTTTTTTTTGTTGATGTGTTTTTTTCCGTCTTGTCATTTTGTCCAGAGGAGAATAGATGAATGAGAGAACAAAATACTAACAGGGTAACAATGTCCTCAGAAAATATACGCTAAACAAATCAGAAAAGACCTGAAACCTGGGGAAAAGAGAGGGAAAGAAAGAAGGAAAAAAAAGAGAAAAAGATAAAAACAAATAAAAACAAACAAACAAAAAAACAGAATGTGATCAAATATGATCAGGCTGGTGCATAGATCAGTGCCACACACTAGATTTTGGGTGTATTTTGGTCTGTTAGAAGAAAGTGCCTCCAAAATTTTAAAGAAAGAAAAACTTACATATGTACAAAAATAAGGGTTAATATGATGAAGGGATGGAATATGACTTCCAGAAAGTGGTCACTTTTCTGTTCAGAGAGTTGTTGCTATTCTTTTCTTTGATCTCCTGTTGAGTTTATAGGTGTTCAGAATGGTTTGATCCCTATCCAGCTGAATTCCTGGGACCAGATGAAATCCAGGTCTCCTACTCCTCCACCATCTTGCTCCTCTGATCCATACTGTGTCTTTATCTTCATCTTCCTATTACTGTACCATCCCCCACTGCCATGGGGCCCTTGCACAGCTGATTCCCTCTGTCACCATTGCCTGGACTCCTTACCTCCATCTCACTCACTCGTGTCCTTTGTTTGGTTCTTTTTTTTTTTTTAAGATTTTATTTATTTGACAGAGTGAGACACAGCGAGAGAGGGAACACAAGCAGGGGGAGTGGGAGAGGGAGAAGCAGGCTTTCTGCTGAGCAGGGAGCCAGATGCGGGACTCCATCCCAGGACCCTGGGATCATGACCTGAGCCGAAGGCAGACACTTAACAACTGAGCCACCCAGGCACCCCAGTTCTTTCCTTAAGGTCATCTCAGCTCAGATATAACTTCTTCTGGGAAGCTTTCCTTGAAGTTCTCAATCAGATCAGATTTTTAGCTCTCTACCTCTCCCTACTCTACAACTTAGAACACCATGGACTTTCTTTCATAACATCCCCTGTAAAACTTTTTATTTATCTGGGATTATTTCATCTGTCTCACTTAGTAGTCCGTATGCTCATGAAAGCCCAGACCACATCTGTTTTGCTTGGTTTGTTATAATTTACTTATCATCATTTTCCCATGTCATGCCTGACACAAGATAGACAATAAATATCTGCCAGTTGGTTGGTTGGTTGAATGAATGAATGAATGAATGACCAGAAAGCCAGTTAAAGCAGGGCAAGTGTGCCTAATCGTGGTGATCTAGGACTTAGGCTCCCTTGCCTTTGCCCTGTTTCTTATTCTTTGAAAGGAGTTTTGGCATCCCCATCTCAGCCCAAGGAAGGCAGAGGCTGATGACTGATGAGCCCCAAAGTAATGCATTGACAGCTGTGTTAGGCTTATGAAGCACCTGAGAGCCTCTGAAGGCAAAAGCATGGCATTTAGTATGTTCCACTTGAGTGGGCACAGCTCCAACAGCAGGGATGAAATCTGCTGCCTTTGCCTCTTGGTACCCCTGTCTCCTGGTACAGAGGACCAAGCCCAGGGGCCTGCACTCACACCAGGGAGAGAGAGAGCGAGAGCTAGAGAGATCTTCCTAATACCTGACCGAGTACCCTAAAAGCATGACTCCTCTGTGAAGGCAGCCCTACTGATACAGCCGTCCCAACACCATGGCTCCCTTCTTTCACCTGTTACATATGTGGGGAACATTGTCGTGAGCGGATAATGAGGAATACTTTCAGGCCAAAAGACCAGCATGAAAGACAGTGGACATCCAGACAGAACTTGAGAGGAGTTTTAAGTCGCTGAAAGAGGTCCAAGTCCAGGCCCACAAAAGCACAGTGGTGAATACCAGACAGAAAGGGCGAGGCTGGGAGACTCAAGCAAGGGCGGCCCAAGTTGGACTTTTCTCAGGTGTGTGGGTAGATGCTGTAACTTATGGGGGTGAGGTAGAATCAGCTGAGATGTGAGTCTCCCCTCTGTGCTCTTGCCAGTGGTGACCCTTACCTGATGCCCACTCTGTCTCCACAAAGAACCCTAAACCTCTCTTTCTCAGTCTCTCCATCTCAGTGCCCCTCCCTCCCTCTCTCCCTCTCTCCTCACTTTCTCTCTTTCTCCCTCTTTTCCCTCCCTCCCCTCTTTCCCTCTCTCCCTCTTTCTCCTTCCATCTTCAATCTCTCCCTCCCTCTCTTTCTCAGAAATTCTATTGCTTGTTTTATTTCATGGCCAACCCAGTTAACCCTAACTACTCCTGATAATTCCCTCAGACACTTGTCCCAAACGATGTGAGTAGACTTTAAGGCAGTTTCTTCCTCTGTGCACATACCTAAGATTGGCTGGCAGCACCTCTGTTGAAAATCCAGAAAACATGGGAGAACTGACTAGAAACAGCACCGAGAAATTGACCAGTCTGATTTGTGCAAATGAAGGACAAGTCAGCAAGAATCGTTGACATTTATATTTATTAGCGAAGGGAATTCAAGTAATTGCACAGTGTCTGGGCTTGTGGATAATTTGTCTTGTAGTTCCAAGTGGAGTTTCTTTCTCCTTCCCGAGGGGAGAATTCTTGCTCATGTCCTTCCTGAGAGTTAGCTGCCCTGCTGTGTGCCCCCCACACGATGCTTGGCCGGGCATAGATCAGAAGAGTAGGTCATAGAGATTCATAGGATTTGAATTGCTTTTCCTTTCCCTGTGAATTAATCTTTTAAATGTCAGCATTTTAAACTTGGCCTTTTCAAAAAATATGGTACCATATGAACCTTACTTAATCGAAAATACTTTTTTTTAGTTCAAAGAGTTTGTGTGTGTGTGTGGTTTCTGGGGTTTTTTTTTCTTTTTAGTTTTTTTTTTTTCCTTGAAAATGGGAAAAGCTAACAAAACAAACAAGAAAAACTTGATAAAGGATAGGCTGCATGGGAAAGAAGCTGGTTTTTGTCAGTTGGGTCTAAGAAACTTTGTTCCTTAAGAATCTCTACTGTTATTCCAAAACAGTTTTCTTACAGGTCTGGAATTTTAGAAAGCAGACTTTTATCCTCCCTCTTCTTACCTCCCACTGGGAAATTTAGATCTGTATGATTCCAATCCAGCTGTAAAAGGGGGATTGCATGCCCTTTACAGCTGCATGGTTTTGACAGTCATTGATTTGGTCCAAATTTTTACAGAGGATTAATTAACTCACATGTCTTATAACAACCCCTTGAGTGAAGACAGTAACGTATTATGATGCCCGTTTCATAGATGAGGTAACCGAAGCCCAAGGAGGCTGAATGACTTGCATGAAGTCATGCAGCTTGCTAATGGCACCCTGGGATTCAAGCCCGGAGGAACCGTCTGTGCTTTATCCACCTATAATGAATGAAATGCAAGTCCACAGAGATGGGTTCAAATCCTAGGTCTGCCCCTAACTAGCTGTGTTAACCTTGAACAGATAATTAAGTCTTTCCTGACTTCAGCTTCCCTACCAGTAAAATGGACAAATGTGGCCTGTTTTTCTCTCCCAGCTAAGATTCTGTGAAGAATAAAACATTATCATTTTTTATAGCACAAAATACTGAGTATAAAAGAATTAACCATCATTATCTTAAATAATAATAGCACTGAGCCCAATGTCCTATCAGGTGTGAGGCAAGGTGTCTTTTATCCTTCCTCTAACATGGTTAGGGAACCAGGAATAAGAAGAGGATTCCAGGGTCCTAGACACAAGGGAAGAGGTCTGTAACCATGTCAGGCAGGCTGAATCTTTAAAAAGCTGTGTGTGTACACCTTTTATTCATGGGGACGATAAGAGTGTAAACAGATCCCTCAGAGAAATTGAATATCCAATTGGAACGGATCATCAAAGATTTAGTTTTCCAAACCTTGAAACTTTTGGTGGTGGGTGCCCTTCAGATTTGGAGAATATCCATCTTGGTAAGCTCCTGTCTGCCAGGGAATGTCACAGGGATTCTGTCGAATGCAGACAGATGCTCCCAGCTGCAGGAGGGAGCCAGAGTCTGCCGTTAGCCCTGAGCCAGGGACCCAGGGATGGGGACAAGCCCCAGCCCCTGGGGCAGAAGCGGCAAGCATCGGCTCCCCTTATCTGATGTTGGGCTGTTTTTCAGGGTGACGTCCAGAGGACACTCATCCAAGTGGACTTTGGTGATGGCATTGCAGTGTCTTATGTCAACCTCAGCTCCATGGAAGATGGGATCAAGCATGTCTATCACAACGTGGGCATTTTCCGAGTGACCGTGCAGGTGGACAACAGTCTGGGCTCTGACAGCGCCGTCCTGTACTTACATGTAACTTGTATGTTATTACTGTTGTTGGTTTATGACCTATTTCAAATATCGTGTCCCTTTTAAAGTATAACCCAGAGCTTCCTGTCTAGAAGCAGCTCGCCAGTTATCTTTAAGGAGATGGGGAAGGAGGATAAGAGAGCCGAGTGGGGAAAAAGTAAAAAGAAAGTCAGGGAGTGGAGCTTGAATAATCCTAGAATTTGTGTTGCTTGAACTTGTTCTCATTGCACTTACTGTGCCTCTTCCAGGCACCTCTGACATGGCACCCCTGTGTCTGGCCACTGGCCGAGCTCTTTGATTGCACATGAGTTTGTCTTTTTCTAAGTCAGAAACATTTAAAAACAATCCCCACATATGGCTCAATCTAATACATTGAGAATGAGTGCAAGTGATGGAATTTCTTCCCATCTGACTATGCTTCTCTTCCCATGATACGTCTCACAGTAAATTACGCTTTTAGACTTTTGCTCCTTTTTTAAAGCGTTTCCTGGGCCTTTATCTGTGATGTGTGGTGTTAGAGGGAAAGTGGTGTTGAGAGAGGGAAAGAGCTGCATTGAGAAGGGTTGAAGCGTTTGTACCATCGAGGAATATGAAGGTGTAATAAGTATGATGAGGTCACGACAGCTCCTAAGTTATGTGTGGAACAAACGTGCTCCATGAATGCCCCTGGCAGCAAGTGTGTGGGTGTCCCCAAACAGGCTTTGGGCATGTTTACGTTGCCACAGAAATGCTTTGCTTTGAAATGAAGGTAGCTACGTGAAACCCCAGTGACCTAATGGATAAGGTGCTGGCCTTCTACAATGAAAGCAGCTCCTTTTACCAATGGCCTTGTCCAGATTAATTCTAAATTCTAGGCCAAGAGCGTTAAGGCTGGCCATATCCCATGCCTCCCACCTGCCTCTTGCGCATTGAACGGCGTACAGAACATACCAACTAGATTCCTTTTTTCTTAAGCTGCTGTGGTCCAGTGGGAGGACAAGACTCTTTAGGGATTCCCCGGGTGATTGTTTATTACTGAGGATTCCTCCGGTATCGGTGATTCTTGATCTTTCTCTCCCACACACTCATGACAAATGTGCTTTGAGGGAAACACATCTTCCCTTCTTTGGGTTTAAGCAAAGTTTTATAAGATTCACAGCCTGCACACTCCTCTTGCCTCTTTTCAGCTAAAGTTTATTAAGCAATTACTATGCGCCAAGCCTTGTGCTAAGCAAGCTCTTTGCATGTATGATCTCATTTCTCAAAACAACCTGATGAAGTAGGCACTGTTAGAAACCCTACTTTACAAAGAACAGTGGGGGCCAGAGAGCTTGAATAATGTATTTGAAATTGCGGACCTGCTATCTGGCAAAGCCAGGCTTCAGACTCAGGTCTACCCGTCTCTGGAATGCCAGCTCTTGATCCCCAAGGTCATTGTCAGTGCTGTCGGTGATAGAACTTGTCTCCAGCAGCCCTTGTCCCCTCCACCCCTTTGCAGATTGTCTCAAAGGAGCTTAAGCAACTCGCTAGGCAACTACGTAGGTTCAAGGCACATTTCAGAGGCCCCTCTGACGCCGCGGTGGCCCCTCCCCTCTCCAGGCTGTCCCGTATGGACTTTCTGGAGTTGCCTCCTACTAAGAAATAATCTTCCTTACTAAGGAATGGTCAGAAAATCTCTCAGAAATACATCACAAACATTGGTTATTGGTAGCCAAACTAACTTACGGCACAAACGCCAGTACATTTGCTGGGAATGACCGCCTACCTAGCAGCCTCTCATTTTCCATGGCTTATTCTGTAAGGGGAGGATTTTTGTTTGAGAGCTGCTCTCCTGAAGAATTACAGTAATTTTAGTCCATATCTTGTATATGTATGAAACATCTACCGCACTCTAACCACATGTGAATCCTGATTTCAAATTCAGCAGCTTTTTGGTCTCCGTTTCTCAGGCTCTCCTGTAGATCACCCACACCTTGCCCTCCTGGTCACCCTTTGGATTCGTCCTCGCCCCCAAAAATGATCGTATCCCTTGAGGGCTAGTTCCCTACCCTGGCCCTCTGCCAGGTTTACTTGACCCTGGGAAGGAAACCAGCACAGAGATCAAAGGTTGCTGATGCCAGGACTTCTAAAAGAAATAAGCTTCTTTTTCACTTTTTTTTTTTTTTTTTTTTTTTGTCTTCTCTTTAGCCAAGTTGAGGGGCTCAGCAGTGTGACTTTTACCGTAGGGGCAGATGCTTTGTAAGGGGAAGTTTTGTGGTCTGATTTTAATTTTGTTAGGCTCATCTTGGGTTCAGTGTTCGGATAAGCATACTTCATATAATGGAACCCCTTTCTAAGCCTGACCTTGGCCATAAGAATTAAGTATTTCATACTAACTCTGTCGAAGCAGGACTCTGCCTCGCACAATGATGGGCATGGCTTTCCGAAGGAGAAAGCAGAGATTGGAGAAGGACCTTGTCTTTGATGCTATTTTACACTAAGAGGAAGTCAGAACAAGACCATAAGTGATTAAGATTCCCCCAAATCTCAAACCTGAAAGGGATCATGGCAGTTTTTGGTGCTGTAGTCCCAGGGCCTGGGGGCAGGGCAGGGGGTATTCTTTGTAGAAAAGACAAATGAACACTGGCCTGGGTTAGGAGTGGTTAGGTGCAGATGCTGGCCTGAACTCCTGGCCAAGTCACTCCATTTCTCTGAGCCTAGGTTTTCTCCTCTGTCATGTGAGAAGGCACATCTTGTTTCTCAAAGGTTCCTTCAAGCAAAATATGCTGTGACCCGTCAGCTAGTAAAGCTTGCCTCTCCATTATCACAAAGCAGTGCGTGTGTTTCTACTTAGTGGGTTCGGAGCAGCAACTCTTAGCTCATTTTCCATGCCTGCCCTCTGCCTCTGTCACCAGGACCCCTCCCCTTGCCTGGAATTCTCCCCCATTGCCTGACTTGATGGTATACCCTCTCTCTCCTCTCCAGGTCAGACAGGTGATTTGATTCCAAATCAGAGGGCTTTGTTTTTTGTTTTGGGTTTTTTTTTTAAAGATTTTATTTATTTATTTGCGAGAGAGAGAATGAGAGACAGAGAGCATGAGAGGGAGGAGGGTCAGAGGGAGAAGCAGACTCCCTGCTGAGCAGGGAGCCCTGCGGGGCTCGATCCCAGGACTCCAGGATCATGACCTGAGCCGAAGGCCAGAGGGCTTTGTTTTGTTTTTGTTTTTGTTTTTGTTTTTTTTTAATATGGGTTTGCAAAGGTCATCAGAAACAGATGGAGATGATGTGCCTGCTCTGATGTTCCCAGGCGTGGACCAACCGTTCTCACTGGGAGGCTGGGTCATCTGTTGTACCCTGACAGTTGGAAAGTCCTTGGGGACAGGATTTACTGTGCTCTGCTAGTTGGCAAACGAATGCAACACATGGCGCAGCCAGTGTTGCCTTCGGCCGGCGGGGCAGGCGGCAGAATTTAGAGGACATGCAGATTTCTGCTCAGAAGGCTGCCCCATCTCAGCCAGTCTCGCAGAAAAGTCACTGAAAACTATGCAAATTTGCAGAATGGGAGGTTTGAAAAAGCAAAAAACGATGAGACAGATTTCCTAGTTCTTCCCAAATCTCCCCAATTACCTCCATACACAGGTGCCATTTGCAGATGTCTTTCTGTTCCTGTGTTAGAGTGACTGTTTTCTTGAAAACCCACGCAGCTTTGCAACTTTTCACGTGATTATTATATTGGCCAACAAACGGCAGACTTGGGTTTTGTAAAGTGTGGTTTAATGAGTTACCTGCCCCAGAATTACATGATAAAAATAGAGTGAGTGTCCTAGGCCTCATCCCAGACGTGCTATATTGGAATTCCTAGACGTGTGCATCATAATCTGCCTTGAACAGATTAGTATAATCCTTTTGCACACTGAAGTTTAAGGAACTCCGTTTTAGGATCTCATCTTTATACTTTGAACAACTCTTATTTTTTCTAGAGTATTTTTCACATTTCAGACAAACAAAAGAGACTGTCTCCAAAACAAATGGCAGGGACAGTCCAGAACAAGCGTTACAGGTATGTGTATGCACACGCACACGCGCGTGCACACACGCACACACACACACACACGATGTTCAGCCTCACAAACGTCAGCTGCTTCCTATAGCACATTAGGGCTAAGCAAGGAAAGAGGGAGACCCAATTCCACAGGCAATTTCCCAGTTCCCTCACCCACCTTGCCAGGAAGATTCATATGGAATGATGCAGCGCCACCCGCTGTCCCTTTTGTGCATCACAGGCACCTGTCTGCTGGAGCCACATCTGCTGGCTGGTTCAGCTCTGGATTTAGCGCAGCCAGCCAGCTGGGGGCCTCCAGGGGCTGGAGTGGTACCTCCGCAGCTCAGCTCGCTTAGTGCAGACTGCACCCTCTGTACGTAGAAGAGATGCTTAAAAGATAGGCTTTCCGGCAGCAGGAACTAGGTGTGTTAAGCACCTGAAAAGTAAATGAGTACAAGAGGACAAGGCAGGAATATGAAAGGTAAATTGCACACATTTGAATGAATGTGTAATGTGCACACCTGCAAGAATGAACTCCTACAAACACACCTATGCATACTTCAGGGCCGACTAGCCGATACGCTGCGAGTCCTGAATCCTTAGATCTCATTGGCTCCCACTCTTTCCCTCCGTTTCTCACCTGCAGCCACCTGGGCTTTCTTGCTGTTCCTCAAACATGGCAAGCAAACCTCCTCCTCAAGGTCTTTGCGCTTGCCCTGCCCTCATCCTAGAGCATCACGAAGAGTATGTGGTGCACTCCTTCACTTCATTCAGGTCACTGCTCACATGGCATTTCTCCTGAGAGACAAAACCAGCACTCTATCACCTACCCCCGCTGTATGTGTTCAGTGCCCGCCTCCCCCAATAAGACATGAGCTCCACCAAGTAGCAGGTGTCTCCAGCACCTAGAATAATGCCTGACATGTGGCAGCCCTCTGAAACTGTTGAATGAATGACCACATTTCCCGAAGAAGATTCCATTTTTGCCATTAACAGGACACACAGTCACCATCCTTACTTTGAAGGTCAGACTTTAAAAAAATATTCAGTACTCATATGTGAGAGAGACACAGAAAATGAACCCCTTTAGGATGGAACCGGCATGCTTAAGAGAGTTTATCTAGTCCTTGTATTCTAGCTGAGTCACTCTCCTCCAATCAGGGGAGTCAGAAAGAATATTCCAGAAGCCTGGCCACTGGGCCTGAGATTCAAAGGCTGACAGGTGCCCTGAGAGAGGAGTCTATGCCGCGGCCTCAGGACAGAACAAGGCAGAACCTGCTGGAGCAAACTGAGTGATAGGAAACAGGAGAGCCATGTAAGAAATGAGAGCACGTGTAAAGTGCAATATGGGAGAGATCTTTTTGAGCCTTTGTCAGCTGGCCAGAGCATGGGCTTTAAAATCAAACTGCTTCGGCCCACACCCTGGAATTGATGTCTCCTAGCTGCGTGACCTTGGGAGAGTCATTGTCCTCTGTTTGTTCATCTCTAGATGGAAATGATAGTCGTGCCTACTTCGTGAGGTTGTTGTGAGGAGCAAATGAGAATGAAAAGAGTCATTAGCAAAATATGTGGCACATGGTCATCATTCAGTAGATGCTGCCCTTTTTTAGCACATTGAACCGTTCTGACTTATGAACAACTACTTCTTATCATATGGCTTATAAGCCAGAAAATCAATTCTATTCTGTATGCTGGTCACCAAGCCTCTAATTCTCTAAAGAGAGAGAAGCATAGACAAAAGCAGCAACAAGAAATTGCACCATCTATTCACCTACCCAACAAACATTCGATTATCTGCTACATCTCAGGAACTATGTTAGTCTTTAGATACAAAGATAGATATGAAACACTCTTACCCTCCGAAAGTTTGCAGCCTGTGTTCTCTGTCTCACAAATTTTAGATCAATTTGTGTTAACTATCATCATCATCATCATTAGGTAGTGGGAATTTTAATTTCGAACAAGTAGCATGATCAACTTAGCTTTCTAAAAAATCACTCTCACAACAGTTTGTAGTGTGAGAAGATATAAAGTCATTGCCATATGTGGTATGAATGTATAATGTGCATACATGTGAGAATGAACTCATATAAACACACATATGCATACTTCAGAGCCTACAAAACAATATGCTATGTGTCCTCAATCCCTCTTAGATCTCATTGGCTCCCACTGTTTCCCTCTATCTCTCTATGCAGCTGCTTGGGCTTTCTTTCTATTCTGCAAACATGGAGAACCACCTCGCCCTCAAGATCTTTGCACTTGCTCTACCCTGACCTTGGACTATATGTTTTATTCTGGGGCCTGAGGACCCTGGCACTTGGTGCAACTAATTATTACTGAGGAAGGCACACACTGAACACATAGAGCAGGAGGGTGGATTAGCTTGGGGGCAGGTCGGAGGCAGGAAGATTGGTACGGCTCATGACAGTCCAGCTGTATGAGCTAGGGAAGGATTGGGGACGGTGAGAGGAGCTCTCACTCAGAAATAGTTATGAAACCAAGCCAGTGGTTTCCAGCATAGAATGGGTGGCAAGGAATAAGGAATCCAGATTGACTTTATGCTTCTGGGCTGGTCCCCTGGATAAACATTGGTTTCCATTCATCAAGACATGGAGAATAGAAAATGGGCAGGGGGGAATAATGAATTTCTTAGGAACATCTGGCTCCTAATTGAGTCCCGAGTCAAGTAGGTGGTTTTTGAGTTATGAGCATGTAGTTTATTGTTGAAGGTCAGGGTGTGGATGAGATTACTCCGCAGAACAGTATATGGAGGGGAAAAAAGGCCAAAGTCAGTACTGTAGGAAACACATTTAAAGATCTAGCAGAAGAGGTGGTGATTAAACTAGGTGGAAAGGTACCACTTTCTTCTCCACCTCATGGAATAATGGTGGGATGACAGATTTTTGCCACGTTCACTTCAGAGGAAACTGCATTTTTGCCTAGGAGAAGTGACTCAAAGGGAAGACCAAGGGTCAGAGGAAGGTCCCTACTTGTTCTCTCTGAAGAGAGAACTCATAGCTTTGTGGGTTTATGCATCTGATCAAGGCTTCTCTCTAATGGATCTCCATAGGTAGAATCATCCCCTTTTTTAGTTGAGCACATCCGGAGAACCACAAAGCTGTCTCTACCTGCTCATGCATACTTGATCCTGAACAAACTGAACTCAACACCAAACAGTTTGAACCAGGTGGTGTTACATATATTCCTGCAGAGAGATACACACACTCTCACACACAAACACACAGATTTGCACATATACAGATCTTGGAAATCCCAACAAAGAGTCAAGGATAATGACATCTAGAATGGTTTGGGGATTTGTGCCGTAACCACCACCCCCTCCCCCCACGGCCACACACATGGAGTCCGTGAGGTTTTCATCATCCTGGTTTACCACCACGGATACAATCTCTTAGAAAGACTTTGCATCTTCGTATTATGCCTCTTCATTTAAGGAATTCATAAATTACTTGTAAGTTTTTAAAGTTTTACACATAAATAACTCAGGTTTTAGGTCTGGCAGAAAGATCAGTAAATGGAAAATGTTGAGACACAGTGGGTCACAAGATAGCTTTTCTCCAAAGTAGGGAAAGCCCCTTAGCACTTTCCTCAGGGAGTATGACTGTGATGTTTTGGAGGCTTCCAGAACAAATATGTATTCTCTTCAGAGCAGGGAAGGTGAAGCAGAGAAAGCTCTTCCTTCTCTATGCCTCGTCTTTTCTCTTGTGCCTCAGGTCCCCTGGAGCATGTACACCTGTCTCTTCCCTTTGTCACCACGAAGAACAAAGAGGTCAACGCAACGGCAGTGCTGTGGCCCAGCCAAGTGGGCACCCTTACTTACGTGTGGTGGTACGGAAACAACACGGAGGTGGGTCAGCCTTCCATGCAGCATCTAGCCACAGCTCCGCTCAAACTGGCTGAAGGGAGAAAGGGAAGGAAAGGGCTTATGTAACTCAAGAGTCCAGGGGTAGTCCTAGCTTCGGGCACAGCGGGCTCATAGTGCTCCAATAATCTCATCAGTGTGTTCCCTCTGTCCCTCTGTCTCTCTCTCACCACTCCACCCCTGCCCCTCACCTGTGCCTTCCTCCATGTTACCTTCTTCTCCAACTGCCCTTCCCTTTGCAAAGACATTAGCAGGAGCCCGAGCTTTATATTCTCACAGCTAAGCAGAGAAAATGAGCAGAAGTCCCAGGATGGAGTATCATTGACCAAGCCTTCCCAGTGCTTGGGGTAGAAAGAGAGGTGTTGAAGTCAGCCTCCTTGGAACCACATGGACCAAGAGAAGGGGGAAAATGCCCCCCCAAAAAACAGTAGATACCAGACAGTCAAAAGCAACAAATACTTATTACAGCCCGGCCCCCAGGCCCCCTGAATCGGACGTGGTCGCTCCTTTCTCTCAGCTTTACCCTTTCTCTTTTCCCAAAACATGCCCTGCGATCAAAAGTCAGCAGCAACTTTAAAAGTAGCAGAGACCTTAAACCTCATTTACTCTAAGGCCTTCATTTTACAGATGATAAAGTCAGGAGGACACACGTGAAGGGCTTTCCTCCCGCCTCGTTCAGCTGCTTCACGTGGAGGCCGGATCCAAGGCCTTCCCATGCCCACATGTATTTTCCTTCCCCTGATGCCAGGCTGCCAGGTCCGTTTTGAACTTCCTCCATTCTCAGAGATTACAGTTTGCTTCCAAATGGCAGTTAAGGCAGTCCGGGCGAAGGCCTCCCCAAAGGGCACTGGCATGAGCTGCTCAGGATGAGAAAGCTTCGTCTTCCTCAGCAGAACCGCTGTTTGCACTTGGTGGTTTTGCTCTTCAAATAGAGTGTATCTTATTCTGACGCCAATCTTTTTCTACCCCAGAGCTGAACATTGGCTTTAACTGGAGTCATGATTTTTGCACAGGCCCAGGGAGGAAACCTCCCCTGACCCCAGACCTGCTACATGCCTGGCAGGGGAAGGAAATGCTCACCTCTACTGCTAATTTAACTCCTCTGAAAAGAAGCTTTTTTTAATTTCTTCTGAAACTCTGCAGGTAAATGTGGCCTAAATTGGGCCCACTACCCACAGTGGCAGAGGGGAAATCTAAGTTATTTGCCTAAAAGCTCGTGCTAGAAGATGAATGTACTAAACTTTTTTCTATGTCTCCTTTTTTTGTTTGTTTTTTTTGTTTTTTAACCTGACAGCAGAAAACCAAATTCTCAACAGATTACATTGAGTAGGCTTCTTATGCTGGGCGTTGGTCTTCCCTCTGCTATACAGGGAGTTGGTTACATGAATTTAGATTTTTTAATTAATTAAGAAAAGACAGGAAAGAAATGTTTGTGCAGAATGAATTGAGGGAGGTCATTAGGCTAATCATCTTTTCCTCCAGGACCCCGGCGTCCGATTCTATCACAGGCACGACTCCAAATTGTATTTTTTTTTCAGTCCTCAAACCACTATCCAATTAGTACTTGTTTCCATAGCAGCTACTTCCAGAAACAGCTGATAGGGCTTCTTAGAGGAACCAAGCCAAACAAGGCCACTCCAGTCTAACGAGGACAGTTTTGGTGTCCATGGTTGCTGTGTTCCATCGGAATATTCTATGAATCGTACCCCTGGTGATGACCAACTGGAAGCTTAGAGATTTTCAGTGACTGCTGCCTACATCTGGATTAACATGAGCTGCCTGTGTGGGTCCAATCTGAGTATTTCTTTGTATTAAGAGACCTGCCTGTTACGAGTAGGTTGCAGGTAGAGAGATCTGTCCCGTCAGCAAGCAAGACCTATCCATCTCCCCAGCCCTGAATCAGGATGACACCAGAAGAGAGGTGTCCTAGTCACAGGGAATGGGCAGAGTCGCTTGGGGTCATGGCTCTAATAACGCTTTTCTGGCCCGGACTGGAGATGACGGGCAAGCAGATGGAGCCAGTTGCATGGGGCACCCCGGGAAGAGCCTGTGCTGATTTAAGTGGCTGGTTGGTGGCTCGGAGCTCACGGCTGTCTCATCGGTGTCTGGCCAGCTGTCCCCTCACTCTGTGCCCTCCCCTGTTTCAGCCTCTGATCACCTTGGAGGGAAGCATATCATTCAAGTTTACTTCGGAAGGGATGAACACCATCACAGTGCAGGTCTCAGCTGGGAACGCCATCCTGCAAGACACGAAGACCATCGCGGTGTATGGTGAGTGCCTGTGTGCATGGGCCCCTGGCTGGCCCCACGCTTAGGGCGGTAGGGTGCTTGTAGGCTACCAGAGACCACCAGGCCTCCACCCAGAGAACAGAGGCTGGTGGTGGAGAAAGAGCTGAGTCAGGTCTGGTCTCCTCCCTTGGGGGAAATGTGATTTCACCAGCAAAGTTATGGCCCCAAGACCCCCAGAGCCTTTATTGGTTTGTGTTCTGAAATGGCTCTTCTACTCTCACTCACCTGAAGTGGGATAGAATGAGCTTCATTACACGTAAAGCTGATTCATTCCATTTGGTATTTTGGCAGTGTTTGAATAACAAAAACCCATTAGAAAATAGTTAATATTGAGGCTATTTTAAAATTCAACTTTAAGAGTCTTGATTATTAAGAACAATATACCAATATCTATATATTCTGAAAATCTCTCCCTCAAATATGTATCATCAAAAAAAAAAACCAAAAACAAAAACCGACTCTGCTGGATGAAAAGCGATGAAGGGCCACACAAGCAGATGTCTCGTATCATCCTAGATTGGATATTAGTTTGAACAAACAGCTGTACAGAACAATCTTCTAATTGGTTGGGAAGTTGAATATAGTCAGTATTGCATGGAGTGAAAGTTTACTGAAGTGGAAAGGTAGGATCACTGACTGAAAATGCGGGATTAAAAACAGTTTATACAAATTGATCTCATTTTGGTAATTTTTGTCTGCAGAGAAAGATAGGTATGCACTGAGTGTTATTAGTGGATGATAAAAATGTAAAGTGTATTTATTGCTCATATCAAAGTGGTACATATGCATCATGGAAAGTTAAAATTTAAAACAACAAGAATTTAAAAGAAGTTAGGAAAGGTAAATGCTGTGCAGAGACAGAGCAAAAGGGAGGGATGAAAGGAGGAAGAGATAGAGACAGAGAGAGACAGAGAGAAACTAGCTAGTGGTCCAAATAATATCAATTGCCCCAGTCCCAGAATTATTTGGTTCTGATGCAGATTCTGCTTTTCATTGCTCATCTTGCCAACTGGACCTTCAAATTCAAAAAGTAATTTGTAAGGAACTTTGAACAAGTCTGAGTACACTATTCTTCGAATGCCCTATGAATCGTATTAGATTCATAATGTTTCCTCCCTCCTCCCCTCCCCTGCCCACTGCCCCCCACCCCCAACCGCCTGCAAGAGGCTTGAGAAGTCCAAACAGTAACTGAAAGCAAACCAGGGCTGTGGTTTTCCTAACAAGGTCCCGTCAATGAGGAGACCTCTCAGCCAGGTGGACAAAATGGAGGAGAGCTTCTGCTTCTTTTTCCTTCTGCATCTCCTTTCTGTACTCTGGGAATGCACTGAATCCTCACAACAACCCTAGCAAAGGGTAGGTGATGTTATTACTCTTGTTCCTTCAGCAGGGCAGGTAACTTGCCCCAGCTTATATGTGGCTGAGCTGGGCTTCTAACCCAGCCTATCTAGACCCAGGGCCCATGCTCTGTAATGACCCCACTAACCAGTTCTCATGGCTGTTCCATGTGAGGCTCTCTCTCTCCTCTCTCTCCTCTCTCTCCTTCCTGGCTGTCATGGGCATCACGACCCATGACACCCCACATGTGTCCTCTTGGTTAAGCCAATCAGCAGCCTCATCAAAACCATGGAGAGACTGTTAAACCTAGAAGGTCTTTGGGCTTATGTGGCCCATCCCATCATCTCCCAAATAGGAAATTGTAGCTCAGAAGTGGGAAATCTCTGGTTTCAAGTCATCCTGCTCTTCAGTGACAGCTCCAGTAATAATAATAAACAGCGATGGTAGTGATAGAAATTAACATTGACAAAGCCCTTACTAGGATCTCTTCTAAGCACTTGATAAATATATTTCCTTGAATCCTCTGAGCAGACTTATGAGAAATATGCTATTTTTACTCCTATTTTGCAAATGAGAAAATATGAAATAACTATAAGAAACAGAGCCTAGGAATTGAATCCAGAAGGAATGTCTCTAACCACCTCGCACTCCCTCGCCAGGCTTACCTATTCCTCTTCTAAAATGTCTTGAACAGTGTCATCCAAGAGTGGATCACTCTCCATCCAGTGAGTTACCTTCACTAAAAACGGTCTCTTCATCCAAAGCTTGAGCAAGGAAGTGGTCTTCCCTCCCCTAACCAAATTTCTGAGCAAACATCCTTAATTCGTCTTCAGTTAGATGAAGCGTCAGTTTCATATATATCACTAGAACATTTTAATGACACGCGTGACCTATTAAAGACAAATTATATCACACGGAGTTCAACGGGCAAGATTGAACTCAAATGAAACAAAAGTTGAATATTTTTAAACCCTGGGATGACCTAATGGAAAAGTACTGGAGGAATTTGGGGGTGAGGGGATTATCAATGTGATTAGACCATCCGTGTTTGTTAATTGTGCTTCTGGAAATTAGGCTCCTACCCTCCAGGAGACAGAGGGCCTTTCTTCCTTCCTCCATTTCTTTCCTTTTCTTTCCTTGCTCTCATAGTATACATGGCAATAGTATATCGATCTTATTCTTTTATTGAGATACAGTCGACCTACAACATTGTATTAGTCTCAGGTGTACAACATAATGATTCAGTGTTTGCATATATTGTGAAATGATCACCACAAATCTAGTGACCCTCCAGCTCTGTATGTAGTTACAATTCTTTTTTCCCTTGTGATGAGAACTTTTAAGATCTACTCTCTTAAGAATTTTCAAACTTACAGTACAGTATTAATAATTATAGTCACCATGCTGTGACTTACTTATTTTATATCTAGAAGTCTGTACCTTTGGACCCTTTCACCCATTTTGCCTACCTTCCAACCCCTGCCTCTAGCAACCACCAATCCTCTGTATCTGAGGTTTTGCTTTTTATTTTGTTTTTGGATTCCACATATAAGTGAGATCCACATATAAGTGAGATCATACAGTCTGACATACTCCACTTAGCACAAGTCCCTTAGCGTACCTCCATGCTGTCACCAATGGCAGGATTTCTTTCTTTTATGGCTAAATAATATTCCATTGTATGTCTATACCACACTTTCTTTATCCATTCATCTGTCTATGGACAATTAGGTCATTTCCATATCTTGGCTATTGTGAATAATGCAGCAGTGAACGTGGGGAGGCAGATACCTCTTCAAGTTAGTATTTTTGTTTCTTTCTAGTAAATACGCAGAAGGGGAGTTCCTAGATGATATGGTAGTTCTATTTTTAATTTTTTGAGGAACCTCCGTACTCTTTTTCTATCTTTCTTGATGGTTACATTTCAAAGAGATGCCTCCCAGGTTCCTGCGAGACACATTCCTGGGTTGGAGAAGGTGCGTATCTCAGAAGAGCAGAGAAGGAATTTACAATTGCAGGTTTTCTAAAGTAAATGCTCTAAGTAAAGAGACATCAGAGACCTGCAGTCAGGAAGAAACTTGTCTAAAATTTAGTTAAGCTGAGGGGAACAGTAAGGCCCTCATGGTCAGACTGCAGGAAGCATTATATTTGGGAAATTGACAGGGGAAAAACTGTCCACCCAAAGCCACGAAATAAACTGCAGTAAAGAAAATCTAGTTAATCTAGTTTGCACTGTTTTCCTTAATTTGCTTCAGGGCACAGGTTTGCTTTTAAATACAAAAAAGAAAATGTAAATGTGTAGAATTCATCTGCATCAACAGCTGCAAATACACATACACACACACACACAAATACAGTTGGCCCTTGAGTAACACAGGTTTGAAATGCAAGGGTCCGCTTATACATGGATTTTTTTGTACTGTACATTTACAGTACAGGACTATAACTGTATTTTCTCTTATGATTTTGTTAATAACATTTTCTTTTCTCTAGTTTTACTTTATTGTAAGAATACTGTATATGAAAACTAACATACAAAATATGTGTTAATTGACTCTGTTATCAGTAAGTCTCCTGGTCCACAGTATGCTATTAGTGGTTAAGCTTTTGGGGAGTCAAAAATTAAATATGGGTTTTCAACTACCAGGGTGAGGGATGGCATCCTAAACTACACATGGTTCAAAGCTCAACTGTGTGTGTGTCTGTGTGTGTCTGTGTGTGTTTATTACTGGTATTTACCTTTTTTAGTGCTCCCACATGCACCTGTTTGTTGAGTAAACTTAAGTATAACACTCCTGTGTCCTGCTACTGAGCTTGCTAAGTTATTACAGAGAGAGCCACATTATTTTTCTATTTGTGTCTTTTTATTAAGATAAACAGCTTCCCTTGTAGATGAAGTTTCTACAGTTGGGTAAGGGGTTCAGGGAAAGTGAAAATGACATCAATTTATATCTTTAAAGTGAAAAGTTAGGACTCAGTGGCTGATTCCTTGGGTACTCCCATTTACCATGTTACTAATTAAGGTGAATTTCATTATTCTACATCAGAACTGAAGTGATGTTCACATAGGTGACCAGTGTCTCATAAAATAGTCAAGCTGTGAAAAATACATCTTTGAAATAGGCTGACTGCCATAATACACCCCCTGTAATTTAAGAGTCTTCAAACCCTGCGTCTGATAAGTCTTTAGCATTGTTAGGAAATGTGCAAGTGGGCTTTTATGTCTCCTGAATGTATAATCAGCATTACGGATATCACTGAGCCCCTACTGAAACATGAAGACATGCTTTAAACAAGAAAGAAATGTTTGTTGAATAAGTAAATGCATAAATTACAGAGAGCCTCCAGTGTTATGTATTTATTTATTTAACAAATTTATTAAATGACTAGCTAGTAATTGAAAACCTACCATTTGCTGGGTACCATCTCACGGGGCCAGGAACACGACCTTCCTGTCCTCATTGACCTTATGTCTCAGTGTGGGAGACAGACAGTAAAAACAAAAGAATTTAAGTGGCAAGGAGTGCGAAGATGACAAATAGGGTCATATGATGAAGGGTATCTGAGGTAGCAGAAAGGAGGGTAACTCAGTTTGCTAGTGGCCGAGTTTCTCCTGGGAGAGACTGATGGGTGATGAGAAGGAGCCGACTGTGCCATATCTGGAGAGTGGAATGTGCTCATGAGGGAAGGAGCATGGCAGCCCGGAGGGGTCCTGGAGCACAGAGGAGCATGGAGTAGGCAGCAGGGAAATTCGGCCCGGGGTTCTATGGGATGATGAAGGCCGTGGTAAAGAAGCTGATTTTTTTTTTTTTTTTTTTTTTTTTTTTTTTCTAAAAGCCACTAGCAGGTGTTAGGGTGGTGACATGACCCGACTTGTCCGGGACTGAGTTCCCCAGGGCTGGGCTCTGAAACCCATCACTGTCTTGGGCCAAGGCCACGCCTCTCAGGTGCTGACCACAGCCACTGACCGAATGTGACAGGCATATGGAGGCAGACTCATCCCTGGCACACAGGGGACTCCTCCATCACTGCCATGAGTCAAGGACTCCCTGACAGTCCCGCCGGACCTTCCCCACGCTTCAGGGCGGTCACCAAGCCTCCCTCCCTTCCACAGGTGTCACATATGCATCTCAGTGCTGCAGTGCTCCCTTGCTCCTCAGCCTCCCTGTCTTCTCCTCCTAACACCCTTGCTTTTGCAATCCCATCCTACTTTCGGGAGGACCAAGATGAACTCAGAGGCTGCAAAGACAATTAACAAATTCTTTGAGTTAAGGAGTTTAAAATTCCATGAAGTAAAACTTCCATACAAGCAAAACATAGCAACAGAATGACTCTAGTAATAATTATAATCATGTAATCAAATAATAATTATAAAATCATATAATGATAATGGGAATGTGTGCAAGACACAGTAGTGCCATGGAGAGAGAGTGTTGAACCATGGCGGGGGAGAGTATGCCGTCGCTAAGTGCTCGAACTAGAGCTTGAACGCTGTGTGTGTGGCAGAGAGAAGGGATGCGCATTCTGTGGGAGGGACAGTGTGTGCAGAGGCCCAGGGTCAGAAGCCTGCGGTGCATCCAGGGCACTCCGGGGCTCTGGTGTCCTCGAGGGCTCAGTATAGAACCGGGACCGGTGGGCAGAGGCTGCAGAGCGAGGCATGGGCCAGACCTACGGCTCTGGTTTAGAAAATGAGGGCTGGGAGAGACAGTAGATTTCAGATGGAATAGCAGATTTGTCTTCTAGAAGGCTGTCTTTGGCGAGTGGGGAGGAAAAGGGCCCTTTGTCAAGGCTTTGCATGCAATATGTAACACACTTTCGAGGAACCTATTGGACTTTGCGTAATCCCCCTACTGTTGTATCCCCAGAGGAATTCCGATCCCTTCGCCTGTCCTTCTCTCCGAACCTGGATGACTACAACCCTGATATCCCTGAGTGGAGGAGGGACATCAGCCGAGTCATCAAAAAATCCCTGGTGGAAGTGAGTGCAGACAGTTCCTTCTCTCGCCGAAGCACATTCTCTCTCTGTCCTCCAGGAGCTGCACGGGGAGGGACCCTTGGGCCAAGAGTGGCCAGGAAATAGCTGGAGCCCATGGGAGGTCTGCTGGCCACCTGCTGTCTGCACCGCTGATCCCCACATGGGCAGGCACAGCGTAGGTGCTCTGGGTGGGGTGATGAAACTGGGAGCAAACACACGGTCCTTGAGCCTCACGAAACTCTTCTTCCACTCAGAGGAGAAACACGTGGAAATTTGTGACCGTCCTCTTCATACGGCAGGGTTCGTGCTCAGGTCACTAGCAAGTGCAAAATCAGCCACCGTGCCCAATACCGAAGGGGCACGGCGAGAATGCAGTTCACGAGAGCAGCCCTGGGCTCCAGCCTCGCAGGCGTGAGCACTCAGCACGTGATGATCAGTCCTCTCTGTCCCTGTTCTTTCAAAGGCATGTCTCTGCTGCTCACAGCCCCAAGAGGAAGGGATTATTGCAGGCAAAGCAACTGAGGTTCAGAGAGGTTAAATAACTTGCTTAGGTCTCACAGCTGGTGAGTGATGAAGGTAGTGAATTGAAGCAAAAGGTCTGAGTCCAGGGTCTGGGTTTGTACGTGTGAAACACGGCCCCCTGTGGTTTCAGGGAGAACAGCAAGGTGGTGAGGTTTATCCCTGTCTGAGGAAGTATCACTGACAGTTTGAGAAAACACTTTTTTTTAGGCACATCACCCCCTGCAAACATACAATTTCATGAGTGAACAGAGGAATGGAATATCTGCTCGTGGAGCTGCTCGGATTTATTGTACAAACCCAGAAAATCAGAGATGAGCTCCCTCTCCCCAGGGCATCTTCTTAGCCTAACAGGAAAATCCGTGTAGGGTGTTTTATACATTGTCTCCGGGACCCAGCACATGATGCCTTGTGACACAAAGTGCTGATGGGATAAAGGCATTCAGAAAACAGATCTCACATCCAGCCTGTTGGCAAAGGGCTGGCCTTCCCCATACTCAGGCCGTTATCTGTGTTGATATTGATTTAGCACTTACAGTACTCCCATACTCTTCTCAGTGCTTTGCATTTTTTAGCACATTTAATCACAAAAGAAGTAGCGTATTATGTAGCTACTATAATCATTCCCATTTTACAGATGAGGAAACTGAACATAGATAGAGACTTAAGGTGCTCTGGCCACGGCCACACTGTTAAAAGTGAAGCTCTGGAGTCAGACTGCCCTTGTGGTTTCCTAACCTCTCCATTCTACGGCCATCCTTTGCTTTCTCCCGTGGAAAAACAGGGATACATGGAACAGTGGGGTGGAGAATGCTGTCTTCATGCACCTCTGCTGCATAAATGCCACCTTACCTTTGTCTTCATGACTCAGCGTCCACGACTGCCGTGTGGCTAAACATTAGGGCCACCAGGGGGCGCATCAACTAGCCCCCAGGCCTCGCTGGAATAGATCCTTCTGCCCTTGGAACTGTTTGTCCCTGGTGTGACTATGGGTTTCTCTCCTCTGCTGTCCAAGAGTGAGGACTTACACCCCTCAATGAGTCCACATCCCCCTCCCTTCCACCTGTAGTGTTCTAGGGATCTATGACCCTATAGACCTCCCAGGTAGCTGCCCGATTCCCCCAGGTGATTTATCAACCAAGCATTAGCCCTGCAGTGACCAATCTTCCAGGCATCATTCTCTTCACATTGATAGTCTAGGGATCACATCCCCTGGGCCTCTACCTTTCCACCAGCTGTCCAGAAGGCTAGAAATTACTGCTCATCAATATTTCCAGGCTGCCGCATAGCATAATCAGCTAAATGCAGAATAAACCGTTTGGCTCCACATCTCTCAGGACAGGGTGTGATAGGGTGGAGGGGTCGATCCCTTACAGTTTCAAGGCTCCTTGTTTACCCCATCTCAGGAGGCAGCTGACCCGCCCCTGGTTCCTCGAAACCCACCCTGTCTTTGAGATGAGTAGTTACACTTGACTACTTCCTTAAGCCCTGAGGTACCTACTGTCAAGCGGACTCAAATAAACCCTACAAGAGGTACAACTTGAGGTCAATATATTTGCAGTTTTCTTCCTTTTTACTGTGTAACAGAATGGGATATAAAAGCAGTTACCTTTACCTCATCAAATGGGGTTTTTCTATTGAATTTCACAATGAAATCTTTAATCAGATATCATTCAATCAACATTTTCATACATAATGAGGATGATTCAGATATAATCTCTGAGTTTAAAATCTGGGAGGGCCATAAAACAGTACGTTAGCTGTGACCCGGGCTACTGAGTGCTAAGTATCAGGCGAAGGGAGGCTGAAGAAGGGCTTCATGGTCAGACCCAAGTTCCAAGCTCAGCATCCCCATGCACCACCTAGATGGCCTTAAGCCACTGTTGAACCTTCTTGCATCTGCCATCTGTCCCGCAGAAAGAGAGATGCTGCACCCACCTCCCGCAGGGAGAAATCACTGCCTTAGCCCCTGGAAGTGCCATGGACGCAGGCTCCAGCTGCCTTACCCCGTGTCATGTCCCTTTCCATGAGGCTCACGTCCTGCCTGCCTGCTTGCCCACCCCACCCACCATGTCTTCCTGCCGCCCTACTGCCCGCGAGTACTCCATGCATCCTTACCACCTTCTCCTGTAGAACTTACGTGAGCTTCTGTCTCTCCCTCAGGCCACCGGGGTCCCAGGCCAGCACATCCTGGTGGCGGTGCTCCCTGGCTTACCCACCGCCGCTGAGCTCTTTGTCTTGCCCTATCAGGATCCGACTGGAGAAAACAAACGGTCGGCTGAGGACCTAGAGCAGGTGAGTCCCCCAGGTGATACTCAGCTTCCACAGAAGTCTGAGCCACACCCCCGCTGGTACCAGACCCCCCAGCATGGCAGCTCTGAGGGATCCCAGCTTGAGGGTGAGGGCGCTGGCTGTTTGTGGTCTTCTGTTTCTCACCCATAATCTGCGGATCCTAACTACAGCTTCACCGCCAAACACGCGCAAGCATGGGCATTGCAGGTATTAGCTGACCTCCTCAGAATGTACCTCCACGCTGTAGAACGGAGGGCTTACGGTGAATTAGATCAATCTATGGGGCAAACTGTCCAAGATAGTAAGTGGGGAAAAAGCATGTGGCTGAATAATACATGGAAGTTGAACCCATTTATTCCTTTTCTGACTTTCATCACAAGAATGTCATTAGAATCAAATGATATGCGATGCATGATACTGTTTTTAAAAGGTATGACTTTTATACATATCATAAATCCTCTGTATCACCACCATGCTAAGATGATCTGATTTGTGTTTCTAATAAATGAAGTAATACTGGCTCCAGACCACCTTTGCTGGCTGTGTGGGGTCCATCTTTTCTTCATGTCTACCACCTTCTGGAGTAATAGATTCTGTGTGTGTGTGTGTGTGTGTGTCCTGCCCCCTTCCATCTCTGTTATCCCCCTCTCCTCCTTTTAACTTCAAAGGAGTCTTTAATCTTGTGTAGTGAGAATGATTATTATATTGTTCTACTTTCTCTTCCTCTTCTTCCCATTTTCCTTCCCCTTTCCCTTTTTCTTCATCATCGTTCAGTTAAAATCATCAGTCTTGGTCTGGTTACCCCATCAGAAACTGCATGATTTTGGTTTCTCAGTGCTTTCTGGCAGAAAGATTAAAAATAGGATTCTTCTCAGACTCTGAATAAATATTGGCTTTTTCCCCTCCAGTACGTGGAGTTTTTCACTTTGCTTAGAATGAGTCTGTAATCTAGTCACATGATCTCTCGTCTTTGAAGATGGCTTGAGAACCTCCTATGACAGCCTTATTAACAACAACCCCGAATTACAGCATGGCCCACCTCCTAGTACACACGTTCCTTTCAACTGCACTTTCTCACTTGGCAGAAGGCTCACCTCTGTAATTTTCTCCATGTGCAAGTAATGAAGAACAAACCTGTCCTGAAAAGCCCTGTTGAACTCCATCTCCTAGTGAACTGCGATTGAAGAGCCCACAGCAGGTGGACAGCAGTCCATTGGATTTGCATCTGACTCCACCCGGCCCTGGCACTCAGCTTCCCATTATTTTCCACAAATTATTATCTGCACCTGCAACTTTGTGGGAGAACGAAATGGAAGGCTTCTTATCCCAGCACTGCTGAGAACCTGCAGGGGAGGTAGATGAGTATCTAAGGCTTGAGGTATGAGCATGTGCAGTCATTCTTCCTCTGAAAATCGTATCAGTCTTCCATGAAATCCAGATCATAACCTTTTCAAGTATGGAAGAGAGTCCACACTTAGAGCCAGCCAATTTCCAAGGCATCACATCATCTGGGCATCCCTGTTTCTCATGCTTTCCATTTTTTTTTCCCTAAAAGTATCATATTTTTTAGATGTTTTCTTGAGAAATGTGGGAAGAAGAGGGGTATGTTCTGTAAAGTTTCTTTTGCTTGTGTAAGAATGTATCTTGTTTTGACTCTTTTCTCTGGAGCTCTTGTTTCCCTTCATTCTCTCTCATCTGACTACCCCCTACTCAACATTCTGAGAGTTGAGTAACTGTCTCTGAGGCCGCCGGGTGTCACTGATGAGCCATTGAGTCAAGTTTGAAGGCTGTGTGACTTAGCATTTGGCACACATTGTAGGGAGAACAGCCATTTCATTAGAAAGAACACAGGAGTGGGGCACCTGGGTGGCTCACTCAGTTAAGGGTCTGACTTCAGCTCAGATCATGATCTCAGTGTCCTGGGATGGAGCCCCACATCAGGCCCCACATTCAGTGGGGCATCTGCTTCTCTCTTTCCGTTTGCCCCCCCTCCCACTTGTGCCCTCTCTCTCTCTCTCAAATAAATAAATAAAATCTTAAATAAGAACACAGGAATGGAGAAATAAAAACCAAATTTCTAGTTTTAGCTCTAATATCCATTGTATCATTTATAGATAAAGTAAGTTAGGACTAGGAAAGTCATGTAAGTCAGCCAAACTGAGGCAATCTATAATACCCATTTCATAGGGCAAGAGAACATTCAAGAAATGACATGCAAAGTACTTGGCTCCTAGTAAATGCTCAGCAAGTGGTACATAGATTCTGGATACATTTGTGGCAATCTCGAGATAGGAAGAGGATATATGGAAACGCAAAAGGGAAGTTTAAGCTTGTGAAAGAGACTATTTGGTATAGTCAAGGGCACATATTGGAAGCAAGAGGCTGGCAGGAGTAAGAAGAAGATGACTGTATGAAATTATACAAAATCGAGAAGAGAACGAGAACAGTAAGAAACAGAAGGGATGTGCATGAGTTGACTACACAGGAGTGAGGGAGCCCCATCTGAGTTTTCATGTGGATTTGCAGCATGAAGGAAAACAAGCTACCAGGCTAGCATTGTACGTCTGTTTAAGGAAATTGCAAGTGCATCCACCTTATCTAGGACTCTAACCAAACAAATGCCAAACTAGGCACATAAGAAATGCGTGTCTTTGTCGTGGCGAATATTCTTACCCTGATTTAAAACGTGCAGTAATGAAATCAACATATAAAACTGAGCCTCGTGTCAAGATATTGTGAAACGGGCTGCCACTGGAAACCTGTAGTTTTCAATGAAAGAGGGTTCTTTGACCCTTCTCGCTGACTCAGTCCTTTTAAAGTGAGGGAATTGATGCCCCAACACGAAGGAGTGACTTGCTTGAGGTGACATAGCTCTTCGAGACAATGAGATGCTAGTTGTGTTTCTTCGAGGAACTCAAGCCTGTGGCCCCCACTCCGCCCTGCTGCAGACGTGGATTGGATGCCACTTTGCTTCCGTGGGCCTGAAAGTACCCAAGGCTGTTACACCAGGAAATGAGTGAGAAATGCATTGTTTTGTCTTGAGTTTTTGTACCTTTTTTTTTTCTTTTAGTTTCTGATGCAACTGAGAGAGAGCCAACTCAAACCAGTTTAAGCAAAAACAGTGAATCTACGAGCTTATTTAATGGGGAGATCCAAGGTTACAGTTCAAGCATGGATTCATTCAGTGAATTCAGAGCCACTCAAAAATGCCACGAAACACCCCCCTCTCTCCCTCTTTCTCCGTCTCTTTTCTTTGTTACCCCATGGGGAAATCTGCCTGAGAATGAAGCCAGCAGGCAGGAAGGCGAGGATGGCCACCAGAGGCCCGGGCTTCTGTTTAGTCAGCCCGTCAGCCCCATCGGAAAAGCAGTGTCTGTCTCCCGAGAGCACCGCGAGAGCTCCAGGTGGACAGTTCTCACTGGCCCGACCTGGGCGAAGTGGACATCTCTTCCCTCATCCTTGTAGTCAGAGGGACGGTGTGCTGGTCCCAACAACTTAGGTGTTTTACATGCCGCCTGGATCAGGGGCTCAGGAAGCCTCTCCAGCATCAAGTGGACAGAGAATGGGGAAGGACATGGTTCCTCAAGGAAAATGGGGAGAGAGAAGTAACACCAGGCAGACAAAAGCAGCTGACTGTCTTTGTAATAAATTACACAGAAATTTTAAAGGAATGCAGAGCAGAAGCAAACAACAGAAGGAAATGCTCTCCACCACGTGCCCCGGCCCCTGCCCTCCCCGAGGTCTGCACTCCAAATCCCAGATGGAACTTGGGAAGGGCTGACCTTATCCTGGTGCTCTGGCTCCTTTCTTGTAAGCGTACCACACAGAACCCCCAGCAGGGGAAGAAGTGGGACCCTGGCTAGACGGGCCCGGGAAACTGCAAGGGTGAGGCCCCAGCAAAGGGCTCTTGGCTCTTCTCCCTTAGCTTCCCCAGGGGAGCAGCCACGCTGGCTCAGATCAAGCTATCTTGTCTGTGAAATAAATTGAAAATTCCTCACAGTGAGAAGTACTTGACCCTGTTATCAGGCTAACGTGCACAGGGTTAATCAAGTGACCTCTGTCTGGGAGGGTTCCACCAGTCTTTATTTCAGATCTCTGGGGAGTGAGAAAAGGCTCACTTGCCCTTAACTGGCCTCATCAGGGATAGCACATCCTGCTGCCCCAACTGCTCAGGTCTGGAGCAACGCCAGCCCCCCCCCCCCCCCCCCCGGCCTATACTCCCTTGCTTCTCTCAGAGTCCTCAGAGGGGAGCAGATGTATATCTGGCTCTCCTGGAGGGAGGAAAGACCACCATGTTCTATCGAGAGTCTTTGTGACACTGTGCTGGAGAGATAGGGAGCCTACCTGTTGTCCTGCAGAATCCTTAAAGGGCATGAAAACATTTAAAAAGAAACAAAAAGATTATGGAAAAAATGTCAACTACCGTCACTGAATTTCCTCCTTGGCTGTTTTTATTACCATATACCTTTGACCGATGGAGAATACAAAATCCAGAGAAAGGAAAGGAGCCTCTGAAAATGGAACCATCTATTCGCAGCATTTTAAGGAAGTAAAGATTCATTATGAACTATAATTGATAATCTCAAACTATTACCCACATAATCTACCCTGTCTGGATTTTTTAACATGGGGAGTTGGATTATACAAGTACCTGGAGTTCACAAGGAAGATCATTAAAGCAGGAAACTATAATTGAAAGGTGATTAGGTAAGAGTTGTACTGGAAGGGATATGGCCAAGGGAGACAAATTTAGAGCTGGTGATGGGGAATACCGGGAAGGAGATATGTATAGCCAATGTGTTTCTTCATTATATCACCCAGGAAACTTCTCAGGCACTTTAATCAAGATGATTCTTTTGTGCTAAGAAAGAAGGGAATCGGGTAAGCTAGTGTTAGCTAGAATTAGTGTTTGGTTCTGTTGCCCTCCCCATGATTTTATCCAAAAAATTATGTTGTATGAATTGGGAAAGCTCTTCCTGTGTTGAATCCAAAAGGAAGATTCTTCAACTGCTATTTCAAAAGACCTTAATAATTTAACAGGATCAGGAATGACCTGGTGGGTCAGCTCCAAGATCATTACAGGCAAGTATCTCTGAACATGGCACCAGAATGCTATTTATGTTCAGTAGGGTTTGCATTCCTCCTGCCAACTTCAGAGATAAACGTTAGTATTTTGGCCCAGTGCAGCTTTATCATTGATAAATCTGCCAAAGACCATTGCACATCTATAGTTTTTACCTTGTACCACTTCTTTGGCTTATATGTTTCATAAATTTACCAACTGCTCTGTTCTTAAATTCTTTCTTTCATGTTTCAATATTTGACGCTTTTCATTCTTATAATCTGAGAGTGTGTTTTCTCCTATTGGTTTCATTAAAGATTGTTTCAGCATTAAATGTATTCTTTGTGTGGCAACCGTCACTGCTGTTGACTATTTCCAGCTCACTTCCTTCTGGATACACGGTAGGCTGGTACCGTGTGCTTCTTCTGTGGGCAGAACCATGCGACTGATTCTGGCCAATGAGCTGGGAGCAGAACTGATTTGTTTCCTTGTAAGCAGAAGTATTCAAATACCAGTTGTAGACCCTTGAGGGCTCCTTTTCCCCTCCTGTGGTTCTGTGGACAGAAACATTTGGGGGGGCCAGTTCTACCAGCCTGTGTGACCATAATGAACAAAGCATCACTGTCCGCCTGCATTGGGTATGAAGTGGGAGCCAGAAATATATCTTCACTGTTGGAAACGTCTGAGCCTTTAACCCTGTTACCCCAGCCTAACCTAGCCTGTTCTGACTGCTGTACTTAAATTTTATATTTTGTGAAGAAGATACAGAAGAGAATTGGTGTTTTCCCCTATAGCAGGTCCCTCCCACTATGCCGTGCTGATGGGAGCTTTCCAAGTGTTTTTCTTGTGTCCCCACTGTGTTTTTAACTGGTACTTGAAGGCAAGTGTGGGTTGCACTGGAATTCCAGGCCGAGTCCACCAATGGGCAGATACCAAGAATAATGTGTTGTTTCTTTGGTCATGATTATTTAGGAAGAGAATAGAAAATGGACTGTGTGGGAGAGCAGCAGGAGAGGGATAACAGCACAAAGGGTACGTGCAGTTTGCTAAGACAACACACTTTCACTGGACAGAGAAAGAAAAATAAATATATTGAACTGGCTCCAACAAGTTCAGCGTCCCAGCAGTCACCATTACTCCACTTAGTCTCTATCATGCAAGGTTTTGTCCTTCCCATTTAGTCTGCAGCCACCAGCCCTACAGATTCCAGTTTATTCCACTCCTTTCATAGCCAAAGTCTCTCCCGATCAGTACAAATTATATTGACTGGTGAGCAGAATGTGGCGGTCCAGGGGAGAGGGTTGGCAGTTGCCTGTTGGCACAGCTCGTACTGAGCAGCTGACCTGGGCCTGGTGTTACAAGTGGGCCTCACAGATGAATAAGAGGTGGCAGCATAATTAATGAAATGCTGCAGTGGATTTTTTTTTTTTTTTTTTAATTTCCTAAACCTGCTCAGCCAGCCCTCTTCCCATATATCTCTTGCTCTCTCTTTTTGTCAGCTGGTTCAAGGAAAATGTTTTTAATGAAAATGCCCCAGGATTAGGAGTCAAACAAAACTGAAGTCTGGTGTCAACTCTTCAAATATTAACTGGGTAAACTTAGGTATGTTCTGTAAGCTCCATGGTCCTTTCCATGGAGATACCAGCACTAATACCTAAGACATGCTATGTTAGAAAAATATTGAGAAATAGGCAACTTTGCCGATATAAAGGGTTCAATGCATATATATTATATATATGGTGTATATACTTATGTATATTTTATATAAAATATATAACAAGTCATGATGTGATAGAAAAATACAGAATAAACAATTCTGCAAATGGCTTGAAAAACATTTAAAATTGTGAAAATCTGTCAACAATTTCGTACTCATTTGAGTAGAGAATTACATGGTTCTAATTGAGATTACTCTTGTATGCAATGTACATTTCATTTGGTTTTGTTTCTGTGCATAATTTCTTTCCCATAGATACATGTTCTTTACCACATGTCCTTTGATGCAAGTTGAATACGTGAAACATACTTTGTGCTACCAGATTATTTTGGCGTAGCCTGCTTAATTTTGTAAATGATACAGATAAATCCAGTGAAGCAATGTTATAAACCAAAACAAATCCAGGAAGTTAATTGTTTTCACAAGGAACTCTCCTGGAGATTATAAATTAGAAATATGTTGTTCTGATGAACACTTTCTTCTGGTTTAGTTATTTATACCTCTCACTTGAGGAAAAAACATCCTCAGGAATAAGAAATAAATATCACTTCAGCTGGTTGAAAGAGAGAAGTCTTTCTCTTGCGAATACATATTTCCCTTTTGGCCACATGATGGATTCTGCAAAACAGGGCAATTCATTAATTACTTCTGACAAGTCTTTCCCATTTGAGTTAAAATATTCCTCTGCAAATATAAACATAGATATGTACACATATATATGCATATGTATGTAAATGTGTATATTTCACACATATATGATGTATGTATGTATACAGACACACACACACACACATTTCTGGGTTTCATTAGCAAAAACCTTGCTGATTGACCTCTACTAAAAGTCCTGTCAGATTCCCATAAAGACCTTACCAAGTAAATTATAAGATAGAATAGGAACCAAAAATTCCAACACTTTATAGAGATCACACAGGAAAAACATTCTGCACAGTGTGTGCTAGAAATCTGTTCCTATAAACCCAGAGCATTCCAGAAGATTCCCAGTGCCCAGGAAAAAGAGTAATAGAGAGCCTAATATAGAGGAGAAAGTTGTTTTCAACATAATTGTATCACAACCTTGTTTTTCTGCATGGTATGCCAAATGAAAGCATTTGAGATGCTGAGCTTGCACTGGATCCCAGGTGCTCAACTGCAGGTCACTGACAGTCATCCCAAGTTCCTGTTGTTGAGCAAACAAGTTCATCTGCAGGGCAGTTCAGTTCCATTACTCATAGGGGGGTCTGCCGGGGACTCTCTGCTTCAAAACAAAGCCATCAGGCTCTGCTTAATTGGTAAAAAGATCATTCAGAGGTGTCATTTTGGCAACTCAGTAGACTAAGTGAAACTGGACCAATTTTTATAAAAGGATAAAAAATGGTTGTCAGAAAGCATCTAACTAGGGACCTCTGGGTGGCTCAGTTGTTAAGCGCCTGCCTTTGGCTCAGGTCATGATCCCAGGGTCCTGGGATGGAGCCCCACATCCGGCTCTGTGCTCCACGGGAAGCCTGCTTCTCCCTCTCCCACTCCCCCTGCTTGTGTCCCCTTCTTGCTGTCTCTCTCTCAAATAAATAAAAAAATTAATTAATTTTAAAAAAAGAAAGCATCTAACTAGACTTAAATAGCTTATTAAATAAAATATTAAATTGATGATTAGACTACTAAAAATAAAGTAAGGAGTTCAGATAAAAATAATAGGAGCGTGATTTTCCCTGATAGCTTTTCAGAAATTGTTCAGAAGGATAAGACAACTGAGCTGGATTTTCTACTTTAAACAAGTGAACAGAACAGTTTCACCTTTTCTATCAAACCTATCTTTATTCTGTTACTACCCAAACATGGTTCTTTGTCCTTTGTTGGGGTTCTGTATTTCATGGCCCAGAATCCCATAGGTCTGCCCAGTACATGGGTGTCAGCCTGGGGAGTGTTTTAGCTAATGTCCATAAGCAGGAAACAAGGATCAGCCAATGCATCACTGAGATTGTGCTTACAGTTTGTTCCAACTGTATAATTTATTATTTTAGTGGAACTATATTTACTGTTCAATAAATATTCATAAAGTATCTATTCTGTGAAAGCCACAGCATAGAGTTAGGGGAAGAGGAAGGAAGCACAGAGAGGAATAAGATGGACTACTCTCAAGAAGTAAAATTAATGCATACAAATCTCACCAGAATGTATAAAGTGTACATAATTACTTCTTTTAAGTTTTTGTGTATAACAAATGCTCTTTCAAAAAACTGGGGGTGAATTTTCTAGGATAACACAGGATAATTTTTTAAGAGCAGAAATGTTTGTATCTACTATTAGTTTGTCCTATTTTGTAGCAATTAGGATGTAAGCTTAAAAATCACTATGTGTACGTATTCTGGAATAAAAACTCAAAATCATACAAGACTCATTTATAGAATTCACAGGCATAACATTAGGACGCCTTGGTAACTACAGTAAATACTTCTCAGGACGTTTGTTTATTGTTGGCATGGCAATTTTGGAGGCACTCACTGTAACACTTCTCCTTTCAGATATCAGAACTGCTGATCCACAAGCTCAACCAAAACTTGGTGCACTTTGAGCTGAAGCCTGGGGTCCAAATCCTTGTCCACGCAGCCCACTTAACAGCAGGTCAGTTTCCAGGTCCGTGGCTGCCGGCTGGTGGCTCTAGCAAAGGGGGATCCCAATCCGCTTTTTTGGCATAGATGAAATGATGGCACTGCTAATGAGAAATAAGAGCACCAGTCTTTGGAGGTTCCCTTACTTGGCGTTTTTTGCCCTAATGCGGATCCGTAAGACAGCAGAATAAGAAGACTTTCCTACTTAAGTCACTGGCAAAAACTGTCAGGGAATCACCTAAATACATACTCCTCAAATGATGCCATGCTCCTTCTCAACAGAAGTCTTAAAAATAAAGTTAACCCAGGGGCACCTGGGTGGCTCAGTTGGTTAAGCAACTGCCTTCGGCTCAGGTCATGATCCTGGAGTCCCAGGATCGAGTCCCGCATCGGACTCCCTGCTCAGCGGGGAGTCTCCTTCTCCCTCTGATCCTCCCCCTCTCATGCTCTCTGTCTCCCATTCTCTCTCTCAGATAAATAAATAAAAAATCTTTAAAATAAAAAAAAAAAATAAAAAAATAAAGTTAACCTTACAAATAACTGTTTTCCGATCTTTCTGCAAAACCTTATTTTCAGTTATTTATGTTATAAAGAATTTTCTTTAAGTTTTGGGATAATGAGTAGAAATAACTGGAACTTAGGCATTGCACAGGGCCATAACCAAGATAAACCCTGAGTGGGTCATGCATGATCTTACTATCATTTAGCTTCTGTCTCTTCACCTGGAAAAGCCGGGGGGGGGGGGGGGCCTCCTTCTAAGGCTATGTAGAAATCTCAGTGATAACTCAGATAATTCCAAGTGTATAGAAATAGATATTATTGTGTTACATTAATAATAAATTAACAATATTTATTGAGTACTTATTTTTTCAGAGTATAGTGCTGGTGCTGCATGGAATACAAAGGCTAACAGGAAATGGTCTTTAGTCTCAAAAACCATATAATCTGATTGTGGTGTGGCATAGTTGGATGGTAACAGTGTGGTGGTGTGATGAGGTGCAGGAAATGGGCAATGGCGGGATATCTCATGAGTAAAGTGAATACATGCTTATATAGAGAGGTGATATACTTAAGCACTTAGACTTTGCAATTTTGCAGCCAGATCGTTGGTTTCAGTCTTAGCTCCTTCACTTACTTGCCATATAGACCTTGAGAAGAGACTTAACTTCTTGGAAGCTTTGAAATGGCACTAGCACCGATGTCCATGGGATTATGTGAGGATGAAGTTAATTCAGGCAATGCACTTAGAGTAGTTCCTGGCACATAGTAAACTATTTTTCCCTTCTTTTTTTTATTATTAACAATCAAAGTTGTATAGGAAATTTAAAGCAGAAAGGAACTGCGTGTATTCATAATGATACAGGAAAGCTTCATGGAGAAGATGGTCTTTGGGAAAAGATGGAAAGGATTAACCTCAAGAGACCATTCCAAGCACCAAAACCCCAAAGAAGGAGTGTGAAAGTCTCCAGAGCTTTGGGGATGCTGAATAAGTGGAAACAAAGAGCAGCAGTTCTCACTTCCATTCTTTGGATTTCTGGAGATTCCAGAGGTGTACCTAAGTCTAGAGGAAGGCCAAGCAGTTTGGCTGCTAGCCTCTTTTCTGTTCAGATCATATATTGTTTTCTTTGTTTATTAAGGTTTCATGAAATACTTTGTTTAGAAAAACTCCCACTGCCTTAAAAAAAAAAAAATATATATATATATAAAAGTCACTGTTGTGAGCATGGGAAATGGAAGAGGAGCATGGAAGTATGCCAGGCTGCAGTTTGTACTTAATTTGGTGGGCTCTGGGAAGCCATCAAGATGTTTAAATGGAGGTGTGACTGATTCAGAGTATCCCTTGAAGAAGATGACTCTTAAGAGCAAGGAGGATTGAGGAGAGCTGGTTTTGTGTTCTCCAGCCTGCCATCCTAATTCATCCATTGAACAGGCATTTAGAGTGCCTGCCTACTCTGAGCCAAGCAATGTCCTCAGCATAGGATAGAGTCTGTGCCCTCATGAAGCTTCCACACCTGGGGAAAGCCATGCAGGGAACAAATTAACAGATGCTACTTTCTGAATTGTATTGCTGATGAAAATGCCATGAAGAAATTGAGAAAATGTGAGAGTATAGAGAACAATTAAGCAAGACCTATGAGAAAAACCTTTAAGCCTAAGGCATGAAAGAAAGCTGCCAAGTTATCTCAGGGCATTTGATGATCTAGATTAGTGGTTTCCACTAAAAGGTTGACCTTTGGTTTTTGGTGATTGGTGGTGACACGTGGCAATTACACATGGCTCGTTGTACCAGAAAACAAAGTACAAAAATATCAGTTGTAGTCATCCTGATAGCCAAGCCACTGACAAAATTTTCACATGAGTGGCAAGTAACAACCTGAAATTGTTTTAAATAGATTTACTGATTAATTAGACAGCCTAGCCTGTTTAGGTGGCAGACTGAACCTTATCATCCTTTCCTATAATAGCTAGAGCTACTTGTTCTCTTTCAGTTTAGAGGTTAAAAACAGCTGAGCCTGATGTTCCATACTGAATTCTGGATTTGAAGGGAGGTGGCCAACTTAGCCCGTCCCTTGTAGTGCAAAATTTGCTTTACAGTTGTGCAGCTTCTAAATGAACACTATCTTCAGGCAACAAATTTTGCTGTGGAGTAGCTTGATTTATTAGAAAAAAAACTCCCTTACTGTTTACCAGGGGCCTCTATTGGAAAGGGGACCATCTAGGTTAAATTAGGCAGAGAACTAACCCCACTCCTCCAGCTCTGAAGGCCACCTGCGTTTCACACCTTTGCTTCCTCCCATACTCCCATACTTATCTTCCATCAGTTATTCTACATGCCTGATTTTTATTTAACTGATTTTCATATCACACTCCAGAGATGGTTCAGAATATCTTGCTGAATTTGAAACCTAATTTCAAATGTTACTTAGGAAGTTTCCTATAATGGCAACTGGTAGAGCTGGGATCAGGCTAAGAAAAACAGGGATCAAAAAAGTGGTAATTAGCTGAAACTGATTTAGCCAGGGCTTGGCCAGGGAAACGGATACAGCAAAGGCATGCAAAGGCATCCGTGTGGGATTCATCGTTCCACATGGGAAAGAAAGTCCATTCCCGGTAACCATGAACAGTTAATACCACCAATGTAAGTTCCAGATGGCAAAGTTGGGAATATCTGGAACTTCTCCAATTAATGTTCATGGTTCATTCCATCGCTGGGAACTTGGGGAACAGGACTCAGATCTCTGGGAAGAAGGGGTGGCCAAAAGGAAGGTATGTCACTGGGAGCTCATGTAAACCCACTGAGATTTGAAGACTCCCCACAACACAGATCAGTATGATGCAAGATTATCAAGAGAGTAAAATTAAAAAGTAGTTTGAGGCAAAACCCCAGTGTTAGACTAAGCAGTTGGGAGGAAGTGAGACAAGTCTTTGACTTCCAACCATTGTGGGTTGTTCAGGGTTCTTCTCTGTTAGATTGGACAGTAGGACCTTTTGGCAGGATAATTCCAAACCTTGACCAACTGGCATTATTGATCTTCCTATCATGACTGGCTCAGTGACTGCAGTAGATGTAGACTTATATGTGAATAATCAGCTCCAGTTTGAAGAGTAAAGGGAGAGGACATCAAGGGCTGACAGAATAATGGAATTGGAAACTTTGTCTGTGTTGAGTGTTGCCATGTTCCTCATAAAAGCGGTAAAATTGGCCCTACCCACAGGTGCAGCATCGCTCTCAGCCTGACTGTCACTACAAAAGACAAGGTTTATGTAAAGATGGGCACTTTTTGGTACCTCTGGTGAGGAAGTGAAGTATGTGAGGTATCTGTTTCCCTTAGAGCGCCCCTGAGTCGGCCCCGGCCATCTGATTGTTGTAAACTATTTGAACAGAGCAGTAGATTGTGTCTACCAAGACGCTAGAGTGAATTCTTTCACACTTAGAAAACGTGGCACACTGGGTGGGAGATCAGTGGATTGAGACACTTGCCACACTTTCTTTCATTAAGTTAAAATTGGCACAGTCCTATTTGGCTGCCTAGGAAGAAAAGGATGAAGATAAGTGGGGAAAAGAGGAAACAGTGAGGAAGAGTATTTGATGCCGAAGTTCTACCTCACTCCCTTTCCCTTCTTTTCATCCCCCCTGCAGGCAGGAGGACATAAAAAATTAAAAAAAAAAAAAAAAGAAGAAGAAGAAGGAAAAAGAACGGCGGTTTGCAACATTTCATGTCTCCTAAGCAGGATTGCTAATACCTTCCCAGGGACCATTACAGCACACTGCTGCATTCCATTAATTGCCCAGCAGATGTTCATCAGCCTTCTTTTAAAAATGTTTGAGCCAGAGTATGTTGCTAGTAAGAGAGGCAGTGCATAATTTGGTTTGTCTCCAAGGAAAAATAGCTGTCTCCTTTCAGAAATTTACTGGCCTTGTTTTGTTTTTCAAATTCAGTTCCCTGTTTGCAGGTAAGCACTTCTAGGTCTGAATGTCATTAGAGACTGACTGGATTTAGGTTGTTCGCCCCATGTTCTACCTGGGAATTCATTAGCTTTGGTATCTACACTGAGCTCAACTTCTAACGCAGTCCTTGTTTTGTTCTTAGTGATTTCAGTGCTTCTCCCTTTCTCTTCAGTTCCTCTTGAGAGCTCAGCCACTCAACAACGTTGTTTCTGAAATTCTCTTTGTGGAAAAAAGGGATTTTAAATTACATGTGAACAGGGTGAGAATGAGAAGCTGTTAAGGAGAAGTTGAGGGAGGACTGTGACCAGCTGTAGCTGTTTTTGCCTTTTGGGACCTGAAAGCATCCGTCGTGTTTAGCGGACAAAGGCCATGATGTTACACAGCCCAGAGAGTGGGAAAAAGGGGTAGAAATCAATCAAGCTGGGTCCTAGACTAGAAATGCCGGTGTTTTGACTGTGTACCTTTGCTCATGCTGTTCCCAAGCGGAATATTCCTCCCCCATTCGCCACCTCTCTCCATCTCCTCTTTGTATTTTAAGGCTCAACTCAGTGCCAGCATTTCCATGGTGTCTTTCTAGAGACTTTACTAGAAAAAAGTACTTTTACTACTTTTACTTTTTTATCATCTCTCCCTTCTCTGAACTCACATGGATTTTGAAAACCTGTATTTGTCTGATGATGATGATGGTAACCATTGTACCTGGCAGAGAACTTGCACATATCAGGTGCTCAGTAATTATGGCTTTTATAAATAATTATATGTGTAATCAATTTATAACCACTAGAGTTAGATTCAAAATCCCATTCCCTCAGTTAACCTTTAGGTTCAGTTTATTCAATTGTGAACCTGCTCCATGACATGCTGCTTCTTACTAAACAACTGGTGAGAGGAGCCTTGCCTTCCTGTATCCAACAAGCATCTGAGGAAAATGCATCTTGGTGTTTTTCTTATGTCAGGTATCCCTTCAGGAAGTATTATAGTTGTTTATGTACACATTGTGGGAAATGAGTAGATTGAAGAAAAATTAGAGTTCTGCGTCTTGGAACAAGAGAACCTAGAGACCAAGCGAGAAGGAGGGCTATTCCTGAAGGAGACTGCAGCAAGTCTGCATATCAGCATTTATTTCCCTGCCCTGGTCACTGGCAGGAGTGTTTCCCCACGTCGGAGAGCAGCCTCACTTCATGGCAGAGCTCAGGGTCAACACCTTAGATTGCACTCTCCTGACCTTATCAAACCAGACCTTCTTCACATCTTTTGCGACATCTTCCTGGAATGCTCTCTCATCCATGCAAATTTTACGCTGGCCTTTGATTTTTTGTTTATTTATATTATTTTTATTTATCTATACTCTTCCACATTTTAAGAGCTGTGATGTCATCCTAGGGAGAGTTTTTCCAGTAAGACTCACAGGAAGACATCAAATCTGATGCAGAGCATTTGATCTCTGTAGGTACTTATGGAAAAACAAAACCTAAGCTGTTAAGAAAATACCCTTGTAATGCCAGTAGTTTTCTCATTGCCCCAGTAACTTGGAATTTACTCAAGGGTGAGGTCCATTTCAAATTTATCATCTATTCTTCACACGACTCTGTGCCTCACTTTGCAATTATGCCTTCAAAATTCTGTTCATCTGGGGATGTGAGATGAGCTAGGACCCTCATTCACTCCACACTGGCTCGACCTGAGGCACGAAAATGATTTTCATGAAACTTTGCTAATTCTAAATAAAGAAGATGAAGAATATTCCATGCAGAAGGCTCAAGAAAGATGAGCCCTAATGTTGAATATGAGTTCACCAAAGAAAGAGAAAATAAGCATGCTATGTTGAGGAGCTACGTTGAACAGAGGCAGATCTGTATGTGGTTTTTGTACAAAGTGATGTATAGTTTGACGTGGTTTGGTGTATCTAGATATATATCCTTAAATATTCCTAATTGGTGTATCTCCTGAAGGTGAAATTATGAGCAGAGGAAAGAGAGAGGGATAAATTCAGGGAAATCAAGTCTGCCATTATTTTGATACTCCATTTATATTATAAACTGCTATTCATCGTCCCCACAGACTAGTGAGACAACTCTCATTAATGCATCCTTGAAATTACAAAGTATGATGAATGTGGAAAAGGAAAGAAGGGGCAGATGGAAAGATTTTTTAAATAATAAGTTTGGGCAGGGCGCCTGGATGGCTCAGTCGGTTAAGTGTCTGCCTTCGGCTCGGGTCATGATCCCAGGGTCCTGGGATTGGGCCCCGCGTCGGGCTCCCTGCTCAGCGGGGAGTCTGCTTCTCTCTCCCTCTGCCGTTCCCCCTGCTTGTGCCTCTCTCTCAAATAAATAAATAAAATCTTTTAAAAATAATAATAATAGGTTTGGGCAACAGTCAATAATCCTTTCTCTTTTTAACAAAGTATCTATGCATTTTACAAGACCTTTTCAACCCAAGAGGCAAGAGATGGTAATTTATCTGATAGAGATGGAGACCTAGAAGTAGGTTGCCACAGATTAGTGGTTCATGTTGGGTTTGATGTCATAAAGCATAGGAATGGAAAACCCCACCTCGAGGCTGGAAATAAGAAGTTGAAACTCAGGTGAGCCCAGGAGCAGACTACATATTCAACTCAGAGCTTTGTTTTACTACCTTTTAGCAGGTTCCTGGGTTGGAAGGGTCTGCTGACAGTGGATAGATCAAAGCCCTAATTGCTGGTACAAATCTTTCAAGTTACTTCACACTCTGTATCTTTGTTGCTGTGAGGACCCATGGTCATGAGTAAATTTGGTGATTATATTTGAGAGGGAGTAGGGGAAAGCAACTTAAAAATGTGTCATTCTTTCAAGGTAGAAGAGGTGAGGCTCTGCATGAGAATGGAAGTTACTCAGCTGACAAGCAAGGGATAACACTGACATATTTGAGAACACAACACCTAACCGGATTGATTCACACTAAATTAACAAACAACAGCACTATGGGGATGATTTGCATTTCACAGGAGTGGTTTATTGGATAAATAAACTGAAATTGAGGTGGTAGGGGCTGCTCCACAGAGGACCTAGAAGAGCTAGAAGAGCTGAAACTGATCCTTCCCTCAAAATAGGTATGGTTGGAAAGACTCTGTACAATCCAGTGTAGACCATCCCAGCGATAAAGCAGCTGTTCTTGACCCGACTCTACATGGTGGTGACTTTGGCAGCTTCACAAAAATAGAGATTTTTCAGGACTCCCTGAACATACCCTGAATCCGAATCCCAAGGAGTGATACCTGAATATCTGCATTTTTAACAAGTTCCCCCAATGATGCAGATACAGCCACATCTGTCCCCAGGCTCACCAACCACTCCAGTAGAACATTGCACAGACACAACGCCATCTGCGTAACAAGGGGAGGTGCATGCACGCATGTCTGTCACCAGCAATAAATCCAATTTACAGCTCAGAGCATCCACTAAAACAGAGGCATGCATTAAAAAAGAAGGGTCTGTGATATTAAGTGTAGGAGGAAATTAGTAATAAACATTAAAATCTAATTTTCCGCCTATCTGGAGCCAACCTAATTGGCAGAATGGGTAGATGACAGTGGGAGGAAGGGGGAAAAAAATGGAACATGTCTCTGAATCTGAGATCTACTCTATCCATAATCTAGACAAATGGCAAAGGCCAGCCAAGAGCTGTGGCCGTGAGGCAGTTGAAAAATGATTAAAGTGTGAACTAGAATCTTAGTGGCAGATGTAATTGAATAGCCGTGAGTTTTATGAAAGTTGAACAAATTATATTATCTAGATGCTATTAATGTGCTAGTGTGAGCAGAAAATGATACATCTGCATCTCACTGTAGTTTTGCATGTGTTAGAGAATCAGGATGCTCTTCAACCCTCGGCTTCTTCAGAGTTTTGGATACATATGATACAAAAATGTGAAAGGTTAATATTTCTCAAAGGAAGAGCCTCAAATTTCAGGTTGAATTACAAAAAAATTAATACACAGTAACCTCCTACCCCCTCCTGTCTTGTCTAGCAGTCACCTGACTTAAGCTGTTGGGTTTAAGAAAGCTGTCCTTTGTCAAGGGTATGTGTGGGTTTTTAATAAAACTGTTACCTTGTGTGATCTTGGCCCTCCATGGTTGCTGCTAACTGGTTCAATTTCTTTTTTTTCTTTTTTTCTTTTCTTTTCTTTTCTTTTTTTTTTTTTTTTTTTTGGTGTAATAAAGAGATACTATCACAGAGATATTAGAGAATTAATATTTCCGGGCTTCAGTTGCTACCCTTGGATATGTTATGAGTAAATGTGGAAGGGGATGAAGAACCAGAATTTCAGCCTAGGTCAGGATACATCATGAATTCTTTTTTTTTTTTTTTTTTAAGATTTTATTTATTTATTCATGAGAGACAGAGAGAGAGACAGAGGCAGAGGGAGAAGCAGGCTCCCCGCGGAGCAGGGAAGGATACATCATGAATTCTGCCTGACAGTTTCACATTGAGAAAGATCCTTTCCACTTGAAGACAGAATTAGCATTAGCCGAGAAGCTTTAGAAAATACAGTATAATCTAAGCCATATCATTATGGATGCAGATGCCACATTGTGGAGTTGTGGGGCTCTGAACTGTAAAGTGAAATAAATTGTTGCAATAACATTTTCCATTTAGGGATGAAATTAATACTAGTGAAATTCTTCCACAGCCAATAGATTCATCTGTCCCTTTAGTCTCTGGTTGCCTTGTTATCTACACAGTTACCATTTATAAGTCTTTGTGAATAAAGTCATCCTAGTAGTATTTTTCCTTTCTTCTTCTTTTTTGCCCCAGATAAGTGTGTGTGTGTGTGTGTGTATATATATATATATATATATATATATATATTTTTTTTTTTTTTTTTCCCTCTGCAAATATTTAGGCTGTTTCACATCATGTGGATCCATTGGCTTCCGACAACTACTAAGCCATTATGGTGTTATGGCAAGTAAGAACAGATGCCAAGATATCTAAACATACCCCTTTCCCCAGTGCAGTTACATAATGTGATACTTTCATAAATATACCAGGGGCCAGGACTGAGGTTGCTCTTTAGCTGCTAATAGATTCTTTCTTCATCGTTTTTTTCTAAGATTTTTCTGGGCCCATAAAGAAGCCTTAAATATCTACATGGTAACTGGCCTGAGTTGGCCCAGCGTGAGGTGTTTCTAGAAACTCTTGGGTGAAAAATGGTCAAGGGGGAGTGATCAGATGAACCATTCAGAGACAGGGTACAAACATGCATCACGTTGGACATAGGTAGAAGTAATAAGTAGTTAGGATGCACCAGATACAGCTCCCCAAGGGGAAGGCAAGGCACATAGTCCAGAGAAATTGGCAGGAAACAGAAGGCAGGAGAACACATGTAAAAGACAAAGAAGACACAGGAACCTAGGTCAAGCTACTTTTTAGACACTAAGTTTCGTATATCTAGAGTGACGGAGGACTGTTCTGGATTATATCTATAGTGTGTGCATAAACTTTAATTGCATTCCTTTTCATTAGTAAAGTGTTCTGGTTTAGAAGAGAATAGTTAGGATTATCTTACTTATATCCTGCCTCCCTGCCAGTGGGGGCAGAGGTCCATAGCAAGAAGTGAGGAGGCAGAGGTCCATAGCAAGAAGTGAGTAATGTAGAGCCCAAACATAAGAATTGCTAATTGGATATTTAAACAGTTGAAAGAGAAGAGTTTTGAATAGAGAAGGTATTAGTAAGCTATTACTGTGTAACAAAGACTACCCAGAAAGTCACTGGCTTAACGGTGAGCATTTATTATTACTGTTGAGTCTATGGATCAGTTGGATGGTCCTGGTTCTATCTGTGCTCATTGTGTGTCTGCAATCAGCTATGGGTCTTTGGGTAGGGAGTTCTACTGGTCTTACCTGGGCTGCCCCAGGTGTTGGGCATCTGCTGGCTCTAGGCTGCTCTAGAACAGCCTTGATTAGGATAATTAAGTTCTCCTCCACATGGTCTGTCATGCTTGACCAGGCTACTCTCAATGTGTTCATACGTGACAATGACAGGATTCCGAGAGAGAGCAAAAGTGCAGAGGCCTTGAAGCTCAAAACTGGCACACCCTCATTCTCATGTCATTCCATGGCCACATGATGTTGTCGCCCTACCCCAGATTCAAGGGATGAGGAAACAGATTTCACTTGGTGGTACGAAAAGCTTCAAACTCAAATTGTAGACGGCTTGGGACATAGATGGAGGTAGAGAATTGATCCAGCAATACAATCAATCTCCACAAGGCTGAGCACTCTCGTAGGGGAGACTTGAATGCTTTTAGGAAGTCTAGCAGGGTCTCCTGAAGTCATAACCAGATTAAGCTACTATGAGTAATCAAAGGGTGTGTTTTTTGTTTTGTTTTATTTTTAGTGACCCAGAGAATATAAAGGTCAGTCACACTCTAAAGATAAGGACTGGATGTTTTAGGAATGGTAGTAGGTGGGATCTAACATGCAGTGCTCTCAAACTGGTATGCAGAACAATGACATTTGTAGTGTGTTACATGTCCAGATTTCTGGGACTGATTCTTAGAGACATAGTTTGTTTTTTTTTTCTCAAGCCTAAGAGACTGCATTTTCACACATTCTCCAGGTGATTCTGATTCAGGTAGTCTGCAAACTTCTACTTTGAGAAACACTTTCCAAAGTAAGCAGGATGTCTTGTTGACTTTCAACCCTAGAAAACCAAAATGCATCTTTCTCTTCCTGTCTGTCAATTACAGTGATAAGTTTGGTCTTTGAGGTACCCAGAGTTATCATTACTTGGCCAAGTGACCTAAACTCCATGACTGGATGTTCTTGAAGACTCATCTTCAGTTTAAAACTAGCAGCACTGCTTTACTCGTCATTAGAGCTTCCTTGGAGTTCTCATACTGTCTGGCTCTTAGGCCTGCTGGATCATGGCTTTATCCCAACAGGGTATGGCAGGCCTTAAGACTGTCATGATTGGGTTTGGATATGAACTGACAGAAAGGCCTGTTGGCCAAGAAAGAGTGCTTTTTACTGTAAATGAAAACCTTTTGCTCTTTCTGTTTTCTTTTCTTTTTTTGTTTAAGATGTTATTTATCTATCTATTTATTTATTTATTTGAGACAGAGAGAGAGGCGGGGAGAGGGCCAGAGGGAGAGAGAAGCAGACTCCCCACTGAGCAGGGAGCCCGATATGGGGCTCCATCCCAGGACCCGGAGATCATGACCTGAGCTGAAGGCAGACACTTAACTGACTCAGCCACCCAGGCGCCCCACTTTTTCTGTTTTCTAAATAAATTCTGTTTGTGCCATTCCCATATCACTTTAATTTCTGGAAAGAGATTTCAGACCACATGGATTTTGTGATATTCCAGGCATGTAACTGAAGCCCAGTATAGTTGTGCTTTGGAGGCTGTAGTCAAAAAGAAATTCAAGATTTGGCAAACTTGCTTTTGTAAGTTCCTTGACCTCACTAACTTCTGGATTAGAAATGTAGAAATGAATTAGAAATGTAGTTCAGGGTTTCAGAGTACTAGTGCAGGTAGAAATTCTCCAAGAAAGTCCCTTTGCCCGAATGAGAGTGAATACAAAGAGCACGGTTTCACCAGCCGATGCCACCTTATTGTTGACTTTACAACTTGGAAATAAACCAAACAAAGGGGCAAGGCTGCAGCAAAGGGGAAAGTGGTACCCAGGGTAAAGCTTTTCCTCAAGCATGTTGTGTGGGACCTTGGTCTGGAAAGGGGCTGTGGCCATATATGGCAAACACTATGGTAGAGTTAAATGAATTTCTTTCCTACAGGACTGCTGTGAACTTTTTTTTTTTTTTTAAGATGTATTTATTTATTTTAGAGGCAGGGGAAGAGCAGTGGAAAAGGGAGAGAGAGACTCCCAAGCAGGCTCAACACCCAGTGCAGAGCCCGAGGCAAGGCTTGATCCCACAACCCTGAGATCATGACTTGAGCTGAAACTAAGAGTCAGACACCCAGCCGACTGAGCCACCCAGGTGCCCAAGGACTGCTGTGAACACTCAGTTACTGATGAGCATTGCAAATCTCCAAGATGGGGAATACTGTATATACCATTTCCCCAAATTATCTAACCATGGAACCCTTTTGTTATCTTTTGGGGCTTGTTTTCTGTAGAATATGATAGCAATGATATGACAGTGTTAAAAATACTGAGCATGTCCTATGTGCTGGACACTATGCCAAGTGCTATAAAGATCCCATCTTGTTTTATTCTCACAACTTTCCAGAACAAGCACTTAGTGTTACCTCCATTATGCAGATGAGGAACCTGAGGTTCAGTTTAAGTCACTTAAGTCCCACAAGTGGCAGACTCAGAATCTGATTCTCAAAAGGGACCGTATCAATTTCTTGACGCCAGTCATGGAGTTCTGAGATTGCTCTCGTGTGCACAGGCTGTGAGCATTTATTTATATATTCCAGTCACTTGAATTTCACAGGAAGACTGTTGTCCTTACTGTAAGCACTGCTGTTGTTATAATCAACCTGGGTCCTCATGAATAGAACATGATAATTCAGTGCATTTCTGAGTCCTCCCAGGATTTCAGAAACAGTGTGTGCCCGCACCCACACTTAGAAATGTGAAGTTAGTGGCACCTGAGTCGTTCAGTCGGTTAAGTGTCCGACTCTTGATTTCGGCTCAGGTCATGCTCTCAGGGTCGTAAGGATCGATCCCCACATCGGGCTCTGCGCTGGGCATGGAGCCTGCTTAAGATTCTCTCTCTCCACCCCTCCCCCACTCCCTCTCTTAAAAAAAAAAAAGGAGGAGAAAGAAAGGTGGAGTCACCTACAGTAGGGTCCTATCCATGCTTTACTCTGTGTGGATAAGGACAAATAAACTGCTCAGCATTTTCCTTCACGCTTCTACCTCGTTTAGGCTGCAGCTGGAGAGGGATTAATTTATGCTAATTCCACACAACCAGCTAAAGCCCATTTATCACAAGTTTCCATCCTCAGCAGAATACACTCAAACGCACATAAGCGTCAGGCACACGAAGGTAAGGCAGCAGCCGCTGTGAGCAGCGGTAACAGGCCCGCTTACACTCAGGGCAGGTCAGCGAGCAGCTCAGCAGCGGAACACACGGGGCAGTGGCGTCCAATCTCCGCCTGCTTGGCCCGCTGGCCCGCCTCTGAGACTAAGAGGTGCAGAGATGGGGGAGCAGAGAGCCGCGCTTTAGGTCTCAGAACGAGAAGCTCCTTTTCCCAAAATACTATGCTAATTACTTACCAGTGCTAATGCCCTTGTGTACGAATGATGTTTTAAGTAGGAATGATTTAGAATTGAATGATAGAAACTTGTGATGTGGAGAAAGAGGATGAGGAAGGGAAGAGAAGAGAAATGTGTGTGTGTGCGTGTGTGTGTGTGTGTGTGTGTTTGCTTTCTCTTTTAGCAAGAGCCTGGCCAAAGCAATTTCCTCTCTTTAGTTTTCCACTTATTTCAAATGCCAACCCTTTCAAGCAGGCTTAGTATCCCTCTTGGTTACTCCATAGCACTGCTCTCTGCTTATTCTGACAAAGCAGGCCACTAGGAATTACAAGTTTAGCTAATAAAGCTAAGCTGCCTCTAACCATCCTAACCAGAGGGGCCCGTCCCTGAATCTGCCTTTGTTCCCTGCCAAACTAAGGGTTTGCATTAGAAGATTACCTATAAATTAGCTTCCCATTTTTATTTCCTTGAGTGTGATAACAGTATTGTGATAATGTCAAGAGAGAGAAGGACCTTATCTTTTAGAGTTACAGATGGAATTACACGATGGCTAAGATTTGCTTCAGAATAATCCAACGGTTGGGGTTGTGAGGACTGGTGGGGGAAAAAATAAAACAATTTTTTTTTTTTAAGATTTTATTTATTTGTGAGAGAGAGAATGAGAGACAGAGAGCATGAGAGGGAGGAGGGTCAGAGAGAGAAGCAGACTCCCCGCTGAGCAGGGAGCCCGATGGGGGACTCGATCCCAGGACTCCAGGATCATGACCTGAGCCGAAGTCAGTCGCTTAACCAACTGAGCCACCCGGGCGCCCCCAAAATAAAACAATATTGTCTGCGGGTTGATGTTTGTTGAAGCCGGGTGCTGGGTACATTTCTTTACGCACATGTACGGTACACACATATGCATATGTATGTACACACACGTGTCGCCCAAGTGTAAGAGAGCATGCTTTATGATTCTAACTGGTCCTTTTAAGACTTGATAATATTTAATTTGCTTTTGGCACTGTAGTTTTAGCCCTAATCCCCACTCTCAGAAATACGTTTTTAAATTTCCAGTATCTTCCATTGAAATTAGCTCCGTGTGTGTGTTTTTGGTAGGACTCAGGTTCAAATCTTTGTTCTTCCACTTCCTAGTTTTGAGTCCTTTGGAAGGACATTAACCAGTGAGAGCCTCACTGTTTTTATCTCTTCAGCGGAGGTCACAGCCCTGCCTTCCATTTGTGGAAATCAGTTGCGATAATGTCTATGAAAAATGGAAGGTGTCCCCTTCCCCGGTGACATCCTACCAATTGCAGTGTGAGTTCTGAAGGTTTTCTGGACTCCTTTGCTAATGGCACTGTGTTTGCCTAAGTAAATGAAAGACACTTTTATTTTTCTCATTTTGACCCGGAAGCACGGGAGCCTTGGGTGTCTCCTTACGGACTCCTCACACACAGACTCACCCATGGGCCCTGCAAGGCATAAGCACTGCTTGACGTAGGAGAGAGAATCACAGGGGTTGCTTGATTTCCCTGCTTCCTAAAAGCTGATTCTACTAAAACAACTAAACCTGTTTTCTGAGAAACAAGGTTTGACCTGTTTCCCAGCAAAACTATTTGGTATCTGGAACATGCTCTCCAGTTGCGTCGAGTGGCTGGAACATAACCTGACAGTAAGCAGACAGAGCGGAAGGAGCCTCGAGTCTTGCTGGAGTCCTTCAGTATCCCGGGGTCTCTTCTTGAACTTTTGCACCCAGGTGACCAGAACGTTGCCTTCTGGGCTCTCAACAGAGAAAGCCACAGAAAATGGTGCTTGAAAGTCACCTATATTTCTGAGTATCAGACTTCACTTAAATGATGGAAGGCAAAGTACAGCACCCGGGCCTTCCAAGGTGTACACGTGGCGTGTCTTTTATGCTTGAGCAATGCTATTTTTGCAAAACATCAGTTTTTTTAGAGGGTGAAAGTTAATTGCAAACAAAGTCCTTAAAGCACGACAGAGTTGATCCTAAGATTGCAGAGGATCTGGAGGTAGAGAGAGATGCTCCCAAGAGCTGCGGTCTAAGGGTAAACTCAGGGAGGAGAATCTGTTATGGATGCAAAGAGGAGAACTCCGTGCATCCTGGTGCCTCTTGGCACGACCTGCTGTCAGGGCTTTGGGAAGTCGTCGAGACAACATCGGGTCGCACACCCCTCTGCTTGCACCACAGCGGCTGCTCTTGTAAAGTAGTCACTTAGCCGTCAGCTTCCTGTGTGCCGAAAAGATAAGCGTGCTCCATGACCCTACAGCCCTTTGTCTCACATGACCCTTGCAGGGACAGGAGTGAGAGATAGCAGATCATTCGTAAGAATATTCCTGTTGCTTTTTCTGGTGATGTGCGTTGCTTAGTGTGAGAAAAGCTTGCACTCAAAGTATAGGAAAAATTCATAATTACGGTCTGATAAATATTGATCAAATAGAATAGCAGCAACAATAGTAAGACAGGCTGATACTTAAGGAAGACTTCCTGTGTGCCCCCCTCTGTTATCAGTGCTTTATGTACGTGGACTCACCTGGTCCTCACACAGACCCCATGAGATATGCACTATTATTCTCTCACCACGTAAGCCCATTAAGGTGAAATCACTTGCCTAGGATCACAGGGCCCGTGCGTGCTAGCGCAGGCCTGGAATCCGAGCAGTCTGGCTCCAGGGCCCCACCGCACTTCCCGAATAGGCCAGCTGGAATGGTCTGGGGGTGGGGGCAGGCTCAGATGCCCCCCACCCACGCCAACCATGTGACATGCATCTGTGCGTAGGCCCCCCGTGGTTTCCTGGGACTCACCGTGCCTCTGTGTGAATGAAGAGCGTCAGCATCTTACGGAGTCAGGCATGCCCGCGTCTCTGCCCATGACCGTGCCTTGTGTTCTTCCCTAGCCCCGCTGGTGGACCTCACTCCAACCCACAGTGGATCCGCCATGCTGATGCTGCTCTCGGTGCTGTTTGTAGGGCTGGCCGTGTTCGTCATCTACAAGTTTAAAAGGTATGTGGCCCTCTGTCCACATCTCCCCTCCCCCTTCCTTCTCCCTGACAGGTGTGGAAGCACGTGTTGCCGTGATGTGTGTCTCCCATGCATAGCAATGATGCTGTCTGTTAATGTTTTAGGAAGATCCCGGGGATTAATGTTTATGCCCAGATGCAGAATGAGAAAGAACGAGAGATGGTCAGTCGGGTCAGTCACACTGAAAGCAGGGCCCATATCCCTCAGACTGAACTAAGGCGGCCTGGCCAACTGATAGATGAGAAGGTGGAATGCCAGCTCATAGGTAAATGATTCCCAGTAGCCATTAGCTGCTCAGCCTGGTAGTCGACGGCTGACTCTGTCTAACCTCTTTCTGGCTTGAGGTAACCACTTTCTCCTGCTCTAACATTGCTGAGAGAAACAGCTAAGATGTCTCTTTCCCTGCTTTCTTCCATTGGAATGAGTGGGGGGAAAAAGCCTTCTTGCTCCTATGTAGTGTTTTTTTTCTCTCTCGTGACTTTATTCCTCCTTTTGCAAAATCCCTTGCTCTAAAATACGGGGCTTCAGAATGTTCATGGGCAAAAGAGCAGAGTGTTGTCTCTTAACAATGTGCAAGGAGGAGGCCTCAGAGGCTGGATCTGGTGATGTGGAGGGCCGGGCAGGGTAGGGAATGACAGGGTAGGACAGAGCCGCCTGGACTCGAGACAACTCCTTGGAGGGCAAATTGCTCCAGAATGCTTATAGAGAAGTGACCTCATGAGACAGAATAGAGGAGGGCCAAGCTGATTACCCTGGGATTTTTTTTTAATTAGGAATCTTTTTTTTTTTTTTAAAGATTTTATTTATTTATTTGAGACAGAGAGAATGAGAGACAGAGAGCATGAGAGGGAGGGGGGTCAGAGGGAGAAGCAAACTCCCTGCTGAGCAGGGAGCCCGATGCGGGACTCGATCCCGGGACTCCAGGATCATGACCTGAGCCGAAGGCAGTCGCTTAACCAACTGAGCCACCCAGGTGCCCTTAATTAGCAGGAATCTTAAAACTGCCCCCCACCCCCAACCCCCCAGGAAACATGGAACCTGAGAATTTTGAGGGCAAGAGGCAGAAAGTTTGCAGAACATCCCAGGAGTGAGGTTTCCTGAGAGAGACCCCTGGAGGGTTAGCCTGTTACAGAGCTGATGGGCAGATTTCTTCCTCCTCTTTACCTGCCCCCTAGCAGAGGTCTTACAGTGGACCTTACCATGTATCAGTAGACGCTCTCTCTCCCTGCCTGCGAAGTAAGCTGGGGATCCAGCCACTAGGTCTAGAGTCTCAGGCGTAATTGCTAAGTCCTACTCTCTATGGCGGAGGAGAATTTCCAGGGAGTTAGACAAACCCGTGGAGCTCCCATTGTGATCCATGGCTGGCCTTGTTTCCTCCTGTCTGTTGGTGTCGGGACTTGAAGCTGTAATGTTGCCACCTCAAATCCTGCATTGCTGACCAAGACGGAGGCATTACTAGATAACCATCCATGCCTCACTCTAATGTCAGAATACCAAACCTTCTAGAAGGCCGCTACCTAAGATTTTTAATCTGTTACTTAGAAAGGGAAAGGAGCACCTAAATGGAAACACAAGCCTCTCTTTAAGCGGATGTGGAAGAGTTCTGTGATGGTAATGGGTGAGATTTCAGTGCAGGGCCTGGCTTGTCTTGGACGTGATAATACCAGCTGGAGCCACATCTGGGGTCCAGTGTTCACAGTGTGCTGGCTTTTATTTGGGGAGACAGGGTGATAAATGTATAATTGCTTTAGGTTCAAAAGAAAAAGGCTTTTCCGTCTTCAAGTCCAGAGAAGCGTTCACCCTATTTACTTCTGAAGCTTCTAAGTGAATTTTTGTGGGTCATTTGATTTTCAATCCCATTTCCACGGGGTATGAAGCGCAGCGCTGTTGACTTTATTAAAGTAGCAATCCCTCCTTCACCAAGAGCATCCGGCAGCACATTGCACAGTCTCTGACACCTTTCCGTTGTCAGTGTCATTAAATGAGTAAGTGTTACACGTTTTCTCTTAGGAGAGTAGCTTTACCCTCCCCTCCCTCCCCTTCTACTCAACCTGGTGACTCATCTCTCCGATTGCAAAGAGCAAGACGCGCCACTCCACCTTCAACGCCAAAGCGGGGATCTGCTGGGGCACAATTTGCAATTTGAGGAAAACCCCCAAAGGCTACAGGCGACCTGCTGATCAGGAAAGAATTTCGCTCTTGTCAAGTGCACCATCCTCATGACCACTAACTTGATGTTTTTGTTTTTGTTTTTGTTTTCTCTTTCCTTTGTTGTTCTGTTTCCTATTTTGCCAGGAAGTATTTCCATAGTTGCTGAGAATCAAAGCACAAAAGAGATCCCTACCTATGTAAATGTTTGAATGGAGGACGCCAGTAAAAACAAAAACAAACAAACAAATAAAATAAAAAACGATCAAAATCCAAACAGACAGACAGACAAACAAACACTCACTGCATCGGGACTTTTTAATTCTTCAGACACAGACGACAAGGGTTTTTAGCTTTAAGCCTGTGCATGTGGACAATACCTTGAACGTGCTTGGAGGGGCAGTGTGGTGGTGCTGTATTTTAATGGAAAAACACTCCCCTCCCCCTTTCCTCTCCTCTCTCTCTTTTCTGATCCGTCGTGTTTGTAGAAAATTCATAACATGTAGAGGCCAAGGAAATCTGCATGTGTTTTTGGAAATATTCTTGGCTCTCGACTTAACAGCTATTTTAGCCCTAGAGGCTGATGGGGGGCATTAGCCGCCCCAGCGCCTTTCATAAGACACAAAGACATGCACAGGAGTGTGAAACCCTGAGCTGTTTCTCTGTCCCAGTTTCTTTTCTAAGTTATCTCTGGTAGCTCCGGTGGCCAGCCATGGCCACAGGACTGCTTGCGTTCTTGCATTCTGTGCAGCCACAGGGACGAAGGAGCGAGGTGGAGTTCCACATACGGGCAGACTAGGGAAGGCAGGGAGTGGGGGCAAGCATGTCAGAAGTGGATCTCTGTTTCCTGTTCACCTCTTCTCGTCGCCAAGGCTTTCCCTTGTAGCTTTCTTACTCCTGTCCCCCAGCTTACGTAGAAGAGAGAATCCCAGGTCCCCATTGTCTGGCCTCCCCATTTGTTTGCTACCCATGTGTGGTCATGATCTGTTGATGTCTTTGTACCTCTTCCTTCCAGTCTCCAAGTTGTCTTTCAACTCCTACTTTTTCTTCCCAAACATGTTACTGGATTCTAGACATTAACTTCAGTGTTCCCTAAATACTGGCCTGGTCTCTGCTGGCCTTGCCCCCCACCACCCACACATGTCAGCATGCCAACTTCCCTACACACTGACCCAGCTGCATCCTGCCCTGCAGGTTTCGGCTCCATGTATCCTTTGTCCCCTCCTGTAGAACCTGCCTCTTCCAAATAGCTTTGCCTTTTCCCACCTGGAAACATGCAGAGCGTGTGAAAGAGTTGATGTATGCAAAATGATTCAAACCTGGCCATGTACACTGGAAAAGAAAGCATACAGATGAATAGTGGTATTCTCACACCTTAACAAAAATCTCGTGTGCAGATTCCAGAATATTCTTGTGAGAAATGTTTCGAATGTGTTACTATGTGGCAGGGCAATTTCCTTCTGTAATGGTTGCTATTACCCAGTATTTGTTCTCTCACAATACAGTAAAAATATTTGTAAAATAAAACTGATTTTAACCAGAAGAAGAAGCAGGTTAATGGATTTAATATTTAAGAGTGTTAAAAAGTCTGAGAATATATGGAGGTCTTGTCTTACATTAGGATAAGATTTTGATTATGTGGGATGATCCCAGACATCTCCCAGGTATGCTCTCTGATCTCTGAGTATCCATATTGGCAAAGGAAAAATTAGTAAACTTAAATGGGAGGAGGTAGATGTCTAACTAAAGCAGATCGGCTCAGAGCATGAACAATCCCCATTTGCCCAGAGCAATGATTAAAGAAGGTCCAGAGAAAGAAGGAAACAAAAATGTGTTCAGCAGAAGCCCTTGGAGGATTATGAATTAGGCAAAGCCCACTCTAAAATATAGGAGAAAGCAGTTTTGAAAACCATTCAGAGAGAGCAGCCTCCTGCTTGGCCATGTTCCCAGTCCAGTCACAGTTGATAACAGGGTCCTGGTGATCCTGGGGATGTCCCAAAGATCTTGGTGATCCCTGCCCTTGTGTAGCTCAGGCAGGCAAAGAGTAGCAAAGCTGCAGTCAGAAATAAATCAGACAGAAGTTTTGATGGTTGAGGGTGCCCAGGATGAATCTGGGAAATGGATTATGCCTGAGGCAGCCATCTGCTTGTAGAACTCAGTTGATCCCCAACCTGCCAGGCTTTCTATCCCATAGGAAACATCCTCATCGATCCACTTCAGTTGGAGCCTTCCAAGTTTAATCTGGAAGACAAAATGTTTGGAAACCAAAAGAGGCTCACTCAAAACAGCACAGGGAGTCCTCAGAGTTGCAGTTCAATTAATTTTAAATGGAAAATTATGAAAAAGGGAATCACCCTCTTAATCTCGCACAGTGCCTTGCCTAGAGTGGGTATTACGAAAATTACTTTGTTGAAGGGATAAATGGAAGAATATGTGAGAAGATGAAGGGAAAAATGGGTGCGTAAGTCCTAATTAAAAATAGAGGTAAACATGAGATGCCTGGCATTTTGGAAAGTGATCACAGATGGCCGGCTCTCTATTCAGCATCTCCAGGATCCTCATGTGCCTCTCCTTGAAGCTCCCTCCCACCTGTAGGACATGAGTGAGGCAAGGTACCACTCAGAGGGGACCTCATTGTTCTTACGACCTAGCGCTATGGTTCTCAAAGTGTGGTACCTGGACTGAGCAGTATCAGCATAACCTCAGACTTACTAGAATTTAGGGTCCCCCTACTGCAGACCTACTGAACCAGAAACTACAGGGGGTAGGGCCCAGCAGTCGATTTTTACCAGCTTTTCAGGTTATTGTACTGTACACAGAACTTTGGGAACCACTACACCCTGCCACTCCAGCTCAATCCCAAAGAGAAGGTAGTAATGAGAGCCTACAAGTGGGAGGGACCAAAGTGCCTACCAACTCGCTAACAGCAGGTGCAAACACAGTGAGGAGTTTGGTGGGCTTCAGGCCAGAGGAGTGGGTGGGGAGGGATGGATGTGGAAGGGAAGATTCAGGGCAAGCTAAGAATCTGATATTACCACGTTTTCCAAAAATCCCAGAAGGCAAACTGTGTGTGCTCTACCCTGAACTACCCAACCAACATTTTCTCCTTTGCCTTATTCCTAATTGGATTCACTATCCAAAATGCAGAGGCTTGCTTTGCTTTTTTTCAGAAGTTCCAAACAGCAACTTTGAGAGCAATGGGGTGTTTGGCAGCTGTTCTGTTTTCCAGGATTCCAACTGAGCATTGAAATCCCTCATTTGCCAACTTATTTTTCTAGGAAGCCAATTTCAAAAAAAAAAAAAAAAAAAAGATAAAGTTTTCTTATAGTATCGGAACTACTTCTAATTTTAAGATGACTTTTTTGATGTATTTTTTTGTTAAATACTATGTAGTGTAATGTATACTTGCTCCTGTTTATTGCTTTTACAATCATATTTATTAAACAGATAATGTCTCTAAAGTCTTGGCCTCAAGGAGTTTATTTTATGTCAAACCAAATCGTGGCGTTCAGTCTTCATACAGAAGTGGTAACAACTGTAGGATTTTATAAAGGCTAATGGTGTAAGCATACAGCAAGTACTGCAGTCTCGAAGGTTCATTTTTGTTTGTTTGCTTGCTTGCTTGTTTTTTGTTTCTGCTAACAAAGGAGACTATGTCCTACTACCTGAATTCTACTGCATTTTAGTTGACTATATAATGTCTGTGGCTTTATTAAATGACTTTATTCTACTGAAAAACCACTCCAAACTGGTCACTTTGGAGTGAGTAACATGCTTATTATGTTTCGTTCAAAATTAGAAACTATTAATATGTGACCAACCCATTCAAACTTGTTCAGAATCTTGTAGTTATGGAAAGAGCGAACCTGCCTGTAATGGAATGAGCTGAAACTCGGGGCGTGGTAAGGGCACCAAGGACAGCATGAAAAAGGCTTTGACCCTGAAATTAGGCGGGTGGAGTTCTCCTTCCAGCTATGCCAGCTGTGTGACCTTGTGCAAAGCGCTTTCCCATACCAAAGCTTCAGTGTCCTCATGCATATAATCTGAAGGAAGAAAACAACTTCCAGTTTTGGCATCCTGCGTGGGTGAGTCATTCCCAAGAGCCCCATCCAGCTGATTTAAACTCGATGGAAAACAAAGAGGTACACTGGATCCAAAATCCTCCAGCCTTGTGGCTTGCCTACGTAGGTGACATCTCTTCTTGGGCAACATTTTGCCCTTGTATTTGTATAGAAAGCCTTCCAAAGACCCACCAGGTGCAGAATGGCGTTGCCTCAACAGCATAGTTTCCGCGTGTCTGAGAATCCCTGTTTTTAGGTGGCCTTGACCCTCTCCTTTCCCACAGGCTAAATCTTCCCCCTGACCCTTCATTCTTTTCTAGGCCAGAGGCTATGCTGTGCTTCCCCCTCAGGAGTTGATCTCCTGTTCACTGAGGGTGCAGGCAGTCAAACAAAAGCCATCCCTGGAGGTTTAAAACAGAGGAGATTTAACACAGGGAATTTTTTGCTTGAGTAACTGAAGAGCCAAGATGAGCCTCAGTAGGGAGCCTCTGCCTTCCCTGGGCTGGAAGGACACAGGGATTCCCACAGCCCAGGACCAGCACCAGCCCCTTGACACTGAAACCATGGAGGACGTGGCTGGCGTTCCTGGAATCACAGAGGAGCCACCGCCTTGGCCAGCCACACTGCCCAAGTACAGGAGATGGAGAGAGGGAGCTTGCTGTCACCCTTGCTTTGGCCCTCCCATCTTCAGCCGAAGCTTCCTACCGGCCAAGCCCATCCATGAGCCAGTGGGCACTGGACCCTGGGAAATACGGTTTCCTGAACTACCAAGCAGAGCAGGGAGGAGTGGGGAATGGACTCGAGGGAACACAGGCAGGTGACTAGCACAGCACCCCTTTCAGGTTCAGCCCACATCAAATCCAAACTCTCCCCCAGTCTGAAGGCAAATAGTTAAACAGTAGGTGCCCCTTTCCCTGCGGCATCCTTTCACCCACTTCCCTTTCGACAGTACCTATTTAAACCAGGAATCTGTTTACGTGTGTCACTTTTTACACCTTGCTCACCGAATTCTACACTCGGGTAGGAAAGGATCTTAATTTTTCATTTCGGTCCTTCAGTCTCTAGTGCTGGACATGGCCATTAGGGGGCACTAGATAAATGTTTGCTGAAACTCAACCCTGGATTTTCAGCTTTGTGTAGTGAGCAGCAATCTTGGAGTTGCCATTGGCCTGACTCCCCTGGCCCAGCCAGCACCTCTAATTACATGTTCAATTGGTGTTTGTCAAGAGCCAACACATCCTTGCCCTTCCTCTCTCTTACCACTCAAGCCACTGTATTCGGGGCCTATTCTTAGATATTAATGTAAGCGAAATAACTGTAGTTTGGAAAAAGAAAAAAAAAAAAAACTGATTAGAAAAGAGTACGAAAAACAAAGCCCTAAGTTTGGTTTCTGAATCATTATGTGTTTACCTATTTCTTAGAAGTTAACAGTATTTTGAAAATGAATGTGAGGCTGATGCTTTCATAGTAGGGAAAATCCCAAAATAATTCTAGGTGGACATATAAAAGGAAATAGGTGTTATAGTTTTCATGTTAAACCCCAGAAAAGGGATCTTCGGTTGACAAAATGCAAATCTGTGTTACTCTCTGTGTGTCACAGACTTCTTTAGATGGTGATAATACAACTATGAACAAGGCAGATAGGCTATCTGCCTTTATGAGCGTATATTCTAATAGGAACAATGAACAAATAGTAAAATGTAGTGTAACAGATCCAAAGCGATCATACATATAATTAGGTAAGTAAAAATAAAACACAGCAGAGAGCATAGTGAGCAGGGATGGGGATGGGAGAGGGGGAGTTGGTCCCAGCTTCTCTAAGATCTGAAAGCTGAAAAGGAGCCAGCCATTTGGAAACACTTACATTGCCCCAACTTGTTCCACGTCACTCTTAGATCAACCTCGACCAGAAAACAAAGTTTTGGACCTCAGCACAGCAATTAGAAATGCTTCTGAGTTTAAAGAAAAATTAACTTTCACAGTGGTCACGTACAGGAATTTCCCCACAGAATTGTATATACAGTCAGTTCTGTTATGTGGCATTTGTGCTCCTAAAATTCACCTCACAATGCAGAATAGCACAATAAAAATACGAGGCTTGGGAAAAGAAATGGGACCAGGACACAAGCTTAGTGTGTAATGTGTCAGTGACACAAACAAGATACAAACCCGTCTTAGTCCATTCTGCTGTTATAACACAATAGGAGAGACTGGGTGGCTTAAAAATAACAGGAATTTATTCCTCATGGTCCTGGAGGTTTGGAAGTCCGAGATCAAGGTGCCACCACATTCAGAAGACCTGTTTTCCATCTCATACGTGGCATTTTCTCACTAGTCCTCACAGGGTAGAAAGAGCAAGGGAGCTCTAGGGCATCTTTTCTGTAACAGTGGTAATCACCTCCCAAAGGCCCCAAATACCATCACTTGGGGCATGAGGCTTTGGACATAAGAGTTTGCGAGGAGACACGAACATTCAGACCATAGCAAAACCTAATAAAAATGGGTAACACACTTCTATGGTGTTAAAAGGTTAAGAAATACACAGATAAAACACCTTGGAAAAGACCCAATGTTGGCTCGTGGGAGTGGGCATTAGAATGCTTATAGCATGTGAGTATTGTAAAGTGAGTTATTGTGACATGTTACTGTGAAGTGAGTTACTGTAAAGAAGGAGAGTTACCTGAAATCTGACAGAAAGTTGTTACACCAAATGGATGGTATGGCCTGGGTCACATGAGACAAATGGAGGTAGCTGGTAGATGGTGGAGGTGTGTGTGTGTGTGTGTGTGTGTTGTGCATGGTCCATAGCTGAATCCAACAGAGTATAATTTTGTCTGTTCACTTAATATTTCTTTTTTTTTTTTTTAAAGATTTTATTTATTTATTTGAGACAGAGAGAATGAGAGAGCACATGAGAGGGGGGAGGGTCAGAGGGAGAAGCAGGCTCCCCGCTGAGCAGGGAACCCGATGCGGGACTCGATCCAGGGACTCCAGGATCATGACCTGAGTCTAAGGCAGTTGCTTAACCAACTGAGCCACCCAGGTGCCCCGTGTTCACTTAATATTTCTTATTGGCAGAATCGCACATAAACACAAATTTGCATTATCTTTGAATTCTCTAATACACCAATCCATTAGAATAAATGTACATCTTCAGAAAAGTTTTATCATAGAACAGTAACTCAGATATTAGTTTAAAAGTAATTTGGATATACTAATGAAAGGAAGAGTCTAACTTCACCTCAGAGGGAAAAGATAAGAACAGAGCGCCGGTCCTCATTATCATCATCACCAGCCTGAGCATTTTGGCTGTGAGACCAGCAGCCTGCCTGCTTGCACAGACATCAGAGCATCACTCAGTTTCAACCAACCTCAGCAACTCATGTTTAGAAATATGTCTTTGGCCCAAAGAATGTTAAATTGTGGTCAGAACTCTTTGTTAAAAAAGGATAGTATGAAAAAGACATTTATAAAATGTTCCATGAAGGTGAAACGGGGGAAATGTGAAATATTTAAAAATAAGCTTAAGCTTACATTTGTCCTTGATGGACAATCCTGAGTAAGATATTTCAATATATGCATGTACAGATATCATCATGAAATCTCCCTGCCAATGGAAGCATGAATACAGATTACAGGTGCAGAAAAAGGATGCAGTAAACAGTATTTTTTTAAATTTTTTTATTCTTATGTTAATCACCATATATTACATCATTAGTTTTTGATGTAGTGTTCCATGATTCATTGTTTGTGCATAACACCCAGTGCTCCATGCAGAACATGCCCTCTTTAATACTCATCACCAGGCTAACCCATCCTCCTACCCCTATCCCTTCTAGAACCCTCAGTTTGATTTTCAGAGTCAATCGTCTCTCAAGGTTCGTCTCCCCCTCCGATTTCCCCCCTTCATTCTTCCCCTCCTGCTATCTTCTTTTTTTTTTCTTTCTTAACATATATTGCACTATTTGTTCCAGAGGTACAGATCTGTGATTCAACAGTCTTGCACAATTCACAGTGCTCACCATAGCACCTAGCCTCCCCAATTTCTATCACCCAGCCACCCCATCCCTCCCACCCACCCCCACTCCAGCAACCCTCAGTTTGTTTCCTGAGATTAAGAATTCCTCATATCAGTGAGGTCATATGATACATGTCTTTCTCTGATTGACTTATTTCGCTCAGAATAATACCCTCCAGTTCCATCCACGTCGTTGCAAATGGCAAGATTTCATTCCTTTTGATGGCTGCATAATTTTCCATTGTATATATATACCACATCCTCTTTATCCATTTATCTGTCGATGGACATCTTGGCTCTTTCCACACTTTGGCTATTGTGGACATTGCTGCTATAAACATTGGGGTGCATGTACCCCTTCAGATCCCAACATTTGTATCTTTGGGGTAAATAACCAGTAGTGCAATTGTTGGGTCGGATGGTAGCTCTATATTCAAATTTTTGAGGAACCTCCATACTGTTTTCCAGAGGAGTGATTGCACCAGCTTGCACCCACCAACAGTGTAGGACGGTTCCCCTTTCCCTGCATCCCCGCCAACATCTGTTGTTTCCTGACTTGTTAATTTTAGCCATTCTGACTGGTGTGAGGTGGTATCTCACTGAGGTTTTGATTTGGATTTCTCTGATGCCGAGCGATGTTCAGCACTTTTCCACGTGTCTGTTGGCCATTTGAATGTCTTCTTTGGAAAAATGTCTGTTCATGTCTTCTTCCCATTTCTTGATTGGATCATTTGTTCTTTGGGTGTTGAGTTTGATAAGTTCTTTATAGATTTTGGATATAGGCCTTTAACTGATATGTCATTTGCAAATATCTTCTCCCATTCTGTCAGTTGTCTCTCGGTTTTGTTGACTATTTCTTTCACTGTGCAAAAGCTTTTTATCTTGATGAAGTCCCCATAGTTCATTTTTGCCCTTGTTTCCCTTGCCTTTGGCGATGTTTCTAGGAAGAAGTTGCTTCGGCTGAGGTCAAAGAGGTTGCTGCCTGTGTTCTCCTTTAGGGTTTTGATGGACTCCTGTCTCACATTTAGGTCCTTCAACCATTTTGAGTCTATTTTTGTGTGTGGTGCAAGGAAATGGTCCAGTTTCATTCTTCTGCATGTGGCTGTCCAATTTTCCCAACACCGTTTGTTGAAGAGACTGTCTTTTTTCCATTAGACATTCTTTCCTGCTTTGTCAAAGATGAGTTGACCATAGAGTTGAGGGTCCATTTCTGGGCTCTCGATTCTGTTCCATTGATCTATGTGTCTGTTTTTGTGCCAGTACCATACTGTCTTGATGATGACAGCTTTGTAATAGAGCTGGAAATCTGGAATTGTGATGCCGCCAGCTTTGCTTTTCTTTTTCAACATTCCTCTGGCTATTCGGGGTCTTTTCTGATTCCATACAAATTTTAGGATTATTTGTTCCACTTCTTTGAAAAAAGTCGATGGTATTTTGATGGGGATTGCATTGAATGTGTAGATTGCTCTAGGTAGCATTGACATCTTCACAGTATTTTTTCTTCCAATCCATGAGCATGGAACGTTTTTCCATTTCTTTGTATCTTCCTCAATTTCTTTCATGAATATTTTATAGTTTTCTGTGTACAGATTCTTTGCCTCTTTGGTTAGATTTATTCCTAGATATCTTATGAATTTGGGTGCAATTGTAAGTGGGATCGACTCCTTAATTTCTCTTTCTTCTGTCTTGTTGTTCATGTATAGGAATGCCACTGATTTCTGTGCATCGATTTTATATCCTGCCACTTGACTGAATTCCTGTATGAGTTCTAGCAGTTTTGGGGTGGAGTCTTTGGGGTTTTCCACATAAAGTATCATATCATCTGCAAAGAGTGAGAGTTTGACTTCTTCTTTGCCGATTTGGATGGCTTTGATTTCTTTTTGTTGTCTGAGTGCTGTGGCTAGGACTTCTAATACTATGTTGAATGCAGTGGTGATAGTGGACATCCCTGCCGCATTCCTGACCTTAGGAGGAAAGCTCTCAGTTTCTCCCCATTGAGAATGATATTCACTGTAGGTTTTTCATAGATGGCTTTTATGATATTGAGGTATGTGCCCTCTATCCCTATACTCTGAAGAGTTTTGATCAAGAAAGGATGCTGTGCTTTGTCAAATTCTTTTTCTGCATCTATTGAGAGGATCATATGATTCTTTTTCTTTCTTTTGTTAATGTATTGTATCACGTTGATTGATTTGCGGATGTTGAACCAACCTTGCAGGCCAGGGATAAATTCCACTTGGTCATGGTGAATAATCCTTTTAATGTACTGTTGGATCCTACTGGCTAGTATTTTGGTGAGAATTTTTGCATCCATGTTCATCAAGCATATTGGTTTGTAATTCTCCTTTTTGATGGGGTCTTTGTCTGGTTTGGGGATCAGTGTAATGGGGGCCTCATAAAATGAGTTTGGAAGTTTTCCTTCCATTTCTATTTTTTGGAACAGTTTCAGAAGAATAGGTATTAATTCTCCTTGAAATGTTTGGTAGAATTCCCCTGAGAAGCCATCTGGCCCTGGGCTTTTGTTTGTTGGGAGATTTTTGATGACTGCTTCAATTTCCTTAGTGGTTATAGGTCTGTTCAGGTTTTCTATTTCTTCCTGGTTCAATTTTGGTAATTGATACATCTCTGGGAATGCATCCATTTCTTCCAGGTTATCTAATTTGCTGGCATATACTTGCTCATAGTATATTCTTATAATTGTTTGTATTTCTTTGGTGTTGGTTGTGATCTCTCCTCTTTCATTCATGATTTTGTTGATTTGAGTCCTTTCTCTTTTCTTTTTGATAAGTCTGGCCAGGGGTTTATCAATCTTGTTAATTCTTTCAAAGAACCAGTTCCTAGTTTTGTTGATCTGTTCTACTGTTCTTTTGGTTTCTATTTCATTGATTTCTCTTCTGATCTTTATTATTTCTCTTCTTCTGCTGGGTTTAGGCTTTATTTGCTGTTCTTTCTCCAGCTCCTTTAGGTGTAGGGTTAGGTTGTGTACTTGAGACCTTTCTTGTTTCTTGAGAAAGGCTTGTATTGCTATACACTTTCCTCTTAGGACTGCCTTTGCTGCATCCCCAAGATTTTGAACAGTTGTGTTTTCATTTTCATTTGTTTCCATGCATTTTTTTAATTCTTCTTTAATTTCCTGGTTGACCCATTCATTCTTTAGTAGGATGCTCTTTAGCCTCCATGTATTTGAGTTCTTTCCAACTTTCCTCTTGTGATTGAGTTCTAGTTTCAAAGCATTCTGGTCTGATAATAGGCAGGGAATAATCCCAATCTTTTGGTACCAGCTGAGACCTGATTTGTGACCTAGGATGTGATCTATTCTGGAGAATGTTCCATGGGCACTAGAGAAGAATGTGTATTCCGTTGCTTTGGGATGGAATGTTCTGAATATGTCTGTGAAGTCCATTTGGTCTAGTGTGTCATTTAAAGTCTTTATTTCCTTGTTGATCTTTTGCCTAGATGATCTGTCCATTTCAGTGAGGGGGGTGTTAAAGTCCCCCACTATTATTGTATTGTTGTCAATGTGTTTCTTTGCTTTTGTTATTAATTGCCTTATATAATTGGCTGCTCCCATGTTAGGGGCATAGATATTTACAATTGTTAGATCTTCTTGTTGGATAGACCCTTTAAGTAGGCTATAGTGTCCTTCCTCATCTCTTATTACAGTCTTTGGTTTAAAACCTAATTTGTCTGATATAAGGATTGCCACCCCAGCTTTCTTTTGGTGTCCATTAGCATGGTAAATGGTTTTCCACCCCCTCACTTTCAATCTGGGGGTGTCTTTGGGTCTAAAATGAGTCTCATGCAGGCAGCATATCGATGGGTCTTGTTTTTTAATCCAATCTGATAGCCTGTGTCTTTTGATTGGGGCATTCAGCCCATTTACATTCAGGGTAACTATTGAAAGATATGAATTTAGTGCCATTGTATTGCCTATAAGGTGACTGTTGCTGTATATTGTCTGTGTTCCTTTCTGATCTATGTTGCTTTTAGGCTCTCTCTTTGCTTGGAGGACCCCTTTCAATATTTCTTGTAGGGCTGTTTTCGTGTTTGCAAATTCCTTTAGTTTTTGTTTGTCCTGGAAGCTTTTTATCTCTCCTTCTATTTTCAATGACAACCTAGCTGGATATAGTATTCTTGGCTGCATATTTTTCTCATTTAGTGCTCTGAATATATCCTGCCAGTCCTTTCTGGCCTGCCAGGTCTCTGTGGATAGGTCTGTTGCCAATCTAATGTTTCCACCATTGTAGGTTACAGATCTCTTCTCCAGGCTGCTTTCAGGATTTTCTCTTTGTCTCTGAGACTCATAAGTTTTACTATTAGATGTCGGGGTGTTGACCTATTTTTATTGATTTTGAGAGGGGTTCTCTTTGCTGGATTTTGATGCCTGTTTCCTTCCCCAAATTAGGGAAGTTCTCTGCTATAATTTGCTTCATTATACCTTCTGCCCCTCTCTCTCTTTCTTCTTCTTCTGGGATCCCAATTATTCTCATGTTGTTTTGTCTTATGGTATCACTTATCTCTCGATTTCTGCCCTTGTGATCCAGTAGTTGTTGATCTCTCTTTTTCTCAGCTTCTTTATTTTCCATCATTTGGTCTTCTATATGACTGATTCTCTCTTCTGCCTCATTTATCCTAGCAGTTAGCGCCCCCATTTTTTATTGCACCTCATTAATAGCCTTTTTGATTTTGACTTGGTTAGATTTTAGTTCTTTTATTTCTCCAGAGAGGGTTTCTCTAATAACTTCCATCCTTTTTGAAGCCCAGCTAGTATCTTTAAAATCATCATTCTGAACTCTAGTTCTGACATCGTACTAATGTCCATATTGATTAGGTCCCTGGCAGTTGGTACTGCCTCTTGTTTTTTTTGTTGAGGTGATTTTTTCCATCTTGTCATTTTGTCCAGAGGAGAATAGATGAATGAGAGAACAAAATGCTAACAGGGTAACAATGTCCCCAGAAAATATACTCTAAACAAATCAGGAAAGACCTTCCAGAAAGTGGTCGCTTTTCTGTTCAGAGAATTGTTGCTCTTCTTTTCTTCGATCTCCTGTTGAGTTCATAGGTGTTCAGAATGGTTTGATCCCTATCCAGCTGAATTCCTGGGACCAGATGAAATCCAGGTCTCCTGTTCCTCCGCCATCTTGCTCTGCCCCGCAGTAAACAGTATTTATAAACTAGTGTTAAATATATATATATATATATCCTATGTGTGTGTGTATATATATATATATATACTATGTGTATATATATATATATATATATCCTATGTGTGTGTGTGTGTGTGTGTATATATATATATATATATCCATGTAATAAAATAGAATGCTTCCACTAAAACTTTTTCTAAAGAATACTTAATGGCATGAGAACATTTTCCTTAATGTTAGAAGGATGCAGAATTTAATACTTTACATAGTGTGAAAACAATTTGTACAGAAAATATATAGGGATAGACTGAGAGATTGAAATATAGGAACACTGCTTATTTCTTTTTTTTTAAGATGTATTTATTTTAGAGAGAGGGAGAGAATGCGCACAAGAGAGAGAGCGCACGCATGAGCGGGAGGGGCAGCAGCAGAAGGAGAGGGAATCTCAAGTAGACTCCATGCTGAGCGCAGAGCCCAATGTGGTTGTTGATCTCACGACCCTGAGATTATGACCTGAGCTGAAACCGAGAACCTGTTGCTTAACCCACTGCAGCACCCAAATACCCCAACACTGCTTACTTCTAACTCATAATATTCCAGCTTTTGAAAATTCTCTTCTTTTTGCATATTTTCTGAAGTCTTCTAAAATGATCATATATTACTTGTATGGTTAGAAAAAATGTGTTTTTAACAAAAATTACAAGAAATATACTGTGAAGTTAATCTAAAATACTCTATTTCCTTATTTTATTATGTAATGCCTTATGAGTAATAATATATTTAATATACTATGTAGAGTTGATAGAAAAGTTCAAAATTGTTCATTTAAATTCCTTTAAGGAGTTAAAAATAGTTTCTATACATAAAAAAGACAAATTTCATCTCATTTTTCAATTTAAATTCATACTGAGATGAAAACACTCTTTTGCTACTCTGGTGCCTGCAATTTAATTCATGAAGTTTCAAATGTTTAAAATTTTTAAGCTGTGCAACTTACCAGCCATGTGTGTATATAGGTATTACATATATACACACGTACATACACATTTACATGATTAATAAACATTTACAGTATAAATACAATGTAAATATACATACATATTTACACATTCTTTGGATATATGCACATACATGTGGAAATAAATCCCCACACATAGACATGCACAATAATGAAGTAACAGTAATGAGTTACGGGCCATACACATGCAGAAACATGTCCTATTTGTGAGTCTCGACCTGTCACTCAGATTGCGTGTTAAGTATTGCAAGTCATTGCTCTCTGAAGAATGTTTCATGCTCTTAGGTACTTGCGGTCAGCTCTCAGACTGCACTGGGGAAGATGTGTGGAAACAGAAGAGTTACTTCTAGAGGAAAAAAAAAATGTGGAAGCTTCTGGAAGGTACCCTGACCTAATTTCTGTAGTAGTAATGTTAACTGTTCAACCAGCAGCTGTTCACTCTCCCTGCCATCTTCTGGCCACAGGAAGGTGCCAACCGTACTTCTTAATACTACACACACACACATACACACACACACACAGAGCGAATGGTGGGGACTGGCTTAGCCAAGTGTTCGCTAAATAACTGGGCAGGATGTTCTCATTGGCCAAGGCTGGGGCACAGAGGCAACACTGACATCCAGAGGTATAAGCAAACCAAATTCATAGTGTAACGTCTAGGTCCAAGCACTGGTGTGAATATATATGAACACTGAGTCCAAAGAGCCAAAAGCTATCACGATTTTAATTCCTAAACCAAGAGTTGAGAGCTACATAAAAATAAAAGATGTGAATGAGGCGAAAGTATAGAATGAGGAAGTTATGAATGGAAAACATATTAATGACGATAACAAAGTGGCTAGCATCTTGTAACATTATTTACATGTCATTATGCAGTGCACTCTATAGTCAGTGTCTCATTTAATCCACACAAGTTCCCAAAGTAAGAATGGTTACTTCTTTACATTTGGTGAAAAGAGGGCTCAGAAAAGTAAAATGAGTCACTCGTGATCCCAGGGTAGCAGGGCTGTGTGAAATCAAAATGTTCACTTTTCCTTCTGTGCAGTCCTTCCTACAAGATGAGCAATGTTTTAGACTCATCATTGTGGTTAGTAGGGGGCTGGGTAATTGGTGGTCTGGGCTGACCCAAAGGGTGGGTCAAGACTCAAAGACCAGACAGGCCTGGGGCTTGAGCAGCTTAGAAATGCTCCTGGATCTTCTCTAAATCAAAGCCTCTCATGCACCGGATTAAAGGAAAGAAAGCTGCTCTCGATACAATGAGGACTGTTTCCTGAACCCTGCAGTGTCCTGCATCTCAGATGGCTCAAAACAAAGCAGACGCAGCCATCCTCAGTGACATGCCCGGCCAAGAATGCCCAGAAAAAATTCAGTTCTTCCTTCTAGCTCTGCAGAGCTTTTTCCCTGGTTGGGGTTGGATAGAGGGGGGATTTATAGAATTCAATCTCTGGGCATCCAGGGAGGTAGGGTGGACATAAGTTGGTGAAATGGATCTCCCTCGAACATGTGTATTTTATTTGGGGTGGGGCGGGGATTGCTAGACTAGCAAGATGAAGGGAAATAATTAACATGAGATTTTTCCCAAAGAAATGATCTGAAAATGCTCCCAGGAAATCTAGAAGGGCAGGAAACTTTACTGGTTTGTTTTTAATATGGCAGACAAATCAGTTCTTTGGTCTGCCTAGTATATCATTCCCAATTTCTAGATGTATTTCTAAATGTGCTATATGCATTATTTCTTCTTTTCAGCTCCTTAATTTCATGCAATATATACAAGTCTTTTGGGGCTATGGGACAGGTGGATGTGGCATTTTTTTATGTAATGAGGAGGCAGTAAGATATAAAAGGAGAAGAAAAAAGGTAGGGATGTGTGGTGCATTTGCTGTGTTACAAGGAATGATTTAAAACATGCAGATGCTTTAATGCAGTACATTCATTTAATAATGCAGAAACCTGTGTCTGGAAAATTTCAAGTTGCATGTCCAAGGTCACATAGCCCATAAAGTAGTAAAGTCAGAATTTCAACCCAGAACTCCTAAAGGACATGCCCACTCCTTCCACTCTACCTGCCCTCCTCTCCCATCCTTCTACAGGTAAGCCACAAACAGGAGATGGTTTAAAACAAGAAATTGTACATTCACTCAGTTCCCTGCTCCAAATGTGGTTGTGGGAAAGAGTTTACACAAGGAAAAGAGTTATCATTCTTTTGAAAGCACACATCAAATCTTGTCTCAGCCCTTGCTACTGAGTTACACAAATGAAGACTTACCCCTTTTGACCTTACTTGATGTGGTACATGGGGAGGATAGGCCGTCTAAACTCTCCCGGAGGAAAGAAGTGATATTTGCTACTAACTTCGGCAAACAAGTAGATATAGAGGAAGTGTTTTCCAAATACCAACACTAAGAAATCTGAAACCCAGGAGCTCACACTTCACCCTGAGTACACCATAGACACGGAAATGGCTTAGCTCAGTGTGACTGGACTCCTGACTGTGATCGTCATGCGTCTGCAACCTCACTGCAGGGCAAGACCTTCCCCCAGGGAGTAAGAAGTTTCTTGTAATAACTCACAGTGAAGCCTTGTGGCTCTATTACATAATATAAGCACATTCGACCAAACGTGGTTTTGTTTTTGTTTTTTAACTGATGAGAATCCACAGTATTACTGTCAATAGGACAAAACTGGTTGGTTGGGCATGTCTTGCTGAGTCATCATGAGAGGTAAGTGGGAAGGACAAAGAGAGCAAGACTGAAAGGGCACTGGTAAGACAGGCCTGACCCAGCGGAATGGCTGTTTCTTGAATGCAGTACCCAAAGAGCGTGACAATTTTAGGTTGTGTTAAGCACAGTCCCATAGGTGAAACAAGTAGCTGGATTCCAGTCAGTGATTCTCCTAGAAGGCAGGCTGGTGGCCGTGATCCAGGAGGCCCCTGCGTCTCCTCAGCCATCAGTATCGCTCTATGATGAATGAGACTCTACTGAAGCACCTGGGATTGGGAGGTCAGCAAGGTCTGACCCTGAAGGACAGGATGTCAGGAACAAATCAGGGCATCTGGGTTCCATTTCAAGTGGGCTGTTAGCAGGACATAGCAAGGGTTTGGAGTCTAAGCAAAAAGCTGAGACAAAGACCAAATACCTAGGCCTGAGCCATGTGGTGGAGAGAAGAGACTCGTGGGGATGCAGTAAAAACAAGCATTAGGAGCCAATCCCAAGTGCACTGGACCCACAGCTAAAAGCATTGCAATTTCTCCCAGAATGAAGAAGTGAGCTGGAGACTTCTACTATATTCTTCAATCCTGGTAGCCTTGGTTCTGGGACAAAGTGGATTCCACTTTCTCCAAACCATCTGGGAATGGATTCTCTGGCCATGTCTGGGCTTCTTTGACAGTCTCCCAAAAAGTGACATGAAGAAAGAGCCAAGTAAATGAGAGTAACTGCCCATTTGTTAACAGACTCAAATAGGTTTTGTTTGCACTTTCTTTTCCCACACGTTCTCCACGTCATTTGTCTCTCTTTGCCATTGGCACTGATCTGGGGTCTACCTCTGTGTAATTTTAGGGGACAACAAATAAAGCCAGTGAACATGTAACCAACTCACCCTCGACTCTTTTTCAGGGTAAGCTCTTTAATAAACAAGCACATTTGTTTATTCTGTATGTGCAGATGCACTCTTTTTGGTAGAGTGTGTGGTAGGCAGTTTTTAGGAACAAACTGAAAGCAACACTAGGATGGTTTATTAAGAATATTGCAGTGGCCCACTCTGCATAATTTCAGAGACCTTACAAATGGGACTGCCATCCATCCACTCATGGGAAGCAGAGGCAGAAAACTCTGGCTGAGTTCAAAATTTTGAACTTTTCAGCACTCAGAGGCTATCTCTATTAAGAGTCAAGTCAGCCAAAACTGCTTTGCTAGAACCATAGACTCAGAATTCTAGAACTGGAAGGGAAATTTTAAAAAATCATTCTCTAAGTATTTCTTGAGCACTGAGTAAGTGCTGTGCATCTGTTAGACTATCAACTTGACCAATCACCTCATTTGATTGCGATCCAGCAATTTTCTCATGGACACATAGAAAGCTATCAACAGAGCAAAGACTCATGCACCCAGATTAAACCCTCTTTCAGATACCACATTGCTAGTTTCTATTCTTTTCTCAGTGATACTTTCTTCCATCCTCATTTTTGCAGAACACAGCCAAGAACCTTGGAATGAAGAGAAGAAGGTCCAGGAGAGGTGAGAAAAAGGACTGCCCTCAAACTCAGGCTTTGAGGGTGTGACATGGTCCCCAATCCATGAAAAGTAGAGCATTTGTGTATCCATTCATTTCTTCAACAAACCATCTGACTACTGAACCACAAGACAGTCTCTGAGGCACGTAGCTTCCAAAGCAGCAGCCTCGCTATCAACTAGCAATTTTTTAAAAAGCAATTCTAACCTTTGCTTACATCTTTCAAGGACCATTATTGGGGAAATGATTCATAACCCTAACAACGATTTTCAAAAGGACTTTTGACATGTCCCAATTTTCTCCTTCTCCTGATTGCTTTGGCTTCTCTTGCAGCAAGAAACCAAACTCTCCCTTCTGGCTTGTACCCATCACCTAGGGCTCTTGATTGAGGAAGTCAACTCAGATTGCTGCTTAAATCCTGTCTCTGGCCAGATGTCTCCTCGTTCACTTGATTCTGCTTTCCAAATGCTCTCTTTTACACAGTGGATGAGGGAAAGGGAGGGGACACTTATGCTTCCCTAAATCTTGCCTCAGAATGATATGTATTAATAGGAGGAAGTAGATCCAGTAGGATTTGGCAATATGTCAAACATGAGAAATAAGAGATAAAGAGGAATTCAACAGTAATACCAGATTTGGAGCTTGGAGAATAATGATGCTATTTGCAAAAGAGGATCTTGGCAAAGATACTGATTTCAGATTTAGATACATTGTATACAAGAGGCAGTAAGAACCCACTGACAGCAGTGGTGAGCAGTTCCAACAGATAATATAAGGAAATTGAAACATAAGAAGTAGACAAAAATATAAAATCCTAGACATCCAGGACTCTTTAGCACAGAGGAAAAAAATCCTAAGTACATCATTACTTAGTTCTGGAAGATGTCTCTATGAACAAAGGTGTATAGTCATATTGGTGATCTACATCAGAAAGATGCATTTGTATTATTCAGGGTCTCCTTATGGAGGAAGGGGGTGCCAAGTACAGTATATTTTAGAAAAATCCAGTGGCAATTATTAAAAATACATCTTAGCATTTACAGTGATGTGGTTCAGTTATTTTAAAATGAAAATAAGAAAACCTCACTTATGTAAAACTGATGCCCCAAAGTTGCCACATAAATAAACTAAATGAAGTGTGAACTTCCTGTATCTCAATTATCCTAAAGAAACCAACAAATTTGGAAGTTTGAGTTATGGATTGTCTTTTAGTAAAGACTGTTCATCCTTATTTTTTTTTTCAGTTCAGGTGTAACCCATCTTCACCAGGGCCAGATACTTAGAAATTGCCTAGTAAATAGGATCACTAAACTGGATTTCTCTCAGTGTGCTTGGAGTCCCTAATATCAGAGCCTCAATTCACAAGTTACTAACGGATTTTCTGGCCCTAAATTCAGGGTACTGGTATCAGTGTGAATTTGGAGTTAATCCGGATCTCTGCCCTGGATCTTCCTCTTCCCTGACTGTGTGGCATGGGCAAGGGTTTCACTTCTTCCTTCCTTGCCTTTCCTCTACTCTCATTTCTTTTCCTTTATTTTCTCTTTAAATCCAGTTGTACAAAATAAGGTACACAGCAACTTTCAATAGTCGTGTATGATTTAAAAACATAACCTATGGAAAATATTTAGTGCACAGTCTGGTGTGTAGTAAGGACTCAATAAATGCTGGCCAGGAACTCTAGTAACTAAGTGGTACTGGCAGCAATACAATGCTCCAAATGTTCCTGTATCTGGTTATTTCAGGTCATGGATGAGAAGCATGGCTTCAGTGAGGTATTGTCATATATTAATCAGAGTTCTCCACAGAAAGAGAACCAATGAGATATGTACATGGAGAGAGAGATTTTAAATTGACTCACGCGATTGTTGGGGCTGACAGGTCTGATACTTGCAAGACATACCAGCAGGCCAGAAATTCTGGCGAGTTGATGTTATAGTCTTGACTCATAAGGCAACCTGGAGGCAGAATTTCTTTCTTCTCTGGGAAGCTGAGTCTTTTCTCTTAATGCTTTCAACTCACTGGATGAGGCCCATCCACATTATGGAGAATAATCTGCTTTACTCAAAGCCTACTGATTTCATTGTTAATCAAGTCTAAAAACAATAACTTTCACGGTGCAGTTGGGACTGGTTTTGACCAAACAGTTGGGCACCAGAGCCAAATTGACATTTCAAATGTATTACTTATCACATGTCATCAGTGTAACTCCCTGGACTCTGAACTGGTGTGACAATTAGGTAAACTGTTGTTTGTCCCTTTGATTCTCCTTTCTTCTTGGTCTCCTTGGTCAAGCCACTTATTTCTCTGAGCCTCAGTTTTCTCCTGTAGAAGATCTTCCAATTTCTCATGTCCCTTCCTAGGAATTGTCTTCATATAGGAAAGTTGGTCATTGTGTAAGAAATACCACACAAATATGTAACAGACTTAAAGAAGCAAATATAACCTCTTTTTTTTTTTCTCTTCCAGATATAAAATTAGCAGAGTCTGGTACTTCAGGAGGTGAGAAGTATTGACAAGTCACTGTCCACTTTAAGGATATAGGTAGATGGCTGGCTCACCTGACAACTCTATTCTCATGAGAGAGTTGAGTAAAAATAGGCTTTAATGCATTCATATGACTAAATTACGATGGCTCAAGGGGGCAGTGTACATCAGGACTGGAGATATCCCCTTCATGAACCCAAAGGCACTAGGCAGGAGAAATAAAAAATCAGCCCTTGCAACAGCAGCTGCTGATCCACAAGGGCTGAACTACTGTTGTATTGTTTTCACTAAATTTAAAAATATTAACTTTTTTACATAAGCATATTTTCCACAGAGTGAAAGCTGTAGAACAGCACTTAAGCAGAAGAGAAGGAAAAGACAGAGAATAAAGATCAAAAAACTGAAAGCAAGAACAAGGAAAAAGAGAAGGGTAGAAAGAAAGGGAGTAGAGAGAAATGTTCCTAGACAGATGGTACATGCAATAATTATCATCAACTCCAGGAACTCATCACTCTAGTTATGGTGAGAAGCATCCGGGAGGGTGGAGAGGACACTCACCATTTTTCTTTCTATTGTTTCTTGAACCTCCAGGCAGGGTGAAGGTGGCTGAGAGACCCTCTAAGAAGGAGGGAGTGTGTGTTGGGTATTTTGCTTTCTAAGAAACTAAGCTTCTAAACTGAATTTAATTATAAATCTAAGTAGAAGAGCCATAGAATTAGAAATTGGCTATTGAAGAAAACAAAAGCTAGTCATTCTTACTGTCAAACTTAGAATAGAGCCATCTAATATTTGGGAGGTTGGAACAAAATATCATAATCAAGCAGGAGCCAAGGCAGTGGATATTTAGATAGTATACTCCAAAAAGCAGCAGCTCTAGAGAACAGGACCCAAGCCATAGCCAGGAAAGGATAAGAGCAGAGAAAGAGGACAGAGTCATACTCCTGACCAATTAAAACAGAATGATTCCAGTGTCTTCAACTGCAAAAGGACAGATAGCCTGAAGTATGTTCTAGACCCCATTTTCCTTCAAAGTTCTATCCTTCTGCTATACTTAAGAGAAGCATTAATATCTGGATTTCCCCAAGGAAGAAGGTTTGAAAAAATAGTGAAGCTAAAAGTCTCTGTGATCACCATAACAAAGCCATTACATCCCTCTGTAGGACTAGGAATGGGATAGGATATACAGAGCCTATTACACAGAGAATGGATAATCTTCCAAAGTGGCTGAAACATGGACTCCAATAGTGAGTTTTCAGGGATATAAAGCTTAAGGGATGGGTTGGTGATATAATGTAGAGGGCCTTAAATACCAGACTAAAAAGAAGAATTTGTGTCTAATAGAAAGTTCATATCCAAAGCCTTTGGAATTTTTCAGCAATGAAATGGCATAGTCAGAATTTACTTTTAATGTTTGCTTTGGAGCAGGGTGAAAGATACAAGGTCTCTCAGGTATCTATTGCTGTGTAAGACATTACCCCCAAATTTACCAGTTAAAAATAACAAACATTTATTATCTCACAATCCCCAAGGGGCAAGAATCCAAGAGTGAGTTAGCCAGGCAGTTCTGACTCAGGGTTCCTCATGAGGTGACAGTCAAGCCGTTGGCCAGGACTACATTCATGTGAGGACTTAAGTGGGCTGGAGGATACACAAAGATAGGTCAGTCTCATGGCTCTCACAGGAATCCTTAGATTCTCATCACGTGGACATCTCTACAGGGCTTCCTGAATGTCTTGTCCACATGCCATAGTGGCTGACTTCCCTTAGCGTGGGCAATGAATGAGTTCACCAAAGAAGAAAAAGTGAAGAAGGTTAAGTTCAGACTCTGAGAAATAGTTACATTTAAGGGAAGGAAGGAAGAAAGCTGTTGAAACTGTTCTGAAAAGAGTTCAGAACTGCATGGGACCCAAGAGATAACAGTATTGTGGGAGGAAAGGTAGGTGGAGTCAGCTTACACTCTCAAATGCTGAGAAGTCAGGACGGATGTGGACTGTGTGGGACACTGTACTTGGAAGTTATGTCCTCTGTGACATCTAAGGGAAGGTTATAAGTAGGATGGAAAGGGAGGCAAAACACACATGTTATGGCATTGAGTAGTGAGTGCAAGACTTGAGTGGTGTGCTGAAAAAGGTTTCATCTGGCTCTCTGGGTGGGTGGGGGCAGACCCTGATTTGTAGCATTTGCCAGATTTCATGGTGTCAATACTTCCATCCTAGCCAATTACGAGCTATCAATGGTTTAACAGTTGACTCACAAAATTCCTGAAAGTTTGACAGTTGATTCTCACAAGTCTGTATGAGCTGGTTACAGCATATCACTGGAGGGAACTAAAAGATGAATAGGTATATATAAGGCATTCTTTTGAACTTTTTGGAAATAGATATGGTAACTTCACTTATGCCTTCGAACTGTGGAAAGGCATGGCATACTCTCAGAAAGCCTCCAGGACTCTTCACAATATCCAGAGGGAGGACAGAAGAAATCTTTTTTTTTTTTTTTTCCCCTGCACTCTCTGTGTCCTGTTAGTGTCACATAGCCACCTGCAGCTCACTTTCCCTTAGTGTCCCTCCCTCCTTCCTTTCCATCACTCTTCCCCAGGGCTGACTTCACCTCACAGCAGCTACATTTCTCCACAATGAACCTTTTGTCTTGAATACTCACATTGTTCATGAATGAAGTACAAAAAAAAAAAAAAAAAAAAGAAGTCCTTCTTTCTAGTATCTGTTATCTTGTGGTAGATTATTGGTATGTCATGTTTATAGCCTTCTCCCCAACCAGGAATAAGAACCAGTGAGGGATAAAGGGACAAAGAAGGGAGGAGAAGCATGTCTTCCTACACTCAGAATATGTAAAATGAGATTTCATGGTGAAGGACCAGTTACCCACTACCTCTTTCTACCAGAACACTCATATTTCTCACCGTCATTGTGATTTTGGTCAATGGCACTCTTGGTCCTGAGCCACCACCTCTCCATACAGGAATCCCAACAAAAACAACAAAGACAAGGGTGCTTTTCTAAACTGTAAGTGTTTCTTCTGTGCCAGAGGATAATGTGCTTAATGGAGAATTTGAAGAAACTCATTGCCAACATTTATTCATGATACATGTTCTCCCAAGCCTAAAATTACAGGACTTGAAAGCTGTGTGAGTTTAAAGCAAATTGATCAAAACCACAACTGTTAATAAAATGCACGACTACAGTCTGTACATTAACTATGATCTCAGAGGAAATACCCTTGGGAATCTCACACCATTGTTTTGCACTTGAGCTTAGAATCCTTATTTTTTAAATGAAACTTTATTGTGATTATTAACCTGCAAAAATTTTAATTATACTTTTGATGCTTGAAGGTTCATAATGGAGAGGTGCCAGAAAAATCTCACTGCTAATTAAATCCAACTGAATATTTCCTTTACCTGAAGATACAAAAGTGCTTCTTATTTGTCAAATCCCTTTTAGCCAAATAACCACTTAACTAATCTCAAATTGAATATCTTATTTAAGATTTTGAATTATCCTTTCTCTCCAGGGAGATGCTATTGAATATTGTAATAGCGTCATCCAGGGAAATATTTCTTATCCTTCTGACTAGAGGAAAGGGGAAAAATATGTTTCTTTATATCACTAAGTAGATTGAAATCTGGGAAAACGAACAAGCTGACATTTTAAAGCAAAGAACATTAGTAGAAAAGGTAGGAATGGTTTCCATAACTGCATACAAATCCTAGTTCTGAGCTCACAAAAAGGAAAAGAGGATTTGGATCATTTCAAATTTGGACTAATTTGATTCTTCTTCCTGAGAATTCTAAACTATGGATCTAATAATCATTATCTCAAATCACCAAATAATGACCTGGAGGTCCTGCAGGTTATTAGAAGGTGCAAAATGACCTGGACATCAGCATATTATGAGAGAGAAAAGAGAATCAAATCTGACTGTCACTTGCTAGTGTTGTAGCCTTTAATAGTTCATTTAAATGCCTTGAACTTCAGTTCAAATGACATCTGAGACATGTCTGAAATATTGCCCACCTTTCTGCCATTTAGGACTATTTTCATTGAAATAATGTCAACAACAGCATAAGATTAACTTATATTATTTCTCTGCTCCTACCATGGAATGGCTTGCTATTTCACTCAGGTCAAAATCTCATGTCCTTTCAATGGTCTGTGATCTGACTCTGCACTGTCACTCTGACCTCAGATCCTCTTCCCCTTTTCTGTATTCTTGCTGCTCCAGCCATACTGGCCTATTCCCTTTTCCTTGAGAAATAAACTCCTACACTAGCCCTCTGCTCTTACTGGTAGCTATTCTTACAATGTTCTTCCCCTAATTTTCTACAGGACTTGCCTCACTTAAATCTCAATGGGGTTTCCTGAAATTTCAACACTTCACTACTGCTGGCACTTCTTACCCTTCTTGTTAAAAGATAATGTATCTTAAAATCTTTGAGTCTCATATAAAAACCTGTGATGGTTAATTTTAATGTGTTAACTTGGAAGGTGTTTCTGGAGAGATTATCATTTAAATTGGTGAACTTCAAGTTAGTAGATTGCCTTCCATGGTGTGGGTGGGCCTCATCAAATCAGTTGAAGGTTTGAATAGCATAAAAAGAAGCTGCCTTCTTTTAGACTGGAACTGAACCATCAGTTCTAGATCTCCAGGTTGCTGGCCTTCGGACTAGAACTGTACCACCAGCTCTTCTGGGTTCCAGCCTGCTGGCCCACATGGTAAATTTTGTAGATTTATATGAGTTAATTCCTTATAATCTCTCTCTCTCCCTCTCTGTCTCTCTGTCTCTGTGTGTGTGGGGGGGGGGGGGGCGTGTGTGCATGCATGTGCGTGTCTATGTATCCTATTGGTTCTGTTTCTTTGAAGAGCCTGGAGTAATACAACATCAAATTAACAAATATCAAATATTTCATTTGACTCATCAATTAATGAGTGAACCAGTAAGATGTGACGACAGTTTCTAACATAAATTGCACTTAGAGTTTCTATGAGTCAGGAACCTAGGTATGGCTTAAACTAAAAGGCACTGTTTAGTGTCTCACCAGGCTTCCATCAAGGAGTTGGCCAGGGCAAATTTATCATATGGAATATCAACTGAGGAAGAAGCCATTTTCAAGCTCATTCAGATTGTTGGCAGAATTCTTTTCCTGAGTTCGTAGAACTGAGGACCCTGGCTTCTTGCTGGCTCTCAGCTAGAGTCTGTCCTCCCTCAGTTCCTAGAGGCCACCTATAGTTCCTAGAGACTGACTACAGTTCCTTTCCATGTGGGTTTCAACAGTATGGCCACTTATCTGATCAAGCCAGCAGGCAGAGTCTTCAGAGCAAGTCTGCTAGCCAGACAGAGATTTATATAACATAAAGTAATCATGGAAGTGACACTCTGCCATCTTGTTACAGATTCCAGGCACACTCAAGAGGAGGGTGTTACATAAAGGCACGAATACCAGAGGATGGATCACTGGGGTGTATCTGGTAGTCTATCCCTCATACAATGAAGGTCAATCAACGGCTCAGACTCCTTTAGAATCGTATAATACCCAGAGGATCCACTACCTAAAACCCAGTTTTCCATTGGAGGGATACCCAATAATCTATTAACTTGCCTAAAATCCTTTCTGAGCAACACCAATAAAAACAAAAATAAGATAAATAAATTCTGTCATCTATCTCCTTCATTAGAAGATGAGCCCCATTGCAGAGATCCTTGTCTGTTTTGTTCTCTGCTGTAGCACAGCATCAAGAACAATGGTGGACGCTAGGTATGCAATAATATTTGGGGAAGGAACACATGAATGATTAGCTTGTTTTGCAAGAGGTATTGAGGAAGATGAAGGTGTGTTGCAAAGAACACTGGGCTAGAATCCCGAAACCTGAGTGTGGGAATTGCTCTTAACTGATTACAAGCCTACCAGCTACCCTAGTCAAAATTCCTTTCCCTTAGAGGGAAGTAGGAACAGGGAAAACTGCATCAAAGGGCTTTTCTAAGAATGAAATAAATGAAATGGAGACATCTGGTCTTAGCTCTGACTTGTAAAGAGCTTGGAGGTTGTCACTACCATCCTTACAACAACAACAGAAAACTGAACAAACTGAAAAAAAAAAAAAGGCTTTTCTTTGACCCATCAGAGAACTAAAGTCACAGGCAAACTACCACCCCCAAACCTGACAAGACAGATGAACCCTAAGAGTCATAGCTGAAGCATGCTTACTTGGAGCAGAATCCGCAAGAGCCATAACGTGGTAGGAACATTTTAATGGTAATTTTGATGAATCTTTGAGGATGAGTGTGAATTCTCTTAAGAATGAGAGACTCCTGGGGTGCTGAGTTTTGGGGGCTCCTAAAGTTTTGTGAGTTTGACCTCCAGGACATACACCAGGTTCTCATGGTTAAGAACGAAGAAAGATACCCTCATGGCTCTGCCAGGGGTAGGAGATAAGTAATCCTTGTGAAAACACCCAGAGCCTCATAACAAAGGCTGGCTCTCAGGAAGAAAGTACTTTATTAGATCCTTAAGTAACCTGGATTTAGTGGCTTTCCCCCACTCCAGACATCTCTAGCTTTCCTGTTCACCTGAGGGGGAACATGGTAAGCAACAGTGTGGAGGTCACAGCCCACGAACACAGATCAACTAAAAGTCTGGGACAAAAGATTGTAGAACACTTCCCATTGCCCACACATAACCCCCATACCAACAGGGCTGCAGCATAATAATAGGGGATTGCAGCTAAGAGAACTGCAAATACAGGGTCTGTCTAAGGAAGACTTCTTAGTAAAACCCAAAGACAATAGGAACACAAAAAACAGGGACCCTAGACCTGAAGAGACATCTCATCAAAGAATATATGCAAATGGAAAATAAGCATATGAAAAGATGTTTAACATTAGATGTCATTAGGAAAGTGCAAAAAGCAATAAGATAAGGCTTCATACCTATTAGAATACCTAAATCCTGAAACATCTGACCATGCCAAACACTGGTGGAGATGCAAAACAACAGGAACTCCCATTCATTGCTGGTGGGAATGCAAAAGAGTACAGCCATTTGGAAGACAGTTTGTCAGTTTTTTACAAAGCTCAACATAGCCTTACCATATGTCCAACAATCAGGCTCCTAGGTATTTACCCAAATGAGTTGAAAACTTATGTCCACACAAAAACCTGCACACAAATGTTTATAGCAGCTTGATTCATAATCATAAAAACTGGGTGCAAGGGATTCTAGGGAAGAGGAGGGAGGGTTGAATAGGGAGGTGAAACTGTTCTGATACTGCAATTGTGAATACATATGTTATGCATCTTTCAAAACGATTGAACTTTACTAAACAAAAAGTGAACTTTAATGTATGTAAACTAAAAAAAAAAAAAAAAATCATGTAGGCGTTCAAGAGAATCCTAGCCATTGATTTTGAAGCAGATAACTCCTGTGCCTCTTCCTTTCTCTCTCCTACCAATGATTCTCACATTGGGATATGAGCTGAAATCTCAATGACTTCGAAGAAATGTTTTTTTGGTGGTTCTCTTGTAAAAAAGTGGCCCATTTTAAACTTAAATTTGAAGACAACTGCTCTACACCATGCCGTCTCCTAGCAAAACCTTAAATTATTTCTCCATCATTTTTTTTCTTATGGTTTTCCCCCCAATAAAACAGAAAAGGAAACAGTAGAGAAAGGAAATGCAAGCCCTGGCTTTGTAAATAAGCATTGCAGCAGCAAAGTGTAGGTTTGAGGGTAAATGAAAAAAAGGCAGTGCTGCTGCTGGGCTCAGTTTGGAAAAGAGCAAAGATTGACTCCTTGGTTGTGAGTTGGAGGATGAGTTCCAGCAGCTAAGCCCCACTTCTAAAATTATCAGTCAGTGCCCATGAATGAACAAAGTGAAGTTGCAGAGTGGCACAATGTTGGCTTGCTGGTCAACCAGCAGGCACATCCTCTCAATGACCTCATCCAACACACAGGCTCATTCCTCATCTGTTGGATGCTGGCACTGATGAAGGTACTCTTCTGCCTAAATGGGTTGCCTATTTTCCTACCTGTCCTACTAGTCAATCTCACTCAAAAGAAAAGAATCTGACTTACTCTACCCTCTAGTGAATAGCATTTTATTACCAAAGCAATGAGAAAAATGTATAGTTTCCATCAATAATGACTTTTACCATTCCTTTAAGATATCAACAGAGAAAATAAACATGGCCCATCAGGATACACATGAAATGATATTCCCCAATCAGCATTGAAGTTCTTAGCAACTAGGGAAGATGTATGTAGAAGTTATCCACATAAACATATCTCTTGCTCATTTGTTTTCAGAACCGTCTTGCCTTTCTTCACCCAGTGAGGGAAAGAGAGCTTTGGAGGAAATGAGAGAATGTTTTTTGTTTCTACTTTTGTTTGTTTTCCTTGTTTTAATCATCTTTCATTCAGGAGGATTTTCTTTCCCTATACAAAGAAGCTTTATTCATCCTTACATTCCTCCATTATATAAAGCTGACATTTATTGAAAACCTGCTTTGTGCACTGTTTTACAAGTTTTATTACTTGATGCTCATAATAACCCAATGAGGTAGATTCTGTTATGAATGTATTTTACATAGGAGAAAACAAAGTCATAGCGAGGTGACATACTTTACTCAAAGTGATAGAGCTAATAATGATTCAAAGTGATAGAGCTAATAATGATTCAAACCCTAGCAGCTTACAATTCAACACTCTCAAACACATCACTAGAATAGAACCAGACAAACCCTTCTTGCCCCCACCACTGTGATATTGCTTAAATCACTTCATTACCTAAGACAACCACCGTGTCTGTTGTCCTTTATTTCTTTCTCTTTCTTTTTCTTTCTTTCTTTCTTTCTTTCTTTCTTTCTTTCTTTCTTTCTTTCTTTCTTTCTTTCTTTCTTTCTTTCTTTCTTTCTTTCTTTCTTTCTTTCTTTCTTTCTTTCTTCTTTCTTTCTTTCTTTCTTTCTTCTTTCTTTCTTCTTTCTTTCTCTTTCTTTCTTTCTTTCTTTCTTTCTTTCTTTCTTTCTTTCTTTCTGTCTTTCTTTCTTTTTCCTTCCTTCCTTCCTCCCTCCTTCCTACCTTCCTTTTCTTTCTTTCTTTCTTCCTTTTCTTTCTTTCTCTTTCTTTCTTTCTTTCTTTCTGTCTTTCTTTCTTTCTTTTTTCTTTCTTTCTTTCTCTTTCTTTCTTTCTTTCTTTCTTTCTTTCTTTCTTTCTTTCCTTCCTTCCTTCCTTCCTTCCTTCTTTCCTTCCTTCCTTCTCCCTTCCTTCCTTCCTTCCTTCCTTCCTTCCTTCCTTCCTTCCTTCCTTCCTTCCTTCCCTCCTTCCTTCCTTCCTTTCTTCCTTCCTTCTTCTCTCTCTCTCCCTCTTTCTTTCTTTCTTCTTTTTCTCTCTTAAAAAAAAAAAAAACATATTATAGCCAATAGGTAAACTCAATTTATGCCCCAAGCAATCTACCTGTTCATGGCCTTCTTTCCTTTTGACATTAAAATATCAATTTATCACCTCCTATTTATTCCTAGATACATAAGAAAGCAAAGCATGTTAATCTTAAATATTCAAAGCATTTAATGGAAACATGCAGTACATTTAAAGAATAATTACTGGACTTGGTATACTCATGGTTAGGATTCCTTGAATCCCTAACATGGAAGGCAGCATTTAGGTCATGTCTACAATAGAAGTTCTAAAATATATGATCTGAGCTTTTGGCAGAGAGAGGGTGTACTGAGATACAAAATGTCTAAAGAGATTGATTTTATTCTTGTGTTTGTTTGCTTGTTTGTTTTTCCTGGGGGGGGATGGAGTTGTTTTGATACAAAAGAAAAACTTAATACATCTTCTAAAAACACACACTTAGAGTTTCACTTTCATGAGAAAGAAAACAAACAAAAAAACAAAGAAACAAATAAATAAAACACCCAGAGGGGTGCCTGGGTTGCTCAGTCGGTTAAGCATCTGCCTTTGGCTCAGGTCATGATCCCGGGATCTTGGGGTCGAGCCCCACATTGGGCTCCCCTCCAGTGGGGAGTCTGCTGTTCCCTCTCCCTCTACTCCTCCCCTGACTCATGCTCTCTTTCACTCTCTCTCTCAAATAAATGAAAAATAAAATCTTAACAAAAAAACCCTGAGCTTCCAAATTCAGGAATAATGCAATTAACCTGGGGATGGTGAGGGAAATAGAGCTTAATCACCAATTATTTATTGAGTATCTATTATGTTCCAGGGATTGTGATATGCATTATGATAAATAACAAAGGAGAGCAAGTCCCTCTGTTGGAGCTCTGGAATTTACAAACCAGTTTGTGGCATGAGTTACAGACATATGGAATGAGGAGAAAGATCTATGGAATAATTTAACTTGATATAGTACTATTTTCAGATCACTTTTTGTTATAAGTGACAGAATACCAGCTCAAATTGATTTAGCAATTTGGCACAGCCAAATCCAGGGGTCCAAAAGTGTCACCTGGAATCTACCTATCTCTTGGTTCTACTTTACTCTGTGTCTCTCGAATGGCTTCTAGAACCTTATCTTCTTTTAGTTTAGTACCTGCAGATGAACGAATTTTTTTTTCATTAATTCCAGAAAATTTGAGTCTTACAGTGCTTGTTTAGATTACGTGCAATCCCTGAATCTATCTCTATGGTCAGTAAGAAGAAATTCACTAACTGACAAGGCCTAGGTTTTTTGTCTATCTAAGTATTGGAGTAGGTCAGCATTATCCATATACTAAGATTAGGAGTTTCCAAAATGAAAATCAGATGCTCTAACTAGATGAGGGAGAAATGGATGCTGCGTGAGCAGAACAGATTCTTCTCATAAGACCACAGAACCATGGTGTGTAGTATCATGTGGCCCAACTCGGTGACCTTCAGTCTTGTCACAGTAATAGCCTCAAAGATAAGCTCACTTTGTGGATGACATAGAGGCTTTCTTTGGTCTGAATCTAGGGTGCAGCTTATTCCAGAGCTAGCTGGCTGACTTCCAGCCCACAGCATTAACTTTTTACTTTTTTTTTTTTTTAAGATTTTATTTATTTATTTGAGAGAGAGTGAACATGAGCAGAGGGAGGGGCAGAGAAACAAGCAGACTCCCCGCTGAGCACAGAGCCCAATGTGGGGCTCAATTTCAGGACCCTGAGATCATGACCTGAGCTGAAATCAATAGTTAGTAGCTTAACTGACTGAGCCACCCAGGCATCCTGACATTAACTTTTTAATTTACACTGGCTCTCGGTCAGCTTCCAAGTTCAAGTCAAGACCTAAATCCCTGGTCACTATAGTAGCAACAGTAGAGCTTGCAATTTTAGTTCTGCAGACCTAGCTGCCTTAACTGATTGCCTTATTTTTGGTGCCCACCATGGTCCTAACTCCATTTTCTTTCCTGTCTCCCACTCACCAGAGCTCTGAAATAAAGTTTAACAATGTCCATCAATAAGAAGATCTACCATCAATGCCTACAGAATGAAAACATCACCATGGGCTGTGGAAGAGAGCTCCATTTTTGCTTATTTCTTCAACTGCCTTTATTACATGGATCCATTGTCATTTTTTTATTTTGGTTAAAACACATAACATATTTACCATCTTAACAATTTTTAAGTGCACAGTACTGTTGAGTAACAGCTCTCTATAATTTTTTATCTTGCAAAACTGAAACTTTATACCCACTGAACAAAACTCTGTTTCTCCTTCTCCCCCTTCTAGGCTTTGGCAAACACCATTCTACTCTCCAGTGTCTCTTATAAGGGCCCTATTGCCTATTCATATGAGAAATAATTGAGGGACCAGGAATGCTTAATTTGGACTAGAGTATGCCAGGGGACCTGAGAGCTCTTCTTATGCATCAAATATCTGCCATGCGTGTCTTGTGAATAGACTGCTTCAAATATGATTTTGAAGCAAGTAGGACATGAATGATTTAAAAAATTATATTCTGCATTATCCCAGTGTCTGGCAAAAAGGTCAGATACTAGAAAGTACAAAAGGAAAGAAGTTAGGCTCACTTAAGAAGGCATTTTGCAACAGAGCTGTCTTACCATGGGATATGATTCCTCTGGGAGAATGGAGTTCCACACCATTACAGATGCTCAAATATAAGTTCCTAATAAGACAGAACAATTCTAGAGATGGTCATCAAGATATCACACAAGGATTAACTTGAATGTTCCCTTTATTCTCTTCTAACAATGGAATTTCTCTATGGCTTTGGAAGAGAAAGACTATGATTTATTAGCTACTTGGCATGACATAAATACAAAATTTGGTGTTTTAAATGAGATCCAGAAAGTTGAAAATTCAAACTACCTTGTGAACATACTCAACCAAAGTATACTTCATCAAAATTTAAAATACATATGGGAGATAAAGGGATTCCTTTCATTCCTGACTATAATGGAGTATCAAAACCCACCGCAAACAACTATAAAACTGGGCAACATATATTAACTGACTTCATTCATAACTTGGGCACTAGGAAATGCTGGAATATAATGCCTGAGAGAAGGGAAATAAGTGAAATGAGTACTACAACTTCCCTGGATAAATGTCTAGGGACAATTTTTGAACCATGCTGCAGGGAAGAGTGAATGAACAGGGCCTGATGAACTTGCTGAATGGAGGACATAAAGCTCAAAATTCAAGGAGGCTGAGTCCTCTGGAAGTGTAGGTAGAACTCTGAAAAAGATAGAGCAATGTAAAAAATTAACTCTAGAAATCTGGGTAAGGATCCTCTTGAGTAATCTTAAGTAATAAGCTACCCTTCTATAAGATGAAACCACAGAGATAAACAAATAAAGATCACAGAGCACTGGGATGATCCAGACTCAAATCTCACAGAGGGTCAAGAAGTGGTCAAGCTTCAATCCCCCAGAATAGAGAGTTCTTTGTGATGTTCCAGAGCAATGAGTGAATTCCAAAAATTTCATATTGTAGGAGGAAGCCTGAACTATCCCGGAGTGAAAACTACTCTAGCTCTAAACCCACCTTAAAAAAAAAAAAAAAAAAAAAGCTTAAATCATACCATGAAGGGACCATATGGATCAACAAACAGAAAAAAGCCCAGTGCTCTTTAATTCTAGACACTCAGCAATGTAATATTCACAAATTCGAGCTATTACCAGACAAGTCAAAAAGCAGGTAAGGGAATTCCATAACCAGAAGAAAGATGAGTCATTAAAAACAGACTCATCAAAGAACTAAATAAATGGAGAGATATTCCATGTTCAATTAATTATCAAGATATTTGTTCTTCCCAACTTGATCTATAAATTCAAAGCAATCACAATAAAAATTTCAGCAAGTTCTTTTGTGGATATTGACAAACTTATTCTAAAGTTTATATGGAAAGGCAAAAGACCCAGAATAGCTAACACAATATTGATGAATAAAACAAAGTAGGAAGATTGACACTTACCTGACTTCAAGATTTACTATAAAGCTACAGTAATCAAGACAGTGTGATATTGGTAAAACAATAGGCAAATCAATAGGGCAGAACAGAAAACTAACATAGTCATAAATATAGTCATAACATAAATATAGTCAACTGATCTTGACAAAGGAACAAGCACAAGAAAATGGAGCAAGATAGTCTTTTCAAACAAATGGTATTAAAACAACTAAATCAGCATGCAAAAACATGAATCTAGACACAGACCATACACCCTTTACAAAAAATTAATTCACAGTGGACATAGGCCTAAATGTAAAACACAAAACTATAAAACTAGAGGATAACTGTAGAGAAAACCTAGTTGGGTACAGCAATGCATTTTTAGATACAACACCAAAGACATGACCCATTAAAGAATTGATAAGGTGGACTTCATTAATATTAAAAACTTGTGCTCTGTGAAAGAGAATGTCAAGAGAATGAAAATACAAGCCACAGAATGGGAGAAAATATTTGCAAAATATTTTCAAAAGACATCTGACAAAGAGCTGATACCCAAAATATATAAAGAATATATAAAATATGCTCAAGAAAATGAAAGCAAAAAAACCCATTAAAAAATGGACCAGAGATCTAAGCAGACACTTCACCAAAGAAGATACACAGATGACAAATAAGCATACGAAATGATGCTCCACATCATATGTCATCAGGGAAATGCAAATTAAAATATCAATGAGATTTCACTACACATTTATTAGAATGACCAAAATATGGAACAATGTCAACACCAAATGTGGGAGAGGATGTGGAGCAACTGGAACTCTCATTAATTGCTGTTGGGAATGCAAAATGGTGCAAGCACTTTGGAAGTTTCTTACAAAAGTTGGCAGTTTCTTACAAAACTAAACATACTCTTAGCAGGTGATTCAACAATCACACTTCTTGGTATTTATCTAAAGGAGTCAAAAACCTGTATCTGCACAAAAATCCTGCACAAGATATTTATAGCAGCTTTATTCATCATTGTCAAAACCAGGAAGCAACCAAGATGTCCTGCAATAGGTGAATGGATAAATAAACTATGGTACCTCCAGACAATGAAATATTATTCAGTGCTAAAAAGAAATGAGCTGTCAAAGCCAGGAAAAGACATGGAGGAATCTTAAATGCATATTACTAAGTGAAAGAAGTCAATCTGAAAAGGCTACAAACTATATGATTGTAACTATATTCTGGAAAAGGCAAACAATGGAGACAGTAAAACAATCAGTAGTTGCCAAAGGTTGGGGGTAGGGAAGAATGAATAGATTGAGCACAGAGGATTTTTAGGGTAATAAAAATATTCTGTATACTTCTATAATGATAGTTACATGCCAGCCATCACATATTTGTCTAAACCCAGAGAATGTATAATACCAAGAGTGAACTATCATGTAAACTATGGAATTTAGGTAATAATGAGGTGTCAATGTAAATGCACCAATTGTAACAAATGTTCCACTCTGGTGTAGGATATTGATAATGGAGAGGCCATGCCTGTGTGGGGGCAGGAGGTATATGGAAAATCTATGCCTTCCTCTCAATTTTGCTGTGAACCTAAAGCTGTTATAAAAAACTTAAGTCTGAATTTTAAAAAAATCCAGAAATGACAGAGATAATAGAACTAGCTCAGTGGGATGTCAAAACAGCTTTTATGGATATGTAAAAGTTTTTAAAGATTAGCATGAGAAAAAGAAATGATATATAAAAGAACCAGTGGTATATCTAGAAGTAAAAAATAAAATATCTAAGTTGAAAAATTCACAGCATGGATTAATATGAGATTAGAGATTACAAAAGAAAATATGATCTAACTTCAACAAAGAACACTAGAATTTATCCAAATTGAAACATAGAAAAAGAGAGACTGCGAGAAGAACATTATCTCAGCGACCTATGGGACATACCAATTGGTACAACATACATATAATTTGAGTCTCAGAAAACAAAGGAGAAGGGAGAAAAATATTTGAAGAAATAATGACCAAATTGTTCCAGATTTGATGCACAGAGATTATACAAAACCACACCAATGGACATCATAATCAAATGGATAAATAACAGTGACAAAGAAGAAATAACGTAAAAGCACCAGGATATTAAAAGACATTTGAAATACTGAGGAACCAAGATCAGAATTGCCACAGAGAAAACGGACACAACAAAGGCAGAACAAGGGTAAGAACTACTGAAGGTGTCTTACAGAGAATGCACATCAGAAGATAGTGGAGCAAATCTGTCAAGTGTCTGTGAGGAAAATCTGATAACCTAGAATTCTATATCCAGCCAAGAAAAAAAAATTGACCAAAAATCAAGGAGAAATGAAAAATTTTCAGACAACAAATGCTGAAGGAATTTCATGCCAGTAGATTCATACCATGGAGGATATTTTAGAAGTTCTTCAGGTGGAAGGATGTAACACCAGAGGGACAACTGGGTTTGCATAAATAAATGAAAATCACCATAAATGGTAAATACAAAAATCATTTTCTCTCATTTTTAGGTGTCTTTAAAAGAAAATTAACCATTTAAAACAACAGCAATGCATTGTGGGGTTTATAATATATGTAGAAAAATGTATGACAAGAATATCTTAAAGAACAAGAAGAGGAAAATTAAAGAATATTCCTGTAAGGCTCATACATTTTTACATTCTGGATGCATATCGCAAACTCTGAAGCACCAACCAAACTGACAGAGGAGGTGGAATAGAATAAATCAATCTGATAAAAGGCAAAGAGAAAAAAAAAAACAGATTCATGATAAATAGGAGACAAAAGATTATAGATTTAATACTATTCATATTTGAAAATCATGAATTTAAATGTTATAGATATTTTAGTTGAAAGGCAGAGGTTTTTCAGACTGGACGAAAGGGAGTTCCAACTGTAAACTGTCTACAATAAAACCATTTAAAATATAAATCCACAGAGAGGTGTTGATAGGGAGATAAAGTTGGTGTGATTGATGTTTTTGATCTTGATTGTGGTGTTAGTTTCACAAGTACATAACTCAGACCCTTCTGTTTGTACACTTAAACGGGTGCATTTTATTGCATATAATTTATATTTCATTATATATGTTACATTATAATGCAGATGATACAATATTTCATTGAATTTTAAAACAGTAAAGTTGATTTTTAAAAGTCAAAACCAAATCCATTTTAAAATATAGTTATGATTAGAGATATTCTGTTTTCATGTAGCCAAGCACCAACCAAGTCTTTGAAGGGAAATTTGTCACATGGCTTAGTAGCCCCTAGCACTTTCAGGAATATTCTTACTTCTTCTCTGACCCTAGAGCAAGAACACTGACTTTTCCCAGGATTAAAGCTGAGTTGGACTGAGCCATCTACATTCTGCCTCTGCTGTGGCTTAAAGCTTCCATTTACACAGGGCTTCTTATGATATGGGCTAAGAGAGCATGATCAAGCTACTTGCCTACACAGCACTTTGGTCTCGCTCCAAGCTCAGTAAGCACAATTAGCAAGGTAAATGGCTAGAGTTCAGGAGTTCCTGAAGACCAAGAGGGCCACAGTACCCAATACATGATGCTCAAGTGTAAGGTCAGGGCCTCATCCTTTCTGTTATACCTTTAATTCTGAGCAAGGTCTGTGCCCATGAGCCAAGCCTGTTCCACCGTGAAAAATCTAAGTGAATTAATTAAATGAATTCAATATAGTGTGGTTTAGAAAGTCATTTATAACCAATTTGGTTCAAGATTTATTTGCAATACTGTTGATAACTTTAGGCCTCTTTCTCCTAAAGGTAAAAGGACTTCCGTTGAGCTCATTTCTCTTAATAGCCTAAAATCCTTCATTGGTTACATTGCTTTGTGTTGGTATATTGCCTGTCCAATCATAAACCATTTTCTTTTGGTTTAACTAATGAACTCTAGGAGTCTTATGTATTAAAGCTGTTTCCAAGCTGGATTTTAAGTTCCTAGAGGCCCCTTGCAAGTCTGAATTCTGCAACACATTCCCAGCAGGGTTCCATTTGGTTGCTTGGTCTTAGAAGTACGACAGGCAAAAAAACAAGAATTTTGCTTTCTTGTAGTAGTTCGCTAATCTTTAGTGTCACAGAGAGTCAATCTTCTAGAGCAGTTTCCCAGAGTGTGGTAAACAATTTACTAATGAGAAATGTCTGATTTCAGATGCCACACAGATCACTTTTTAAAGAATTTTAATAGGTCTGTGTTTATTTTTGTATACATTATAAAATATATAGGCAGAACAAATTTCTTAATTTCACAGATGGTGTTTTTATTTTTATTTTTTTATTATTATTATTTTTTTAAAGATTTTATTTATTTTTTTGACAGAGAGACACAGCGAGAGTGGGAACACAAGCAGGGGGAGTGGGAGAGGGAGTGGGAGAAGCAGGCTTCCCGCTGAGCGGGGAGCCCGATGCGGGGCTTGATCCCAGGACCCTGGGATCATGACCTGAGCCGAAGGCAGACGCTTAACGACTGAGCCACCCAGGCGCCCACAGATGGTGTTTTTAAAGACAAGGCTTGAGGCAGATATTGATCTGAAAACAGAAATGTAAGTAAAAATTTTAATTGATAAATGGGGAACACAGATGTAACAAAAACCATAGGGGTGATATGGAGAGGCTTGGATTTTGTGGGTGGGGGAAACTACTTTAAGACACAAGCTAGGGTGACTCATTACATACTCTGATTTTTATGGTTATATTACTTAGACACCATCTGCCTCATGTACCACACAACGCCCCTCCTTGGCCACAGCTGTCCACACACACACTTCTAAGGGTAGACATTCCAGCTGGCCAGTGTTTAACGACAGAAAGGACTTACTTCTGAACCTAATAGGCTCTAGGAGTGGAGCCCAGGTCTCTGAGCAGATCCCTTGACCTCTTGTACTTAGGTACCTAACTCTGGTTTATCAAGTGGAAGCTCCAGCAAATGAGTTTCAGGGTGTGAGCTTACCAACTAGGTCATGAATAAGAAATAAGTGCCATTTGTCAGCTTTCTGGAGTCAATGGCAGACAGCTGGATTAAGAGCTGACTCCTAAGCCTAATCAGGAAATAGCTCCCACCTGCTCAGGCGGGAACACCGCTCACCTATAGCCAGAAGCAGGGGGGCTTCATCACACTTCTCACCAAACACCTCTTCCGCCAAGTGATTTTTTTTTTTGGTTCCAGTTGGGAATCTTTAAAAAAAAAAAAAAGGACATGTCAAAATTAATGTTGAGAATTGGTGTTATGAATAAAAAATTGTGCCAAATTAGCACTTCAAATTTAATTTTATGTGCAGCATGCTGCCAAGCAACTTGGAACATTTGCAGGTTGTTGAGAAATAGTTACAAATGGCAAATAGCTTCCCTCACCGCCTTCTCCCCCTCCCTTGTAGCATCTCCTCTGGGAGACACAGGGATACTGGGTCTGTGTGGGTGTTGGAGCAGGTGGGAGGATGACAGGTATCAAAGGGGCCTGGGGTGACTGTAGAAAATTGTTAGATTGTTTCTATCTGTGTTTCACATGAAGAATTTTCAGCTCCCAGATTTTAAACAATAGGAACTGCTTAAATTCAGATCCCTACGCTTGAATTCACATTCCTTGGGACAGCAATGATTAAAAAGAAAATATCAGCCTATTTCCATTACCTGCTCTATCCAAGAACCTGTAAGAACAATATTGTACAGTGTTTCTCTAAGTTAAAAAGAAGCTTTAACTTTTTAAACTTTTTTGAAAAATAAAAAAAAAAATAAGTTAACTTTTTGCACTAGTTTGAAATGGGCTCTGATTTGTGTCACTTGGGACCTAACATCTTTTCCTCTGTCCCCTACATTCTGACTCCAAATCAAGTGACTCTTTGATAATGTCAAATCTTGACTGAATTGTATGAGACTGATCCATTGAAATGGGGTTTTTATTTTTCTAAAGTGGACTTCAAAATACTTTTCCTATTTTTTAAAAAAATTTTAGGTAATCTCTATACCCAATGCGGGGCTTGAACTCACAACCCAAAAATCAAGAGTCTCATACTCCACTGATTGAACCAGCCAGGTGCCCCTACTTTTCTTATTTTTAACCACCCCTTCTTCATGCTGGTGTGGTTTATTATGTTATGCATTATATGTGTTATATGTTTTATATTCATGCAACTGTGCATTTTGAAAGAATCTGAGAGGACATCTGGTTTACCCTCCTTTGCACAAGGGAAGCTGTGCAGCAGAGAGGAGTCAATTCCCCAAGCTCACTAAAAGCCATTCAGGAATTCTGGTCTTTCCTGCTTTCACTCTCAGGCCAGGATGATTTCCATGAAAAGCCTCTGTCTCAGCAGGGGTGGGATCTGTATGTAAGAGAAGACTGCTTTGTTCCCTCTACAAAGAATATCTTGAATGTTAGGTGACTTCATTATTTTGCACACTTGCCTCAAAGTTACTCTTAAAATGTTAATGTATTTTCTTGTCAATCCACCAAATGTCCAGACTCCTATTCTGCTGTGTATCCTGGAGTCTAACTACCTGAGCACTGCCAGCGTGAGTTTTGTCCTCTCTTAATGGGCCGCAGTGGACTGAGAGCTGAACACTGGCTGAGTAGTGCGTGCAGTGGAATATGAAAAGGGAAGGAACTGTTCACAGGCTGGGAGATAATCCAAATTTCAGACTCTTGTGGGGGCAGAAGAACCAACAAGCAAAATATTCAGAGGAAGCTTAGCCACAGGCTATACTTCAGGAGCCAAGTGAGCCACCTATTTATTCATTTATTCTTACAAAAAAATATTATTGAGCACCTTTACTGGATGCTATGGAGAATGCAGAAATAAATAGCTCATATATTCTTATCCTTAAAAATGAATTAGGAAGCCACACCTGAAAACAATTCTAGAAGAGGTGCTGTCAAAAATAGAATAAGTTAGGGGCACCTGGGTGGCTTAGTCATTAAGCGTCTGCCTTCGGCTCGGGTCGTGATCCCAGGGTCCTGGGATCAAGCCCCGCATCGGGCTCCCTGCTCGGCAGGAGGCCTGCTTCTCCCTCTCCCATTCCCCCTGCTTGTGTTCCTGCTCTCACTATCTCTCTGTCAAATAAATAATCTTTAAAAAAAATAGAACAAGTTAATGTGTCAAGCATTGTGATAAATATATTTACATATATTAGCTTATTTAAATTCTTACAGTAGACTATATATTTAAAAGGTAAACAGACCCGGCTCTGTTATTTGCTATTTGTAGAATTTTAAGCAAGTTGCTTCACCTTTCTGCTTTTTAGATTTTTTAAAATCAGTTGTAAAATAGAGGTACTAATGGAACCTATCTCATAAGATTCTTTGAGAATTGAAATGGATTAATGCATGTGAGAATTGAAATGGATTAATGCATGTGAGATGCTTAGCACCATTATGGTGTTGGTAGGTTTTTGGTTAATTGTAGCTATGATCATCTAACTACTCATGTTTGAGAAAATGGGTCAAAAAGACTTGCATTGCCATAGTTGGCTATGAACAGGTTTAAATATGTAATGTTTCCATTGAATCAAGCACTACTCCTCTTGAAAACAACTATTTGAACTCAGCAAAAAAGAAAAACACAAGGTGAGCGTTAACTTGTAAAGAAGTGTACTGTGTTCATTGAAAACACAGCCTTGAGTCTTCTGTAGTGTATGAGATAATTTAATCATTGATTATCCTGTTATTAATGCAGGAGAGATGGTTCTTGTACCTTCTGTCCTTTTCACCATGGTACCTCGGCTTCAGGGGGATGATGGTAGGCTGTAATAATGAATTAGAATTGATGACCCCACTAACTTCTCTCCTTGTGGCTCTGAGTGCCTGTTTTGTGTTCAGATTGGTGAGTAGAAAGCTTCACTTCTCTTCAGAATGACATATACTTTGCCAGTAATTACTTTCCTAAAATGGAAAAGGAATTAAAATAAAAGCCTGAATGCAGAAGGGGGTGGCAGGTTTTTGGAAAGTGTATCGGCAATTTGAAGCATGAATAATTAATTTTGTCTTGAGATTAAGTTCAGACTGTGTTTATGATCTGTTGAAAAAAAAAAAAAACACCCTAATGGGTTCTAAATAAATTCAGTATCAATTTAAACTATTAGAGGAAGTTAAATCAAAATAATTAGGATATTAAAATACTTTGTGCATTTCCAATCACTGCCTTATTGAGGCTCTGGATCTTTTCCAAGGAACAATAATAGCATGAATATATTAGGATGTTTGCTTCCCTTAGAATGTGACAGTTTGCTCATGTAAAGATGATTGAGAACTTGCAGGAGACAGAAAGCCAGATTGATGTGTTGACATATTCAAGGGAGAAGGTGCTATATAAATGATAAACTATTTTGTACATATAGATTAAAAACAGCATTGTGACAATTTATTGTTAAAATAGTTGGACTTGATTATTCCTTATTTACAGTAATTGCTTAATTTCACGCTATAGTAAAGGAGGTATTATTTTTGTGACATTTTCAATTACTATAGAATGAGTTGGCAAAATCAGAGTAAGAGTCAGGTGAATTCCAATAGAACCCAGAGCTTGGTCACTTGTTTATTTTGCTTACGGCCATCAATTCTCATTGTCATTTAAATGGAGATCAAAGGATTCTTCCTCTATGTTACTTATTCGGATTTCCCTTCCTTTTATGCCTGCTTGGAGCATAGCAAGTGTGGAAATTTGAACAATTATAAAGAATTTTGAATTATATAGTTTTCCCGTTTTCTGAAGCAAAAGCTCATTTATTTGGAAATAATTTGGGTGAATTTATTTAGGGACTGCCATGGTGGAATGCCCATCAACATTCGAGAGCTCATGAGCTCTCTGGATTTAATCATTCTAGAGCTTGCAGGAATTGGTCTCTGAGTGATTTCCTTACAATAATTCAATGTTTTGTGTGTTTCTTTTCTCCTAAACATTATCCAGCTCATCTACATTTAATAGTCTCTCTTGAAAAATATTATTAATTAATCCAGCATAAATATGATTTGATAACTGGATATCTGAGTTATCATAACAATTATTGTGGCAATTTATAGCTTCCTTTCCTTTTTTTTTTCCAGAGAGAGAAGTAGAGAAAACAGAATTTCAGGGCACCTTAAGTAATTGATTCTGAAACTAAAGCATTGCAGCATTGCATTGAATACTTTGCTTCTTGGACAATCAGAAAACATAGTCAGGAATTGAAAAAAATGGATCCTCTCTCTCCAATAGACATCATAAAGTATAATTTCTAGTAATATTACAAATGATCCAGCAAAACAATAATAGTTTGAGCTCCAAAGAGCTCAATAAAACTGTAAACAAAACTTAACAAGCAACCGAAAAGTATTCTTGGTAAAATTATGAAAATGTTATGTATCCTAATGAGAATGAATAATGGATACCTAATTCACTATACATATAGTAAGTTTTCCCTTACTTGAAATACCCTTCCCAGTTTGTAATGTTAATCAAAATGCATTGTTTCTTTGCCTCATTAGAAAGGGGTTGTTATGCTTTCAAAACAGAAGTTCTATATTTTCTAAATTAGGGCTGAGCATCAGCAATTGGAAAATTATATCTTTAAAGGTTTTTGCCTCATTTCAGAGGATCCAATTCAAAGAGGCTCTACTGTAGATGAGGGCAAGATTTTTTTCTGAGTTAATTTTCATAATATTTCTAAGAGAGAAAGCAGGTCTGCATTTGTCCCAGGACAATGCTGACTCATTTCTTTTTCTTTCTTCCTTAGTTGTCTGTCTATGCTTTAATTCCTCATATGTACAATAAAGCTAAAATCATCCTCTTTCAGTCTTCCTGCGTATGTGGATAAATATTGTGTGAGAGAAGCCAAAAAGACTGACAAGAGGAAGGTAGGCGAATATGGTGGAAAAGCATTGGGTTCGGAGCCTGAAAATCCTGTGTTTTCTTGCTGCACCATCACTGATCTCAGGCAAGTGGTTGTATTTTACTGAGCTCCCTTCCGTTCCCTCAGTTGTAAAATAAGTAAATTAATAATCCCTACTTGCAAGTTTCTCATAAGTGGCAGACATAAGTTATGTAAAGCATCTATTACAGTGTCTGATAAATAGTGTGTATTCAGTAAACATGGACAAGTAGTGGTAGAGGCTGTCAAGGTCATAGCTATTGCAACAGTAACGTTAACATCCAGGTCTTGTCATTTTGCTATAGGTGATCATTAGTCGTGTATTCACAAATTATTATTTTTTTAAAAAATTTCAGAGTCTTTTAAATCCAGTGCCTACATGTTCCAGCTAGATAGCTTGAAGGGGTCTCAGAAGAGGTGTGATGTGAGGAATGGCATGTGGTATTCAGAATCCTGGTCAGGGAGGCAGCACGCAGCTGTGGAGCCCAGAACACTGGAGAACACCTCTACTGTCTATGCAGGGCAGGCACTACTTGCTCCCAGCTGATTTTTTCCACGTAGTAAATAAAGGTTTCAGTGTTAACTAAGCCTTCCATTTTTTCCCCAAGAAAATCCAAAATCTGGATTTAATGTAAAATATCCTATTAAAATGTTGGTAACAAACTAAAAATTATTGTGTATAACAACAGTGTTATACAAAACACAGCATGGTTGAAGGACAGATCCAGCCTGTGGATGCCAGTTTGAAATCTCTCATCTATATAACAGACAGCAAAGCAGTTAATCCTTATATAGCATATACCACATGCTGGGTGAGCATACTTCTACGAACTTTACCTATATCAATAATATATTTAAGCCTTCCAATGACCCTCTAAGATGGGTATTAATAATCAGTTTTATTATTATCAAGTTCATTTCACAGATGAGGAAACCAAGGAAAGACAAGAGAAGTAACTTGCCCAGACAGTAAAGGAACTGGGATTTGATGTAAACAATCTGATGGCAAAGTTTTTGCATTTGACCCCGGGTTTGCAAAACGTAATAGGGAATTCCTCTTATTTGTAGGAACCATTTTTTTAATGGGGTCTTGAAGGACAAATTTCTATAGGACTTCAATTTTATTTTAGGCATACATCATTCAGTAACATTGAATATGTTCAAAATGCAGAGCTCTGAATAAAGAACACTGATGAGAATAAAGACACATAAATTACGGATGCCATCTTCAAGGTTCTTTTAGTTAGTAAGAGGAAATACATGACTAGCAAAGTATCATAATATATAGAGGGATTCCATGGGATGTTTCTAAAGGTTTTTGGTATTAGAATGGAAAATGTGACTAGCAGTTAATGGATGTCTTGACAGACATGGTGTCATTTTTACCTATATCCCCCCAAAATAGGTTACATTTCAATGGACAGATACTAAAAGTACTAGGCGTATGCACAAGCAGGAGATTTTGTGGCAGAAGAGACTACATTGTAGCAAATACCAGGAATAGCCCAGTTATTCTATAACTAGGATTTGTAGAGGAATGGAAGACAGTGGAAAGATATCTGAGGGCTAAGTTGGGATGCTAATGTGTTCTGTTTTCTCCCTATTGTAATTATAAGTCCATTCCCTAATCATCACATGCACACACACATACACTTTCACAAAAACAATAATAACACCACACATGAAGTTTCCAGAAGGGCCAAATTATCTCAAACATGTAAGCAGGGTCAGTTTTTGAAATGATTTGCTATTAGTGCCTACAACAGAATTTTGAACATTCAAAGACAGAGCCATAAAGAATCTCCTTTCCTGCTTCGTTTATAAAATAAGAATCACAGGAGATAGAGATATTTCAGAATGAGACCATAGAAAGGAAGATATATTTTAGCAAAAGGAAAGGGGATTATGAATGGCCATGAGAGAGAGCTGAGAATTACTGGCCCACTACCTAGACTGAATTATAATTCTCAGTCCTCTGCCAGAGTAACACTCACTATAATCTATTGCCAAGCACAATACTGTTAGGTGGTCATAGTGATTCCGTAACTTCTTTTAAGTAAGTGTTAGTTTCTAGAATAAAGTGTTCGTGCTTAATGACTACCACTACATAGAGGTGGTTCTTTTCCCTTTTCTTATATTTTAAAAAAAACTTTATTATTTTATTTATTTTTTTAAAGATTTTATTTATTTATTTGACAGAGAGAGAGAGAGCCAGAGAGGGAACACAAGCAGGGGGAGTGAGAGAGCGAGAAGCAGGCTTCCCGCTGAGCAGGGAGACTGATGCGGGGCTCGATCCCAGGACCCTGGGATCATGACCTGAGCCAAAGGCAGATGCTTAACCAACTGAGCCACCCAGGTGCCCCAAAACTTTATTATTTTAAAAATATAAATGCAATTTCTGGGCGCCTGGGTGGCTCAGTTGGTTAAGTGACTGCTTTCGGCTCAGGTCATGATCCTGGAGTCCCTGGATCGAGTCCCGCATCGGGCTCCCTGCTCGGCGGGGAGCCTGCTTCTCCCTCTGACCCTCCCCCCTCTCATGTGCTCTCTCTCTCTCATTCTCTCTGTCTCAAATAAATAAATAAAATCTTAAAATATATATATATATATATATATATATATATATATATATATATAAATGCAATTTCAAGTCTAACTGATGTGAAACTATAATGACCTAATACACAATACTCAACGAAATAAACTAGGACTACAAGGCAAGGTTCTCCTTTGGCTCTTCAGTCTCCTTGTTAAATCATGTCTTCAAGTAAACATGCTTTATGTGTATAAAATGTTCGGCACAGTGCCTGGCATAGAAAACTGCTCTGTGCATTTGGCTATGATAACAATATTACTGCCATTATTTCTATCATCCTCAGCAGAAGATCTCCTCCCAGTCTGGATTGGAAAAACCATACCCTAAATTTATTTTGATCATTAACCTCAACCAGGATGCTGCTGGATTCATGAAGTCTGACAAGGCAGAGTTTGGACAATATCCTGTGGAAGGTCATCAAATTTCAGCACAAATCACTGTGAATCTATTTATTTGCTGCCAAAGCCTTTAATTTGCTGTGTTAAATCACAACTGTAAAAATTGTCAGCCGAAATTTTTCCCATCAAATATAAAGCCTTAAAACACAAATTATATTTTTAAAGCCTACATTTCTTATTCTTTCTTATTTCTTTTCTTACTGTGTCATTTTCCCCAGGGGGTGGGAAAAGTGGTTCAAGAGGGGCCTGTCTTTGAAGTTGTTTTAATCTTTATTCTAGCCAGCCCTTTCTGGACTCATTTAATCTGCTTGATTTTTAAGTTGTGCTTATATCCTCCAGATACCAATTCATGACATCCTTCCAAAGAATTGTTCATTAAAATCTAATTTTTACCTTCTAATGCTGGCTTTTTAGCTAATGAAATCTGCAGTAATTATAAATATCCATCTTGTAAAACCTCAGAATTATTGGCATTTATATATAAAGTCAAGCAATGAGGGAATGATTTTAACACCGAAGTTAGCTCTTTCCTTTTCATTTCAATCAAGTGATGTTAGTACATATATAGTTATGTATATTTAAATACAAGAATCTCGTTTAGCTTCTTTCAATATTTTTATACTGTCATTAGAACTCTTTTGAATGGTACCCAGGGGAGACCACATCTAATTTAAACCTCATGGCAGAAAAGACATCGGGAAACTTCAGATCCATTATTTAGCTTGATGATTTAAAAAGATTGGGGGAAAGTTTCTGTGATATTAGGCTCTGATCTACCCTGGGTGCCCTGTAGTGATGGATTTTCCTCATTTTTTATGAATTATCAGATGAAATTTTATCAAAAAGACAAATCATTTATGAAAAGTTGGAACAATTCCCTAGCCCATGAGTTTAAGCTTTGCATCAGCAGAACAGTAAGCTTTAAATTCCCTTGGCACTAACGACGTAAGAGCAAGGGTATGCATCCTCATATGATGGAAGTAAATTCACAAAGAGCTCAGAGCAGGTCTGTACCTACTCCATACAGTCCAAAGTAAAGACCAGGTAGTAGACGTGGAAGGTCAACAAACTATGAGTTCCATGACAGTTGACTTTGGAGGGGAAAATGGACTTACTACAGAGTAGTGGAAAGAGGATAGATCTTGCCCAAGGATACAGGGTAAGAATGCAGCAAAGCCGTGATTCAAATCCAGGTCTGTTGGATGCCAAATGTATGTAATATATCTGAGCTTCCATTTCATTATCTATGAAATGAGAATAATAAAGCCTACTTCAATAAACTGATCCAAAGTTTAGATAAGAAGTTATCCACCATTTATTGAATGCTTTCCATATGCCAGTTTACTGTTTTCATTTAATACCAAGTGTGCCCTGGGGACTAGAAGGGAAAATTAGCTACTGTTCTTCAGTGATTGAGTAAAGTCCATTGCCCGCTAGAACAAAGCATGAAATGAAGCCCATTGTTCACAAGCAGATAGGCTTTAGTTTCTTCCCCTTAGGCTGGTGTTTCAGACTCATGTAAATAGATGCTTCATATATCTTCCTTGGAGATAATTGAATGGGAAATATAAACTTCTGGGTCCCTGCACTGAGCTTCTTTCTGTTTTGGGAGGGTGATTGAACTGACATCAACATCAAAGGATACTTTTGTTAAAAATAGTTTTTATTCTTCTAGCATAAAATGAGAGAGGACCTAACCAGGTTAATATATTTCCTCTTATTTCCACACCAGACTTAATTTCAAATGCCTTGGCTAAATCTGATAATTTTCTGTCCAATATTTCAAGATGGGTTATACTAGCTAACTTCTCTGCATCTTGTATCAAAAAGCCCTCAGTTTTTGTGGATTGAGAAAATACTTCATATTTTTTGGCTATTTATCCCTATTTCAGCTTTAATAGAAAAAAATGAGTTATTTTTTAGGGCTTTCTATACCATTTGTAAGATTCATAGCTACTCATACTCTATGATTTTAGGGCCATTAACTCCTAAGATTTTTTTTTTTAAAGATTTTATTTATTTATTTATTGGAGAGAGAGCGAGAGAGAAACAGCATGAGAGAGGAGAGGGTCAGAGGGAGAAGCAGGCTCCCCGCTGAGCCGGGAGCCCGATGTGGGACTCGATCCCAGGACTCCGGGATCATGACCTGAGCCGAAGGCAGTCGCTTAACCAACTGAGCCACCCAGGCACCCAACTCCTAAGATTTTTGAGTTTCTGTGTTACTTATTCATCGTTTCTTTATTTGAGGGGTCCACAGCAAGCACTATATTCATTCATAGGTAGTTTAACTTAATATATATTTGCTATTAATTAGTGTGCATTAAGAAATCTGTAGAGTAAAAATAATAAGGAAATATTTTGTTGTTTTTCTTGCCTTCTAAGCTCTTAAAGATGGTCCAGTAAGACATGATTAACTAGTAAAACTAAGTTACTAAGGAATAAAACAAAATTATAGATGTAAAAAGTGCAATGATTATTAAAAACAATGGTTATCACTTAATAAATGATAGCTATGTGCCGGGCACTGTGTATTTATTATCACATATAAAAATGACATGTGATCTTCACCAAAGTTCAGCAAGGAAGATGCAACTAGTTTCTTTCTAAAGGGAAGAAATAGAGATTATAAATGATCACATGGCTTGTTAAGCCCACATGCTAAGTTAGTGGTAGAGGTAAAACAGGAAGTCCAAGGTCTACCCACTCTTCTAGAAAATCTCTTACACATAGAGAAAGTCAAACCCAAAGCCAAGGGGAAATTGGTATGGAATGAAATTAGCTGAAAAAATGTCCATGAAGGAGCTGTGTGTTTTCTCCATACATCAGTTTTGTTCCTGTTCCAGGGTGCAAGCTCCTATAATGTTATATCCCTTTGAAAAAGTAAGTTATTTAATAATTTGTTTCTAATGAGACTGAAATGATGCATTTTGAATAAATTTTAAGGTCCTCAGAGGTCTACAGATTAAGAATATGAATGTTTTCACTGGGGAAAGTAAGAATACATCTTCTGTTAGGGGACATAAAGCTGAGAGGCCATTGAAATCATGAGGTTTAACCCTTTGTTTTATAAAAAAACTGAAATTCAGCACTGTATTCAGCTCTGTGTACATATTTTAGGAACGGAGTTGAAAAACGGGAACATATTTTTAAGAACCCAAACACATTCTGGAGAACCATGGTATTGTTTCTATTTAGCATATTCTAATCATTCACCCGCTCCTTCCATGCACATTTACTCTGACTGTGCTGGCCGTGTCTGCATACGTTTACAATAAAACAGCAGGGAGTTACAGTCTGCTCAATAATGAAGAAGCCCTGAGACCTGAGTCAAAAGACTCGGGTTCCAGTCAGAGCTCTCAAGTTAATAGCCATGGGACTCTGGGCAGCCAGTTTCACATTCTGAGTTAACCTTGTGACTGACAATGTTTGACTTCCTCTAAAGCCATATTCTTCCTTCTTTCCCTGATAACTGAAGACTGATTTGGTTCCTGTGTCAAACTGGGAGAGGTGGTTGGGGGAAGGTGAACTTCTTGTGTGACTCCAGAGGATGAATCATTTTTACTCCAGTCATGATAATCCCACCATTCTCTGGGGTAGGGGAGGACATGTGACTCATTGTTGCCTGACCAGAAATTGGGGGATGTTGGCTGAGTGAATTCTGGGAAATATTTTCCATCCCATAAAAACAGAAAGCTTCAGGATAAGAAGATTCCCTCCCCTCCTCTATTCTTACAATTCCTCTGCTAAAGGCTGTCATATGAGCAAATGACACTGCTCTAGCCATCCTGTGAACATGAATGAAGATATTGCTAACTAATATGGAAGGGTAGAAAGTTAGAAATGCCAAACTATCTATCTTACCTTGCTTCGTTGTTCTTAATTGTTATCACTACCTGCTCTAACATGTATGTGTGTGCTTATGTGTATGTGCATATTTATACACACACATCTATCTATATCTATCTCTCATCTCTCTTCTATCTATCCATCCACCTATCTATCCATCTATTGTCTATCTACCTGCCTACCTATCCACCTACCTATCTACCTATTTCCACCTGTCTCTTACTTCCAAACCCAAATATAGCTGGAATAAAAATTCAAGAGAATAACAATTACTGTGATCACTGCTGAATCCCTTGTGGGATAAATGAATGAATGACTCTTTAACAACATTGTTGAGAAGCTATACACGCCTCTAGATTTCTTATAAACCTTTAGTATTGAAATGGCTTTTACCCAGGTGTTCTGTTATTTACCAACAGATATAGTATAATTTATGTAATATATAACCCAGAATATTCTAAAGCTATAAAAGTTTGTATCAAATGCTATCCTGTTGATTTATCTTTTTTTTTTAAAGATTTAATTTCTTTATTTGACAGAGAGAGAGAGAGAGCATACAAGCAGGGGGAGCAGCAGACTCCCCACTGACTAGGGAACCCGATGTGGGGCTCAATCCCAGGACTCTGGGATCATGGCCTGAGCTGAAGACAGCGCTTAACTGACTGAGCCACCCAGGTGCCCCTCCCATTAATCTATCTTAAAAAACTTTAATAATTTGTGAGTATCTTTCTATACTTGTAGTTTCTACTTCTTTTCCCCTTGTATGAATATCTGCTTATTCTCTTTGTACAAATCAAAGGATTTTAAAAAGGGAATATACTGAGGAATGATGTCAAAAAATAATTGTTTTTATTTGTTAATTTGTTTATTTCTATAAATCTAGGTAACCACAGGGAGAAAGGAAGAAACAACTAGTAAGAATCCCTATGCTAAGCAGTAGGAAGAACACACAAGCATAATGCAATCCAACGTTGTTTTTGTCCTCAAGCTGCATGTCCTGAAAACCAAATTGAACGCATATACAACATTAAATGACAAGGCAATAAATATACAATGTGTTCTCAAATATGCGAAAGATATTTACGGATTGTAAATGTACTCCTATGGCCATCTGCATACATTCAGATTTGTGCTTATCTCTCTACATTGTAAATATTTATTTACATGTTTATCTTTCCCACTAGAATATAAGAATTTCAAAACGTGGACCTGCATTATACTAGTATGTGCATCCCTGACAGCTGGTAACTTTGTATCTCAGCACATAGGAAATGAGCAGTGAATGACTGAAAGATCAATGAGATATCAGTGAGTTTGAAAAGACTTCACAGAAGCCCTGTATCTAAGTATTGGACACTCATTAGCATTTGAAAGGACAGAAAAAAGCTGAGTATTTGTAACAATGGAGAGCGTGATGATGTAAACCACTGAGGGGCATGGTTGTTGAATCGCCATGGATCAGTAAGGCATGAGCACTAAGACAAGGAAAGGATAAAGTCATAGGAAAGAGAAGGATGGGAAATGGGTTTCAATAGGCCAGAAATCATGGAAATCCTTAAAAGTAAGGATAAGAAATTGAAATTCACAGGTATTGCAATAGGGAATGAAGAGCTTTAATCAGAGTTGTGAGATGGTGGAGACAATGACCAAGCATGGGAGCTGGGCAGACAGGTAGGTGCAGAATGAACAGGAAAACCAACTAGACAGATCCCACGTGACTGGTGTCAGCAATCAAGCAGTGACATAATGACTACTAGTCACCAGACTCTACCATCTATGGTCCATCTTACAGAGGCTATTTAGTCTAATGAAAGCTGCTATTTACAACTATACTGCACTCTCAAAATCAAAGGATTGATTCATTTGTTTATTCAATACACATTTCTTGAAAATCTGTTATGTGTCAGGGAATATGCAGTATGTGGGGATTCAAATGTTCAGAAACTGATTAAAGATATGGAGCTGAAACACGCTGCCTCAAAATGTTCAGCTCAAATCCCTAACTAATTTTATCTATACAATTTTGGAACAAAGGACTCTTCCTTTTGTAGGGCCTTGGCGTTGATATCTTTTGTACCACAACACCAAACTCAGTTGTGTTATACTGTCGTGGTGCAATTTTTAGGGTCCTGTCTGATGGCGTTGCAGACGTGAACATTTGTTGAAGCAAGAATAAAGGAAGGCAGTATCATCCCAGATGTTCAGTTTTCTGAGAAAATGACAAAACTTGACTTGTAATAACATATTAAAAATCACAGAAATGAGGGTGAGCAGAGAAGCTTAAAAAATGCAACATTTTGCAATTGCTATTGGTTTCACTCTGCTAATGGCATGAAATTATACCCCAAGGGTCAGTATTAATCACTGTGTTGACTTTCTGGAGGAGGTAGACTGATGTAGTATGTATTAAAATAATTCAAGGAAAAAAAAAAAGTAAGCCAAGAGTCATCAGCACTCAACTAAGGGAAGAACAAATACATTTGAGACCATCTAGATACTGTGTTGGCTTCATGACTCATGTTTCAAGGGATGCCACTGCCTATATTTGCTGATATAGATATGACACGAAAAGCTGACTTCTAAGTAATTAGGGAAAAATGGTTTATTCAAGGAATGAGTCAATGAGTACTGTGAGTATTGTATTTAGGGTAACTATGATATGCTAATCTGAACATAAGAAATTAATGAGATTATCCCAGTTAAGAGTAAAAATGAGATCACAGTATCAGTAATGGAATTTTGTTGTGGTTATTGTTTGCTGTGTTCACCTACAAGAACTCCATTTTCTACTAATTCTTCCTGATTTTGGTAAGGTCACAAGTGAATTATATTTGCTCTAATATATGTCTTTTCGATTCATTTTCCTGCATTGTTTATATATTATAAAATCAGAGGGAGAAAAGTTATAAACATGTAGTTCAACCCAAATAGTCATCAAAGTCTCCAGGGGGCATCCTATATACCTTTTATTTCTTTTTGTTTGTTTGTTTCTGCTCTGTTCCATTGTCTTCTGTTAAGGCCATCAAAAACTTACTGATATTTTATGTTATTTCCTACTTTCTCTGGTCTGTATCTTTGCTCACCTGAACTTCTGTATTTCACATTCACATACATAAGAGCAAGAGAGATGATAGTTCATTCCCCTACTTTTGATTTATTCTGTTTCCCAGGTACAAAGTAGAACTACTTCATTTCCTCAATGTTTTCACAAAGTTCAGTAAGACAGTTCTTTTATTTTTAGTGATTAAAAAAAATTCTAACTAATCTACTCAACTGTCGGACATAAATTCATGAAGATTGGACTATAAAACTGTAAGTGATCAATACTATTTTCTACTCAAGACCACTCTTCCTCTTTGGCATTATTTTATTTTTCCTGGACCAGCTTAGTGCTGCTCAACTCTCTTTTTTCTTGAGATAAGATATTTCTCAGAAGGCTACTAGATCTATTATATAAATAAGCTTCTGAAGAACCTGCCTCACCCATCTTCAGACATGATCAGATCAATCTGAAACCCTGAAAGAATATAATCTAGCTTCCAACTTGGAAGCACCCATTTTAATATAGAGGTCCAGTCCTATTAGTTCTTGTGTTTTTCATTCAATATATTTTTCATTGTTTACAAGTATCCACATGTAAAATAGATATCACTTGCCATATTATCACAGAGGCCCTGAATAATATTTTTTCATATATTATGCATTTAATAGTTAATTATGAACAGAATGAAGATCAGTTTTGGATCATTGTTACTTTCAATTTTAATATCTTAAGAATTTAAACACTTAATGGTTGAATGTCTTATGACTTGAGTCTTTTTCTTTGTATATACCTCCACTGAAGATAGTAAATACCTTTTTACCTAAACAGGCAATAGGGAGAACACAGAGTGATATAAGCAGAAACATCACATTGTTGATATTTGAGTCTAGACTGTGACACAATTTTATATCTATGATACCCTAATACAGTATTCAATCTCAAAAGTAGGTTTATGAGTCATTGTATAGTAGGTCAAACTCTGAACTGTATAATGGATAGAATTATTTGCTTTGGCATCACATAGCTGCAATGTCCATATTAAAATAGTTCACATGTTCTTGAATATCCATTTGCAATTCAATAATTGTGGAAACTTTGTATCCCTTTAAAATTATTTTAATTTGAAAATTGAGAGCTCGGTTGAAGGTACAACTTCTTAGATGCTGTAACTAGGGCTCAGTGACCCACGGTGCAGGTCTGATTTATTATGCAAATACAGAGGCAGAATAATATATTCTGTTTAATCATGCAGAATTTTTTTTTGTTTGATGGAGTGTCCAGGCACACAAATGAATATCCTATGAATCCAAAATCGACTTCAGAAAGGAAGGTATTTATGTGGGATTGTAAGAGCAAGGTGCCAGAACTGTGATTTACAGAATATGCTTGGTCGATTTTAGAAAAACAGTTTGTCTTTAAACAAGTGAATTTTATAATGAGAAAATTACCAAAAGCTTTTAGCTACTCAGGTTATTTAAGTGAAAGATGAATTTATCCATTATGAGCTATAAAACCCATTGATTACTTGACTTGATTACTTAAATCTTATGGCCTGAGAATCTTGTCTAACTGATATATCCCCCCTTCACCCAGAATGTATTATTGAAGAATGATTTTATGATACTGCAGCATTTCAGGTAAGCACTGTTCTTGCAACAAACACGAGGAGATAATTCACATGGGCAAACGATAATATATTTAGAGGCCAGTAGCGTTTCTGGGCAGCTGTGAACCATTACCACTCCAGTGCCAAAACTCACATCTCAAGCCTAAAATCTGAACTCAGTGGGAGAACCATGAATAATTTGGTTTCTAGCATTTTTCAGCAATGAAAATAGCTTTCAGCAAAATTATCTTTTTTCACATGAGAACTGATACACGTATCAGAGAAGAATAATTGGGAAAATGCTAAATATATAAATAATTGGGAATTATTGCTAAGATTGGTTTGCTGTGGGTTGTTTGGAGAAGTGAGAATATTGTAAAATGTCTTTATTCCTTATGCTCACCTTTAACGTAGGTACTATCATTCTTATTTTATAGATGAGAAATCTTCAGAGAAGTTAAATCACTTTTTCAAAGACATTCAGCTGAGAAATAGCAGCGTTAGGATTTCAAAACGGATTCTTTTACATTTTTGTGTGCACTTAGGGAACATCAGTGATGTCAGACTTGATTTTTAAAAACTGTAAGTAGAAGGGCGGCTGGGTGGCTCAGTCATTAAGCATCTGCCTTCGGCTCAGGTCATGATCCCAGGGTGCTGGGATGGAGCCCCACATGGGGCTCCCTGCTCCTCGGGAAGCCTGCTTCTCCCTCTCCCACTCCCCCTGTTTGTGTTCCTTCTCTCGCTTTGTCTCTCTCCATCAAATAAATAAATAAAATCTTTAAAAAGTAAATAAATGAAAACTGTAAGTAGAATGTCATGATAAAAGTCCTAAAAGAAAACATATATAAAAGGAAACAACCAATAAAACCAAAATTGTACTAATATATTGTTAACATGCCAACGTACTGTGGGCCTATATAATTTGACGGTTGTCTTCTAGTTCATTTCAAAAATCAGATCAGTGTTTATGACTAAGTTAGTAAAGATTACAGTGTTCATTGCAATTATCCAAACTGCGCAACCTCTTCCAGATTCACTGCTCTCTCCACAATCCATGAGAGATTGATGAATTCTTTCAAGAAAAAAAATTTAGAGCTTATTAAAAAAAAATATAAAAGTTACAATTTGCACTCAAACTGACAGATTTTAAAGTTGCATGATTTGTAATGTTTGAAGGAAGCCAAGGCCAAGATTAACTCATGATGTTCTTAAAATTATGATGACCATCTGCTTTCCAGTATGTTAATGTAGAACCAATCTCCAAAAAGTGCTCCTCACTACTGAAATAATAATAATGCAGAGTGTTGTGCAAATTGTGTTTATTTGATCGTTAAAAGTCTTTGTCTTCAGGGCCATCTCTAAAAAAATGTTCAGTAGTAATTTGAAACAATTCTGGCTATTTACTACATTCAGTCTTGTTCATAATCATTATTTACTTTCTATTTTTAGGTAATTCTTCTCTAAGACAGTTGAGTAGAGAAATAATTTTTGCTTTTAAAAGATTATTAAATTCTAGTGCTCTATTCCTACTTAAAGTTATAGTTTGTGTTTTTTTCTTTCTGTTTTTTTTTTTTTTTTAAGATTTTATTTATTTATTTGAGAGAGAGAATGAGATAGAGCATGAGACGGGGGAAGGTCAGAGGGAGAAGCAGACTCCCCGCCGAGCAGGGAGCCCGATGCGGGACTCGATCCAGGGACTCCAGGATCATGACCTGAGCCGAAGGCAGTCGCCCAACCAACTGAGCCACCCAGGCGCCCTTTTCTTTCTGTTTTTATCACGAGTTGCCATGAGGATGAAGGAGCTGCTTTGTCCAATCTGATGGGTAGTTTTCTTGTTCTGTGGCTTGGGGAAGAAGAGGAACACATTTCACAAAATCCCCTTCATCTCCTTACTTAGAATAAAGCAAAGAAGAAGAGGAACGAGAAATAGAGCTCCTGTCAATGGTTCCCCAAATGGCTTTTGCTCATGCCTTTCTTCTCCGTAGCAGTATCATTATCCGTGCATCCTTCTTTTCAGGGACCACATGTACTGTCATGGGGCAGCACAGAACAAGGAAACCAAGGCTCGAGGTGGGGCTTGTGTAAGATCCAATGGTTGGTCAAGGAAATGTAGCATTAAATGTTAGCCCTTAGACTGTGATGTCTCTGAAAGTAGAGACAGCAGGTGTTTTGCTTCTGTATCTTGGCACATGGTAGGAAGTCCATCACTTTTATTTAGAGAAGGAAACTGGCAATCCCATTCTCTTCACCTCTCTACATCTAGGTATTCTTAAAAGCAGTTTGTAACTGCTTAGGCTTAGTTAAGGGACAGAGAACTTCTTAGGAATAATAACCAATCTGTTTGGTGGAGCTTGCTGGAGAAGGAACACCGAAGTTTAGGATAATGTGTGTTGTCAAAAGAAACAAATTGGCTGGAGGTGTGGTGGAAGGAGAGCCAGAGGGAGAAATAAATTACGGTAGATTCTTCAGCAGACATATGAGCACATTGAGAAGGAATAGCCACAAACTTTCAAAAGTGATTTGAAACAAGTACCTCCTTCAGTGACTTTATAGGGTTATTATGAAAAACCTGTGCTCCGAATCGTGGGAAGGATAGTAAATACCTCAAATGGTATTGTTGCGGGTTTGAAGTTGCTAGTTAATCACATGCATTTCCCCTCCAAATTCCGAATCAGTGGGCCAGCTTTATTTCTGCCTATTTGGGTTGAGAAACATAGCAGGAACATGAATTTCGGTTTCCTAACAGATCCTCTCTCCTCTCCAAACCTAAAATTCAGGTGTGTGTGGGGGGGATGCATCTGCAGAGCACACATTCACCCAGCTGGATATGGGGAAGGTGGTGGCCAGCCCCACACCTTACCAAGCACAAAAAGGGCAAGAGTCTGAGATTCAGGTGGCACAGTCAGCCTTTAACATACTAGTCCTGCCTGAGAAAGAAATAAGGACCAATGACTGCTGTATTTCGGTGGTCCCAACAATCAAATAAATGATCCCCCTTCCACCAGGGAGAGAGGGAAGAAGGGTAGATTCTTTCTCCCCATTACCTCCGAGCAATAGAAGTTCCTTGCACACAGGTTGGCAGGAGTTAAGGGGAAGGAAATGATTTCTATTAATATGATCATCTCCATTATCACTGTGGCCTCCCCTTTCTTTCAGTAACAAAGGATTCAACTCTCGGCCAATAGTTTCACAATGAGTAGAGGAGCTACCATGGGAGTTTTTGGCATGATTTCTCTCTAGCTACCGTAACTCATTCTAACGACACTGGATAGTAAATTTTAGACCCTGGTTGTGTCATACCCTGAGTATCCTTCCTAGTAGTTTACATCTCTAGGAACTCACCAAACTCTGTGGAAGTATTGCGTGAACGTATCTTTTATGAGATGGGTGAGTATGAAAACTCTAGAGAAATCCGCTTCACAGATGAATTCCTCTTTGGATCTCTTTTTGTAGTTTCCAAAGACCACCACATTTCTATTAAATTAGAAGGACAGAAGCTATAGAATATAATCTTAGTAGTGTTTAGGTGGTTCTCTCTCTCTCTCTCTCTCTCTCACACACACACAGCACATACTCACAGCCAAAAAATTGTGACTGCAGGATTTATAAACCTTTCTACATAAATGTGGACTGGAGGTTGTGTGTGTGTGTTTAGGGGGGCTATTCTTTTTTTTTTTTTTTAAGATTTTATTTATTTATTTGAGAGAGAGAATGAGATAGAGAGAGCATGAGAAGGGGGAGGGTCAGAGGGAGAAGCAGACTCCCTGCTGAGCAGGGAGCCCGATGTGGAACTCGATCCCGGGACTCCAGGATCCTGACCTGAGCCGAAGGCAGTCGCTTAACCAACTGAGCCACCCAGGTGCCCGGGAGGCTATTCTTTATCAAGAATCATTCGTTATATGAGATATATATGAAAACTAGCTACAATTATAAGCAGATTAGGTAGATAATGGACAACACAAGTACACTAGAGTTCCTCTTGTTTCAATTGTGTTTAAGGTAAGTGGCATTCTGTACTGTTCACAGAGTGAGGCTTCTAATCAAGGCACAAATGATCTAATTAACTGCCTTTGTCTGATCCTCTGGAATAAAATGTAGTTTTGTTTAGGGAAATCAAGTAGATGTTAGACTCATCTCAGACTTTATTATGGGGCTCCTCTCTGCTTTCCAGTGGCTTTATCATCAGAGCCAGAAAATTAGTGCTTATACATTGCAAGCTTCATGCAATCATTGAGTAAATCATACCAGTATCTTTACCAACCAGGCATATTACAAAATTCTGAACTGTGACTTGGTCATATTTTCTAATTCTGTCTCCAGTGATTTTGATTGTTATCACAATCAGCTTGTAAAAGCAATTCCTAGCCAGTGATTCTTAAGCCTGACTGCACATTAGAATCACCTGAAAGGTTTTTAGAAACCATAAAGCCCACGTTCCCATTCCAGAGCAATGTAATGAGTCTCTCTAGAGGTAGGAGGACCTGATGGTAGGTGATTCTAATATGCACCAGAGTTGAGAATCACTGACAAAGACCAAAGGTCGGCATGTTTTTTTTCTGTAAAGGCCCAGATGGGAAATATTTTAGGCCTGTCACAACTATATAACTCTGTAATAACTAAGCAACTGCTGTGAAAGCAGCCATAAACAATATGTAAATGAAGGGGTATGGCTGCATTCCTGCAAAACTATATACAACAGTGAAATTGTGATTTATAATAAGAAATAGTTATTTAGTCTTTGTCCTCATTTCTGGCATGGAGCTGAAACTTGTGGCATTTTCTAAATGATGGGAGTGTACAGGTGTCTTTTGTTATGCAAATGAGGGGACTTTGAAATGCACCTAAGAATGCCAGACCTCTGGGGAGGGAAGAGGGGCTGGAGATTGAATCGATCGCCAATGGCTTATGATTTAGTAGATTGTGCCGATGTAATGAAGCCTCCATAAAAATCCCAAAAGCACAGGGTTTGGAGAGCTTCTTGGTTAATGAAAATGAGACCTGGGGAATGTCTTGCTCAGAAGAGGCCTGCAAACTCTGCCCTTCCTCCACATCTTGCCCTAGCCTTGAAATTTTGATTAGGCTAGGTATTAAACCCCAGTTTGGTAACTTGGCTTAAATGCCTCGTTTTGGGCCTGTGCTTCTCTTTTTAACATTAACAAGCTATATTTGGTCTGATATAAAGGACTTGGATTAGTAACCCTTAATCTGACTTTTAGCCTCAGAATCCATAATTAATAAATGAGCACTCACCAAGATGTGTTGACTGACAGCAAAATATACAAAAGAGAGCATTAGCTTTGTAACTGAACCAACATGAACTGGCTCCTTGGTAAATCTCAGATACACCAGGTGGAGTTGTCACCCAAAGGAAACTTTATTTGCAGCTTGAAATAAGGGGAACACAGGCAATGACTTCCAAAGCTGGAACTCCCAGAGCAAGGGTGAATGAATTCCTTTTATTTAAGGTTAGGAGGAATCTTTAGGAAAGGGGAACCTTGTCATCATATGCAGAGGCGGGCACAAGGCTGTGTGTGCTCCTCCCTTGAGGAAACATGCCTACACAGACATTGTTATGTCATGTAAATGAGGTTTGTGCTGCTCCTTGGGCAGAGATTTTAGAATTATAATGAAGGTAGCTGCTGGTCATTCTGGAGGTCCCTCAATGGTCCGTCTGTGCAGGTGTGAGTCTGGGGTTACATTTGAACGAGTCTGAGCTGCCTGGGCCACCAGAGCTCTGCCTGCCAGCTTGAGTCCTCATTGCTTGAGGGATAGTTTCGGTTTCCATTCTGGGGCGTTATGCCCACAGGGTTCTTTGCCTGAGTTAAGAGATAAGCTGGAAAGAAGAGCTTAAGGAAAAATGTGGGACAAGTGTCTGTGAGTATAAGTAGGTGAGCGGTCAAGGTCAGGTCTTGGGTGTGGAGCCCGCTTTCAGGCAAACAGGCTTAAGCAGGGGAATGTAGAAAAGGCCCATCAGGTGACCCACCTCAAAATATTCATGGACTAATGGGCTACTTACAGCTAGGCACAGTTATCAAAAAAGGGAGAATTTCACAGGTTGCCACACCTCCTCATCTTCTCCCTTTAAAAACAGCCTCCAAAGGGCACCTGGATGGCTCAGTTGGTTAAGCGTCTGATTCTTGATCTCAACTCCCTACCTCTACAGACAGCCTCCCCTGCTGTCCTGCCCGCAGCTCCCTTGTGGTATATTCAGTAAACTTCTATCTCCTTTGTTCTGCCTCAGGGGAATTCTTTCACCTCCCTCCCCCCACCAGCTTCCACCAGATTCCCACGTTTGGGGGCCCCCATCCAATAGAGAGACATCCTGTTTAGGCACCACATTGGGCTCTAGCTGGTGACAGCTTTAAAGTAAAAAATATCCTGGTTCAAAACCTTGCTTGCACTGCCTCTAGGTGCTATGTAAAATGTGAGAACGCCATTTGGCATGTGTGAGATGCAGCTTCTTCACCTCAGAAAAGGAAATAGCCATTCATAAGTCAAGGTGTAACTGAACTCACGTGAGTTGGCTCCCTGGTGAGTCAGAAACTTTACCAAGTAGAGTTGTTGCACAGAGAAAACTTGATTTGCAGCAAATAAGGAGATCACAGGCTTCCGAAGTTGTGACTCCCTGAGAGAGGGTGAATAGGGGTTCAGTGACTTTCATTCTAGGTCCTTCCACGGTCCATCTGCACAGATGTGAGTCAGGGAATAAGCTCAAACTGGTGTGGGTGGTCTGGCCCGCCTGGAGATCTTGTCAGAGCACAGCGACCCCTGGAGGGGCAGTTTGGCTTTCCATTTGCCAGAGGTAAAAGATAAGTTGGAAGAAGAGCTTACGGAAAAATGTGGGACAAAGGTTGGTGAATACAAGCAGGTAGGCAGTAAAGGTCAGGCCTTGGGCTCTAACTGGTGACAAAGGAACTATGGTGCTGCTGAATTTCTCATAAAAATTCAGTAGTTTCTCTAGCTAATAATACTTCATTTTATTGAGCATTTACCATATAGTAGGTGCTGTCCTGATCATTTATATTCATCAACTTATTTCACTCTCCTCTGGGAGGAAAAAGATAAAAAATGGCACAGAACTTCCACCACAATGGAGAAAAAAGATATTCATAAATTACTGCATTTCAGGAGGGAACATGATAAAATGGTCAATCCTAAAAGATTTGCAATGCTATATTTGCTATTGAGGAAGGAGAATCACATACAAGTGGGTTAATTAAGATCTTTAGGAAAACAACTGGTGGCAAAAACTGGTGGCTGAAGGCTGACTGCAATTTCCTTTTGCAGATCTGGGAGTAGTGGAAGGAAGTTGGAAGAAGATGTGGAAGGTAGGAAGCAGGAGATGTGTTTAGGGAGGAGGTCTTGGTGTGACACTGTGCTGGTGGAGTAGAAGAAGGTGATCAGGCAGCTTAGAGTCAGAATGTCCAGGGCCCAGATTTCCACGTTAGATAGTTGAACTTATTATAAATCAACAGAGAAATATTTAGGTTTTTAGAGGTGATGCTATGTTTTGAGCTGGGCTTTGGAAAGATTAATCTGACAGTAGAGGGAGGGAACTATGGTGTTGTTCCTTCATTCTACTGATTTCATAGAGTTGTTATAATGATTACATGAGTTAATATAGTAAAACTCTTAGAGCATTGTCTGGCAAAGGGTAGGGATTATGTAGGAACTATTCTATAAATAATATGAAACTATTATCTAGCCTTAAATTTTTATTTGTCTAGTGCAACATAGTTCTAGAAGACAATTATAGATGCATGTGCATCATACATTCTTTACTGATTTTAAGGGGGAAAAAAATGCTAACACTTGGAATTAAGGCATAGAAGGTGGTGGCAAACCTGTCAGTGTCATAGTAGTGTATTTATAAGCCTGTCCACAGATTATTTTATTTAGGCCTAATGCCTTTGCAAATGGACCCATAGAAAATTTTGAGCAAAGGCAGAACCCGTGTGCCTAGAAGTGCAACAGTGGAATGTTGGGTAGATTCAAATGGGAGAGAGGAAACCAGAGCTCAGTTAAGCTTTCCAGCTAAGAAGCTATGAGAATCTTAACTACTGTGATGATCTCAAAAGTATAAAGGAGAACATAGATTTAAGAGCCTTGAGGGGCGCCTGGGTGGCTCAGTTGGTTAAGCAGCTGCTTTCGGCTCAGGTCATGAACCCAGGGTCCTGGGATCGAGCCCCGTGTCGGGGCTTCTCCCTCTGCCTGCCTCCCTACCTACTTGTGCTCTCTATCTCTCTGTCAAATAAATAAATAAAATATTTAAAAAAAAAGTCTTGATAAGTTCAACAACATCAGGAAGGAGAAGATGGTTGAATGGCAAGAAACAAAATGTCTAAATCAATGTTTTCTAAATAGTGGAGTCATTAACAAAACTAGGGAAGTCTCAAGGAGAAGGTGATTCTCAGTGAAGTTGTAGTTGATTTGTGGTCAATTTAATTTGACCATGTTTTGTTGGAGGTATTCAGAGCAGAGCTGTCTGTGGGCAGATGGAAATGTGAAAATTAATCAAAACCAAATGGAAACCTTGTAATTCCATAAGTTGGGTAACTACGAGAAAAACATGAGTAAGTTTCCCTGCAGAGATATCCTACTACCTCCTCCTTTCCTGTTGGCTCAAGATTTGGTCAGGGCATGGAAATGATAAAGGATGCACTTGATTGTTAAAGAAGCCTAATTCACTCCTGCAAATCACTAATGTATTCTAACTGTATGCCTAGGGTAAGGTGTTTTTCTCAACCTGTCTCCATTAAGGGGAGAGTTTTACTTAATACTTCTTAGAGCAGATCTGTGTGCCATAGTAAGCTAGTTAATTTTGTTTTGTTTTCTCATTTCATAGTTGATAAATTTGATACACTTATTTACTCAAGGAGAATGAATGCAAAAATTTGAAGAAGTCAAATATTTTTTAAAAGATTCTTTTATTTGTTTTAGAGAGAGAGAGAGTGAGTGGGGGGAGGGACAGAGAATCGTCAAGCAGACTCCCCACTGAGTGTTGAGCCAGATGTGGAGCTATCCCAGGACTCTGTGATCCTGACCTGAGCTGAAACTGAGAGTCGGATGCTTAACTGACTGTGCCACCCAGGCTCCCCTGAAGAAGTCAAATATTAAAATATTAAAATGGGAAAATGTTCAGAAAGCCCACACATCTCTCTGTACCTTCTCTTAGGGTATTGTGGATGGACTTCATGACAGTTGAACAGTGTTGGCTGAAGGTCTTATACAAAACCACGTGGATGAGAGAAAGTAAAAGAGCTGGGAGTAGCATTTGAGGGTAGCTAGGAATCAGGAAAAGTTTCTGAGATGAGTATTTGCACAACCAGATTCCTGCAGGTGTGTGATGTATACTAGTATAGTAGTCAAGATGAGAAAGAGACAGGTGAGTTAGGAAGTTCTTGAAGTGGGATGTGAGACTGTGAATAGTGTCAAGTATAGGAAAGGCACTGAAGAAGTAGAATTGATAATGTTTAGCAAATGATTAGATGAAAGGAAGGGATGGTGAGAAGCATGTATTGAAAGCTGCCACATGTTTTAAGCTCAAATGGCTGAAGAATGGTGGTCCAATTAAACAGGTCAGGAAAGCTGTCAGGAGAAGATGTAGTCTTGCTCCTTGTTCTGGGGGAGGGAGGCCTTTGAACATGAACATTAGATTAGCTGTTAAGGGTATTTAGAGAAAGGGGGGATGTGTGTGAGGTGAAGATTAGGGAAAGCAGGAGGGCATAGGTTGCTCTTTGGGTTGAAATTAAACAGGAGAAGGGGAAGTTTTTATTTTGCCAACATAGTCAGTGATCACCAGTGGACTCCAAGCTCATTTCCTGAGTCCAGTTTCTAGGAAGTGTGATGAAAGGACTGAGCATCTGTGATGAGCCCTTGTCCCAGAGGGAATACCACATCCATACTTGGTGGGTTACTGAGGGCCAGGAAGGAAAGTGTAAACATGCCAGGAATGGGAAGCTGCTAGAAAACCATGGGCTCTTTGTTCAATGCATATACCATTTCCTAATGTTGGAGGGTTCCCTCTGTTTTTTTGTTTTGTTTTTTTAAATTTTGTTTTGATCTTCCTTCTCAGACAATTCAAGACACCCTACAACATGCTTGTCAGTCTTTTCCAAACAAATGTCTGCTGATATCACTGTAGAAGTTCAAGAAAGGTGCAGGCTTTGCTCCCCTCTCAAACATCTACAAAGGCCAACCCTTTGCATTTTACCTTTTTGCTTCATTGAAAAATGTGTTCTTTTGTTTGGGGAAAGCTGCGTTGATTTTATTTCTTAATTTTTTTGCTAAGTTGTGTCTTATACCCACAAGTAGCCTAGGAAAGGTGATGGATGCTGACAATAGATTGTGGTAAAATTATCTGTAAGATGGTCCTCCTCATGGTGACCTTTTATTAGGGTGGCCGAACGAAATCCTCCACTGTACTGCAGCCACAACCACACAACAGCCCCCCTCCAAAAAAAACCCCAAAACAGCAACAACAAAACAAAAACAAAAACAAAAGCAAAAATACAAAAGCAAAACATACAAATGAGCAGTTGAACTCATGAATTCCTCTACGCCCAGTTCTACACAACTAGTTAGTAATCAGTTGCTGGAATAAATTCAGAAGGTGTTGTTACTTGGCATTTTGGTAGCTCTTATTCACAATGAAGACATTGCTGAATTGTGTTAATGAAGCTGATGCTGGTATAATCATTTTTTCTGCAGTTCTACTCAATTTGGTTTCATTCTCTAGCCCTTTTGAAAAATCATCAGTGAATAATGTCAGCATAATTGTCCCCATAATCGACCACAGCCATGGCTTGCTCCGGTGTCCCATTAACAATGGCCGTTGATCTAGTTACTTTTAAAATAACCAGTTGTTTCAGTGAACTAACCAGATGGTGTTGGTGGCTAAAGGCATTTTTAGACTTCCTAATGGGGATTTACAATCAGGTTGAAGAAAAGCACTGCATTTGGTAGTGACAAATACCTTTTATTATCTTCACTCATTTTTTTTTTTCTGGTATTATTAGCACTGAGTAGTTTCCCAGTTCAGGAACAATTTCCAGGTTCTGCACTCAGTGAAAACAAACATGCAAATCCTTACTGCGTCTTCATCCTGTTCCCTTAAAAAAAAAGTAGCTTCCAGATTCTATGATGAGACAAATAGCCTCTTGAAGAGGGAGATTAAACACAACTCATTTCTATTTTGTTGGAACTGGCGACTCCACAACCAGGCCCCTTCTCACCAGTAATTATTATGTGGCAGCTTTCATTTCAGGAGGTGCCAATGAATGGAATCACACCAATCAGTCTCTCACACCACTGACGTGTCAATGAAAATAAGAGAAATTGCACGGAGAAAAAAAATCCCGTGTCTGAAACAAAACAAACAGAAGGTCTCTAAGAGGATTTTTATCAGTACAAACAGTACCAGTTTAGTGATGATGATTCACAGAATTAGGAATAGAGAGCTTCTTGTGCTTGGTAGGTGTGTCTTAGGGCAGAACACACTACCGCATGCCAGGTGCTGCTGGTGAAAGTACCTTAAAACTAGAGGTTCTCTGAGAAAATTTCTTTCTTTGTTCACTTGGGCTAATGTTGTTGTTGTTGTTTTAATTTGACTCCTCATTGAGAAGAACCTGCTCATCATTAATTCTGTATAACACTCAACATTTTCTACTCTTTACTGAATGCAACCCAACTCAAAGGGGGTTAAGCAAAAGGGGATTTCTTGCACACTCTCTCTTCCTAAAATCATGTCACTGAGAAGCCCAGTTTGGAGTTTGCTCTCTTCACAACTATATTCAGGACCTTAAGTTATGTCATTAGAACTTAGTCTATTTGTCTCCATATATCAGTTTGTCCTTTTCTTAGGCTGTATTCATAGGCAGGTTTCCACTTTGTAATGGTATATGCAGCTCCAGGCTTTTGTCTCATCAGCTGAGCATAATCAGCAATTCACCTGCCTTTCATTGGCTTGGGTCATAGGCCCATCTCTGAATCAATTACTCCAACTGCATGTCATGGAGTGCATCTAACTGACCAGGAATGGGTCATTTGCCAAAACTTGGGATAGAGGTATAAGAAGGATGATTTCGCATTGGAAAAAAAAAATACTTATTTCAGTTATTAGTATATGAGTGCAATTATTGGTATATGGGTGAATGAATGCCAGATACACACAATGTAAAAAATCTACCAGCCTTTGAAATGCTTTAATCAGTGGCTTTCCTATCAGTCCTCTGGCAGAGCATCTTTCTCACACCTGGCATTTTTATAGCACTCAAATGTGTTTTGACCATAGCCTTTCTTATATTGCCACATAATTATCATGGACATTACTATTTCCTTAGACAGCTTTCTATTCCATAAAAATGTGAAATTCATGAAGGCAGAGACGAAGTACTTCTTTTTTTGTCTTGTGTAACCTCCAACACTGCCTCCATAGTAGGGTCTCAATAAATGCGGTGCAAATGATTTCATAGTTGGTTCTGACCTATTCAAACGATTGGGCTTACTTGCCTTTTGTCCCCCCCTCACATTGAGTCCTGGTTTTTCTTTCTCTGAGAAGATTATATGAATGGTTCTTACTTTTATTGTTTATTTTCTAAAATTTTATTGATTTATTAAATCAATAAGGGAAACCTCATGTCATCTCCTCCATGAAGTCTTTCTTAGGCACCCTGGTCTTTATAGATCATTGCCTGCTTATTAAATATGTTAATAACATCCTTTCTTGCTATTTTAACACCACTTTATGTGTTTTTATATCCTGTCTGGTCAACTATATTAAAATGCCATAACATACCTACAATTCCTCTGCAGCTCTTGAGAACAATTATATGAATGCTTGGTTAATATATGGCACATGGAAAAATGTGAAAAACAAGAAATCAAAGGGAAAAAATATATCGTGAAGTGAGAGATGGATGAAGAGAACTCAGCTAAATATATACATTAGTGATATCTACTAAAATACCAATAGTCAAATCTGTCTATAGGTGAATAGAGGTGACATTTCTTCATTTCCTAGTTTTCTACCACAGATATGTCTTCTTGTGTAGTTAGAAAGAAAGCAGGTTTTAGAAAAATCCAAAGGGGGTAATTTGGTTTTGTATTATTCATATTTACTCTAATTTTATAATTTTGTCAGTATCAATTATCCTGTTGAATGTGTATAGGTATGTGTGTGTATATATGTCTATGTGTGATTACATAAGGTTTGTAAAGATAAACTACAAATCAGTTGCTGGTCATGGCTATGTCAAATTCTGAATTAGTGGTATTTCAAGTTAATAATGACTTTGTATTCTTGGATATGCTATTGTATTAATTCCCATACAAAATTCAATAGGTAAAAATCTTTTTGCCTGGAGCTTTAAAAAAATCAAGGAATAGTTTTTAAATAATATAGTAATTACCTTAAAGCATTATATCATGACTCAGTGGAGAAATAGAAGACCTAAAAATTGTATGGTAATTCCCTAAACCCTGCATTAAATGTTGCAAAGAAAGGATCACAGTGAATTTGTGATACACATATCTGATGAGTGTGTTAAGTGCCCTATATTCTTCAATTTTGATTAAAGAGAAATCCACATACTTTAGAATATCATATGTTTAGATAGAATAAGTTTATATTCTCCACATGTATTAAATTTATGTTCTTGATTGCCTAAATAAAGAAATGGGAGAATCAAAAGGATACATTTAAATTTTCCTGGATAAATATTTAGTTGGGACTCCCAGAGTTTTGTGGTATTTGATTTAGGAAAGATAGTTTATACATGACAATGCTAATGGTATATATTTCAAACTAGATGTCTGAATTGTATGAATGTATTTGCAGGGGGCTTCTATGATCACTGAAAAAATTTACTGATAGTCTATGAGTTGCCCACCTCTGATTAGGATGGTTGAGGCAGGTGATGAATAATATACAGTAACTGTCATCAGAGACTTGAAAATATGCTATAGGGCTCTATATTATACATAATAGAGAAATATACATACATATTATACAGGGTGCATATTATACGGAGGCTAAAGCATACATAATATTGTACAGGGTGCTCTGTTATATCAGAATAGAGCATGTCCTATGCAGTGATGATGGTGGTTCAAGAGACTCTGGTGACTGTGTTGGGGTTCAGTGGACAACTGACTCTAGACTTAAGTCAAAGGGACCTATAATAGTTTAGTGGTGGGCAAAGGCCAGGTGGAGGATAGGTGAGGGCAGCCTGCGTGGTTTCCAGTAGAACCTCTGGTGTTGAGAACTCTGAATAACACTGTGCCTATTAGCAAGATGTTGACCATGATTAGTTCTATATAGTAAAATAAAATAAAAATTATTTGGCATTGGTCATTTGCTTTTTGGAGAATATCTATTAAATATGTTTTTTTTTTAATTTTTAATTCAGCAACTGTTAAAGTCTTCTGTTCCATTATAATTTATCAATGATAACTTATGATATCTTGAAACTTCTTAAGCTTGTAATTATAAAATCACAAATCATCATTAAACTCTTCTTAACTTTTATTTGCTATAGCAGATGAACATGATTTTAAGTGATAACAACGACCTTGTTTAAATACAATTTTACGTATTGGGGTGAACGTATAAGATACAGATGAGCATTTTTATTATAATGTAACCTATAATGTAATGTTTCCCCAGTTTTTAAAATAGGCAGACTTTGAGACACATTACCAGTTTAGTATTTGTACTGAGATTATGAAACTTGACTTAGTTGATATCTGTAGAATCTAAGGCTGACAAGAGATCAAGTAATAGTATGACCAATCTCTCTTTACTCTTGATCATTTTCTGAATGCAGTTAAAGAAATACAGGAAATGGAAAAGTTGTACTTCAAATCTAATTATTCTTTGAGTGTCATTAGATTAAAAATTTTAATCTAGCATTTTTTAAACAAGGATTGTTGGCATCAAAGCTTAAAGTGTTGTCTTGCATATTAATGGGCTCTAAGGTTTTGAATCACATGCTTTAGGAACATGGATTCCCCTGTCTTGATGTTTCCCTCCATGTGATGGTTAGCAGTTAGTATGATACCTCTTTTCTTTGCCACTTGACTCATTTTGCTCCCAGGAAACAGAGATACACTGACTTGTGAGGTTGAAGAAAACTTGGTATGTTTTTCCCAGCCCCTTTCTCTTCCCTCTATCATGGTGATATACCTAGAGTATCATGCTTGCTTTCTCTTCTGCTTTCCATGCCATATTTCCTATCAGGGTCAGACTGACCAGGGAGAGGCAGAAGAAGCCCTGTCCAGGGCTACCTGAGACTGAGGAAGTAGCTCGTTAGTTCTGAAGGTCATTGCTAGGAGTGCCATTTGCTCAGATATAGATGTGTCTACTTGTTTGCAAGATATTGATCAGATTCATTAGTAATAAAAATATTTATGGTACCTATATTTATTCTCTTATAATGACTTTTTTTAAAAAATGAGATTCTTTAACAACTTTTAATTGGCTCAGAACTCTGGCAGAAACAGGAGAGCTTTGTATTTGGTATTCTCAAACTCCATCAATGGGATTGGCTAAAAGGATCTGTCTTATTTTATAGTCTCCCAGAGGCAGACCCTGAGTGAAGATTAGAGAGCAAATAATTTACTAAGGAAAAGGAAGGAGGTAGATAAAGGACATGTTTTTAAGCCAGTTTCCATGTGACCAACTTGAGATTTATCTGACTGGGGAACTTTGGAAACAGACTAGAGTTATCCCAACCAAGAGGTGAAGGACTTGGACCATTTATACATCAACTTCCATCAGTCATGATTTGGGAGCTGCTCCTGAGGGGCATTAATTCTCTGACACTTCAGAGACACAGCAGTGCAACATGGCCAGAAGGTTCTGGAACCAAGGTCAGGATGCATAGCAAAAATATTCATGTACTGGCAGTTGAAATCCTAGCCTCTATGTACTGAAGTAGAAAAGGGTAAGGTGATATGTGTGGATCTCAAGAGTGTGCTCTAGAGCTGGACATGAAGGCTTTATTAGGGCAAACTGTATTGTGGGCACTGAACCCCTCAAGTAAAATAGACTTTGAATAGTTCTGACATTGAGATCCCCTGACAGCTATCTGCTTATGTGACTAATATGACTTTAAATTAACTACTATACCAAGTCTCTACTTTAAAGAACCAATATACAAAACTTGGAGATCTGTTTGTAAAGTCAACTTGATATCCCTCTTTAGCAAACATTGGCTGCTTACCAGGTATTAGTTACTTTTCCTATACATTTCTGTATTCAAACCTCAAAATTCTGTGAGGCAGCCCTCATATAGTAACTCTCCGAGCTGGTATGATACCAGCTAGAGATCCTGAAGTCAAGCAGAACTAGATTCCAAATCTAGCCATACTATTGAATAACCATCGTCTCTGGTCAAATTACTTAATGTCTTTGACCTTCCAGTTCTCAACCTAGATAACGGAGATTATATTAACCACCCAACAGATCTGACAATTTAATGAAGTAATGCACATAGAGCACCAGCAGGGAGCAGCTAGCGGACCATCAGCAGAACGTTAGTTTCCAGCACCATGAGGAAATGGAGTATTAGAAAAGTAAAGTTTTAGGGCACCTGGGTGGCTCAGTTGGTTGAGCAACTGCCTTCGGCTCAGGTCATGATCCTGGAGTCCCGGGATCGAGTCCCGCATCGGGCTCCCTGCTCAGCGAGGAGCCTGCTTCTCCCTCTGACCCTCCCCCCTCTCATGTACTCTCTCTCATTCTCGCTCTCTCAAATAAATAAATAAATCTTAAAAAAAAAAAAAGAAAAGTAAAGTTTTAGAGATCATTCAAGTAGTAAGTGTTAGAGATAAAACGAAATTCAGATCACTGACACTAAACACAGTAGTCATTCCACAACACCCGTCATCAATAGAAATCTTTGGCTATGTTTTTGATCTTCTAGGTCCCATTCTGTTGTTGACTATAATTATTGTCCCTAAAGAGTGAAACCAAGACCTCCCATTAAGACCCATTATAATCCAATTTATATTTCAGAAGTTTAGGTTGATAATTAAGTGATTCCAACACCAAGATTCAAAGACTTGAATCTTTGTTTGAAATGCTATTCTGCTATAAGTATCTTGTGATAGAGCTGGTATATACTTAACCCTATCAATAATATGTAAATTTTATTAAAATGTTGAAGCTAGGAATTGGGCTCTGAAACTAGACAGTTTGGGTTTGAATCCTATTCTACCAGTGACTAGCAGCATTTGTGCCTCAGTATCCTCATTTATAGAATATAGACTGCTTTCACTATAGTTGCTCCAAAGATCAAATCAGTGACTACATAGAAAGTGCATAAAATGGTGCCTGTTTCCATAGTAAAGGCTCAATAAATGTTATTATTTGGGAGAAAAGATTCCTAACAAAATGTTGTGTGATGCCATGAGATTAATTCATAAATAAAGGTGGGGTTAGGAGCCCTGGCTAGGAATTTTTTAAGTCCCTGCAATAGTAATTAAGAAGAAAGGAATAAGAAAATGATCAGGACCGGAAAAGAGTCTTTAGTAGTCAAGAGAAAGCCATGTAGACAGAGACTAAAATGGAAACTACAACCAAAAGAATTTAGGACTCGCCTCCTGGCGTGTTTCCAGAAACTGCAAGTCAAGAACAGGCTGATTGGCACAATTATGTAGTTGCCAGGAAATTCCTTGAAAAATGAAAACAAAAGCAGATAATTGAATGGGTATGTAAGAGATGATATCAAATGTGAGCAGAAATAACCGCCTTTTGTGACAAACCTGATAATATATTTACTGTCTTCTCCCAAGACAGTATATGTTGTGAATGAAAGTTAGTCCTCAGAAGGAAGGAATCACATCATCATGAGACATTTGTCCAGTGGGCCTCAAATGATAGAAGTGGAGTCTGGGTTAAGGAGGTGGTGAGACAGAGTCTCACACCATACTTGGAATCACTATACCCTTCTGGCCCTGCGATTCAAACTGTTCATTTCTGTAGCATCAGTGTCTATACATATGGGGGGTTTTCTTTGTTTCTCTCCTTCGAGGCTGGACTCCGTTAGTGTGCCCAGTTCACCCCAGAGCTTAACTCCACTTTTGGGTGAAATTCTTTCTCACGTATGTCCATTGACATTGAGGGCCGAAGGTGGGAAAGAATCCGTCACAGAATGGGGAACTTCATAGTGGCCACAGAATGTTCAAAGACAGTGCCAGTTGGCAGGATGCCACACCTTACAGAACCCAGAGAACCTCTGAAGGCAGTTGTCTAATTCTAGAAGTCAGCCTAACAGTATCTTCTCTTCAAATCTCTTGTACTGTTCCATGAACTGAATTTATTATAATGTGTATGATTGTTACCAGGAAACACAGAGGATGCTTTGAGAGTTCATCATGAGTCCATAGGATCAGAGTTAGTCCAGAAAGGAACATTTAAACTGACCTGCAGAAATAGGAGTGAAGTATGAAGAACAGTCCAGAGGTAGAACTCTAAAGAGGAAAGGCTCTTTGGGCATTGAGGAATTGAACTTCGTTTATGGGTCAATCTGCGGGTAAGTCTAGTAGTCAGATCGCCAGAGATTAGAGATAACTAGACCTCTGTAGTTAGGGCTAAAAGCAAACTCTGTATTCTGATGGCCCCTTGATTTGTGTAAATTCACGCTGCTCTCTAAAGCAGCACTTCCAAAAGAATCTTATGGGTGGATGCATCTTTCACGCCCTAAATGAATAGGTGAGAGGGCATCAGGAAGTACCTAGAAGAAGCAACTAAGACCTCTAAACCCAAGCTGGATCATCTGCTAACTCTTTGAGGGCTGACTTTGTACTTAAATGGTGGTAGAATTATTTTTATTGTTTTTTGTTAGTTCACAATTAAAATTTACCATATTGCATAAACTGCAGACATTGTTTTATCATTCTCTTGTGCTCTAATACCTCTTCCTGAGTAATACTATCTTTTGTTTCCTGTTTTATTTAATGCCAGTTTATTATGGGAGTCAGAAGAGTCAATTATAAAATGAACCAAATGAAATCATGGATTTATATGTACTTCTCTGTGGTTATAGATAAAAATGCAATGGCAGTGCGAAAGCCTGAATGAGGATGAGAATCAAAAGCTACTTAATGTCAGGATTTGCCCTAATGCATTATAATCCAGATGGTAGCTCTGCAGGAGGGACCCACATCTGTAACTCTCTATTGAACCACTAGTGTACAGAAAATTGCTGTAGCTCCAGAATTTGGGGATTTTTATACTTTTGTGTCTAGCAGTGTGGCTTACATGATAGGAATTTAAACTTTGATAAGCTAAAAGGTAGTCATCAGTTATTATTTAACCAGTACCATGTGGTAAAGTCAAGAATAGCCACACACACACACGAAGTAACCAACAACATGTAGAAATGTTATGTTCAGAGGAAAAACTGTTCCACTGAATTAGCTTCTCTATAAAGGTAAGATCAATTTCATTCATCTCTGGCCAGCCTATGGGGTTATAATGTTCATGCATAAAATCTCAGGGCAGAGCATTTAAGCCCTGAACATGTTCTTCTGTGGTTTTAATGAAGTGATCAAGAATAGAAATTATTTTGGATGGATTCCAAGCAAATTCAATAAAACAAAAACAGGGAAGTATTTATGATTCAGTTGTCCTACCATGATTATATCGGATGATTATAGTCAACAGAAACAGTCAAGGCTGTGTTAATTTTGGGAAGGAAAAAAGTATGTTTTATCTCTTATATTTCAATAATTTTCTAACATGTTTGTAGTGGAGCTGAGGCACTAACCAGGACAATGCCATCCAGAGTCAGTTATGTTTGGGAAAATCATTCCATCAGGATCAGTATAAGCAGAAGATGTACAATCTGTGCCTTGGAGTACAGAAGAATTCAAGACCCAATTTGCACACAGTTTTTGCTCCAAAATCTGGTTGTAATTTGGTTATTACAAATTCTTAAAACTTTTTCTTAAGACTGATTTGTGTTTTTGTTTTGTTTTGTTTTGTTTTGTCAAGCCAGAGACCCAAACAGATTTAACTTTTAATACAACGGAATGCACATAATACTGGCTTGGTTTTTGAACCTTTAAGTGAAAGAATCAAGGCAGTGAAAGAAGAGAACGAGAGGAGAGGATGAGTTGAAAGTGAAAGAGAAAGAAGGTAGAAATCAAATAAACAGAAAGCACACAAAGGCAGAGATTATAAAGAGAAGGGAGTACAACTTCTCTCCAATTCCAGAGCAGATGGCCAACCCGAGGCAAACTAAGAACTGTTCTGGAAGCGTCCTGTGTCTCTATAGCTCTTTCTCCTTCTACTTATCACCCCAGACTTTTATGTCTCTAAACCCTTGCCTACTTTCCACTTCAAGGTACTTTATAGTCCAGGAATCTATTTGCCTCTTATGTTCTGTCTCCTCCATATTTCTGATCTAACCTATATGTGAAGGAAAAGTAAACAACTAATTTACACTAAATTCAGAGCTGCTGCTAGAACAACAACACTCCTCGAAGCACTTCTATTCAAAAACTATTTAATCCAAAGTGTGTTGAATGAATGGAATTCCAGATGGTTTGAGGATAAGTGCACAAATACAGGTAGAATGGAGGGAGGATTTAAGGCTCAGAGGCCCAGAAAGCATAGTCTCTCAAGAGACTGTTCACAAGCCAGCTGTGCTTGTTTTTCATTGCTTCACCCAAAGAATCTCTCAAAACTCAGGTTTTTCAAGAGGATCTCTGTCTAAAGTTTTCTCTCTCCTTTTCTCTCTCTCTCCTTCTCTCCCTACTGGACTATGAGTGCCAGTGCAGGTGGAGAGTGTGAAGTCATCTTTGTGCTCCTTTACCCTTCCCTCCGTCTTCCAGTCCTACCTGACATTAAGTGTTCAATATCTGATAACCTTCAAATGTGTAATGTATGTTTTCTACTTCCCTTCTAAAGGTCTGCACGTTAAGAGAATATTTTTCTATTGCTTTTCAAGGAAAAGATAGCATGGCTTTTCCTCCTCCAAATAGAAAATCATGGTTGTATTTCTATGATTTAGAGAATGAAAGCTTCCAGTGAAAGTAGTTGCAAATATGGGGATATGCTTTTAGACTCTGGGCCCTTTCCCTAGCGGTGGAGTCGAGACAACTTGAAATCCATTTCCCAAATTGAAACCAAATTTATCTCCTCTTCCAAATAATGGGAACTTGGTGAACTGGGTCTCTCTTAAGTAAACAAAGACATCACATTTTCAAAAAGCTCACTGTCATCCCCATGACATTTGATATAGGAGAGGCTGGAGTGAGAAGGCAGATTTCCAGTCACCTGACAGATCTGCAGCCTGAAATGATATTGGAGGGATTCAGTAAAGGGGAAGATGAAAAGACCATGAAACCGAAACACTGACGGGTTTTGATTATTTCAGCATGTGGTCTAATAGGCAACAAATTCAGCAAGATGAGGATTAGCATAACGTAATGAGACCGGAATTAAGGAACCACAAAACCGGAGAGAGAGTAGTGAATATTTTTCACTTAGGCAACAACAGGTCAGTGTAGGGATGAATGAAAGGCCAATGAGATACCATATTCTCTTAGAATTGGCCCCCATTTTTAATGCAGAGAATGCCTCTGAGGCAGGAGTGTCATAAAAGCCAAGATATTTCATAGATATTTCTCTGCATGTCAGGATATTTTCTTTCATTATGTAACTCACACTTCTTAGGGAAAATGGGACTTTTTTAAAAAGACGAATTAAATCCCATTTGCAAATGGATCAGTAATGCCAAGTTGTCAGAATTTTAAAACCTGTGAGAAAAGATGGAAAACATTTGCTTCACAATTACTGGAATTTGGGTGACATCACTGGGTGCTAATTGCTTCTTCACAATTGAATAAAGGGCTTGTTGAAATTGATTTAGTTGGATTTAACACACAGTCCAAGAGCAGATAAATGGAAATGATGTGCTCTATAAAGGAGGTGCTATTTTTAAAAAATTTTTTAAAGATTTTATTTATTTATTTTTTAGAGAGCGAGCGAGAGAGAAACAGCATGAGAGGGGAGAGGGATTCATAGGTATTTCAAGCCAAGTGTGATTATTTTCCTTTCCTTTAAAAAACATATTAATGTTGCATGGGTCTTTGAATATTCCTACCAAGTTTTCTCTTTCTGATCAATTTCCATAATAAGGGCATCTACAATGATGGTCAAAGCAGTGGGGATGAGATTTTCATATTCTTACCTTTTTCAAGAAGATACTGTACTGGGATATGCTTTATTGCAAGAAAGGAGATGTATTAAATTGTTCTTTATTTTCTTTCTAGAGTGATTATGGATCATCATGCAATGGGCCCATCAGGTTTTCTAAGGGATTATCTTAGCGTGCAATCCTATTTGGGACGATACTGAAAAATTTACAATAGCCTCTGTGCAAGGCTTGGCAGCAGAAACTAGGAAACGAACTCAAGAGGAAAGCTCTTTTTATTATCAGTGTATCTCACACTTCATGTCCTTTCTTTTCATATTCTGGAGGATGAGGCATTTGGGGAAATTCATTACATCTGTGTGTGTAGTTCTTACACCAGAATGAATGTACAAGGAAGACTTCCGGCAGTTCTTTCTGAGATGCACTAAAGAGCTGGTTAGAATGTCCCCAGAGATTTCTCAGGCTAGATAAAACTTGTAGAGTAGTAATCTGGGTCTCTGCTTGCCTTTGAAGTTTTGCATACTCTTTAGATTGTGAGCAGTGTACCCTTTTAGGAGCTTAGGGTGGAGTCATTCTCCAGCTTGCATCATGTGTTTAAAGTTAGCATGCTTGCCTTCCTTTCTTCTTTCCTTCCTTCCTTACTCCTTCCTACTTTCTTCCTTCCTTCCTTCCTTCCTTCCTTCCTTCCTTCCTTCCTTCCTTCCTTCCTTCCTTCCTTCCTTCCTTCCTTCCTCCACCAGGCATCAGATGACTTAAGAAACTAATGGCAACTGTAGATCAAATAATCTGGGAATTAGGGTAGTGCATTATTTTGTATTCTTTTGTTGCAGGCGATAGAAACTAACAACTTTGAACTTCACAGGAGCCCCGTGATTCTGGAGAACTGTGAATTTTAGGAAATCCTCCAACTCTTTTATGTTCTGGGAAACAGTTTAAAAAACAACCCATCCCCATGGGACTTAAATAGACTCATGGATATTCCTCTTGCTTACTTATGACAAGACCAGATACAGACATTCCAAATTCCTATTCTTTTTGCCTCCTAAACATTGAGCTGAAATGCTTGTCCCCACTGATCGACTGGAACAAAATGCTCATTCAGCAAATTTGGTTAAGTTTTTTTCCTTCCTCAGGTCCCCAACTTTGGCCCACCCTCAGCTTGAGTCTTCAACCAGCTTCTTAACAGCCCTCAGAGAATAGGCTGCTCTCAGGGTAAAACATTCTCTAATCTACTGCCCACCAAGCCAGCCTTTCCCCACACTTTTCTATGCCTGATTCTTTCCAAACTGGTTTATACCTCTCTATAAAAGAAAACTTTTTTGCCCAACCTTTGAGAACACTTGTATATCTTATGGTCTGAGCATTCTCCTTATTGAAACAGTCCCTTTGCTACCTCCCATTCCTTGCAATAATCCTTTTTTTTTTTTTTTGAATAGTCTCTCCTTACTAAGTCCAGATTTTTAGTTTTTAATTTTTTTTTTAATTTGACAAAAGCTTGCAGAGAAAATCAAAAGAAGGTATGGAACAGCTCAAGGACATAAAGCAGCTAACTGAATAAATAGATCTTAGAAAGGACAAACTCTAGGTAGAAATAACCAGACTCAATGGAAAGTTGGTTTAGATCTCCAGAGTTGGGAGTGATCAGCTCCATCCATTTCTTGCCCTTACGTTATTCCTCTCAAGAGATAAATTCCAGGGATAGAGAGTTAGCCCTGCCTGACCTAAGTTACCAAAGGGTATGTTGGGTTCCCCGATGGGAAGTGCCAACAATAGCATATATAATGGAGGAAAGGTGATTTCTCAGATAAAAGCTGTGAACCTGGTCCAAAACAGGAGTGAAATGTTGAGTAGGTGGAGACAACAGTGGTTTATTATAGGAATGATACTTCCCTAGAAAGCTTAGCACATTTAGAATTTCTACAAAAACAAAATATATGAGAAAATTACAGATGGGGATATCTATATAAATGCAGCTCTATGCCAAAAATTCTCATGGCTAATCTGCAAAGTAGCCACTTGGTGTCACTTTGATATATATATTTTTAATTCTTTGTCAAGCAGAAATATTAACAGTTATAGTTAAACACAATTCTCTTTATATACTTATATAACCTATATCTCAGGAGCCCCGCCCGCTTGGGATGCAGTAGCAGGGGAAGTCATTAAGGTGCACCTGACTCTTTGTAACTAACCTGATCAGTGTGTTTACATAAAAAAAGATACAATGTCTTCTAAGACTTCCTGACAATCTTTAGCTTTATAAGCACCTCTGCAGAACCATTTCTCTCTAGCCTCACATTTTGTCTCATTTATTTTGGCAGTATACAGGCATGGGCTAAATCATGGGAGCTTTCCCCTCACCAAAAGACATGTTATATTTCAGATATTTAATAACTAAGCTAAAGTTTGGTCTATAAGATTGAGCTTCATTCTTTTAGTCAAAAAGCAAGTCACTTCAAGAAATCGCCTCTGTGTGTGTGTATGCATGTGAGAGAGAGAGAGAGAGAGGGAAGGAGGAAGAGAAACAGAGAGACAGGGAGAAGGAGAGAGGGAGAGGTATTTAAAGGACTAAATGCTGTTTTAGACGGGGAAGGTTGTCATTAAGACTTACATAGAAATCACAACACATTTTTAATCTAGGGAAGCTACTAGAGCTGTAACTTAGCAGAGCCTGGTAGTTATTTTCATGTTGACTGAAATGTCCTTCATTTCTAAGGTGCTTATGGCATGAGAAGTCAGGGTTCATTGTGGCTGATTCGCAGACCATATGAATCAGCTCACATTCAGCTGATTCATGAGTCAGCCAGTTTATTGTTCAGATATAATACTCAGCAAACTAAGAGAGCCACGAGAAAAACAAAACAAAATAAAACAACAAAACAAAACAAATTCACCACCACCACATTTCCGTAGGACAACCTAGAGGAGAAAGAACAATTAGCTTTAGAAAAAGGTCACATTTACTTATGGGACTTCCAGAAAGTGGAAAGCACAACACTAACATTCATAATAGAGACTCAGTAAACTCTTACAAGTGGATTAAAGCAGATCTTGCATATCTGCAAAAACAATATTACCATAATGTCTTCTGCAAGTAGAGACTTTGAACCTAAACTTCTTGGTTCAAATACTGGTCCCGCCTTTTGCTAAATGTATAACCTTAGAAAAGTTACTTAAAATCTCTGTCTGAGACTCTGCACCTGGAAAACACCTGGGGTAACAGTAGCTACTTCATAGTTTGTTTCTGAGAAGATTAATTATGTTAATATAGCATAGAATTCTTAAGAACGTCGGTCACATAGTAAATTTCCACTGAAAGCTAGCTGTTTTTCTTTATTATTGTTAACCTATTAGAATGCACAGATAACAATAATATTTGCTTTGGAAAAGTCAGTTTCTCTGAATCCGAATTGCCTTTCCTATAACTGCAACCTTTGAACCATTGATCTCTATACGTGATTGTGATTATTTCTAGTTTACGGGGCCATTTCAAAATATGACATCATGCAACCTTCACAACAATATTAGGAGATAGAAGAGGCAAGTAAGAAGACTGTTTTCCATTTTGTGGACATGACAATGGAGGCTCAGAGAGATTAAATCTTGCCCAAAGTCACTGTAACACTATGGCTTCAATGCAGTATATGTGGCATAAACTCCTGTACACTTTGTAGCATGATTTCTAGAATCTCCCCAAACATAAAGATGTTTATAGAGTTTCTGGCTTGTCGAAGCTTTGAAGTTAGTGGGCAGGCAGTCTCTCGTTAAATCTCTCTCTCTCTCTCTCTCTCTCTCTCTCTCTCTCTGATTCCATAGTAGCTGCAGACCTATAGAATGTTGTCATATACAGTTGACTTAAGTCAGTTTGAACATGCAACCTTGATGTATTGCCGAGAGCATTGCAGCCATGTAATTCTGTTCTGGTTTACAGAGAGCCACTCATCTTCATTTGCATTCTGCCAAAGCGATTATTGTGCCAATATCTTTGGTGTCAGGTGATGTGATGAAGCCAGAGCATGACTCAGTCACCTGCTGTGGGATAAAATAGCTGGAGGTTTTTACGAAACGTGTTCAGCTTAACTTCTAATGTCATGGTTCTTCCTAATAGCATGGATTACAATGCCAAAGCCTTTTGCAATGATTTATTAACCTGTCAGAGGCATATCTATGAATAATAATGAAGTCAGGAGATGATATTACCTTGCTGCATAAAAGGAGTGTTGAAGAGTTCTTCCAGCCCTCACTTCCATCCCGTAGAATGTAATCAAATACCGCACCCACGCTCTCCCCAACCCCTATGCTTCTTTCCTTGCTGCCTCGCATCCCCTCAACAACTCAATGCCAGTGTCCAACAACCAAACAAATAGCAGCATTAGATTATCACCAATAACTTGTTACAAGGAAGGATTTCTTTCATTTCTCAACGGTACAGGTGTGCTCTCTATCAGTGGGGATTTCAATAACAGTGTCAGTTACACTGACAGAACAAGCCCAGATTGGCAGGAAATGTCACATATCAGCTTCTCAAGGCTCTATGAGAGCTTTTATGTATCCTTATTCACCTTTAAATAAAATACAGCTAAAGCGGACACTCAGGTTTGTAATGAGATGAACACCATTGATGTTTTCTGTATAGTAAGGCAGGGAACACATTCTGAAAATTCCCAGAAAAGAAGAGCCATCGTATTTAGTGTGAAATAGCAGTCATCAGAAACATATTGGGTATCCACTTCATTCAGCCCTTGGCTAGACACTGTGTGGGAGACAGAATAAGCAAATGAAGCAGAGTTGCTTTTTAGGACTTCATCACTTCTCTAGGGAGGTGAAACGTATATACTGGAAATAATTTTTAAAATCATAAATGAACTGAATGCTTAACTGAACATAGGCAAATGTATGCAAGTGGATGATAAAGGGAATGCATGTTTTGAGTGATCAGGAAGAGAACATCTATGGAGGAAAGAACTGTGCCCATGAGGAGAGATTAAATCAATTCCTTCCTGACCATCTAACATACAGAAGGCTATGTGCTAAACATTTTTTTATAGAGGATGGGGGAAGAATAAGGGTATCACCATGAGGAATACCTAGGTAAATTGAATGGACGGTCCCAATTTTTCACTTCCCCAAAATAGGATTCTACATCTACACTCATACCTGGTGTGTGGTTGGGTGTATATACGTCCTTTCCCTTTGGTGGTGGCAATGTGACTTCCTTTGGCAAATGAGTTGTTACTGGATGTGATGGGAGCAGAAGCATGGCATGCACTGGCATTGTTGAACTCACTCTTGTGTCTTTAAATCTGCTGCATGAAGCAAGTTGCTGAAATATGTCCCCTTCTGCCCAGACCTGAGAAGGAACATACATGGAGCAGATCCATGCCCAACACTCAACTGTATCCTTGAACAGCTGGGCTCCATTATGCAAAAGCACAACTCCCCAGTAGAGCTCATTTGAGATCGGCTAATTTATTTTTAAACTGATCGGGAGTAGGAGAATAAATGTTTGTTATAAGCCACTAAGATATTGGAGTTTTTTGCTACCCAGTAAAAACTGACTGAGAAAAATAGAAATTCAGGTTGCCCCCATATAAATTTGAATCTAGAGGGGAAATAATGGTTTGTTTAAATAACTATACTATTAAATGACTGCCCTATTCAGTAAATAGGATAAGTGTCTTGAAAGTAGTATAAAGTATGCTGGGGAAGTGGCGTCACAGAGGAAGTGAGAGGCCCCATGTTTACGAAGACTCTATGAAAGGGATAGCAGTACTCTTGAAAGGAGGATAAGATTTGATCAGATTGTGGGGAGACAAGGGAAGCAAGGAGAAAGTATCTGGTGTAAGCACCTGACAGTTGCTTGCCTTCTTTTTTTTTTTTTTTGTAACACCAGTGCCTGGCATTAAGGCTTTTCTCCTCATCCACTTCCAACACAGCTCTCCCCAAAAAACACTTTGCCAGATATGGGCCTAGAAAAACAGCCAGGCTTCCTCTGCTGAAGTTTCTTTGTTTTAGAGATCTCTGGTTGACTTAGTAACTGACCATTTGATTGCTTGTTTTTCCCTTCCCAATCAAGTTTTACATTCACCAATAAAGAGTGCACTTGAGAAACCCAGAGGAAACCTGCCTCCCATAAAAACAGAATGCAGGGCTTGCATGCGCATGAGCAGGCTCTCTATCTGCAACCCTGCTGTGGGGCCCTAGGTAGGCAGCATACCCTCCAAGACTTGTGAGTAGTAAGACTTGTTTTTTTTTTTTTTTCCTCATTATTTGATGGTCATGGCCGAGGTGTGTCTTGCAGTCACAATAAGAAGCATGAGGGCTGGTCCAGTCGCAACATTGGCTGTGAAGGAGGAAATACGTGTATGGGGGCCCCCAGGCATTTCTAGACAATAATGTCACTGTGGAAAGGCTGAGGCCAGGGCACGAAGTAGTATCTCAGTTTATAAGGTGGAATCCACTGCGGAAAGAAAGCAGTGTATATGGGGTGATGTTTTTGATTTTTATCTCTGTTATAATGATTTATGCCAAATTTAGTGACTTAAAACAATACTATCATCTGGTTGCGTAGATCGAAGTCTGGGTGCAGCCTCATGTGGCTGGGCTTTCTTCTTGGAATCTCACAAAGCTGTAGTAAGGGAAGGCAGAGCTGTATCCTTTTCTGAGGCTCTGGGCATGTATCCACAACCAAGCTCACTCAGTGTGTTAGCCAGAGTCAGTTCCTTGCAGTTGTAGGACTGAGGTCTGGTTTCCTTGCTGGCTGTCAGCCCGGGGAACTGACATTTGCTCTTAGCGGCTGCCTCCCTCCTCTCCTGCTGTGGCAATTGGGTTAGTGGGTGGCTTTTCTCCTCATCCTTCCTTTCTCTCCAACTGCCTTTTTTGCTTTCCCGTTCTGCTTTTAAGAGCTCCTGTGATTACATTGTACCCAACTGGATAATGAAAGATAATCGTCCTGTTTTCAAATCAGCTGATTCGTAATTACTAATTAGTAATTCCACCTGCAAAGTTTTTCTGCAGTATCTAGTGTTTGAATAACCAGAGGACAGAAATCTGGGCTGGGAGATAGGAGACTTCTTTAGAATTCTACCTAACACAGGGGCTAAATAAGAAAATTAGTCCTTAATAAATTAAGGCAATAGGTAAGGGGGTATAGAGAAACAGTATAGAGAGACAGATGGACAGATATAGAATGGTGTGTTGGAAAGCTTTATATGCTAGGACGAAGGTAATAAGGAGCAATGGAAGGTTCTTGTGCAGAGTAGTCATGAAATCAGAATTTTATACTTCTATACATTATACAACAGGCAGTTGTGTTGCCCAATAGGCATTTGTATAATGTATGAAAATGTAGAATTCTGCAGAACATCAGCCCATTTTGTTTGGGAGAAGGTGCAGGAAACACAAGTTCCAGTTGCCGGGTTATTGTAATTGTCACGGTCGTCTTAATAGGATATAATCTTGTTTTTAGTAGTAAATATAGCAAGAGGGACAGATATGAAAGTCCACCAGGGTCAAATGTAAAAGATTTTGGCTCCTGAGTAATTAAGCTGGAAATTAAGGGAGGAGAGTGAGGTCAGGAATGGCTGGGATTCCGGGATTCCAGGCACAGGTGGTTAGGAAGCAAGTACTGCTATAATGGAAACAGGGAACAAAATGCATGTGAAGAAGGTTAAGATTTGTTTGCACGGTTTGAGAAGGGTTGCCCAATCCGCAGGTGGGGATATAACCTGGGCTAGAGACCCTGCAGCTATCTGCAATGAGATGAATGTCAAAGTTTGGGGGCACATGAGACCAGTGAGAGACTGGGGAGGGACCACAAGGAGAGGTTGAGACCAAAACTTTGAAAAATGTTTGCGTCTTGTGAGTAGGAATAAGAACAGAGTCCAGTGATGGAAACTGAGAAAGAACAGCCAAAGTCCGAGAAGAGAGAGAAGGAAAATCCAGTGCCAAAGAGGTGGAGAGAAGTTTAAAAAGGAAACGATCAGTGATGTAAACTGCAGAAAAATTAGTTTATTCCTATCTTTGGCAAGCATGAGAAGTTGACCAGAAATCAATTTGCTCTAACAGATGGGGAAAAAGATCTCAAGCACATGATGATCTCAACATTGTGGAAAACACATGTAGCTGTGGTTTTAACTGTGCCTTTCATTTGCAAAAAACTCCCAACTGGTACCTACTAAAAGACCCTAATAAACAAAAATTTCTTGGTTTTAAAATACCTAGATAATTCAGGAAACAGCAAGGAAAGAAAATTTAGTTTCCTTTTCATTGGCTTTTATAGGAACAAGGTTTCCCTAAAAAGCATTCTTTCATTTGCCAAAAAAAGGGGGACAGTGATCTTTTCCCTGGAAAGAACACTTTCAGAGTGGAGTGGCCTGTTTTCAGCATGCAGGTTAGTGTCTGGCAATTAATTCTGATGTTGAAAAAATGATTAGAGAAAAGAGAAAGCACAGAACCCCTCTCCTAAATTGTATGAAGCTCCGAAGTAGCACCCACCCACCCTCAAATCAAATGTGTTCCAGAATAAAAGTAAAAATTAAAGAGACATAGCTAATGATTATAGAGGGGGAAAATACTTGGACTCTTTTTTTTTTTTTTTTTAAGATTTTATTTATCTGAGAGAGAGAGAAAGTGCGCGGGCGTGCACACGTGAGCAGGGGAAGGGGTGGAGGTAGAGGGAGAAGCAGACTTCCCGCTGAGCAGGGAGCTCCGACAAAGGCTCGATCCCAGGACCCCTGGGATCATGACCTGAGCGGAAGGCAGACGCTTAACCAACTGAGCCACCCAGGTGCCCCAATACCTGGACTCTTGTTTACATCTAATTTAAACATTTTTATTGTAGAATTGTTCAAATGAAATATCTTGCATTGCCTGTCTCCACCCTGCCCCCAAGGGTGTCTATGAATTGATATATTTACCTGTGTAAATATTTATGGCAGGACCTCAGCTTCCCATACTTGGTTTATTTATAGTCCCTTATTTTTGGTAAGGAGAGTTAGACATCTTAGCAGTTCAATAAACATGTCTCCAGTCAACATTGGAGACACTTGGCCAATACAGGAGAAATTCCTGTTCTTCCCACTTCACTGGGGTTTGAGAGGGCTCCATGGAGGAATGATGTTCATACTGATTGAATTTCCCTAGGACTTGCTAAATGGGGTTCAGTTTAGGTGAAACTGACTCTTGTCCCTCCCTGTCCCCATAGGGCCTTCAGCTCCTAGAAAATCTTGCCTGAACCTGAGGAGATATGTGTTCACAAGCTGATTGGTTAGTTGCACATGCCATGGAGCATCTGATTTTGTTCTTCTCCCATGTCTGTAACCCTCTCCCTCAAGTGATGCCTGATGACCAAGAATCCACTGGAACATGTCACAGCAGTGCCATTCTTTCTACATTGTGGTATGCCTCCAGGCTGCCTCCTGATGGTCTGAGCTGCTGGCTCCATGCAGAAGGGGGAGAAGAGCTCTTCTCCAGAGGCTGTCATGCTTGTGTTTGCATGCAAATAGGTCTTTAAGCTGGTCCCTGCAGTTGTTTTCACAGGGCTCAGAGACTCAGTTCATCCAGCTAAAAATAACTCCCACACTATGCTGTTCATCAGTTTGCCATACAGCTCCCAGGTACCTGTAAACTCCCCCCGCTTTCTCAGGCCAAACCAAAACTTACCACACAAATGCATAATTTTCAGCCCATTAACCTATTTGCGGGATATGTTTCAATTTCATTTTTTTCAATCAAGCTATCTCTGATAGCAAGATATGATCATAAAAGTATGAAATGTATATCTGTATCCATGTGTATAAAATGGGGAAAATAACAATACCGACTACTTCAAAAGGATAAAAAAAGTTTTTTTTGTATAAATTATGATAAAATTGAATGTGATAAAATTGAAGACAAGTGAGATATCAGTAAAATCAAATTTGCTAACATTTACAAGGCAAAGTATTAGTACACTAATACATAGAGTTCTTATATAAACAACCCAAAAGAAAATGATAATTTTAAATAACAAATCAAAGAAGAAATATAGCTGATAAGTTTATGAAAACATATCCAAATATGCCAATAATTTAAGTATTTAAAATTAAAATATCAAAGTATTTGTCATTAAATATGCAAAATTACATTATACATTATAGGCAAGGTTACAGTGAAGGAGAACCATCCTTTATGACTTTTGGGAGTGCAATTTGTTGTAAGTACAACTTCCCTGGAAGTGATCTTAACCTATTCATACACTTTCACCTAGTAATTACATAACTACTGCAAAATCAGATGAACACAAACTGTAGTGTTATTTAGAATGTTCCAAATTGAAACTAGTGTAAGTATTTAACAATATTAGGGTGGCCATTGTACTTGTTGAGTATGGATACTGTAACAAATTACCCCAAACTTGGTGGTTTAGAGGAACAGAAATCTCTCAATCTGGAGGCTAGAACTCTGAAATCAGTGTGGGCAAGGCTTTAGGGGAGAATTTGGTTTTTGTATCTTCTATCTTCCTGTGGCTGATGGAAATCCTTGAATTGTGGCTGCATCATTCCAGTCTCTGCCTCCATGGTCATGTTGCCTCCTTCTTTCTCTGTATGTGTCCTTTTAAGGACACTTGTGGCTGGATTTAGGGCCTACCTAGGTAATCCAGGATGATATCCTAAACTTAATAACATCTACAAAAAGACCCTTTTTCCAGATAAGGTAATATTCTTAGGTTTCAGGGTTTCTGATAGAAATACATCTTTTTTGAAAATCACTATTCAACTCACTACTGCTATTAAGTTTTGGTATATCCATTTGTTGAAATATATAGTCATTGAAAACACATTTAAATGGCATGAGGAAATGACCTCAAAAATATTAATTAAACATAGGAAGATAGAATTGTATATGCTCTAAAATTTCAATTTTGCAGAAAGAAATTAAAAAAAAAATATCTGGGCGCCTGGGTGGCTCAGATGGTTAAGCGTCTGCCTTCAGCTCAGGTCATGATCCCAGGGTCCTGGGATCGAGTCCCGAGTCGGGCTCCCTGCTCCTTGGGAGCCTGCTTCTCTCTCTCTCTCTCTCTGTCTCTCATGAATAAATAAATAAAATCTTTAAAAAAAAATATCCCACAAACACACATAAAAAAGAAGTGGAAGGAAAAATTTATATTCTGATGTACCAAAATACTTTTCAAGTTTATCTTTTTCTGAATGGTGGGATTTAAGTTTGCTTTTATTTGCTTTCAGCATTTTTCATTGACAATGAGCATGAGTTTATTTTATAACAAGTTGGTTTTATTCTGTTAAAGAAGAGAATAAAAGACAAGATGTAAAAAATTAAAACATAAGAACAAGGAGATATTTCATTAAGTAACCAACTGCAAGTAAAAATACATTTATTTTCTGTGTACTTGTAATAAATTACAAAATACAGTAGGAAAAAAATCTAATACTCTTTTTAAAAAATTTTTATTGTTATGTTAATCACCATACATTACATCATTAGTTTTTGATGTAGTGTTCCATGATTCATTGTTTGTGCATAACACCCAGTGCTCCATGCAGAACGTGCCCTCCTCAATACCCATCACCAGGCTAACCCATCCTCCTACCCCCCTCCCTTCTAGAACCCTCAGTTTGTTTTTCAGAGCCCATCATCTCTCATGGTTCGTCTCCCCCTCCGATTTCCCCCCTTCATCCTTCCCCTCCTGCTATCTTCTTCTTTTTTTTCTTAACATATATTACATTATTTGTAGAAATCTAATACTCTTTTAAAAGTTCAAATAAAAACTGTATTGTAATTACATGGAAAAAATTAAAAACTCTACTGAGAGGCAAAAAAATTGGGAAGTGGAGACTTAGTCTGCATTATTTAATGGGGATGTGATATTGTAAAATGCTGTATCCTCCAATTGCATAACAAGTTAGCAAACAAGAGAGAGCAAAGTCATCAGAGATACTGGCACCCAGACCAGGGAAAGGTTTCTGCCATCACAATGAAGTTCAGGGAAAACCTTTGATGATCTAAACATGCTACTAAGGCAGAATCCTCAACCCTGCTCTCAAGGTACAAGTGTTAAGGCTTGAGTAAATTATTTCTTTTGGCTGAGTCCAGTTTACTTACCTGTAAAATGGGGAGCATAGAACCATTGACTTTCCAGGCTTATTGTGAGAGTCCATCAATTCAACAGGCATGGAAGTACCCAGTAAAACTGTGAAGAACTCTGTAGAAGTTACTGCTCTTTCTGCCTATAGTACATGCGTGCAAGTGATAATAGTCTCTGGGGGCTCATAGAATGTCAACCAAGGAAACCTTCCTGAAGACATTTTTGATAACATTCTTTATCCTCATGATTCTGAATTATTTCCATGACCATTGGTAAAATCAATTTTTGATTAGTTTGGCAGATACAGTTATTGTTCATTTAATTAATCATCACATTTTCAAGGTGGAAGAAGCCTGTGATATAGTGCAATTTTATAGATGAGCAAATAGGCTCAAGCTTGCCCAGCTGCTGCCGCTGAAGGTAGAAATAAGGAATAAGCAGTAATGGATAAGTAGATGACTATATTGAGCCTCCTCACCTCTTATTGGGATGTTAATACCTCCAGGACCTTAAACTGAGTGAAGTCACTCTATACATCAACAACACTCAGTAATAACCTAATAGATCACCTTTGCATAGTGTGACTAGATCTAGAGGACACCCAAGGATCTAATTAATTTGGTTGATTTAATTAAAACAGTTGGGCAGTGTTTATCTGGCATTTGATAATGGATTTTGGTGGTCTGTTTCCAAAGTAAAAAGGGACTCTGGTGGTATCTGATTGATAAGGTTGTAACAGGAGACTCAGTGCTGTAGAGATTTAGCTGAAACTTTCACTTCTAGGGAGGATTTAGGAATAGAATGAAGTTCAATAGAATTGAGAAATGGACTAAGTGCCTCAGAGTTGCCTTCTGCCCTAAGAATCTGTTGGGAAAGCAAAAAAAAAAAAAAAAAAAAATCTGGTTTAGTAAACAGAAAATCAATAATACTTAGGATGTTAATGATATTTGAAATTAAAAAAAAAGTGCTGTTATGAGCTAGTCTGAAGTGTGCCTGCAGAATGATTAATAGCAGATATTGAGGATTCTTTTGGTTTACCTCAAACTCTTCCCCTTATACGGGACTTTGAACCCTATTTATAAATGGACTTCAGTTTAAACTGAACCCTGTGGGTAAACGGACTTAAACTTGAACTCCAAAGGGATTTGTCAACTTGAGCCAGTTGGCTTATGACCAACTAAGACCACCTAGATATTAAAAAGTACTACTCTTGAATTTCAAAAAAAAATTGGACCTCCCATACTTCCTCCCTTAACTCACACATTCTTTGAAGAAATTTTGTTCCCAGTAACTCAGAAGACAAATTGATAGGGGGTGAAGCCTAAGAGAGGGCTCCTGTTATGTAAGAGATCATTAGGTTATTGCCTATCTTTTCTACACAAGGAAAATCATATTAAGGGAAAAAATGGATTTTTGCACTGCTTCGTTTTCCCAGAATCCCTTGGCTGATGGCAACCTTGGGCATAACCATAAAACCGGGAGTATTAGGTACCTACATAATATGTAGGTGTGATAGTGGTCGATGTCTATATGAGATGATAGTCAGATTTGCACTTTAATTTTTCATCATTATAAAAACTGTATGGTGACTAACATAACATAATAAAAAATAAATAAATAAATAAAATAAATAAAAATTTTAACAAATTTAAAAAATAAAAAATAAATAAAAACTGTGCACTGCTGAAGAACTAATAAACCCCAATACAGCAAGCATTCCTTAGATGTTTCCATGATATTTATGAAAACCACATTTTTTCCCTTGTACTTTAGTATTACATTAAGAATTATGTTGCAAATTTATTAAATTCAGGAGCAGGGCACATTAAAATGTAAATGGAGATAAAAGGTGAGGTTCAATTCTCAATCTGATACTACTCAGGTTTGAAGATACCATCTTTGCATTTTTTCAGGAATGTGGAGTCCCTGATGGTCAGGATTTGGGGAACTGTGTTTGCCTTGGAGAAGACTTACAGTGCCCCTTGGATCATAGGTAAACTGCTTGTGTGCTGCCTCTTTCTTAGAACAGTTCTGGGTGTTTCGCGTCTTTCTTCAGATTTGACTTGTAGAAGCATTAAGAAAATATTGACTACAACCAGGCCATATCTAAAATGAATTTATTGCTCTACCTTCTTTAGACTGGCCTGATCTTCTGCTAGTTACTCTGAAAGATTAAAGAAATTGTGCAGTTTTTTCAGTGTGTTTTAGGTGTGTTTTTGCTGAGTTTGTAGTGCGACATGAATTCTGGGCTATTGAGTAAAAGCACAGTAACCAGCTTTACCATTCCATACCTCAATGGACATGTAGATTTGGCCAGTTGCTTCTCTAATAGATTCTAATAAAACAATGCCTTTTCTTGGTACTTCAGTCTTCTAAGCATGGTCCTATATCTCACTAAGCCAGTCTCAGGAATTTCCTCCTTTCCTCTTTGAGTTTGGAAAGAAGTATGTGATAGAATTCTGACCAATGGCAGTCAAGGGAAAGTCTTCTGGGAAAGTTTGCCCTATTTGTAATGCCAAGCACAAAGACCTTGTCTTTCTTCTGTTGGAATTTTTTATGTCTGAAAGTTATATCTAGAATTGGGAAACCATTTGATGACCCTCAAGACAAAGCCAACAAACTGAAATGGCTAAGGGAAAAGTGGGAGGTTACATGTGTACTTGATGTTGTTGAGATAATGAGTGAATCACATTGGAGCTGCCCTACCTTGGAGTTTCTTAGGAGTTATTTTTCTTAATATTAAGGATATTTTGAGTTGGATTTTGTGTGATCATACAAGATGTATTAACTGTTCATCTGTCTTCCCAGTTTCTCCAAGAAGACAAGAGAGTATGCTTAAACAATCAGGATAGAATAGGAAGAAAATCTGAAAGTCTACATCATGGGATCATTGCAACACTGGTCCAGGGAATAGTCTGCCTTTCTAGAGAACTAAGCACAGAGGGGGGGAAAACTTCTCATTGACGTATGTAGCTTCTGAGGTCCAATTTGTAAATGAGGAAGTGTAGAGAGAAACTTGTTGAAAACTAAAGCACAGTCGGACCCCTAACTGGTATTATTCAAAACACATATCTGGGATTGAATCAAGCAGGATCTTGAATGCTGTCATTGTTTCAAAGCAGAAGACTCTGGGCACAGATCTCAGAAAAGGGATAAGACCAGAAAAAATAGGCAAAACTCACAATAATGAACGATAAAACTTTCTAGACCTGTGTGGTTTCAACAAATTCATTGAACTGGGTTTTGACCATAAACCAGAGGTCTTAGCATGAGCTTCTCACATGCTTAATTGGAGTAAAACATAGTTTAGCACACGTGTGTATATGTTATTAATTCTCCTGAAGTTCGCTTTCACCTAAACAAGTAGTGCAAATTAGAAATTGTCTCAAAAAGATGTGCCATTTTGATGCAAACTGAATCAGATGGTTTATAATTACTGGTTAAAGTATAATTGCAAAGGAACTATACTCCTGATGAATTTTCAAGACTTGACTGAGTTGTCAGTAGAGTATGTATTCTTAGACCTAAAGCTAGTAGAAAAAGCATATTTGATTTATGTTGGAAACTTCACATATTCCCTTTTCTAGGGAAAAGAAAGCACAAACAAAACCCAATACAGCATTGCCATCAGGATGCAAGCTAAGAGCATTAATAACCAATCCTTAGAGCAGCTTGATGAGTGGTTGGAGAAAATTTTACATTGCTTCAATTTAATTTTCTTTCAGTTTGATAGTGGTTATGTTGAGGTTCAGAACTCAGATGATCATTTCTTTCCCTTAAAAGTTGAGTTAATCTCTTATGGAAACAGGGAGTAAAGAAGTTGAATATATGATATGTGTGCGCATGTGCCCTGTGGAATGTCAGGGAAAAGTGGAGATTTTATGGTTTAGGTGCAAGTAGGTATTTAGCTTTGGCCAGTACATCTTACTCATATCCAGGAGTTGTGCCTACTATATTGGACAATAGAAGTTTAAGGAAATATCAGTTAGGATGCTTTTGATGGGTCACAGAAGAAACCACTCAAAATGGACAAGAAATAGAGTGGTAGATAGGGCAGGTTCCATGACATCATTCAAGATTCGGGTTCTTTCCACATTTTGTCTGCATTCCTTGGGAAGTTGGCTTTGCACTTGAGACTACTCTACCAAACAACCAGAATTCCACAGAACATGATGTGAAAACCTCTGAACTAGATGGATTTTCATGTTTCTTTAGGTTATAAAATTCTGATTTATTCTATCTGAATATATTGTAGAGAAAAGCCTAGATGCCTTTCAATCTGGAATCTTCCTCAGAACACCTACAGAACCAAACTCTAATGCTGAAGACTTTATTTCTGTCTGAGAAATTCTGGTATGAAGAAAGATAAGTTTGGCAGAAATAGTAGGCTACACATGAATTTAATAGCACTTTAATGTTGTGAGCAAAGAATTCACCGAAATTATAATAGGGGGAAAAGTTAATTAAGTTCACTCAAATAATTATACACATTCAACATGAATTTAAGATAACTGAAGATGATAATTTGAAACACTCATGCAGTATTGGCAAGCTTGGGATTTCATTTACCCACTAACACAATGGCCAGAAAAAACTTTTAACTCTATAGTTAAATCTCCATGCCAGATTGTCAAAGGAGACCATTAGAATTTAATAAACCCTTTAATGAACATCTGGAATATAGAGGTATTTGCACTTTCTGGTTCACATGATGATGACAAATATTCACTGTTTTTTGTATTAAATATTAAAAAATTCACTCGCTACTATTAGTGTTTGGGATGGCCTCTGGGTGAACTGTAATTCAAGAAAACCAATTTAAAAGCCTAGAAATCTGTCATCCACATATATCATACTGATAAATTTTGATCAACTGTCACTGGTGATTTTAAACAACAAACAGCCTCCATTGTCAATACTTATGAATAAATAGGGTATACTCAGTGTCTCATGATCCCAGTCAATCTAGAAACGCTTCAGGAACAGCTGCTCCAACATAATTTTGGCTCATTGGGTTTCTGTCAAAACTCAGAACTACAAATACTGCTCTGAAGATAGGTGGTGAGGGAAAACTTCAAGAGTGAAAATGATTTTAAAGCTCAAAATAGCTCACATTGACTTTGGCACAGGAGTTCTTAAATCTATTCTTACTCAAGCCTATTCAGGGTCCTTTGTAAATGAAATAGTTTGCAATTTCTATAAAATCTCATCACAAAGCCTAACTTTGCATTCTTTTACCACGAAGGAGATGGGGGCCAGGGGGCACCCATCAGAGGTAGGTAAAGGCAGTATACATAGTGGTTAAGTATTTGGGCTTGAAAGCCGGGCTGCCTGGCTTGAATTTCTGTTCTTCTACTACTGGTAGTAGGATCTCAGGCAGGTTGCTCAAACCCTCTGCACCTAAGAGCAAAGTCAAATGGAATAATGCCACTCGCTAGAGTTGTCAGGAGGGTTAACAAAGTTGATACATACAAAGAACAGTTCCTGACACATACTACTCAATATCTTTAAATGGCTCTTTTAATTTAATGTATTACTAAGATGTCCCTTTGCTTGCTGTACTCTGCTAACTCCAATTTTTCCCTTTTTAAATAGGTAACATTCAGTTCTTTAGAGCTGTTCAAGTCATCAAGGTATAAATCTTAACAATCTTGATGACATTTCAATCTTAAGTGGATAGGAGTCCACAAATCCACTCTGGAGAGCTCTCCAGCATTCTCTATCAAGAGATTAAACACACCTCTTGGAAAGTCAGAAGGGCCAGCTTGCTGTGGTATAGATGGGCAAAAGTTCTTGAAGTAGCCGTGAAGTGTTTTGGTATGGAGCCAACATGTTCTTTTGATAGGCTTTAATCTTCCATCAGGGTTATATTTATTCCTAAAGTCGTTTTCAGTTTCTCAAAGATGATTCATTATACTTTGGATGTACAGCCAGAGAGGTTGTTACGGTTCCTAATTCTCTTAAATCTCTGGATATGAAATTCCTTTCAGATAATATCACTGACCTGGAGTAAGTACTCAGTGATTTGTTAACATGATAAAACCAGGAAACCACAGGAGAGAGGGGAGCCCTCTGGGGCCTGTGATTTCTCATAGCACTTGTACTTTATGGCAACATCTTTCATCCTGGGAATAAATTTGATTATTTTAACACTCTTTAAAGATAGACAATTTGTAGGGTGTTTGAGAGGTGGAAGCTTGGATAGTTTGCCAACAAAACGTCAGATTTTTTTTTTTTTTTTTTTTTTTGAGATACAACTATTTGAACAAATGCTCTCACATCTTTGTTTGTGGTTCTTTTCTACTGAGACCAGAGATAAATTTATATTAGAAAAATTCTGACTAATGATCATCTTTAAGAAAGATACGTTTATACTAATGTTTAGAGATGGGAGGTATTCATTACCTGACTTTTCACAAACTCATGTCTTCAGCTACAACTCTACTTTATTTCAAGACAACTTAATAAAATGTCTTTGGATGAATTTCTCAATCAGGGCCCCCATGACATGTAATTAAGTAATGAAGCTCAGATTTTCAGGAAGGGCTTTGTGATGAATTAGAAGTAGGAAAAATGACTTAACCAGGCTTTGCACAAAGAAAAGTGGAGAAGTGTGACAAGGAGAAAATCGTGTAGCTAGAATGACTAATGAATCTGCTCTTGTTTTAAATTATAACATTATGCCTTGAGAAGGAGTAAAAAAAGAAAAAGGGGTCAGTAGTTGTGTTGCTTTTTTTGTTGTTGTTGTTATTGACTCTACTGTAAGTCCCACAGCAATTATTCTGAGTTCAGCGTTTGTAATAGTCACTCTTGATGCCTATTAAAATGGCAAATGACTGTGTCCCACCTAAGAACTCCTATAGGAGGAATCTGAAGTATATGCACAATAAAATTAGAGATTAGCTGGCATGAACTCTACCCCCATTTGCCCCATTTTTCCTTGTTCTCTAATTTGCCTTTGCTAAATTTCTAATTTAGCATGTGTGTGCATGTATGGGGGAAGGGGCAGAGGGAGAGGAAGAGAGAATTTTAAGCAGTCTCCACACTCAGCATGGAGCCCAACGTGGGGCTTGATCTCTTGACCTTGAGCTGAAATCAAGAGTCAGACACTTAACCAACTGAGCCACCCAGGCACCCTGCCTTTGCTAAATTTCTAATTCAGTCAAGTCACTGTCCATTCCCCACCCCCCAGCTTTATTAAGGTAAAATTGACAAATACAGTTGTATAATTTAAAATATATAACATGATGATTTGATACATGTGTACATTGTGAAATGATTACCACAAGCAGATGAATGAACACATTGATCACCTCACATAGTTAGCTTTTGGTGTGTGTGATGAGGATGCTTAAGCTACTCTAAGAAGATTGAAGGTATACAATACAAGTATTAGCAACTGTAACCACACTGTATAGGAGATCCCCGGAATTTGTTCATGTTCTAACTGAAAGCTTAAACCATCAACCAGCATCTCTCCAGTTACTTCTCTCCTCAGCTTCTGGTAAATGCCATTCTAATCTGTTTCTGGGAGGTTTTTTTCTTTTTTTAGATTCCACATGGAAGTGAGATTAATAAGTATTTGTCTTTTTCTGTGTGGCTTATTTCACTTAGCGTAATGTCTTCTACGTTTATTCGTGTTGTTGTGAAAGGTAGGATTACCTTCTTTCTCCTGGCTGAATAATATTCCTGTGTGAGTGTGTGTGCATGCATGTGTGTGTGTGTGTGTGTGTGTGAATACATCTTTTAAAAACTTAAAATTTTTATTATTGAAAAGTTGACATACAATATTGTATTAGTTTTAGGAGTACAACATAGTGATTCAACAATTCTATATATTTAATTCTTAATATAAGTATAGTTACCATCTATAATCATACAATGTTGTTGTAATATTATTGGCTATATTCTTGTGCTATACCTTTCATCTCTGTGACTGTTTTATTCATTTATTTAGGGATCTTGTGAATGGTGGGGGAGGGGCAAAAGGAGAGGGAGAGAATCTTAAGCAGGCTCCACGCCCAGCATGGAGCCCAAAGGTGCTCAGTTTCATGACCCTGAGATCATGAGCTGAGCCAAAATCGAGTCCAACACTTAACTGACTGAGCCACCCAGGTGCCCCATTTCTGTGACTATATTATAACTGGACATTTGTATCTCTTAATCTCCTTCACCTATTTTGCCCCCCCCCCCCCCACTCACCTCTCCTCTGGTAAGGACCAGTTTTTCTCTGTATGAGTCTGTTTTTTTTGTTCATTTGTTTGTTTTTTTTAGATTCTGCATATAAGTGAAATTATGTGGTATTTGTCTCTCTCTAACTTAGCTTAATACTTTCTTGTTTCATCCATGTTCTTGTCAATGGAGAGATCTTACTCTTTTTTTGGCTGAGTAATATTCCATTATCTACAATGTCATCTCACATTTTTATCCATTCATCCACTGACAGATCCTTAGGTTGAGTCCATATCTTAGCTATTATAAATAATTCTGCAATGAAAACGGGTGTGCAGGTGTCTCTTTAAGATCCTGACTTCAATTCCTTTGGATATATATCTGAAAATGGGATTGCTGGATCATCTGGCAGTTTTATTTTTAATTTTTTAGGAACTTCCATACTGTTTTCCATATGGCTATACCAATTTATATTTCCATCCAACAATGTACAAGGGTTCCCTTTTCTCTTCATCCTCATCAACACTTTTTATGTGTTGCTTTTTTTGAATAAAAGCCATCCTAAGAAGTGTGAACTGATATTTCATTGTGGTTTTGATTTGCATATACCTGATGATTTGTGATATTAAGCACATTTTTATGCACTGGTTTTCCATTTGTAGATCATCCTCGGAAAAATTTCTATTCTATCCTTTGTTCAGCTTTGATTCAGATCATTTAATTTTTGTTTTTATTTGCTGTTAAGTTGTATGACTTTCTTATATATTCTGGATATTAGCCTCTTGTCAGATATTTGGCTTGGAAATGTTTTCTGTAAGTTGCCTTTTTATTTTGTTGATTGTTCTCTTTGCTGTGTAGAAGCTTTTTAATATGATGTAGTCTTATTTTTTGTTGACTGTGCTTTTGGGGTCATATTAAAAAATTGTTGCCAAGACCAATGTAAAAAAGCTTTAGGTCTGAAATTTAAGTCTTTAATTCATTTCAAATTAATTTTTGTAAGTGGTATAAAATTTGGTCCAGTTTTATTCTTTAGCATATTAGACATCCAGTTTTCCCAATACCATTCATTCAAAAGACCATTCTTTCCCCATTGTGTATTTTTTGTCCCAGCTTTTCTCAAAGACTTGTTGAAAGTATATGTGTGAATCCATTCCTGGGTTCTCTATTCTATACCACTGGTCTATGTGTCTGCTTTTATGCCAATACCATACTGTTTTGAATATGATAGCTTTGTAATATAATTTGAAACTGAGAAGTGTGGTGCCTCTAGTTTTGTTCTTCTGGTTCAAGATTGCTTTAGCTATTCAAGGTTTTTTGTGGTTCCCTGTGAATTATAGGATTATTACTTCTATTACTGTGAAAAATGACATTGGAATTTTGACAGCAATTGCATTGAAACTGTAGATTGCACTGGGTAATAGGGGCATTTTAACTATTCTTCCAATCCATGAATATCAGTTACCTTTCCATTTATCTGTCTTCAATTGCTTTCATTAATGTCTTATAGTTTTCAATATATAGATCTTTCACTACTGGTGGTATTTTTTTACATTTTTGAAAATATACTTAGATGCTTAGAGCTGCTGCAGTTAATAACTTAAGTTAAGTCTAGTTTTTATAACATTTACTTAGTAATGACCTCCTGTCATGTACAGAACATCTGGTCCTGAAGTCATGGATCCTGCCTTCAAGATGCTTGTTCATGGTTGAGTAAAATACACAGACAAGCTAATAGATACCTGTGTCTGGTCAGTAATCTTTGAGATGTACTTAAAGTAGGCCCTGAGGAAGAATATCTAGCCTAGCATCAGGGATGTGGGGAGGGTCAAGAAATACATCCTGAAGGAGATAAAAAAAAAAGAGGTGATTCTAAAGTGATAAGCAGCCTTTAGGACAATGAGGCATTTGAGAAGATGGGAAAGCAAGATGGGGTGGGGAGAGTCCTTTCTGACAAAGTCATGTTTTTGGAGATAACACATCTTAGGTGATCCTGAAGTTAAGTCTAGAGAAAAAAAAAAAAAAAAAAAACAATCTTCAGATTTTATATTTAGGATTATTGATTTTGTCCTGAAAGCAACGGGAAGGTTGACAAAAGGATTTGTTTTAGATCTACTCAGGTCAGAGGTTGTACACAGTTAACATGTAATGGTATCAAGTGGTGGAAATTTTTGGGCATCAAATCAGTTTGCAGTTTAGGCAACAAGGCATAATTCTTCCTTTTGTTGTGGATGACAGCGAATCCCCTTTAGCAATAATCACTCAGGGTTTCATCTCTGAAATAAACAGATAAGATTAATGGGTGTTATTTACTTGAGCCGAAACTTTATGCTTTTGGAATAAAGATATCCTAGCATGTACAGGTGATGCCACATTAGAGAATATATATTAGCACAGCTCAGTCTACACATTAGAGGAACCTATTATACATAGAGACAATAGAGCATGGTGACTGGGGATTCCGGATATAGATTCATGTGCTCTGGGTTAAGTCTGAGCCCTGCCATGTTCTGTCTGTGTGACCTTTGGTAAATTACTTAATCTTAAAAAGTCTCAGTATACTCTTTTTTTGTTTTGTTTTAGTGTGGATGATAATACACCTACTTCTCAAGAGCAGTTAAAATTAGATAATATACTGGTATGAGTCAAATTGTGCCCCCAAAAAACGTACCGGGGCCTTAACCTCTAAGAAGGTATGGCCTTAGATTATGACCTGATTTAGAAATAGCCTGGACAGAGGTAATGAAGTTGAAATAAATTCATTAGGGCAGACACTTATCCAATATGACTAGTGTCCTAATACAAAGGGGGAATTTGGGCACAGAGACAGGCACACTGAGAGACAGCCTCTGAACAGGAAAGCAGAGACTGGGGTCATGTATCTTCAAGCTAAGAAACACCAAAGATTGGGCGCCTGGGTGGCTCAGTCAGTTAAGCGACTGCCTTCGGCTCAGGTCATGATCCTGGAGTCCCGGGATCGAGTCCCGCATCGGGCTCCCTGCTCGATGGGGAGTCTGCTTCTCCCTCTGACCCTCCCCCTTCTCGTGCTCTCTCTCTCATTCTCTCTCTCTCAAATAAATAAATAAAATCTTGGGCGGCTGGGTGGCTCAGTCGTTAAGCGTCTGCCTTCAGCTCAGGTCATGATCCTAGGGTCCTGGGATCGAGTCCCACATCGGGCTCCCTGCTCAGCATGGAGTCTGCTTTTCCCTCTGACCCTCCCCCCTCTCATGTGCTCTCTCTCTCATTCTCTCTCTCTCAAATAAAAAAAAAAAAAGAAAAGAAAAGAAACACCAAAGATTGCCAACAAGCCACCAGGTGCCTGGAATGGATTGTCCCTCACAACCCTGAGAGGGAACCAACCATGCTGACACCTGATCTTAGACTTCTAGCTCCAGAACTCTGAGACCATACATTTCGAGTTTTTTGCCATCTAGTTTGTGCCATTTTGCTACAGCAGTCTTAGCAAACTAATACATACACATAATCTGTCTGGCTCATAGTAAGTTCTCAGTGATGATTAGTTTTTCTTATTTTTTTTTTTTAAGATTTTATTTATTTATTTGACAGAGAGAGAGACAGCGAGAGAGGGAACACAAGCAGGGGGAGTGGGAGAGGGAGAAGCAGGCCTCCCGCCGAGCAGGGAGCCCGATGCGGGGCTCGATCCCAGGACCCCGGGATCATGACCTGAGCCGAAGGCAGATGCTTAACGACTGAGCCACCCAGGCGCCCCAGTTTTTCTTATTGTTAATACTGTTTTGTCACAGTCCCAACTTCCTAATCACTCTGCCTTATCCAACATTGGTCATTTAGTGAGTGGGCGATGTTCTAGGAGTCAAGAGCAGGAAGCCAGAGGTACAGTGCAATATGTGATGCACAGGTACCTCCTAGGTATGGGTATAAGGCAGGGCCATTCTGGAAGTACTAGCACCAGTTACTCCCCAGTCCCAGGTAGGGTTGGATGCTGACAGGACAGACCAGCAGAGAAGAGCAAGGACTTCAGAGATGAACAGACTAGACCTGACATCTTCAGAAAAGCAAACTAACAAATGAAAGAAGAAAACGCAAAAATCAAAACAACTTAATGATTTGATTGTGGGCAAAGTGGAGATGGAGCATGTACCGATAAGAAAGAGGTCTGCTTTCATGGTGTGTATCTTTATTTCTTCCTGAATCAAAACTATATCCTTTTTATATAGGATTGGCCACTACTAAAGATCGTTACAACAAGACGGTGAGGGGGTGGGGAGGAGAAGAAAGAGGAGTGTGTGGGGAGACCAGCTATAGATGATGATTTCTTCCACTGTGAATGAGGCACTTGGCAAAATATCTCAGGAAGGTGTGAGGGAACCTGTATTAGTGCAATTTATTCTTGAGGGGCTCTTTTCAGGTTTGGGAGACCATTCACTCTGGATTTAACATAACTGGGCTCTGCTCACACACCTGACCAACCACTGTAAGAGAAGGAAGAGACAATAACTGGGAGTATGTGTGTGTGATAGAGGAGTAGGGAGGGGTGATTGAAAAAGCAAGAAAGAGAGGGGAGAGACAGAAAATATAAAGAAAGAATAGGTAGGCATCATGATTAAGTAGCTAGATTTTATATACTAGTTTTCTGACTTGGGGTAAATTATTCATCTCTGAAGATTGTTTCTTCATCTATGTATTGAAATTAATAGCACCTATCTCAGAGTTGTTATGAGGATTAAATTAGCTAATATGCAAAAACACTTAGGTTTTTATTCTTGTATTTTTATTGTGCTGGGCATCTATCAAGATGAGATGATTAAATTATGGTACAAGAGTCTGATAGAGCTTCATGTGCCAAAAAGGCAGGATGTTTGATATCAACAGTTAAGTATAAAAAAAAAATTCTGTAAAATGTAGTGCACAGTGTCTGCCCATTTGCATGAAAAATGAGATATTGCATATTTCTGGAAGAGTAAGAAATTGGTTATAATCGCTCCTCTATGAAAGCTGTCTGGGACACCATAGATCATAAGTAAAAAGAATCACATTTTACTTCATTTTTTATTTGTCCCATTTAAAGTTTTGTCATTTCTGTACTCTTCAATTAAAAACAAAAATAAAAGAAAAAGGAAAGCATGAGGGCGAGAATAGCTCCTGTCCCATAACTTGAAAGATTAAATGAGATTATATATGTTAACATTTTGCTTGGTAGTTAAAAAGTCCTCGAAAACACTGCCTGTGATAATATTAATAAAGGAAGTTTCCTTTGGCTTTCAATAGAGTTATAGAATGGATAAAAAATGAGTGACTATGGAAGGATGGGGCATTAGAATTATTAATAATGCTGTTTGTGTCACTTAGCTGCCTCCATTTGGGGGGAAGATAAACCACACTTCGTATGGTGTGATTTATGTGCATGGTTAATGTTGGTTTTTCCTTATGGTTTCCTAATCTAATGGCCTGTAGTTATGTGAGGGCTTGCATTTTCATGTTATCAGGTTAGAAAGACTTTAGAGAATGGGTCTCCAGGTGGTCCTGAGATTCTCCACCAAAATGAGATTTCCTGGCCCTATGCTTTCCTATGGGGAGCTATAATCCTATTATGTACTTGAATAAAAATTTTCAGTTGAAGGGGGAAATCACAGAAGAGGAATGTGTGCTTTAGAGCTAATAGTGTATAAATGAATTTTGGTCCTCCAAACTAGAATGTAAAAGAGTCCGATTCCCTTCCGCCTTGTTTTTTTTGCCATTAAACAACCATCAAGCAAAACCAGAATCATTATAGCTAGTTTGAAAATGTTTAAATTATGCACTGGATAAAGTTAGATGTTTTTCTAGTGTTAAATTAGGGCAGAAAAATTAGAGTCTTGAAGGGGCAATCCCTAACTTGATGACTAACTTAGGCCATTCTTCTCATCTTGATCTTTGGTAGACATTCTTTATTTATGGATTTATTATAGAAGCCACCATGAGTCAATCTATATCCCACTTAATTTCAGGAGACTGGTGCTGGAGAACCTTGTTTTATTTTCTTCTGCTGTACCTAGACCAACGAGAGGCTACCTTTAATCGGTGATTTGTGGGAAAGCAACTAGACTACAGCTCATTAGTGTCTGAGCTGGTGACTCTGAGGCCATCCACTGGAAATGAGCTGAGAAAGTTGCCCTGCATTGAAAACTTGCTCTTGGAGTATACAATCTAACATCATACCATGTAAAAAACAAAAACCTTTAACACTAGAGAAAATACTTTGTTTTTCTTAAATGTCTGTGCTGTGTATAGTTAAGTGTACTGCCTCAGTATATATGTATACCGTTTTGTTTGTTTCACCTTGATGGTGAAACATGACATTTGTTTCACCTTGATGGGAAAATCTCCCTCCATCTGGGCCAGGTAGCATATTCTAAGAGCATAAGGGGGCCTGTGAAAGAGTAAAAATTTGAAGTTTCTCTCCCTTGTGTCTTTGGTTCTTCTTTTTATTAATCTATAGTTGTTGGCTAATTGTATTTTCCAGTCAGCACATTTCATGGCAAATAGAAAACCCATTTAGTGTAAAAGGATGTCAGTTATTGTTAGTAAAACATCCAAGACATTAGTAATCTTGGAACGAGAAAAAAGAATAATGGGTTTGGTTTTTCCTTCAGTTGCTTTGGGAAATAGATGCTATGGCAAGGTAACTATTAGGTTTTATTTTCTCAAGGTCTTAGAAGTATATGAATCTGATCTGTTTCCCAGATAATTCTATGTCTTTAAGTGTCAAGTAGAAATTGAAGCTCTAGTTCCTAAATATGCAGCTTCAGGCTTGCTTGGTCCAATTCTTCTTTCAGAATCATATTTTATGCTTTCATTCATGCATGCATGTTTATTTTCAACCAACACTTATTGAATACTTACCATGTTCCAGGTGCTGGTTGAGAAGCTGGAGGTAAAACTATGAATGACAAATAATGCAAAATCTGATATGGAGGACCTTTGATTTAGGAAACAGGCAAGTAAATAGATGATTCTACCACAGTGTCTGAGTAGTAAATACAGAGTATTCTAGGAATATAGAGGAGGGGTACCTAATTTAGACTGTGATGGCGGGTGGGAGATAGGGGAAGCCTCCAGGGGAAATCGACATCTGAATTGAGTCTCAAAAGATAAGTGGATGTTGGCTAGGTAAAGTGTTGTTCAAATGTACTTTTTTTGTGGTTTAGAATTCTTAATATTGGTAGGAATGTGGCAAAATCAAGATCCATTGAAAAAACTCAGGAAAAAAAATCTAAGTAAGGAAAACACTGAACTTAGAATATTTGGCAAAGGAGAATACGTAATGAGCTGGGTAGAAAGAGAAGGTGATGAAGGTGATACTTCTGAGTTGTAACTTCCTTTTAAGTATAAGGATCAACATTTAAAGATCTGGAGACTCATTGGGATGCTTTTAAAAAATTATTTGTGTGTTCTCTTATTCATGCATTCAGACTTAGGAGGTCTGGAGAGAGGGCCGGTAATAGGAATTTGTAAGTAACAAGCTGCCCAGATAGGCACAGGGTTTTCCTCCCCTTAACTTTTGTTATTATGTCTATATCCAGCCTCCTCTTTAGCCTTCTACTAGCCCATCCATGAGAGATTAGCATTTTCAAAAAGAATTATTTTAAATACAAGTAACAATAGGAAGGACATAAATTAAGAGTCATATAATTAGTGAGGTTACACAACACAAGGTCCTGCTGCTCTTGCAAATACCATCTAGGGTTCAGATTTAGAACAGCTCACTCCCATCTGAACCATCTAGGGTTCAGATTTAGAACAGCTTACTAGGCCATTTTTGGATTTCTTCCCCTCCTAGCAAATTTCTCTGTGAGACAGCTCACAGCTTATTTCTTGCACCTCAAAATTTATCAGCTACATTTTACCTGTAACTCACTTGAGTGCAAGTGTCTACTTTCACCTTTACACCCTACCTGGAGTCCGTCATTCCCACTTGGCTTTCCTACTAAGAGGAATACACTCATCCTTAGCTGATTTGAAAGGATACATTAATATTTTAGATCTTCTGATGCTCTATTCACTCTGAGCAGTAAAGGGCCTTTGTGGAATCCTTACTAAGGACGGTGCCACAGCTTAGAGATAACATTCACCATGGAATGATAATGTCCATGACAAAGCATTTGCACATAGACCATCAAAGCATATACATACTGCTCAATTGATACTTGTTCAAGAATGAAGAATTACAGTAACTGTGAGCCATTCCGAGACAACTGTGTCTCAGGATACTGATATCTAGGAAGACACATGTGATATCTTACTCATCTGCCATCTGACATCAGGAAAAGTGATTTTTGTCAAGGCACTATTTCAAGAACTCATTGAAATAAGTAGTCATCATGCCCACCTGTCTCAAGTGGTTAGCTTAGTTCTTGTAATCTCATCAGAGATGATTGATTAACTAGGGATTATTGGATAATGGTAACTGGGCTACTCTTGGGGAAATAAGAACTGTGAAAGTGAAATTATATTACAACTAGTTTAAATATACATTCATTTGACAAACATTTTAAGAGTGCTTTGCCATGAGATTCAGGGACAGAAGAATAAAATACTATTCACTAAGAGCTTGTAAGTGGACCAAATTCAGTAACCACACTTGAAAAAAAAAAAAAAAAAAAAAGCTTGTGTTTCCACTGCTACGTATAAACTAGTAGAACTTTAGACTAAGTCTCCAGCCCTGAATGGGGGACCTTTCTTTAAAGTGAGTGGGCCAGGGCAAGTAATTCAATCATTACAGAGGACATTACAGTCCTCTGTAATCCTTCTCCCTCCTTATTTCCCTCATTCTGTCTCACTGTACTTCGCTAAATCCAATCTAGAATATATTCTGTTAATAGTAAACCTGAAATAAGGTCTGAATTGGAAATGCAGTTGCTAAATACAAGTCCTGAGTATGCTGAGAGGTGCCCAGCTGCCAAAGAAAATTTAGAGATAAGGTCAGGGAGAGTTATCATTGCATTTTGATTTCAAAATCTTCAAGACAACACTTTTATTTTGGAAATTTTAAATCTCTGATACATACAGTGCAATGGGGAAGAGGCTACAACAGGGCCCTGCGCTGCCTTATCTCTTTTATTTTTCCTTTTGATGTCTCTAAGGCTGTATTCTAATGATGAGTCAGACGGGCTCATTCTCCTGAGAAGGCTGCTCAATTAGGAGGATAGGATAACCTTTGAAAAAAGATGAAATGCTGATGAGCCAACATAAGAATTAACATTTTAAAATTGCTTCTGTACCAGCTCACAACATTGGTAACAACAACAGTAATTACCATTGTTATTTCAGGAAGCTGTTACTTTCAGGAGTGGGTGTGGAAAGTCAAACAGGAGAATAAACTTCCTCTGTTTGATTGACATTTTGGAGGCAATTCTTTTTTACCCTAATCATCAACCTAGATTTATAGAAACCGATTCTTCTGAACAATACACAAGGCCTCAGAATATATGAATTCTGTTAAAATAAAATGAAATTAAGGGAAAAAACCTAATCCAAAGTCCTTCGCTACTGCAGTTATTCTCTCTGTCTCTATAGACACATGGAAAATATATTTACAGGATATTTGAAAAAGCTAAATAAAAATATATTGTGTATCATGTTTTTGGTACGAAATATTAATGTATTTTCAAATACATGGGGCTTGATCTCACAACCCTGAGATCATGACCTGAGCTGAAATTAAGAGTCAGATTCTTAACCAACTGAGCCACCCAGGTGCCCTGAAAATGATGATAGGCTTAAGGGTTATAAGGCAGATAAGATCCCTACCCTCTTGAAACTTGCCTTCCTTTGTCCTCTGACCTCTTCACACCTCCCGCTTTGGTATTCCCTAGTCAATTACCTCAGTCTTAAGGCACTCATGTCAAGTATAAACTGTTGACTCACAAATTACCTTTTCTGTGGGCCTGTTTCTTAAACTTCAGATATATATCTCCTTGATAACATCTTCACTGGGCTGATGATTTGGTACTTTAAATTAACTGTTAAAAACAGAACTTTTTTTCCTCTTACCATCCATGTCTCTCCCAGTCTATTCTTCTTCTCCCCTCCTCCATCCACAGAATACTAACTTCATTCTAGTTGATCTGGCTAAAAATCTTCCAGTCCTCTGTAATCCTTCTCCCTCCTTATTTCCCTCATTCTGTCTCACTGTACTTCGCTAAATCCAATCTAGAATATATTCTTTTTTTTTTTTTTTAAGATTTTTATTTATTTTTTAGAGAGTGAGCGAGAGAGAAACAGCATGAGAGGGGAGAGGGTCAGAGGGAGAAGCAGGCTCCCCGCTGAGCCGGGAGCCCGATGTGGGACTCGATCCCAGGACCCCGGGATCATGACCTGAGCCGAAGGCAGACGCTTAACCATCTGAGCCACCCAAGTGCCCTAGAATATATTCTGTTAATGGTAAACCTGAAATATATTTCCAGTTCCATAGCTTCTAAATATTATCTCTACTTTTGGGCTACATTAAGCCATCAAGTTTTCTTATCTGGAATATTGGACTTACTCCCAATTGGTCTCACCTTCCAATGTTGACCCTTAGAGTCTATTTTCCATAGAGCAGCCAGCAAGGGCATTTAAACATTTAGAATTTGATATAATTGTGGCCAAAACCCTCTTGTGATTTTCCATCTTATTCTAGGTAATAGAGACCCAGTATTGACCTCATACATGGCTTGCTTTTACCCTTCCACCCCAAACTGTTATAGCGTCTGCTACTTCTGTGTCCACATCCAACTCAAAGCACATCTCCCCCAGATTTTGCACTTGGTCTTCTCTTTGTTGGGTATGTTCTTCCCCACAAATACCTACTTGATTTGTCTTTCATTTTATTTAACTGTTGAAATTTTACTTCCTCTGAGTGACCTTCCCTGACCAAGCCATCTGGACTAACACATTCATTCTCCTTCCTCTGCCTTTAAATTTTTCTTAGTATTTCTCATCCTTGCAATCATCTGTAATTATAGCTGATGTTCCATTATTCACAGCTTACACATTTGTGAATTCTCCTACTTGATAAAATGGATTTGTAATCCCCAAATCAATACTTGCAGCGTTTTCATGGCCATTCACAGACATGTGCAAAGTGGTGAAAAATTGGAGTGTATGATGCATGCATGTCCAGCTGAGGTCAGACAACGGATGCTCTGCTTTCTTACTTCAGCTCTCAACCTGCAAACAACTGTCCCTGCAGTCTGTTAGTGCCAGATTTCTCTCTCTCTCTTTTTTTTTTTGGTTGTCAAATGATCCTTTATTGAAACATTTTCCTTTGTAGTTAACTAGCTGGGCATTCCACCACATCACTGTTGATGTCATCTATGATGTCATGAGGGTGGCGGCCATCAACATTGCAGCCCACAGACTGGGCAGTCCCCAGGATTTCTTTAATGGTTCCAGAGAGTTCTCTGGCTAAAGATCGGTGTCACATCTGTAGGGCAATATTGACAATCTCATCAAAAGTGATATTTCCACTGTGCTTAATGTTTTTCTTCTTCTTTCTGTCTCTCTGTGGTTCCTTGAGGGCTTTGATAATCAGGGCAGAGGCAGAAGGTACCACTTCAATCTGGGCCTGTCTGTTCTGAATGGTCAGTTTCACTGTAATCCTTAGACCCTTCCAATCACCGGTTGCCTTGGCGATGTCATCACCAAACTTTTTTGGAGACAGACCCAGCGGGCCGATCTTCAGGGCCAGGGCAGACGTGGCACCAACTTTGCCACTGGTACAGCTCAGGTACATGACTTTGATCTCGTTGGGGTCGAACTTAGGCGGCACGGTGGAGGTGGCTGGTGTCAGATGAACCCGGATTCGGGACGACCGGAGAAAGTTGCACCTTTGCCTCCCCGAGCCGAAAGCCAAAAGCAGATTTTTCTCATTTTTGTCTGTTGTTGGTGAGTTCACAGTTTAAAACCGCTTAAGTGGTTCTAGTGTTCCTTAAAGAGAAAATACCTGTATTAAATAAGCTTTGTTTAGGCATGAGTTAGTGTTGCTGGCCCTGAGGTCAGTGTTAATGAATGAATAATATATATTAAATAAGGTGTTTCTAAACAGAAACACACATAAAGCAAGGTTATGTATTGATTGCTTGATGAAAATGTTGTGATCAGAAGCTTGCAGGTACCTAAACTCTTTTCCCTTAGGAGCAGTGGCTCAGTATTCATTAATTCAGTGTTTGTGGTGACGTTATAGACTGTAACTACTGCTTAATAATGAGAATTGCGTTTTGTTGTGTTATTTCAATGTCCACCAGCCCCTGCCCCCCTGATATAGACTTTTTTATTTTTTTAAGATTTTATTTATTTATTTGACAGAGGGAGACACAGCAAGAGAGGGAACACAAGAAGGGGGAGTGGGAGAGGGAGAAGCAGGCCTCCCTTGCAGCAGGGAGCCCGATGCGGGGCTCAATCCCAGGACCCAGGGATCATGACCTGAGCCCAAGGCAGATGCTTAACCAACTGAGCCCCCAGGCACCCTGACATTTTGTATTTTAGATATTCTAGGAAAACAAGCAATGCACAGAAATATTTTAAGCAAAGTGAATTGATAAATTTGATAAATTTGATTTATACCCCAAAGAAAAGAAAGATAAGGGAGGAACTGATTAGTTCATGAATAGGCCCAGTTTTTAAACACCATACATTCTGTAATTGCTAAGTAACTATACAGGGATGGTGTCTTACCTAATTCAAGTAGCTGTACAGGTGGCCACAGGGCTTCTGCTGTTTTGATTTCTGTCTTTTTTTTTTTTTTTTTTTTAAGATTTTATTTATTTATTTGAGAGAGAGAATGAGAGAGAGCACATGAGAGGGGGGAGGGTCAGAGGGAGAAGCAGACTCCCCACCGAGCAGGGAGCCCGATGCGGGACTCGATCCAGGGACTCCAGGATCATGACCTGAGCCGAAGGCAGTCGCCCAACCAACTGAGCCACCCAGGCACCCGCTGTTTTGATTTCTTACAAACGGACTCAAGGAAACCATGTGGGAATTTCCGGTGGATAGCATGTAGCTTTGACTGCAGAATATTCTGTTTGGAAAAGCCCTCTTCAAACACTTGTGGTGCTTTTGGAGAAGCTATGAAGAGACAAACTGGGGAGGAAGGGAATACTTTTGTGGTCACAGTGATCGGTCAAACGAACCCCGCTGATCTGGACGTGAGGGGGCTTCAAATGTTGTAACCAGACCTCATTAGGGGGGATAAATAAAAGTCTGGCCCAGGGCTCAGCCCTTACAATGTGCTGAGGACTAGTGATTACTGTAAATTCTCATAATGAGTTTTGTAGCGAACTAGTTGAGAAGTGTGTATGTAAGAAAAAAAAAATGCCTCCGTAATAGATTTCTTCAGATGTCCATGTTTAAAAAATGTTGTTTAAGAATAAACGAGTTTCAATTTTCATTATGTTAACTGGTTGTTGTTAATGTTGACATAATTTCCAGGCCAGAGAATCTCTGTGATCACAGTGCTCATTTCATTGCTGCGAGAAAAGTAACTGGCATTAGGAATGTTCCATAAGTTTAACTAACACAAAGACCTTTATTATTTTCTTGTTGTTGTTTTTTAAAGATTCATTTATTTATTTGAGAGAGAGCAAGAGAGTGCGTGTGTGTGAGTGGGAAGAGGGGCAGAGGGAGACAATCTTCAAGTAGACTGCACACACAGCACAGAGCCCGAGGTGGAGCTTGATCCCACAACCTATGAGATCATGACTGGAGCTGAAACCAAGAGCTGGATGCTCAACCAACTGAGCCACCCAGGTGCCCCAAGAACTCTTACTTTTAGTGGCCACTCCTATTACTATGTAAAAAATGCTGATGCAGAATCTGGACTCAGAGTACTATCATCAACTATTAATGTCTACATAGTTACCCCCTCCTAATCTTAATGTGCCACAATTTGGTCATGTCTTAAACAATCCTGGAAAAATAACCTCTGCTAGATTGACACGATGTACTGAAATGAGCATAGAATTAATACCAGCCAGAACTGATTTCAAATCCTTGTTACATCATTTCTAACAGCATGTGCTTTAAAAAATATATCAACATCACCACTTGTCTCTATGCAAGGAGGGTAATGATATCTATATTCCATGGAGACCAAATAAAATAATGGATATAAGTGCATAGCATATAGTTGGAACCAGGTAAATATTAGCTCTCTTTAAATTCCCATTTCCTACTATCTGGGGAAGACCATTTGTTTCAAATGTACAACTGCCATTTTTAGCATACTCCTTTTATGGGCCATTCTTAGAATTGAAGACTGACTTCTGCTATTATTTTCCTTCATGTGTTAACATTCTATCCCTCTCTAGCTTTCCTCACTCATTATATATAATGTCTTTTTCTTATTGTGCACCACACCTCTCATTAGTGTTGAAGCCAGGAGACCTTTGTCTTCAGGGACTGCCCTTCACTTTATATCTGTTCAGATCCCCTTCATATACCTGTAAAGAGCTCTCCTATGAAGGAACTCAATTTTTAGCAAAAACAGGAATCTGATAAAATATCAGGAAATTAACCTTTTTTTTTAAAGATTTTATTTATTTATTTGACAGAGAGAGACACAGCGAGAGAGGGAGAGCACAAGCAGGTGCAGAGGGAAAGGGAGAAGCAGGCTTCCCGCCGAACAGGGATCCCGATGCGGGGCTTGATCCCAGGACCCTGGGATCATGACCTGAGCCGAAGGCAGATGCCCAACCATCTGAGCCACCCAGGTGCCCCAGGAAATTAATCCTTTGTCTCTCCCAGAGAGATATGTAAAGTTTAAAATGGGTTTTCTGTGAGAGAAAATTTGTTAAAGATATTAAATTTAAGTATTTTATGTGTTAGGAAAGAAATCATATGTATTATAAATCTGGGTAGATCATGGGTGATTTCATATTCCATCTCTCCACATGTTTTTGTTGAATACTGCTGTGTATGAGATATAGACTAAGCAGCCCTAGTTTCTAGAAAGGAGACTCTGACCTTTGTAATCACTAAGGGATAGAAAATGGGCAAAAACTTGATTTTGTTCAGTGTTTGGCCAGTGGTTACCACAGAACTTAAATGGAAAATATTACATAAGTGATAAGACCTGAAAGATCACCTGTGTCTGTGAAGTGATGAGAGAAGGCTTGATGGGGGAAAGTGCATTTGAAATTTGCCTTAATGAATAGAAACTTTTAAATTGATACAGATTAAATTAGAGGGGAGAGAACTTTATGTATAGCAGTAACTTATGAAAATGAACCAAATACGTTCAGGAAATGAAAAACAGTTCAGTGTGGCTGAGTTTAGAGTATGTGTGTGTATGGGACAGACTTGGGCCAGATTACAGAGGGTTTTGAATGTATGCATTGGTGTTGATTGATTGAAAGAATAATAAAGAACCACTAATTTGAAGAAAGAAAACTATTAATAGAACAGTGTTTTAAAAAATCTAGCATTTATATATAAGTTGCCCTGGAGCTGGGAAAGAATAGACTGGGAACATGTCTTAAAGGGCTAGTATTAGGGAGATAAGACAGGAGCATGTAGGACCTGAGTTAAGATAGCAACGGTTGGAATGTAAAGGGCATAATAAATGTGAGTTATATTGTAAAGGGAGACTTTATAAGGGTTTGTGAATTATTCTTTTTTTTTTTAAAGATTTTATTTATTTATTTGAGAGAGAGAGAGGATGAGAGACAGAGAGCACGAGAGGGAAGAGGGCAGAGGGGGAAGCAGACCCCCCGCTGAGCAGGGAGCCCGATGTGGAACTCGATTCCAGGACTCCAGGATCATGACCTGAGCCGAAGGCAGTCGCTTAACCAACTGAGCCACCCAGGCGCCCGGGTTTGTGAATTATTCTTACTAGCAAATATATTTTGGATCTATGCTTGCATGTTGAAGTAAATCCAAGAGTGAATGTGTGGGGACATTCCACTTGGATGTGGGACAACCACATGGGAAATGCATTACTGATACCAAATGAAAACCACCACCAACAAAACTTGTTGACATTTAATATTTTCAATGTGGTTGAATTGTGAGAAAAAAATTGCTTCCCATATCTGAAATAGTACATTAAATTTATGTTACAGAGAAGGAGTGAAAAAAGCCATCAGTCATCTAAGTAAAATATGCACATCAAGAGAGTGTGCATTAGGTGCCATTTTATCGCATCTTCTCTACACGTTTTTAGGTCAAGTGAAATGATTTATTAGCTCGTGCTAAATTGCCAATTCTCAGATAATGTATACCTCCAGCTAGATTATTTGAAAGGATTTATCTCCTGTAGAACACTACATACAAAATGGCATTGTTTTTCTTCTGTGACTCTGCTTGCAGAGGAGACACCAAATACACAAAACTATCGATTTTCTTGTTTCACAAATGCTTCCAAAGCTCTTAACTTGACCTTATCCAACCAAGGACAACCATTTTATATTTGTCAGTGATCACAAGCAGTTGCAAAACATTTTACTGAGGCAGACTCTTCCTTTTCTCTTGCCTTTTTTTTATGATCAGGATTTAAATTTGGACTGAAGTTAGAAAGGAGAATATGAAAAACTGAGTTTCAGTTATCTAGACTTATTTGTAGATTTCTGCCAGATTCTGAACTTCATTGAATCTTCAACTCTACCAACATAGTGTATCCTTTTATTTATTTTGATCATCTTTGATTTCTTTTATCAGCATTTTGTAGTTTTCGGCACATAGATCCTGTACATGTTTTCTTACATTTATAACAAAACATTTTGAAATTATTTTAAATGAGATTATTTACTAAATATCAGTATATAATCATACATTAATAGTATATAGAGATATGATTAATTTTGCTGACCTTGCATCTTGTGACCTTGCTAAACTCAGATTAGTTCTAGAAGTTTCTTTTTGGTAGATTTGTTGACATTTTCTAGGCAGACAATGTCATCTGTAAATAGGGACACCTATTTTTTCCTATTTGCATTCCTTTTCTTTCTTTCTCTTGACTTACTCTTAGGCTGGGACTTCTCATAGAAAGTTGATTAGTAATAGTAAGAATGGAAAACCTTGCCTCGATACTGATAATCGGAGAAGAATATTAAGTCTTTTGTAACCAAGGCTAATGCTAGCTGTAGGTTTTATTTTTGCATAGATGTTCTTGATCATTTTTTTTAAGGAATTACAGTTTGTTGAAAATTTTTATCATAGATGTTGAATTGTCAAAAGCTTTTTTTATCATGGGCTGACATGATTATATAGTTTTTCTCCTTTTAGACTATTAATGTGGTAGATTCCATTGATTTTTTTTAAATTTAAATTCAACTAGCCAACATATAGTACATTATTAGTTTCAATTGTAGAGTGCAATAATTCATCAGTTGCATATAACACCCAGTGCTCATCACATCACGTGCACTCCTTAATGCCCATCCCCCCCCCCACCTCCCCTCCAGCAGCCCTTAGTTTGCTTCCTATAATTAAGAGTCTTTCATGGTTTGTCTCCCTCTCTGATTTTTTCCATTTCATTTTCCCTCCCTTCCCCTATGATCCTCTGTGCTGTTTTTTATATTCCACATATGAGTGAAACCATATGATAATTGTCTTTCTCTGGTTGACTTATTTCGCTCAGCATAATACCCTCCAGTTCCATCCATGTTGATGTAAATGGTAAGTATTCATCCTTTCTGATAACTGAGTAATAGTCCATTAGATTACATTGATTTTTGAATGTTGAATCAGTCTTGCTTTCTTGGATTAAACTCTACTTGATTATCATGTATTATTTTTATATGTTGCTAAATTTGATTCACTTCTATTAGGTTGAGGACTTTGGCATCTTTTCATAAGATACATTCTCCTGTAGCATTATTTTATTGTACCCTTTTGTCTGGTTTTGATATCATTAATTTTGGCTTCATTTTATGAGTAGGTAGTATTCCCTTGCTTAAGACTGGTTGGGAAAGTTCACGTAGAACTGATATTTCTTATTTGGCAATTGGTGGAATTCACCACTGAAACTGTCTGGGCCTAAAGATTCCTATTTTAGAAGAATTTTAACCATCATTTCAATATATTTAACAATTACAGGACAATTCAGGTTATCTAGGGTCTCTTGAGTGATTTTGGACAATTTGTGGCTTTCAAGGTATTGGACTACTTAATCTAAATCGTTAAGTGCACAGAGTTATTTTAGTATTCTTTCATTATGGTTTTAGTATTTTTAGGCTCTCTAGTAGTAGTCTGCTTTCAATTCTAATATGAATAATTTGTATTTTTTCTCTGGTTAGTCTTGCTTGAGATTTATCAATTTTACTGGTCTTTTCAAGAATCTGTTTTTCATTTTTGAATTTCATTAGTTTCTACACTTCATTGTTTTATTCTCTTTGCTTTGGATTCATTTTGTTCTACTTTTTGCTTATTTTTTTAAGATAAAATCTGAGATTATTGCTTTGATAGGCACAGAAACACCTGCTGAGGGCAACTAACCCAGACACTGGCTGTTTAGCCTACTTTGTTCCAAATTCCATACCCCTGTGCACTGGTATGGCTGCCCTTCTGGGCCATACCTGCATCATTCCCAGCATGGTGATACATTCCCCTAGAAGACCAGTGCAGGTCCTTGCTATACTAGGTCACTAAAGTTTGGAGTTTTAAAACTCAGCCAGCCTGGGTAAGATAGAGCCTAAAGCACTCTGTGCTGTTCCAGGCAGGCAAACAACCTGCAGACAGTGTGAAAACAGCAATCTGAAAAATGCCTAGGATGCACAAGGGGTTATTATTTGCTCTTCTGAGAGGGTTCCCTGAGAGCAGCAAGCATGGACTCCCCTCTCCAGGAACAAAGGAGATGACTGGTACCATTTCCCTCCCCCACCCTCAGCAAAAGCCAACTTAAGTAAACAGCACAGTGCCAATACTGACTGCCTAACTTGCTTACACCAAGTCTTGCCCCCTGTGCTCCACTGGTACTGCTTTTCTTGGGCAAGTGTGCCTAAGTACCAATGTGCTGGGCCCTTTCCCCAGAAGACCAGCACAAACCTGCACACACCATGTCTACTGACCAGAGAGTTCTGCAAAGCTTTAGTTCTAGTGGAAATAGCATCAGGTGTCATTTAACAAGCAGACCAGAACACATCTGGTTACAACTCACCACACTGTGGCCAAGGTCCAAACACTGACCATTGCAGGCAAGGAAAATCTCTGCAGAGGACTGACCTAAGGGATAGAGCAGCCAAAACACAGTAGCAGAGTGCATGTAGCACAGACCAGACACTTTGTGAAGCACCAGGCCCTGGACATTATATGACATCTTCTTCATAAAGCTATTACTCTCAGGAGCAGAAAAAAAAAAAAAATAACAGGATTTTCTAACACACCAAAGAAGAAAGAGACCTAGACAAAATGCCATGACAGAAGAATTCATTCCAAAAGAAAGAACAAAAAAAAGGTCATGGCCAGAGATCTAATCGAAACAGGTAGAAGTAATATGCCTGATGCAGATTTTAAAGCAACAATCATAAGGATACTTGCTAGCCTTGAGAAAAGCATAGAAGACATCAGGGAGACCCTTACTGCAGAGATAAAAGAGCTAAAAAATATAATCAGTAAATGAAAAATACAATAACTGAGATTAGAAACTGACTGGATGTAATGACTACAAGGATGGAAGAGGCAGAGGAATGAATAAGTGACACAGAAGATAGAATTAATGGACAGTAAGGAAACTGAACAAAAGAGAAAGAATGATGGATCACAAGAGTAGACTTAGGGAACTCAGTGACTTCTTAAAATGTAATAACATTCATATCATAAGGAGTCCCAGAAGAAGAGAGAAAAGGGAGCAGAAGGCTTATTTGTGGGAATAAGAGCTGAAAACTTCCCTAAGCTGGGGAAGCAAACAGAGATCCAAATCCAGGAGGTACGGAGAACTCCCATCAAAATCAATAAAAGCAGGCCAATACCTAGACATAATGTAGTTAAATTTGCAATAATAGTGATAAAAAAAAATCCTAAAAGTGTCAAGACAAAAGAAGTTCCTAACTTATAAGTGAAGACCCATAAGGCTAGCAGCAGATCTCTCCACAAGAACTTTGCAAGCCAGAAGGATGTGGCCTGATATATTCAGTGTGCTGAATGGGAAAAATCTGTAGCCAAGAATACTCTATTCAGCAAAGCTATCATTCAGAATAGAAGGAAAGCTAGAGTTTCCCAAACAAACAAAAACTAAAAGAGTTTGTGACCATTAAACCAGCCCTGCAAGAAATATTAAAGGGACTCTTTGAGTGGGACGGAAAGACCAAAAGTGACAAGGACTAGAAAGGAACATAGAAAATCTCCAGAGACAATGACAAAAAAGTAATAAAATGGTACTAAATACATAACTATCAATAATTATTCTGAATATAAATGGCCTAAATACTCCAATCAAAAGACATAGCATGTCAGAATGGATAAAAAGTCCCATCTATATGCTGCCTAGAAGAGACTCACTTTAGACTCAATGACACCTGCAGATTGAAGGTTAGGGAATAATGAAACATTTATCATGCAAAGACATGAAAAGAAGGCTAAAGTAGCAATACTCCGACAAACTAGATTTTAAACTAAAAACTGTAACAAGAGATGAAGAAGGGCACTATATCATAATAAAGGGGTCTATCCAACAAGAAGACCTAACAGTTCTAAATATTTATGCCCCAAAATGGGAGCACCCAAATATATAAAACAATAATGTGAAGGAACTCATTGATAAGAATACAATAATCATAGGGGACTTTAACTCCCCACTTACAGCAATGGACAAATCATCTAAGCAGAAAATCAACAAGGAAACAATGGGTTTGAATGACACACGACCAGATGGAGTTAACAGATATATTGAGAACATTTCATCCTAAAAAGCAGAATATACATTCTTTTTGAGTGCACATGGAACATTTTTTTTCAGAATGGATCTCATACTGGGCCACAAATCGGCCTCAACAAGTACAAAAAGATTAAGATCACATCATGCATATTTTCCAACCACAATGCTAGGAAACTTGAAGTTCACCACAAGAAAAAATTTGGAAAGATCATAAGTACATAGGGGTTAAAGAATATCCTACTAAAGAATGAATGGATCAACTAGGAAATTAATGAATACATGGAAGCAAATGAAAATGAAAGTACAACTGTCCAAAACCTTTTGGGATGCAGCAAAAGTGGTCACAAGAGGGAAGTATATAGAAATACAGACCTACCTCAAGAAGCAAGAAAAATCTCAAACAACCTAACCTATAGGAGCAACCTAAAGGAGCTAGAAAAAAAAACAACAAATGAAACCTAAAGCCAGAGGAGAAGTGAAATAATAAATATAAGAGCAGAAATAAATGATAAAGAAACAAAGAAAATAACAGAAGAGTTCAATGTAATCCGGAACTGGTTCTTTGAAAAAATTAATAAAACCGATAAACCCCTAGCCAGACTTAGCAAAAAGAAAAAAAGAAAGGACCCAAGTAAATAAAATCACAAATGAGAGGGGAGAAATAAAAACTAGCACCACAGAAGTACAATTATAAGAAATATTATGAAGAATTATATGCCAACAAATTGGGCAATCTGGATGAAATGGATAAATTCCTAGAAACATATAAGCTACCAACCTCTATTTCTTAATAGAAAACTTGGACAGACAAATAACAGGAAAGAAATTGAATCAGTAATCAAAAATCTCCAAACAAACCAAAGTCCAGGGCCAGATGGCTTCAAAGGGGAATTCTACCAAACATATAAAGAAGAGTTAATACCTATTCTGCTTAAACAATTACAAAAAATAGAAATGGAAGGAGAACTTCCAAACTCATTATATGAGGCCAACATTATCCTGATTCTAAAACCAGACAAAGACTCCACTAAAAAAGAGAATGACAGGCCAATATCCCTGATGAGCATGGATGTAAAAATTCTCAACAGGATACTGGCAATTCAAATCCAACAGTACATTAAAAGCATCCTTTATCATGATCAAGTGGTATTCATTCCTGGGCTGCAGGGGTGGTTCAATATTTGGAAATCAATCATGTGATACACCACATTCGTAAAAGAAAAGAACCACAATATCGTCCTAATAGATACAGAAAAAGCATTTGACAATGTACAGCACCTTTCTTGATAAAAACCCTCAACAAAGTAGAAATAGAGGGAACATACCTCAACATCATAAAGGCCATATATGTAAGACCCACAGCTAATATCATCCTTAATAGGGAAGAACCAAGAGCTTTTCCTCTATGGTAGGAACATTCTCACCAATGTTACTTAACACAGTACTGGAAGTCTTAGCATCAGCAATCAGACAACAAAAAGAAATAAAAGGCATCCAAATTAACAAGGAAGAAGTAAAACTTTCACTATTTGCAGATGACATGACACTCTTTATAGAAAACCCAAAAGGCTCCACCAAAAAATTGCTAGAACTGATACATGAATTCAGTAAAGTTGCCAGATACAAAATCAATGTACAGAAACCTATTGCATTTCTATATACCAGTAATGAGGCAGCAGAAAGAGAAATCAAGGAACCAATCCCATTTATAATTGCACCAAAACCTGTAAGATACCCAGGAATAAATCTAACCAAACAGGTAAAAGGTCTATATTCTGAAAACTATAGAACATTTGTCAAAGAAAATGAAGGTGACACAAAGAAATGGAAAAATGTTCCATTCTCATGGATTGGAGGAAGAAATATTGTTAAAATGTCTAGACTACCCAAAACACTCTACACATTTAATGCAATCTATATCAAAATACCACCAGTGTTTTTCACATAGCTAGAGCAAACAATTAAAAAATTTGTATGGAACTACAAAAGACCCCGAATAGCCAAAGTAATCTTGAAAAAGAAAAGCAAAATCAGAGGCATCACAAGTCTGGATGTCAAGTTATATTCCAAAACTGTAGTGATCAAGACAGTATGGTCCTGGCACAAAAACAGACACATAGATCAATAGAACAGAATAGAAAACCCAAAAATGGACCCACAGTGATATGGTCAACTAATCTTCGACAAAGCAGGAAAGAATATCCAATGGAAAAAAGACAGTCCCTTCAAAAAATGGTGCTGGGAAAACTGGACAGCAAAATGCAAAACAATGAAACTGGACCACTTTATTACACCATACACAAAAATCAAATTCAAAATGGACGAAAGTCTTAAATGTGATAACAGGAAACCATCAAAATGATAGAGGAGAACACAAACAGTAGTCTCTTTGACATTGGAGCAACTTCTTAGTATATATGTCTCCTGAGGCAGGGGAACAAAAGCAAAAATAAACTATTGGGAGTTCATAAAAATAGAAAGCTTCTGCACAGTGAAGGAAACAATCAACAAAACTGAAAGGCAACCTTTGGAATGGGAGAAGATATTTGCAAATGACATATCTGACAAAGGGTTATTATCCAAAATATATAAAGAACTTATAAAACTGAACATGCAAAAAAGAAATAATCCAAATATAAAATGGGTAGAAGACATGAATAGGTATTTTTCCAAAGAAAACATAAAGATGGCCAACAGGTACATGAAAAGATGCTTAGCATCACTCATCATCAGGGAAATACAAATCAAAACTACAATGATACTACCTCACAGAATGGTTAAAATTAACAACACGGGAAACAACAGCTGTTGGTAAGGATGCAGAGAAAGGGGAACTGTTGGTGGGAATGCAAGCTGGTGTAGCCACTCTGGAAAACAGTATGGAGTTTCCTCAAAAAGTTAAAAATAGAACTACCCTACAACCCAGCAATTACACTACTAGGTATTTACCCAAAGGATATAAAAATACTGATTCTAAGGGGAACATACACCCTGGTGTTTATAGCAGCATTATCAACAATAGATGAAAAGAGCCCCAAATGTCCATTGACTGATGAATGGATAAAGAATATGTGGTGTGTGTGTGTGTAATGGAACATTATTCAGCCATCAACCATCAAAAACAATGAAATCTTGCCATTTGCAATGATGGGGATGTAGCTATATACACATTCACACACACATATACATATGTACACATACACACACATATGCATATATATATATATATATATATATATATAATGGAATATTAGTCATCAAAAACAATGAAATCTTGCCATTTGCAATGATGGGGATGGAGCCAGACAGTATTATGCTAAATGAAGTGAATCAGTCAGAGAAAGACAAATACCATATGATTTCACTCATATGGAATTTCAGAAACAAAATGGATGAATATGGCAGGGGAAAGAAAGAGAGGCAAACCAGGATATAGACTTTTTTTTTTTTAAAGATTTTATTTATTTGAGAGAGAGAGAACAAGAGAGCATGAGAGGGGTGGAGGGGCACAGGGAGAGGGAGAAGCAGGCTCCCCACTGAGCAGGGAGCCTGATGTGGGGCTCAATCTCAGGACCTAGGGATCATGACCTGAGCCCAAGGCAGGCACTTAATGACTGAGGCATCCAGGTGCCCCCAGGAAATAGACTCTTAACAATTGAGAACAAACTGAGGGTTACTGGAGGGGAGGTGGTGGGAGAATGGGTTAAATAGGTGATGGATATTATGGAGGGCACTTGCAATGAGCACTGGGTGTTATATGCAATGATGAATCACGAAATTCTACACTTGAAATTAGTATTACACTGTATGTTAATGAACTGGAATTTAAATTAAAACTTGAAAGAAAAAAATAAGATTATTTCTTTGAAAACTCCCCCCTCCCTCAATTTTATTGGGGTATAAATAACAAATAGAAATGGTGTATATTTAAGTAGTACAACTGGATATTTTGATAATTGATACATTGTGAAATGATTACCATTATTAAGCTAGTTAAGATATCTATCACCTTAGTTACTTCTTTTTTTCTTGTAGTGAGACTACTTAATATTGATATTCCTATCAAACTGCAAGTATACAATATTGCTAACTATAATCACCATGCTGTAAAATAGAGCTCCAGAATTTATTCATCCTGTGTAACTGAAACTTTGTACCCTTTGACCAATATATTTCCATTTCCTCCACCCTTTTATTTTCTAATAGAAGCTTTGTTGCTATCATACTCTTCCTATTTACTGCTTTAGTAGTATCCCACAAATTTTGATGTACTGTACTTCCGTATTTGTTTAGTTAAAAATATTTTCCAATAACTCATGAGACTTTTCACATTTACCCATAGATTATTTAGATGTAAGTGCTTAAATTCCAAATATTTTCAGATTTCTGTTATCTTTTTTTTAACTGATTTCTAGGTTAATTTCATATACTCAGAAAACATTGTATGATGTCAAGTTTTTTATACTTGTTAAAGTTTATGGCCCAAAATATGGTCTATTTTGGTAGATGTCTCATGTGCAATTGGAAAAAAAAAAAAGTGTATTTTGCTGTTAATTGGATGTTCTAGAAGTGTCAATTAAATCTCATTAGTTGATGCTGCTCAGTTTTATATTTTTGCTAATTTTCAATTACTGCTCTTGATTATGGGAAGAGAAATGTTGAAGTCTCCAACTATAATTATAGATTTGTCCATTTCTCTCTTCAGTTCTTTCAATTTCTGCTTCATGTATTTTGAAAGTCTGTTATTAGGTGGGTACTCATTTGACATTGTTACCTAATTTTGGAGAACAGATTTTTTTTTTTTTTTTACCATTATGCGATGTTTCTCCAATCCTATTTAATTTCCTTTGTTCTAAAATCTAGTTTGTTTTCTATTAATATAGCCAGTTCAGCTGTCTCTTTGCTTTAAATGCTACTATTTAATTTTTTCTCATCACTTACTGTTTACAATGTAAATATTAAAAGCATTAATTTTTTTTCATTGATCTCTGCTTTAACTGCTCAAAGATAGGTTTTCATTATTGCAGTTATAATTTTTCTCTACTCTTAAAATTAGAGACCATTTTGTTTTCTATCATTTGATATTAAGTGTTAATTGTATTGAGTATAATTTTTAGAGTGCTATTTCTATTTTGGAAAATCTACTTTTTAATAAATGTGTAGTCAGTTTTAGTGTATTGTGATAGTTGAAATGATATTTTCTTATTTCAGGATTTATACATATGTCAGAAACTACTATCTGCTCATTCATCCCTTCTATAATATAACTTTTTTTGTTTTTTTGTTTTTTTTTTTGTTTTTTTTTAAAGATTTTATTTATTTATTTGACAGAGAGAGACACAGCGAGAGAGGGAACACAAGTAGGGGGAGTGGGAGAGGGAGAAGCAGGCTTCCCGCGGAGCAGGGAGCCCGATGCGGGGCTCGATCCCAGGACCCTGGGATCATGACCTGAGCCGAAGGCAGACGCTCAACCGACTGAGCCACCCAGGCGCCCCTATAATATAACTTTTTTAAAAAAGATTTTATTTATTTATTTGAGAGAGAGAGAGAAAGAGCACATGAGAGAGAACATGAGTGGGGAGGAGGGACAGAGGGAGAGAGAGAGAAGCAGGCTCCTTGTTGAGCAGGGAGCCCAACATGGGGCTCAATCCCAGGAACCTAGGATCATGATCTGAGGCAAAAGCAGATGCTTAACTGACTGAGCCATCCAGGCACTCCTATAATATAACTTTTTGATAGGCCATCGTTGCTCAGAATTAAGGCAGTAAGTTCAGCCTCCGTGCAGCTATATGATGGAGTTCTGGCCAATGAGATATAAGCATATCCTCTATCAATTTTGAGGAACTTCCTGAAGAGATAGATGTCAGTCATTATTGACCTGTTTTCCTCATTTTTTCCACTCTATAGCTTGGAATATAATAATATTGCTGATCATTTTATCATCCAAATTCCATCTTGGGTCATAAGAATGTGGGTCACTCCTTTATGATAGTGGAGTAGAATACCAAAGGAAATGTGGGTCTCTGAAAACTTTGTGGAACAAAGTAACATACTAGGCCTGGATTGATCAACCATATTTAAAAAAATATATATATAATACAGATTTTTATTTTGCTTTAAGTACTATTGTTTTAGGTTTTCTGTTACCTACCTAAACTTAATTGCAGTTACAGCCTTATGGTATTTTGTTTTTCTAGATCTTCATTTATAGTATATTTGATATGTCATGGTGGTAGATATCACTACTTTATGAACTTATGTCTGGAGTTTTTATTGAACATCTGTAGATGTTTTCTTCTGTTCTCTTCACTTAACCTACTAATGAATGGTGGTCTTATGTCTTGTCCACAACAATTAGCTTTGCATCACAGATCACTTTTAAAAAGTTTCCTTGGGGGTACCTGGGTGGCTCAGTTGGTTGTGTCCGACTCTTGATTTTGGCTCAGGTCATGATCTCAGGGTCCTGAGATCGAACCCTGTTTTGGGCTCCATGCTGAGCATGGAGTCTGCTTAAGATTCTCTCTTTCCCTTCACTCTGCCCCCCCACCCCCTCTTCCTCCCTAAAAAAATAATAAATAAATAAATAAAATTGATTCCTTGTTTTCTCATCGAGATCTTCCATCTCCCCTTTCCACTCCATTCTCTATCTGGAAGTTCCTTTGTGCCTTTGCCATCACTGAATGTTAAAATTTTTGGTTTATATAATATTCTAGTTTCAACATGGTTTTCTAGATTCTCACCCATAAGTGAGAAAACTATTGCTCAAAGGAAGTGCCTTGGCTTGGAAGCCAGTTAGATGACTTTACCTGTTATGGTGCTGCAAATGAACTATGATAAATCAAGAGCACTGGGTTATATCCACCATGTTTTAAAGACCTAGAAAAATAGTTTTGTATGAGTTACTTTATTACTTTGCAGTAAAACACGTGCAACTTATGAATATTTTAGTTTCTTCATAGAGCAATTAGATTCAACTGAGGCCTTCATTTTTTTCACTATCAAATCACTTTTAAAGTTTTGCAAGTATTCATTTGCAGTCAACCCTCTTAAAGTCTATGGAGTAGAGATCAGAATTGTGATAATATCTAGTGAGGGCAACAAATAGTAACAAATAGCTGAACTCTCAAATCCCTCACTAATATTATTTTTCTATGGCTAAAGTAATGGACTCTGAGCACCAATAATGTTAGCCAGTTCTGGGGAAATCTCCACCTTTCCAGTGTACCCTCAAGGTGAATCTATTAGATTGTAGGTAAAAGAGTAGGACTCTGAAAAAACATTGGAAATGAAAAACTAACATCACAAAAAATATCAGCTTTATAAAGATCCTAGTTAAAAGATAACCCCACACTTTTACTTGAATACAAATTGATTAAAAAATGGATTTGTATATTTAAGTATTATTGACCACAGTTTTATCATTTTTTCCCAAAGGATATGTACTAGTTTCCTATGACTGTTGTAAGAATTTACCTCAAAATGGTTAGCTTAAAAAGAACAGAAATGTACTCTCTCTCCAAGTTTTGGAAGCTAGAAGTTCAGGATCAAAGTATCGACCCAACTGGTTCTCTCTGGAGGCTTAGAGGGAGTATCATTCCATGTCTCTCTGCCATCTGTTGGTGGTCAGCAATTCTTGGCATTTCTTGGCTTATAGCAACATAACTCTAATCCCTTCTCCAATCTTTACATGATCTTGCCCTCTGTGTATTCCTGTCTCAAGTCTCTTTCCTACCCTCCTCCTTTCTCTTATGAGGGCTCTTAAATAAGAATCTCATCCCAAGATCCTTAACTTACTAATATCTGCAAACATACATTTTCCAAACAAGATAACTTTACAGATTTTGGAGGTAAGGTCATGAGCTTCTCTCTTTTGGGGGTTGCTATCCAACCTACTAAAGTGCCCATTATATATTCAGATAAATGTGATTCATTTTCATATTCAGAAACAAAAGATGTTTTGGTGGCATAACAGGATGTCTTCTGAACAACCAAGAGAGAAAGGTATAAGTTGGAGCACTCACAGCCAGGGAGGAGCTACTCTGTAAACACAAACCTCAAACTATTTGTTATAAGCCTACCTATGTAACTCCTCAGAATATAGCCACTCTTATTGTACAGGACAAATACGAGAACTCTATTTCACACAAAGAAATTACTTTACACAAAATCATTATTCTTACTCTAAGATTTCAATGTAACATAATACTTTCAAAAATAGCTGTTGATTAAAAACAGGTAAGGGTACACTTGGGCAAAATAAGCATGCAAGGTCTGAATGATCTACCATCTAAGGTGTTAATGGATTTTGTTGAAAAACTTACTGAACCACTGCTGATGGTTATTTATGAAAATTTACTGAGAACTGGGAAATGACAGAATTGAATGCCAACATTGTATCAATTTTCCAGAGTAGAAAGAATTGCTATCATGGTAATTATGGTTCAGTGAATGTAATTTAAATCCTTCAATAATGGGACAACTATTAAAAAGAAGAACCTGTAAAAACCTCTCAAAGGTAACAAAATCATGAACAATAAATAGAATTGGTTTATAAAAAAAAAAATTGTGACAGATGGGATTTAATAGCTTTTTGATAGGATTACCAAATTAATAGACTATGGAAAGGAAGTGATTGTAATATGTTTTTATTTTATTATATGTGATAGTCTCTAGTGAAATTTATATCAATTCAAATTTTCTGAAAAATGAGTAGTGCCTGTGGGTGGAAAACTACTTAAGGTCTCAAACAGTAAAATATCAACAGCAAAGTATCTAGTTTGGAAAAGAGTAGGCTATTCTGGTTCATTTGGGTTTAAAATGAAACTAAATTTTTCTCCCACTTTTGAGAGGAGCCAAATTTTAATACCTCATTTGAGGTCTCAAAGAGACAATTTTGTGGCTAGAAACTCTTACCAGTGTAGAAGAGTGAAAAATTTAACACATTAGTGCATGCCAATGTGATAGAATTTGGAAGTAAAGTGATCAGGTAGCTCAAAGTAAAACAAAGAATTTGGATCTGGTCTTTAATTTAGCTCTAAAAGCTATATTTGGTTTAAGAGGCTCTCTGATGTTTAATTTTTTTTTTTCATTTCTTAGAAGAAAGATATTTTTAAAAGATATTTCCTAGTTTTAGGTTGTATTTGATTTTTATTTATTTATTTTTTTAAAGATTTTATTTTTATTTATTTGACAGAGAGAGACACAGCGAGAGAGGGAACACAAGCAGGGGGAGTGGGAGAGGGAGAAGCAGGCTTCCCGCCAAGCAGGGAGCCCGATGGGGGGCTCGATCCCGGGACCCTTGGATTATGGCCTGAGCTGAAGGCAGACGCTTAACGACTGAGCCACCCAGGTGCCCCGGTTGTATTTGATTTTTAAAAATTTTTAAAGGATTTTACCTATTTATTTGTCAGAGAGAGAGAGAGAGAACACAAGCTGGGGGAGCGGCAGGCAGAAGGAGAAGCAGGCTCCCTGCTAAACAAGGACCCCAACCCCGGACTGGATCTCAGGACGCTGGGATTGTAACCTGAGCCGAAGGCAGACACTTAACCAACTAAGCCACCCAGTTGCCTTGGTTGTATTTGATTCTTAAGAGAGGTTGCCTTGGGAATATTTGATCCAAGAAAGACAAAAGAGGTTTTTAAGTTTGAAAGGATATGAATTATATTGATGCAAGTTAGGGGATTTAGGTAAAATAGGACCATAGACCTGAAAAATTATAATTGAGACAGCATTGTGTCAAAATTATTGCATGAAGGATAGTATAGCATTAAACATTATATTCACCAAGTGTGTTAAAACATTATAGAATTATAGGACAAGTTAAATGAAAAATCACAATGCAAAATTGTATATATAGCATGTGTTCAGCTATGTAAACAATAAGCAGAAAAAAAGTGAAGGGGGTAAGTTAAAATTGTAACCATTTTTATTGCAGGTTAAGATTAGAAGTGATTATACATCTGATTTTTTCTATAATGAAAAGCGATATAGTGTTAAACAACCTCCTGAAAAAAATACATTTTTTATATGTGCCAGTGAAGTTTTCTTGAGAGAAGTCATAAAATTGGGGGACTTACAAGCAAGCACTTTTTAAGTATTATATGTTAAAAATGTGATGGGAACTTTATATATATTATTTCCTCTAATCTTTAAGACAGTCCCTTGAGATAGATGTCAGTTTTAATTGTCCCTTTGCAACATGGCTTTGGGTTTGGGGTAACACATTGATCGAAAGATGTCAAATGAATAAATATCAGAGGCAGTTTAGAAAAGAGAAGAATGATGAAAGAGCTTCAGGTGGTGATTTATGATGTGAGACAGTTTATAGAGAGTTCCATCAGGCATAAATGTGGTCCAAAAGAGATAAAGTAAGGACATAAAATGACTCAATTATTTAAAGAGTACAGAGCAGGTAAAATTGGTGGAAGGTATTGAACTGCCATGGGATAGTGGGGCATGAAAAAAAATCCCATCAAGGAGTCCTATCTGAATCTAATGAGTGTCCTATAGTTAGAAAACTAATATTTGGTATTTCAAAATTAATACTTGTCAGCAAAGCTATTGCTTTGCAATAGCAAGAGAAGTTGAACAAATACTAAGAACAGGTGTGAAAATACTGAAGTCAGAATAATTTCCATTGGGTCACTGGTTAAAAATGGGAGATAACTCTTAATCATGGATCAAGGCAATTACAAAATAAACTGATAAGAACGATTATAAATGATGCATCAGAATGACTACACTTAAGCTTATTGATCAGACTTAAGGTCACAAAGAGAGTCAACCAAAAATTATATATCAGCAGTTGGGTGGCAATAGATAACATATTAAACAACCTATGAAGTGTTTTGACAAAAAAATCAAATATAGTAAAGGAAGAATTAAATCATGTATGCTTTAAAAAAAATCAAATATAAATCTGATTATACTTCAAGATTTAATCATCAGTTCCAAGCAACATAGAGGACAGAAAAATATGGGGATGCAAATCATAAAAATCCATAAAATAGCAGAGAAGAAAAATCCAGTTTCTTTAACATATTAATGTCAAGAAAAGAAAGAAGAAGAACATAATGAATAAAAGAGAATTAAAAAGGAAAATACCAATTGCTTGCAAGACTGTGAAGCAACAGGAACTCTGATTCATCGCTGGTAGAATTCAAAATGTTACAACCGTTTTGGAAGACACTTTTCAGTTTCTTTCAAAGCTAAATAAAGTCATACATGATGCAGTGATTGTGCTCCTAGGTATTTACACAATTGATTTGAAATCTTCTTAACATTGCATGCAATGTTATATGTGCTTATATGTGCTCATAACAGCTTTATTCATAATCACCAAAAACTGAAAGCAATCAAGATGTCCTTCAATAGGTGAATGCATTAACAAACTGGTATATCCTCACAATGGAGTAGTCAGTGGTAAAAATGAATGAGCTATCAAGTCATGAAATGACATGGATGGATATTTCTAAATAAAAGAAGACAACATGAAAGGTTATGTACCATGTGGTTCTAATTAGCTAATGTCCTGGAAAAAATAAAACTGGGGACAGTTAAAAAAAAATTGTGGCTCTCAGGAATTTGGAAGGAGGGAATAGTGTTAACTATGTGACAGAGGGCTTTTTAGAGTGCTTCTATTCTGTATGATACCATGTGCGGGTATATGACAGTATGCATTTGTCAGAATTGAGCTTTTTTTTTTAAAAAAGATTTTACTTATTTATTTGACAGAGAGATAGAGAGACAGCACAAGTAGGCAGAGAGGCAGGCAGAGGGAGAGGGAGAAGCAGGCTTCCCGCTGAGCGGGGAGCCCGATGTGGGGTTCGATCCCAGGACCCTGGGACCATGACCTGAGCTGAAGGCAGCCGCGTACCCGACTGAGCCACCCAGGTGCCAATAGAATTGAGCTTTATAACAAAGAATAAACCTTACCATATACAAACTTAAAAAGTCTTATAGGAAGTGAGGGGACTTCATGATGGAATACAGAATGTACTAAAACAATCTATATTACAAAAATATGAAACAGCTCCCTGAGGGGTTGGGAAAAAATGCTAATGTAAATAACTTTGGAAATGAAGTTCGTAAAGACAAGCAAAAGAAACTGTACACAAGTACTATATGCCATTTGAAAAATCTCCCCAGAAGGATAAAGGATACAACACATATACAATGGATTTGAATAATTAAATAAATGAATGACAGATGATGTGAACCAGGTTTCTCACTGTTGAAGTGAGAATTTATAGATGAGAAGATGAGAAGAGCTAGCTGGAATGATTCTTGCAGTAATGAATTAGAGTTGGAGACGTCAGTATGAACTTAGGTTTAGCTTAATATACAGATGGTTACATAGAAACACATCTATATAGGTAGATGCATACACATGGACTAACTAATAACTACACAAATGATTCTTTGCTGTTAGCTGAGAAGGCCTAAAAGAAATGATATCCCAGTAACAAGGATGAGCACCCCTAGTACCCAGAATTTGGTTTCTAATACCATTCTCCAATAAAAGGAACTAAGATTCTTAGAGAAATGGCTGATTCTAGGACTGCTGTGGGGAAACATACAGGATGAGACTGGAGTGCCTGAAAGTAAGGAAGTGCTTAAAAACAAAATGTTGTGATGATACTATGTCAAAGGGACTAAGAAGTCTGCTAAAGGAAGCCCCAAAGGCCATACCTAGAACACTTTGAGCAACAAAATAAAGTAGTATTGGAATGGAAGTACGAAGAAAAATATAACTCCACATATAAAATATTTGTGGGTCCAGACTGATAAAATTAAAAAGTTGAATGAATACATAAATGGAAAGTTGTGAAAAATGTACAATGCAAAAAAATATTTTCAAATAGTTCTGTAGATACTCTATGCTCAAGAAGGTGGAGCATAACTGTTCATGCCTTAAGTGTGTACTGCATGGAGGGACTTGATTATAAAAAGTGCAGCGTGGAAAAAGAGGGTTGAAAGGGAGAATAATTTTACATGGAGACCTGACAAACACTACCTCAGCAAGGTGATCAGGGTCAACATTAACAGTAACTTAAGCCAAGTAGATAGTGTATACTTCTGTGATGAAAATGGCACTGTATCTCTTATCTTCTTTCTAAAATTCATAACCTAGTTTAATCCCAGTAGAGGGATATTCTACAAATACATGGCTAGTACTCAAAGCTGTCAAAGTCATCAGTAACAAAGGAAAATGAAAAGTTGTTACAACCAAGAGGAGCCAAAGAAGACCAGGTAACTAAACATAATGTATTTTGAATGGGATCCTGGAACAAGAAAAAACCTTAGGAAAAAAATCTAAGGAAATTGAAGTATGGACTCTAGGTAATAATTTATCAGTTTTGGTTCAATAATTATAACAAATGTACCATAGTAATGTAGGATTTTTAACAATAGGGGAACTGAGTGTGACATATATGGGAACTTCTGTACTATTTTTTAAATTTTCTGTACATTCTAAATCTTCACAAATGATTTTTACTAGAAATTTAAACTATAAAAGAGTCAGATATTTATACTAAGTATGTAGTACCTCTTTGGGCTGTGATTTAAAGAACAAAACTATACAAAAAAAAAAAACATTTGGATAATGACTGGATATTTGATTACAATTATTTTGAATTATTTTAGGTATGATAGTTTAATGATTTAATAAAAAAATATTTTTTACAGTTGCATACGGAAGTATTCACAGAAGAAACGACATGCTAACTCAGCTAGGAAGGAAAACAGGGAATGTAGGAAGTTTGCATAAAACAAGTTTGGTCATGTGTTAATTGTTGAAAGTTAGTAATAGGTATTAGTTCATTGCACTATTCTGTATTTTAAATGTTTTAGAATCAGGTTTTTTTAAGCTTGAGAAACATGTATGTGCATGGAAGTGAAAGAAGAATTAGCAGAAAGCCTGGAAAGCCACTGTCATGGATCATGGCGAGTGTGGTACAAATATATTGAGTTTTATTCTTAATTCTATACAACATACTGCTCACATTTAGGATGATTTCTAAGGGCAAAGGGAAGGTTAGTCTCTGGAAAATGTTTGATTTGACTAGTTTTGAGCCATTTCATCAAAAGCATTTTTGTCTCAAATTCCTCTGTAGCACTGGTCTACCAACTGATTTATAATCCATTGAATAAGTTCATGAAAATGGATGCAATACAAGTTTTTGTTTTCTCAGTGAGCTTGAAGGTATTTCCTTTTGGTTTCTTTTAACTTTCTTACCTGCCTATGTTTAAACATCTTTATATATCTGTACATGGAATAAAAGTTCTCTCTGAAAAGGAACCCTTGTATACTGTTGGTGGGAATGCAAAGTGGTGCAGCCATTGTGGAAAACGGTATGGAGGTTCCTCAAAAGAATTAAAAATAGAATTACTGTATGATCCAGTAATCCCACTACTGGGTATTAACTCAAGAATACAAAAACACTAATTTGGAAGGATATAGGCATACCTATGTTTATTGCAGCATTATTTACAATAGCCAAATTATGGAAGAAGCCCAAGTGTCCATAGATAAATGAATGGATAAGGAAGTGTTATGTATTTGGTGGAATGGAATATTAGCCACAAAAAAGAATGAAATCTTGCCATTTGCAACAACATGGGTAGATCTGGAGGGCACAATGCTAAGTAAGATAAGTCAGCCAGCGAAAGACAAATACCATATGATTTCACTCATGCGGAATTTGAGAAACAAAACAAATGGAAAAAAAAAAATGAGACAAAAGAGACTTTTAAATATAGAGAACAAACTGATGGTTACCAGAGGGGAGGAAGATATGGGGGTGGGGTTGAACTAGGTGATGGGATTAAAGAGTACACTTATGATGAGCACTGAGTAATGTACAGAATTGTTTATCACTGTATTGTACACCTGAAACTACACAACACTGTATATTAATTATAATGCAATAAAAAAATACTTCCCTGAAATTTTTTTTTTTTTTTTTTTTTTTTTTGGAGAGGGAGAGAGATGGTGGGAGGGGCAGATGGAGAAGGAGAGAGAGAATCTTGACCAAGCTCCATGTCCAGCACAGAGCCCCAGCACACAACCCTGAGATCATGACCTGAGCCAAAATAAGAGTCGAAATCTTAACCAACTGAGCCATCCAGGTGTCCCATTTTTTCTTCCTGAAAATTTTCACTGTGGTAAGAAATCACTTAAAAATCTGATTTATGCAATTTTTGAAAGATAGTAACAGCTGCTATTAAATTCATGGTAAATCTATAGAAGTCCTTAAATGTAGTGAAAATAGCTTGGTTTTAATTTAGAAGCAGGGTGAGACTGCTGTGCAGATGTGCTATGATCAATTACGACTAGTTGGTATTTATTTTTTCCTTTATTTATTTATTTTTTTGCACCTGTATATGTTTTGCAGAGTGTTAGGATGTGGCCATAGTGAGGGCAAAGGTTGAATTTTTGGCAAACTGCAAATGATCATGATGTCAGCCAATTGATCCCAAATGTATTCTAATAACTCACTTGAAAATAGATATTTTATTATCTTACTGTTGACAGAAGGTAAGGTTTATTCACTGAAGAGTATCCAAAGCACAAAAACATTTATGCCATGTAATTCTGGAAATATTAAGGACTTTCTTTCTCTCTCTCTCTCTCCTTCCTCTCCCACTCTCCCTCCCCCACCCCACCCCTCTTTCTCTGTGTGTGTAGAAATTTACTGCTTGAATTGGAGGCAATTTTCCTAAGGTAACACTGTTAATTCCTACCGGAAAGAAACTAAAATCCCAGTCCTCTTCCCCCGAGATCTCACTGTCTCTGAGTTTTGAATATCTTTACTTCACCCTCTTGGCATGATCCTCTTTAAAGGACAAGCAACATGTAGAAAGGATTTATTTTTTTCACCTCACATTGAATTATGTGTGTATTCACATGTATGTATATATGCTTTGCAAAAATATGACAAGATGCAGATGGAAAAGGCTAGTAAATAGAAAATATCTGGACACTGAATAAATGTCCAGTTTACTCACACAAAGACTATAGATATTTAATTCACCTTTGGCTAATATCTCCATCAATAATTAGTCATAAAATGTGCCTGTTTGTGGTTAGAGTTGTTACTGTCCACCTTAATAAATGTGAAAACATCTTCATAAACTTTAACCATGATCTGTTACCTCTAGGATTAAACCCTGAACGCTGGCATTCAGTCTTCTCTTGGGCTCTATTTCGGTATCATCTAACCCAATGGCTCAGCATAAAACATGTTTACTATTTCTCAAAGATGTTTTAACCTTTTATCTCTCTGTTTATGTTCCATAAACACCTCTCTGCATATTTTCGTTAGTAGCTCTAATCTTAGCTATCCCTTATGTGTATTCCTTATGAAGGATTTATCTGCCTTCACAAGCTCCCCATGACTTCTTCCTTCTTTGAATCCCTGGAGCAATAACATACCACTAAATGGGAGGCTTTTCAGATTGCTGGCAATATGTGGACAAGAACCAAGTATTATGTATCTTTGTCTATGTAAGCCCAAAGTTGATGGGACATAAACATTTGTGAGTCTAGTAAACAACAATTTTTCCAAGACAGTGTTTTATCCTGAACCCCGAATGGTTATTGGTTAATAAGAAAAAAGAAGCAAGATATCAGCCTAGAGCAGTGGTTTCTAAAAGCCTATGAATCATAGATCAGCCAAGAGGGTTGCATCATAATTTTGAAAGCTCAAAAAAATTATTCAGAGCACCATCTCAGAGAATTTGGTGACGATTTGTGGATGTGCCCCAGAATTTTCAAGTGTAACCCAAGAGAATTAGCACTGAGGAAGGCGTGTGTGTTCATACGAAATTGATATTTTCTAGCTTGAAGCAGAGGTTTTCTGCCATAGCTGCACATTATAATCACCTGGGATGCTTTCAAATCAAGCTCATGCCAGGGCCTCACCTTTAGAGATACTGGTATAATTAGTCTAGATTAGGCCCTGGTATTAGCATTTTTAAAAGCTCCCCAGGTAGTTTTAATGTGCAGCAAGGATTGAGAACTACCGAATTGACATCTTTTAAAATGCAATTCATTAAAACCACTGGAAATATATCATTGTACCTCTAAGCCATTTACCATGATTTTTCTTTCCCCTCTCTCATTCCAGTCCACTTCCCACTCAAACCAGGAGGGGCTTTCTTCTTCTCTGGAGTTATCCCACCTCTCCCTACCCCTACAAGCTTGTAAGAATTTGTGTTTGGTGAAAATGTTGAATAGATGATTTTGCCTCTGAAGGCTGCTTTGCAGAGGGAGGGAGTGGGCTATGAGGTGTTTATATAAAGATTTTACCATCTTCTTTATCTTCTTATTGAGCAAGAGAGCTAAAAAATATTTTAAAATTCCTTATATTTACAAGATAATGGCCTGTACTTAAATGGCAGTGGGGACTAATTCTTTTTCTCAAATAGGTCAGCATGGAAGGTTAGTTTCAAGAATTACAAAGGAAAACAAATATGGATGGATGTTGCCTGTTTCCTGGAAACCTAAGATGTCCTGCCCCCTCAGTCCACAACTGTGTTTTTCCCACCTGAGACCTTCATGCCTTTTTCCCCAAGAATTTATCAATTTTGCCAGAATTGAGATTTGCTTTGGAAATGATTCAGTGCTAGGTCAAAGCAGCAAGCAATGAAAGCTTGTTTTTGAATCAACCTGTCATCAGTTCAAGACCTGAGTCTGATGCATAATTTAGTCCCTCAAAATGAAAGAGAACAAAGTATATATAAATATTTTTTAAAGCAAGCCAAGCACCTGGGTGGATTTCTGGACTTTTGCCTCCTTACAGATATGTACAGGTGACAGGTATGGTTCCACTTATCCCTAGGATACCACAGGTGCATGTGTTTTCAGCTTCAGATAATTGCAGTTGAAAAAAAAAAAAGTGAGAGGGAATGTTCTATTTTGGCCTTCAATTAATTGGGTCCTCAAGGCACCAAGAGCTGAGCTTACTAGTTTTAGAAGCAAAAGAAAGTTATGCCCAGAATACAAAGGCATAAGGATGCACACAACATCCTCCCATGGGAGATTACACTGCAGCTTGTGTTGCTATCTTTTAAATTGGCCTCTATTTAGGAGTTGTATTTGTATTCCTATCACTGGAGTTTTGATGCAAGGTTCATGGATATAACCAATGGGGTGTTGATGAGAATATTAGAGTTCCAGCATGTTGGCACCAATTAACTGGTTGTTATTGCAGTGATATTCCTGAAGGAAGCGATCGATGCCTATTAGTTATTGAAGCATAAAATGAGTCCCAGCAATGTCTGCCTTATTTTGAAGATAGATTTTTAAACTACTAGGTCTTTGGAATAAGTTTTTGGGTCTGGAAGTAGCCAAAGAGCAGTTGTGGTAGGCAGACTAGAGTCCTACTCAACCATCCCTATCTTTTGATGTATATATGCTTTTGTGATCCCCTTGAGTGTAGGCAGGACTTGTGCCTTTTTTCTAACCACTATGACAGAGGTGTGGAATCTCACTCCCCTAATTAGTTATGTTATATGGCAAAGATGATGGGATGTTACATTTTATTATGAGACTCCATCTTAGCAGATTGAGACTCTGTGGGTTTTAAGAAGTAAGTAGCCATGTTGGAGAAGTTTATGTGGTAAGGTGCCTAATAGGGGACATTAGGAACTGTGCATCATCTCTAGGGCCTGAGGATGGTTTCTAGTCAATAAGCAAAAAGTTTGGACTCCTCAGTCATACAACCTTAAGGAAAGGAATTTGCCAACAAACTGAATGAGTTTGAAACTAATTATTTTCCAGTCAAGCCTTCAGATGAGAATGTAGCCCAAGTGAATTGTTGAGTATAGCATTTTTTAGACCCAGAGCAGAGGACTAAGCTAAGCCGTATCCGGACTTTTGACCTACAGAAACCATGAAAAAATGTTTTGTCTTAAGCCACTAAATTTGTGGTAATTTATTATGCAGTGATATAAGACTTCCAGGGGCTTTTAAACTAATAAATAATCCTAGCTGGCATTTATTTACCTGAACCATGTAATTAAGGAATAGTAATTTAAGCCTGCAACATCATCTTAATCTTCTGGGTTGGTAGTGGGCTTTATGGAAATGAAGAACTTTCTCTTATTCCTATCACACATCATACTTTGGGGGGAAAAAAACTTTTCTGTTAACACATTGGCATTATGCAATTCCTTTTTGCTATTTGTTCTCATAAATTTTCATCATAGGAAAGAGAATAATCTTCATTTCTCATCAATGAAAGTATTGTTTCCCATTCTGCATATCCCAAGGATTACTTTTGAAAAGTAACAAAAGACTTCATTACAGAAGCCAGGCTTCTGGGGCTTGATAATTTATTTGCCTTGTTATTCAGTGTTCAGTTGTTATAGCTCAAGGCAGGTGTCTCGATCTTTAAAGTAGGACAATGATATATTTCCAATCAGTGGCTAGAAGCAAGGTTGTAGCCCACATAATGTAGAAGTCAATTAGGCACCTTGGTTGGTAAAGAAGAAGGTCTGCATTATTGCCTAGAGATAAAGATTGCCCAGGTGTCAGAAAGATTACTCCATTGCTTTCTCTGTCCAATCATACTTATTTTGCCACTCTTAAAAAGGTAATTTAATTTTCTCTTTATATATTTACTAGGATACTGCTAACTTTATTTTCTACAGTCATCTGGGATGTAACTGCAGAAAAGTGAATAAAGCATATTTAAAACTATCATATGATACTAAGACAGAAAAAAATGTAATTTCATAAATCTAGCTGGATCAACATCTAGGTTGATTTTTACCAATTGCATACAAGTACTTACATTCTTTGGCAGGGCTGCTTTCTTCTTATATAAAATAACTCTATTGAAATTTAGATATACTTTTACTAGGTGGCCATTGTTCTTCAGTCATAGCCTAAATCTGTATTTCAAAAATAATACAGTAGACCTTTGAACAATGCAGGTTTGAACCGCACAAGTCCACATATACATCGACTTTTTTGGGTAAATACAGTCCTGTAAATTTATTTTCTCATGATTTTCTTAACATTTTCCCCTCCCTTTTTGTAAGAGTATAGTATTATATAATACATTATAACAGACAAAATATGCATTAATCAAGTGTTTAAGTTATCGATAAGGCTATTAGTTAAATTTTGGGGAAATCAAAAATTATATGTGGATTTTTAACTGTCTGCAGTTTTACCACCCCTAACCTCTGTGTTGTTCAAGGGTCAACTGTATATTAAAAATTGACCGCACTACACATTACTAAGACATATATATAAATGGTTGTGTGAGAGCATGTGTGTGTGGATATCCATCCGTCTACTTACCTGCCTGTCTACTGGTCTATCAACTCTCAATTTTATTCCATTGATCTATAGATCTATCCCTATGTCAGTACTACTATTATCTGGATTACTGTAGCTTTGTAGTAACTTTTGAAATTGGGTACAGTGAGCCCTCCAATTTTATTCTTTTTCAAGTTTTGGCTACCTTGGGTCCATTGCACTTCAAAACGAATTTTAGGATCACTTAGTTTCTGCAAAAAAGCATTAAAAAATGAAAAAAGAAAAATGAAAAAAAAAATTTAAAGGCAATTGAAATTTTGATAATGAATTTGAGATGTATTGCCATTTTAATGACATTAAATCTTTCCATTTATCTAGGCCTTCATTATTTTATTTCAACAGTGTTTCATAGTTCACAGTGTGTAAGTCTTAAACTTCTCTTATTTTGCAGGAATGAATTGATAAATTTATTCATTAAGTATTTTATTATTGCTGATGCTATTTCAGAGGAAATTATTTTTTAAATTTCATTTTTGGATTCTTCCATTTAATATTTAGAAAAATAATTGAATTTTGTATATGTGTTTTTATCCTTCAACTTGCTATACTTGTTTATTGTTCTAATAGTTTTTTTTTTTTGATAGATTCCTTAGAATTTTCTATGTGTAAGTTTATGTCATTTGCAAAAAGCACTCTTTCCTTTTTTCTTTCCAAAACAGCTGTTTTTTTTTTCTTGCCTAATTTTTTAAACTTCAGTACAATGTTGAATAAAAATATGAGAAAAGAGACATCTATGCCTTGTTCCTGATCTTAGAAAGTTTTCAGTCTGTCAACATTTAGTATGGAGTTACTAGTATGGAGTTACTATGGGTTTTCATAGATAACTTTATCATGTTGAGGCAGTTATATTCCTACTTTGTGGAAAGTTTTTCTGATTAAAGTGTACTGGACTTTATCAAATGATTTTTCTGTATCTTTTTTTTTTTGTACTGGCTTTTCTCCTTTATTAATTGTGTAGGTTTTTCCTCTTAATTAATTGATATTCACATGTGAATCAGTCTGGGGTTCTTGAGATAAATTCCACATGGTCATGGTGTATGTTTTGCATGTGTTTCTGGGTTTAGCTTTTTACTTTATTGAGAATTTTTGCGGTGGTAAATTTTGGTATTTGGTTTTTTGTTTTTGCTTTCCTTTTAAATCTTAGTCTGGTGTTGTTATCAGGGTAACACTGACCTCACAGCATGACTTGGTTTCTCCTTGTCTAATGTTTGACAGTTTGTGAAGGATCTGTTCTTCTTTATGTTTATGGTAGAACTTACTGGTGGGGCCCTCTGGTACTGGACTTGAGAATTTTTTTGTTTTCTAATTACTACCTCAATTCCTTGTTATATGTCTACCCAGAATTTTTATTTATTTTGAATGAGTTTTAATATTTTGTTTATTTCTACAAGTTTATTTGACCTGCAATTGCTCATAGTAATTTAATAAAACTTCTTTTTTCTCTAAGGTCAGTAGTTACTTTCTTATTCCTGATTTTAGTAATTTGAGTCTTCTTGTTTTCTTAGCCAGTCTAGCTAAAGGTGTGTCAATTTAGCTGATACTTCCAAAAAACTATCTTTTTGTTGATTTTGGCTTTCTTATTTGTTTTCTAACATTTATTTTGGTTTTTTTTCTCTTACTTGGTTTCTAATATTTATTAATTCCTAATTTTGCTTGCTTTGGAGTTAGTCTGCTCTTCTTTTGCTGGTTCCTAAGGTAGAAGAATAGGTATTGATTTGAGATCTTTCTTTTTTGATGTGTATTTATAATTATGATTTTCCCTTGAAGTCTGCTTTTGCTGCATCCAGAAAATTTTGGCATTTTGTGTTTTTGTTTTCATTCATCTCAAAATATTTACTACTGTAATTGTGATTTCTTCTTTGATCTCTTGGTGTTTCATGAATGTATTAATTTTTACATTTTGTAAATATCCTAACTTTCCTTTTGTTATTCATTTCTTTTTCATTTTGTTGTGTTCAGAGAACATACTTTGTATGATTTCAAATCTTTTAAATATATTGAGACTTGTTTTAAAGATGAACATATACTTTATCCTGGAAAATGCTACATGTACACTTGAGAACCATGTGTATTCTGATGTCTTTGAGTGGACTGTTTTATAAACAACTGTTCAGGTCTAGTTGGTTTTTATTATTAAGGTCTTCTATTTCCTTGCTGAACTTCTGTCTTGTCACTCAATACATTATTGAATTGTAGTACTAAATTCTGCAACTATCATTACTGAATTGTTTATTTCTCCCTTCAATTCACAGTTCTGTCAGTTTCTGCTTCATGTATTTTGGGACCCTTTTGTTAGAGGCTTACATATTTTCTTAACAGGTTGCTAGATTTATCATAAAATGCCTTTCTTCGTCCCTACTAAACAATTTGGTCTTAAAGTCTATTTGTCTGATCCTGGTACACCCAATCCAAGTTTTCTTCTGTTGATGTTTCATGGTACATATATGTTTTCATCTTTTTGCCTTCAACATGCTTTTGTATTTGAATCGCTATATAGTTGCATCATTTAAAACTCTTTTCTACCAGTCTCTTTATTATAATTGTAATCGTTAATGAATTTAAATTTAATATAATTACATCTGCCACTGGTTATTTATTTTCTATTTTTTCACATATATATTTCTCCATTACTATCTTATTTTGTATTAAATGTATATGTTCCAGTGTCCTATTTTAAATCCCTTTTCATTTCCTTTACTATATTATTTAAAAATCATTTTAGGGGCGCCTGGGTGGCTCAGTTGTTAAGCATCTGCCTTCGGCTCAGGTCATGATCCCAGGGTCCTGGGGTTGAGCCCCTGCATCGGGCTCCCTGATAAGTGGGGAGCCTGCTTCTCCCTCTCCCACCCCCCCTGCTTGTGTTCGTGCTCTGTCTCTCTCTCTGTCAAATAAATAAATAAATTCTTTAAAAAAAATAAAAATAAAAAATAAAAATCATTTTATAGGGGCTGCTCTGAGGATTATTATTCATAATTCATAACATGGCAAAACTTTACTCTTTTATAGCTCCATTCCCTCTTTCTTTGTGTTGTTATTGTCTTATAAATTGCATATTTCTATATTATATATACATCAGTCCAGGTATAATTAGTACTTTATGAAGTTGTCTTTTTAAATCAAATGGAAAAAATTGTTACAATCAAACACATGTTTATTATTTGTCTTTTATATTTACCTATGTCATCATTTTTAATAGTGTTATTGTTCATGTGGATTTCTTTTAGTGTCTAGTGTTTCTCTCCAGTCTTAAGACATCTCTTTATGGCAGATCTGCTATGGACAAATTCTCTTAGGTTTATTTGAGAATGTTTTCTTACTTTTTCATATTTAAAGGGTAATTAGATTTGATATAGAATTCTTGGTTGACAGTTTTTGTTTTTGTTTTTAGCAATTTGAATGTCACCTCGCTCTCTTCTGGTTTCCGTGATTTCTGATACTGAATCAGATTTTAATCTCCTTGACATACCCTTGTACATGGGGAGATGCCCCTTCTCTGCTGCTTTCAAGATTCTTTGTCTTTGCCAGTTTGATTGTGATGTGTCTAGGTATAGAGATCCTTGAGTTATCCTACTTGGAATTTGTTGAACTTCTTGGAAACATAGATTAATGTTATTTATAAAATTTGATATATCTTAGCCATTGTTTCTTTAAGTTCTCTTTCAGATCCTTTCTCTTGTGTTCTGGGATTCCTCCAGAATGTGTATGCATGTATAGGTACTTGATGGGGCCTCACAAGTCTCTAAGCCTCTGTTCAGTTATCTCATTCTTTTTGGTTTTCAGTCTGTTTCATCTTAATTGACTTGTCTTTATTTTGCTGATTCTTTCTTCTGCTTGTTAAAATCTGTTATTATGCCCCTCTAGTGATTATTTTTTCATTTCAGTTATTATCTTTTTAGACTCCACAATTTATATTTGTTTTTTAAATGACTTCTATATATTTTTGATATTTTCTATTTAGTTAGATAACATTTTTATAGTTCCTTTTTTTCCTGTAGACATGGTTTTCTTTAGGATTTTAAAGACGCTTAATATACCTGATTTAAAGTCTTCATCTAGTAAACCCAATGTCTGGGCTTCCTCAGGTTCTCTTTCTATTGATTGCTTTATTTTTCTCTCTGTGGGGCATGCTTTTTTATTTCTTTGCAAGACTTACAGTTTTTTTTGTTGTTGTTGAAAATTGAGCATTTTAAATAGTATAATGTGACATTTCTAGAAATCAGATTCTTCCCATTTTCTACTGTTTTTGTTATAATTGTTTTAGTGGTTTTTTAAAATTAATTATGTGAATCTCTATTTTTTATTATCTGTGGCCATTAAAGCCTTTGCTCAGTTAGCTCAGTAGTCAGTGATTGGATAGATATTTCCTTTGATGCCTGGAGCCAGTAAGTCTCTTAGTCTTTGTTGAGACATCCCTGTTTTTGTTTGGTGTTTTCACTCAGCCAGGCAGTTTACAATTCCATATTAACCTTCAATTTCTGCTTGCACAGAGCCTCAAGATCAGCCACAAATGAGAGTTTAGGACCTTCTTAGGTCTTTCCTGCGCATATGCACTGTCTTTTTCATATGCATGACCTAGTTTCCCAGAAATATTTTTGATCTTTTCAAATCCACTTATGGACATTTCATTCCCTAGCTTTTCCTATTAAGCTTTTTGGCTAGCCACTCGTTTGCCCTGTTAAAGAACTTTAGGCAGCCATAATGTTTAACAATTACATGTGGTTTTCAATAAATGCCTTGGGGCAAAAGGCTTTTTGTATTGTGTATGCTGAGTCAAGTCAAATAAAATCATTTTCATAACTGTGATATTCCAGGAAGCCAAAAGACAGGTCATATAATGAGAAATCCCTGGGAATTGGGCTTTGAAGTAGCTCTAACACTGTTCTGCCTTTTCCAGGTTGTTTTTTACTGTGACTATGGACTATTGGTTTTCAAGGATACTGCAGATCTGGGGAGGGAGACCTGGGAATAGTGTAAGTTAAATTGCCACAAACCTTGGAGTTCTCACTGAGAGTCAGCTGTTTTTCTTTATTAAGCATTCCCCAGATTGCTGCAAACATTTGGTTACTTTCCAGAGTTCTAAAAAAAGCTTTGATTCAGTTTTTGGTGGTGGTCTTATTGTTTTTATGGAGGAGATATTTTGATTTGAATTTGATCCTTACTCCACCCTTTTTGCTGACTGCAAAAATCTGCATCATTGTATGAATCTTTTTATCTAAGCTTCTACAGATTATTATGGCTTTTCCACAAAATGTATTAATATATAATATATTTAAAAATTATAATATATAATATATTAAAGATGATAATTTTGAGAGAGAGCAAGAGATGTATAAATGTGTATTAGCTTTCACTAAATTCTTGAATGACAATTGTGAGCTTTTGATCTTCAGTTGGTGACAATATTGTAATATTCTTGGACTGTCAATACCTCAGTATTTGGTCAAAAGACCTCTTAGAAAGAGATGAACCATGAACAGAGCTAGCCAACAGGCTTGAACTATTAGGTGTTTCACCCCAGATAATGAGAAAGTAGGGACTTGACTTCTTTAGCAAAGCCATCAGTCGTCTTTAGCAATTCTGCAAAGAACAAAGCTCAGACTCAGATCTTTGTATTTCTCTTGTCTTAGAGAATAAGCATCCCTATTATACTTAGACTAACTCTTGTTGCTTAAAAATGACAATAATATGGCACAACGATCATTCAAGAGAAGTTAACTGTTTTATCCCAGAAGAGATTAAAAGGAAGGAGGGCAGAAGAGATGCTCACACATGTACACTTGTCTACCTCTAGGTATGGGTAGAGGGGAAAACCCGTGGCACAGGTAGCTTTCCCCTACAGTCTGGGAGAAACCAAATAATGTGAGACCCAACTAGAGCTAAGAGGGGAGGGGTGTCCATTGTGAGGACAGAATGAATTTAATAGTTTGCACTTGTGAGCCTCCCTAGGTCTCCAAATATTTGAATAGATTTGAGAGTCTACCTCAATGCTTATCGTGCTCATCACAGTAGTGGTGATGGCCTAGGCTAGAGAGGAGAAAGAATGTGGCAGACTCCAGAAGTTCTTGATGGCAGTTTCAGCAAAGGGAAGGCTGCTTGAGTAGGTAGAGTCTACCAGGTTAGGGAAGGATTACTGAGAAAGAATAGACCATATGTTCATCAGTTATTACTTGGTCCAAGCTGCCATATTTCTCATGTAGATCGTTACAGTAGACTCCTAACTTGGTTCCCTGTTTCTACTTTTAACCTGTTTGTCTATTCTTCACCAATCAGTCACTATTCCTTAACTCTATGCTCAAAACCCTCCAAAACCAGTGGGATGGTTTTCTATCTCAGAGCAAAAGTCAAAGTCCCTTATGACCTAACCCCTACCATCTCTCCCACCTCATTCCTTGTAACTTAACCTCTCAGTCATTCCTCTTCAGCTACCTCGGCCTCCATTGTTTTTCCTCTAACATGCTAAGCACACCCCTATTTTAGGGCCCTTGAACTTGTCTTTTCCTTTTCTACAATGCTCTTTTTCCAGACATACACATGATTCACTCCCCCATTGGCTTCCAAACTCTTTTCAAGTATCGCCTTAGTAGAGAGTTCTCTCTCCATGTCTGTATAGAAAATAGCACCCACATGATGCCTCATTCTCCATGTCCCTTTCCTGCTTTATCTTTCTTCTCATGTGCCACCACCTGACATGATACATGTGTTCAATTTTTTTTGTCTCTTCTCACTAGAATATGAGAAGCACAATGTCTAGAGCATGGCAGAGACTCACTACCCATTTGGTAATTTTAATAATCAGACACAATAGAACTGTAGTAGAGTAGTGAGGATATGTCTGTTCTTGAGTGAAGAATGAAGTGCAGTCATTTTGGACGCCTGTTTTTGAATTAAAGATCTTCCTGTTAACTTAAAATGAGAGCTACATTTGTATATTTCCAAACTGTGGCCTTGGACTCAATATTTAGACAATAGTTGACTATTAAGGAAAAAGGAAAGGACAAACTGTAAATTCTACTTTAACCTCAGAAAGTTTTTGGTAAAATTTAGGTGAAAGTGGTCAAAGAGAAAAGAGCTCTGTTGCTTTTATAGAGTAGAAGTGTTCATGCCATCTCATGATAATTAAAAATCTTCCATAGGTTTCATTCTCGAAAGAGTAGTGCATGGCTGATTACTTATCACATTGTACAATTTTTTGCCTCTAGCACAATTAAGACATTGCATGAAAATGAGTAGGAATGGTAAAATCCATTTTTTCCCAAGAAAACCACATAGGGCTGTGGACATTTAAATGTCATGGTATACATGATCCCATCCCACTTCCCCCCTCCCCAAATATGCTGATATGTCACACAGACTGTATTCTTTGGTATATTGGAAAATTCACAATGGTCCCTTTTAAATGTGTTTATGCTATAAGTCATGTGAATAAATGTTGCCATGAGGGATGTGGCTATCTAAAGAGTATTCCTCCTGAGTCCTCAGAATTCCAATTCATTGATGGGACCCAGAGGATCTCCAAACAAGTAATTTCTGAAAATCATTTCTAACTGTATTTGAACTAGTGGTGATATTAAAAAAACAGGTTTTAGGAGAAATGCCAGATAAGAAATTAAGGTGAAATCACTTAATTTGTTTCTATTTTATTTGCTTATGAAAATCTCTTGAACAGCATAATTTCTCAAGACCATTTCAAATTTGTGGATGGGCAATGTGTAATGGAAGGTTCAGCATGGAATTTTTTATCTGGGCTAGTTCAAGCTAGCAAGCTTGTGTTCTAGGGTAGAAAGGGTCCTAGTCTAAGAATAACAGAACCAAGTATTTCCTTCTACTTAGACCACTAACTTTGTGACTTTTCAAATGTCTGTGGGCTTCAGGCTCTTTGTGAACAAAACAGTGGGGTTGGATGAATGACATTGAGGGTCCATTTGTGCTATCTTATCACAAGAGTGATTAAAATCCTGACATATTCATCCTCTGATTAACTCATTTTAAAATAATTGTGCTGTTTGGATTAACTAACTTTAATCTGAGGAGAGGAGGGTGTTGAGGCATAGGGAGGACTTGATCTATTTGGGGTTATTTTCTTAGCAATTGTAAGAGAAGGTGGCAGTTTGTCGAAGTGGACATGGTAGAAAAATCCTTCTGGTTTTACCACATATGGCCTCTAAAGCCTACCTAAAATCCTCTTGTTTCTGGGCAACTTTTCCAGATTAAAAAGATGGTAAGAATTCTGCATGATGCCAGAACTTTAACCAGCTGAATCCTAGCCTTCAAGATAGACCCCCAATTAAAAAATCTACCCAAAACAGCATTTAAAATTATTTGCCAATACTTTCTATTTTTTTACTTTTAAAATAGTAAATATATAAACAAAGACACTACTCGTTTTTTTTCTTTTTAATTTCATCAAGTACCTAGTTTGAGATGAAGTTCAAAGTTTGGGTATCAAATAACTCATAATAGTGAATAATGTACCCTGTAAGATCAGGTTTTTGCTGTTCTTATTCAGCTAATAGCAGATTCCTGAAGTTCTATGAATTAAATTCAAGTTTATTTCTGGGAATATGATAAAATGAAAGAATAATAATCACTGACTGATGAATTTATTGGAGGTGGTTTTTTCCACTTAGTTTTAGATTGTCAGCATCTACTCTGTTAAAAGCATTGGATTTCTATTTGTAATAGATTTATCCTTAAAACAAATGAGATGGAAGACTATCAATGTCTTAGATAAGCTCCTGCATACTAACCTTAAATATCACATTTTTCCTACAATTTATTTCTTCTCTGAAATGTTTAAACAAGTTTCTGAACTCCAGATGATTCAGATCATGACTTTCTTGAGCCATAAAAGTGTTGGCCCTAGTACATAATGTACCCCTGCAACCAAAGAGAGCCAGGAATATTCTGTAGTGTTCCATATCTAATTCCAGGAAAGAGTCTTTTCAGTTGTCCAGAATGTTATATGGTCTCAGAGGATTCAATGAAGATTGTATTATGCTTATACGATATTGCTTCATAACAAGGACAGATGGTCCATCTGTGTATAAAAATTACATTGCCAAGGGCACAATTCATTCTAATACCAAATTTAAAATGCCCTTTGAGAAGCCCCTTGAAACTGAAAAAAAAAACAATAAATCAAAGACCCTCAAATACATAAGGTTTATCTAGCTGCTGTGCAGAAATTCTGCTGACAAGTTAAGTATCAATGCTCAAGAAATAGTATTTCAGAAGAGAGCTCTGTAAATCTAGGGAGGATATGTCATAAAAAGGCACATGCAGGCCAGGAATTAGCTGGCTAAAATATGAACAAGTGTTATGCATTTTCCACTTAATATACATATATATGTATATATGTGGGTATATATGTAAATATGTATATAAATACATATGTATATATGAATATGTGTATATATACATCTAATTCAGTGGAGATATTACATATGTCTGTGTGTATATATATATTTATATATATATTTATATATGTATTACCCTGTCACTGTCTTATTCACTGTATTTCTAGCACCTGGTATAGTATTTCACAGATAGGAAATCATTAAATATTTTTGGTTAAAAAAATCAAAAGGAAAGCAAAGTTTTCTTCATTTGTGAAAGGTATAGTTATTGATACTCACCTATTAAAATAATATGCAAAATTACACAATATTAATAATTAATAATTTATTTTAGAAGACAACTGATCCACAAGAAAAAAATGAACAAGGACATGGATAGGAAATTTATAAAAGGATGCTGCTTCCAGATTATTATTTTGTTTCAGACAAACTTTCCCACTAAGAACAAGTATTAAACTAAATATAGTATTAAATAGGAATCTCTTTGAAGGAATGAGAGAAGTATCAAAGATATTGTTAATTTGCTGGGCCAATTTAGAAGACAAGGGAATTAAAAAAAAAAAAGTTGACATTTGTTTGGTGCTGTTTCTCCCCTTGAGATAGTTTCTAAATGTCGGTTATCCCTGCTACTTCTGAAAATAAAAGTCATGGCAGAGAAATGAAGCAGAGCTTTAAATAATTTTACAGTATCCAGGAGAACAAAACATTAGAATTCATGGCCTACCAAGGAAGAAGGACACTAATAGACAACCTAAATTTTTGAACCCAGATGTGCTACTTTCTGAAAATAAAAGTAAACTGGAAATTCTCTCAAAAGAATAAAACAAAGCTTTGAATAATTGCAAACACTGAATTAAGACAATGGGACTCTGGCCTCACAACATATCCAGAAGCAAATTAAATTCTTTCATGAATAGACTCAAAATTACCCTTCAAACTTTTTTTAGAAAGACTATTTAAGAGCACTTTTATGTAGAGAGATTACCCATATACATTCACCCTCACAAATGCATAATCTTCCCTATTAACCTCGTCCATAATAGTTATACAATTGTTACAATTGTTGAACCTACACTGACACATCATGATCCTCCAAAGTCCATAGTTTACATTACGGTTCAGTCTTGGTGTTGTACATTCTATGGGTTTGGACAAATGTATAATGGCATGTGACTATCATTATAGTATCATAAAGAATATTTCACTGCCCTAAAATTCCTCCACGCTCTTCCTAATCTTTGCTCCCTCAATTTTCCAAACATTGACAACTACCCATTTTCATATTGTCCCCATAGTTTTGCTTTTTCTGGAATGTCATGTAGTTGGAATCATAAAGGCCTTTTCAGATGGCTTCTTTCATTTAATAATATGCATTTAAGATTCCCCCATGTCTTCTCATGGTGTGATAGTTCATTTGTTTTTAGGACTGAATAATATTCCATTGTCTAGATGTACAGTAGTTTATTTATTCATTCACCTATTGAAGGACATCTTGGTTGCTTCCAAATTTTGACAATTATAGATAAAGCTGCTGTAAATATCAAGGGCAGATTTTTGTGTGGACATAAGTAATCAACTCTTTTGGGCAAATACCAAGGAGCACACCTCCTGTGTCATTTGGTAACAGTAGGTTTGGTTTTATAAGAAACTGCCGCACAGTCTCAATGTGGCTGTACCAATTTCCATTCCCACCAGCAAATGAAGAGAGTTCCTCTTGCTCCAAATCCTCAGCAGTATTTGGTGTTTTCAGTGTTCCAGATATGGGCCATTAAAATAGGTATATAGTAGTATCTCATTGTTACTTTAATTTGCATTTCCCTGATGATATATAATAAGGAGCATCTTTTCATATGCTTGTCATCTGCATATCTTTGATGAGGTATCTGTTAAGATCTTTGGCCTATTATTTAATCTGGTTCTTATTGCTGAGCTTTGTTTTTTGTCTACTTTGTGTAACAGTCCTTTATCAGATGTGTCTTTTGCAAATATTTTCTCCCATTCTGGCTTGTATTCTCCTTCTCTCGATAGTGTCTTTCACAGAGCAGAAGTTTATCATTTTAATGAAATTTGGCCTCTCAATTATTTCTTTCATAGATCTTGCCATTGATACTATACCTAAAATAGTCTTTGCCATACCCAAGGTTATATAGGTTTTCTCCCATGTTATCTGCTAGATTTACAATTTTGCATTTTACATTTAGGTCTGTGATCCATTTTGAGTTAATTTTTGTGAAGGATGTAAGGTTTGTGTCTAGATTCATGTTCTTGCATGTAGATGCCCAGTTGTTCCAGCACCATTTGGTGAAGAGAATACTTTTGCTGCATCATATTGTCCTTGCTCCTTTGTGAAAGATTAGTTGACTGTATTTGAGTCTGTTGTTGGGTTATCTATTTTGTTCCATTCATCTACTTGTCTAGTCTTTCATTAATATCATACTGGTTTGTTGTTTTTTTTTTAAGATTTTATTTATTTGTCAGAGATAGAGGGAGAGAGAGATAGAGAGCAAGCACAAGCAGGGGCAATGGCAGGCAGAGGGAGAAGCAGGCTCCCTGCATAGCAAGGAGCCCAATGTGGGACTCAATCCCAGGACCCTGGGATCATGACCTGAGCCAAAGGCAGCCGCTTAACTGACTGGGCCACTCAGGCATCCCAATATCATACTGTCTTGATTACATCATTATTACAGTAAGTCTCAAAGTTCTTCTCCTTCAATATTGTGTTGCCTATTCTGGGTTCTTTGCCTCTCCATTAAACATTAGGATCAGTTTGTTGATAGCCACAAAATAACCTACTGGTGTTTTTTACTGAAATTGCATTGAATTTATAGATCAAGTAGGGAAAAATTGACATCTTAACAATATAGAGCCTTCCTATCCATGGACATAGACATCTCTGCATTTATTTAATTCTTTGATTTCTTTGATTTCATTCATCAGAGTCTTGTAGTGTTCCTTATACAGGTCTTATATATATTTTGTTAGATTTATACCTAAGTATTTCATTTTTTGAAGTGTTAATGTAAATGTTAAATTTTCAACTTCAAATTAAATTCCACTTGCTGGTATACAGGAAAGCAATTGCCTTCCATGTATTAAACTATAGTCTATAACCTTGCTATAATTGCTTATTGGTACCAGGAGTTTTGTTGTTGCTTCTTTCAGATTTTCTACAAAGGTGGACATGTCATGTGAAAATACAGTTTTATGTATTTTTTTCTCAATCTGTATATTTCCCCCCCTTCTTTCTTATTGCATTAGGTATTTGTACTCCAGTACAGTGTTGAAAATAAGTGGTGAGAAGGGACATCCTTGCCTTGTATCTGATCTTAACAGGAAAGTGTAAATTTCTTACAATCAAGTTTGATGTTAGCTATAGGATTTTTTTAAATTTTATTTTTTTATGTTATGTTAATCACCATACATTACATCATTAGTTTTTGATGTAGTGTTCCATGGTTCATTGTTTGCATATAACACCCAGTGCTCCATTCAATATGTGCCCTCTTTAATACCCATCACCAGGCTAACCCATCCCCCCACTCCCCTCCCCTCTAGAACCCTCAGTTTGTTTCTCAGAGTCCATTAGCTATAGGATTTTTAAGTATTCTTTATCAAGCTGAGGATTTTCCCTTCTATTCCTAATTTACCTAGAGGGTGTTTTGTTTTGTTTTAATCATATATCAGTGTTGGATTTTGTTAAATGCTCTTACTGCATTTTTTGGATAGGATTATGTGATTTTTTTTCTTTTAGTCTGTATATATGATGGTTTATATTAATTGATTTTCAAATGTTGAAACAGCTTTGCATACCTGGGCTAAAGCCCACTTAATCATCATGTATAATTCATTTTATTCACTGTTGGACTTGATTTATTAATATTTTGTTGAGGGTTTTTGCATCCATGTTCATGAGAAATATTGGTATGTAGCTTTCTTGTAGTTTCTTTGTCTGGTTTTGGTATTGAGGTATTGCTGTCCTCAGAAGGTTGGGAAGTATTCTCTTTGCTTCCATTTTCCTTAAGAGATTTTAGAAAATTGGTATAATTGGGGTGCCTGGGTGGCTCAGTCATTAAGCGTCTGTCTTCGGCTCAGGTCATGATCCCAGGGTCCTGGGATGGAGCCCTGCATTGGGCTCCCTGCTCTGTGGGAAGCCTGCTTCTCCCTCTTCCACTCCCCCTGCTTGTGTTCCTGCTCTCGCTATCTCTCTCTGTCAAATAAATAAATAAAATCTAAAAAAAAGAAAGAAAATATTGTATAATTTCTTCCTTAAATTTTTAGTAGAATTCACCAGTGAACTCATCAAGGCCTGGTGTTTTCTGTTTTGGAAAGTTATTGATTAAATTTGTTTAAATTCTCTCTTTCTAGTTTCCCAGCATGGAAACTTATATGCTTAATTTTAGATCTTTCTTCCTTTTAAAAATATACCTCCAATGCTATAAATTTCCCTCTGTGCGCTGCTTTTGCTGCATCCCACTAATTTTGATAAGTTGCATTTTCATTTTCATCTAATTACAAATGTTCAATTTCTCTTGAGATTTCTTCTTTGACTCCTGTGTTTTTAGAATTGTGTTTTTTAATCTCTGCATATTTTTGCATTTCCCAGTCATCTTTCTGTTACTGGTTTCCAGTTCAATTCCATTGTTGTCTGAAAAAAAGACATTGTAGGATTTCTATTCTTTTAAATATGTTATGTATGTTCTGTGGCCCAGAATGTGGTGTATCTTGATGGATATTTAATATTAGCTTGAGAAGAATGTGTATTCTTCTGTTGCTAGATGAATTAGTCTATAGATATCAATTATATCCAATTGATTTGTGTTATTGTTGTGTTCAACTATGTCCTTGATGACTTTTTGCCTGCTGTATGTGTGCACATGTATGTGTATATTTTACATAATCATCTGTATGTTTTATATGAATATGGGGAAATATGAAGGAATTCATCAAGTTGCTAACTTTGGTTTTAAGGAGGAAGAACAGTATAAGGGTATTGAAGTATGAGGACAAAAGGGAAAATATATAAGAAAAAGAAAGAACAAGAGAAAGAGAGGAATGATGAAGAATAAAGATGTTAAAATAAATCTACATATATGTAATTATTGTCTTAAAATTAATGGGTTCTACCTCAGGCTGATGGGATTTTAGGTCATTTTAAATTTATTGCTATAATTTATTCTTTCATTTCCTACTTTAAAATGAGAATGCAATGTTTACATAAAGAGGAAAGCATAATAAATCTGATTTCAGTGGACTGGAAAAAGCTTTTGAAAGAAAATATTTAGGTTGAAGTCTAAAAATGTTCTTGTTTAAATTGAAACAAAAATCTTGTACCTGAAGAGTCTATGAATTTCAAAAGGTGAACCAGCCTAAAAAAATATGTCATTTAAAATAAATAAATAAATAAGAATTGCTATTTAAACCATAGTCTACTTTGGGAGGTATTTATTCAGGAAAATAATTTGGAAGAAAAATATTATGACAAAAGCACATTTATCTAAAGCTTTCTGTTTTGAATATATGCGTTATCTGTTCAAAGAGCCATCCCAGTATTAAGTATAGAATGCCTTTGCTATTTTTCTTCCTCCCAGCAATAAAGCTGTTAGGAGCCACAATAAAGACTATGCATAATGCCTGGTGAAATGGTGAGCTGTGAGTTAAAGAACAATCATAATTTGCTAATTTTTCTAAAATGCATTTAAAAATCCTTTCACATTAATCTCTGTGATTCATAAAGAAGGGAGGCAGGCTGGCAAAGTTTAAATGATTGAAAATGATGCCGGTGGCCTTCGGCAAAATCTGATTACAGCTTTGATGATTGATAGCTTGCCAGTAGCACAGAGGGCGGAAAAGCCTAGAAATTGAACCAAGTAAATCAAGCAAAATCTTTCTAGTTTATAGGGAACATTTAGACATGATTCAAAAATGTTTTAACCAAGATTTCATTTTCTGTAAATATATGTTGCCTTTGAATATGAAGTATTCATTTCAGTGACTTTTCCCTGAACTGCTCTTTAATCTTGCCTTCAAGAAAGTCCAGCTTGCCCTGCCACCTTCCCCAGTCTTCAAGGCTGGTGTGATTTACTTAAGTGACAGTGTACCACTCTATTTGTATTCCTGTTTTCATTTGGCAGCTTCTATGGAGTGCATGTTGCTGTTGCTGGGGAGACCTGAACATTGGAAAAATGTAGAGGTGAGTAAAGTAAGGAACCTCCCTTTCACTTATAATTTCCTTGAATTTGCTAAATGCCTCATGTCAATTTGACCTATAGGACAAGCTGTTACAGCTCATTAATTTGAGCATCAGTGTACTGATGATACATTCATATTTCTGCATAATATCAGGGACCAGAAAAGACAGTTCATAGTATACCACAACTACAAAGAAAACTTTTCAAAGGACTTTAAGCAAAGAATAGTGGGATTTACTATCACCATGACACAGACCATATTGTAGTAAATTTTCAGTAATTAGATGAGTTATGTATAGTCATGGAGAAAATATCCATATATTTATATACCATCCTTGCATGTGTATAAGATACTTAGTACTGCGTAAAATTATTGAGTGACCCGCCATGTCTTTATTGGCTAAATATATATTTACCAACAATGCTGGTAAATATTAACTGACATTTACTATCTCCAACATCATAAAAACTTGACTAAATGTCATTGTTATAAGTACTTACTATATGCTAACAATGTAGGACCAATATTTACAGAGCACCTGCAATGTGTAAGACTGTGAGGTCCTTGAAGTAGAGGCCCTGACTATATTGTTTATTAGAGTTTAACAAAATGCCTAGTACAGAGTAGTTATGTTTCCTGTGTACATATTTTTAAATTAACATATTAAGCTATACAATTCTTGTTTTCAGTCCCCCTTTCCCCTAGAAAAACCTATAAAGTAGGTGCTTTTACTGACCTTGTTTTAAAGTAATTGAAATTGGAATCTAGAGAGGATTATTACTTTTCCAGAAACATGCAACTGATTAGTATCTTGGAGTATTGTTTTCAAGATGGTTTGAATACTTGAGGACATAGCTAGTCATTGGAAATTTTAGGAAAAGGGATGTTTTAAGAATTAAGTCTAGGAACAAGTCAATGAGCCTCTTTGACCTCAAGATTTTCTCTCTAGTTAGAGATCTTTCAAGTTAGATATGGGGATTGTTCTGTATTAGTCTCTTATTGCTGCTATAACAAATTACCACATACTTAGTGGCTTAAAACAACATGCATTTTTTAGGGTTCTGAAGATCAGAACAAAATGAGTTTTTCAGTAGGCTAACATGTAAGTGTTGACTGGGCCATGTTTCTTCTGGAGACTACAAGAGAATCTATTGCCTTTCCTTTTCTAGCTTCCAGAGGCCGTTCACCTTCTTTGGTTTGTGATCTCCCTGCCAGTTTCCAAAGTAGAGGTAGCCAGTGGAGTTCTCAGCTGGCATAAATGTGGCTCTAGCTTTCAGTCTCCCCTCTCTCTGACTCTTCCTCCCTCTTTCACTTGGAAGGGTTCTTCTAATTGCCTTGGGCCTCTCAGATAATCCAGAACAATCTCCTAACTAAAGAGTTTTAGCTTAATTGCAACTGAAAATATCCCTTTTGTTATGTGAAGTCACCTATTCACAGGCTCCAGGGATTAGAATGTGGACATCTGCTGGGGCTCATTATCCTATATACTACATGGTCCATACAGAGAATAAAAACAAGTTAGGAAAATACCTCAGAGGCTTTATTTGAATTCCTTAAAAGATAAGCCAATCAGCACTATCCAACTAAAGCAACAGAATATTTAGATTGTTCAGTGAGACATGTTTTGAGTAAAATCAAATGCTAATTAACTGAGTGCAATTTTGCCTGTATTTGGGATTCTGGGTTTCCGAGTAAGATATAAACTGCTGATGGAGGTTCACATTGTTGTGGATCTGAGGAAATCATTGTGGAAGAACCATTTCATGTATTTTATTTCATACACAAAAGTGTTCACACTTCAAAAAATGGAGAGAAAATAGAACTCCATTTTCCTTTTTGAAGAAGACACTTAAAGCTTTATGTAAATTTGTGGTTGGATCCTTATTGCAACTCAGGCCATCTTGATTTCTCTATATGAATCTTAGGGTGCATTACAACTAGACTGTAGTAATATCCATTTAAGCACCTTGCAGGCAATATTTTAGTCCCTCAAGTCAGACTGTTCATCTGGTCAGTTTATTTTTCCTCAACATGACTTTCATTATACTTTTTCCTGTTCAAATGTGTCATTCAATTTCTGTTGTGTACAGGCTTATTCAGACTTGTATTGAGAATTTTCCTTAGGCTGTTCCCAGATGAATTTTTAAATTTTCATTACTCTCTTAAGGGAGATTTTGTTTTTCTTTACTTTACATTTTATTCTAAAAAGGCTAAGGAATCTTCATAGATCCCCTGGAGCATAAGACATGCTCCTGGAAAGATCTCTGGACTTTTTTCCCCAACTTCAGTTAGGATACCTCAGCTTTATCTGGTTTATGCATTGGGTTTCACTGCAAGGTTATTGTTAAAAATAAGTTTCCATAGGGCTGTTGGAGGAATTAATTATACTGGTTGTTCTCTATGAACTGTTTACTTAGTCAAATGATGCCCCTTACTGACAAGCAAATATCTCACACATTCAGGCTTTTTATATTTTTTTCTGTCCTTTCCTCCCATCCTAGATTATTATTCCCTATCCAGATCCTTCATCCTCAAGGACAAACTCTTCTGTGTGAGACTATCCCTGATCACTTCAGCACAGAGTGATCTCTCCTTCTGGAACACTAAGTGTGGCACTTCATCATATATTTATTGTCTGTTATATCCTTGATGCTCTGCACAAGGCATGATATGCAGTGGATATACAGTACATGGAGTGGATAGATAGCATGATGAAGGAAGGGAGATGGACAGAAAGAATAAGAGAAGGAAGAAATTTGAAACTGCTTGCATTATGTTAAGGTATCCCTAAACTTCCATTGTTTGATTTAACTTTTCAGATATAAATACAAATCTATCCAACTAGTTTACAGGAAAGAGAGATGACAGCAGGTTTAACATTTATCACATGCTCTATGATATGCTGGGTGCATTATGTGATTATCCTCTTCATTTAATCTTCATAGCAATGCTGTGAAGTTTCACCAAAGAGGAAATTGAAGCTGAAGAAGTTAAGCAACATTCCCCATGTCACACAGCACTAGCAGGGTTTGAATTCAAATCCCAATGTGTGTATGCAATACAGATTTCCTCAGGCTCCCGTGAAGCTAGCCACTGCTTTCTAAATGTCACAGAGTATCTGACAGGAAGAAAATATTATATTTTAGGAATAAATGAATGAGTTATGGAGTGCATTATTAAAGAAGGATGACATTAATGCCTTTTATTTTTTTTAAGATTTTATTTATTTATTTGACAGAGAGACAGTGAGAGAGGGAACACAAGCAGGGTCAGAAGGAGAGGGAGAAGCAGAGTCCCCACTGAGCAGGGAGCCTGATGATGCAGGGCTCCATTCCAGGACCCTGGGATCATGAACTGAGCCGAAGGCAGATGCTTAACGACTGAGCCACCCAGGTGCCTTTTAATAAACTACTATTCTTCTGTAGATCTACCACTGCCATTGCCATGCCATGGCTTTTAGGACCCCAACACTAGAGCCTTCTGGCCTATATGAGCCATAGATCCACAGTTAAGTTACTTAGGCTACTGTGCCTCAGTCTTTTCATTTACTCCAAGAGGAAAATGACTGCATTTACTTCATAAGGTTATTAGGAGGATTAAATGCATTTAGCCCAGTTCCTAGACCATAGCAAAAACATTTATTGAGCATGGACTACTCTGCCACTTCCACCAACATTTCTTGGGTTTTTAATAAATGCCCAGTATTGTTCTTGCATTGTCATTACAAACCACCTAACAGCCCCATGAACCGGGCATTGTTACTGTTCTCCTTTATAGATGAGGAAACTGAAACTTGGAAATTGCTTGCCCAAGGTCACTCGACTAGTAAATGAAAGAGCAGGATTCAAGCCCAGGTCTGTCGAACTCCCGTGGTCTGAAAGACTGAGACTTCATGGAAAACATTGGCCTCTAGCTTGTCTGCTCTTGGGCTTTTGGTGTCATCTCCTCTGTCGATAGAACCTCTGCTAATATATGTTCAGTGTGGCAAGTTCCCTTTGTTATGTTTGTTATTGTCCTGGCTCATAGTTTATTTAACTATATCTAGTGTCCCTCTGACTCCTCAGCTTTGTTGTCAGATCGGAGGTTCTACCAAATTGGGAGGGCAGTTGAGTGTCACTGCCATACTTGATTCTCATTCTTTTGGTTTGTATCAACCTTTACACACACACACACACACACATACACAGACACACACACACACATAGCCTTTCTGCTTTGGGTTCCCTGAGAAAATTATCTGTTATCAATATAGAATGACATCAGTTAATGACAACACCATAGATTTCTCTAAGTATCCTCATGGAATGGGGTATTTTAGTCTAAAATAGTGCTCCCAGGAGAGTCTCATTTAATTTTCCCTAGTAAAAGCAATTTACTGTAAGCAATGTTAGTAAGGCCATGTGCCAAGCATGCTAATCTACTGCCTTGAAAATGCTTCAGCCTCCCATGGGCTGATCTCCACTACTCTCACACATTTGGGATCTTCTTAGGAAGCACCCAATGATGGGGTACAAAGCAAAATACCTGAATTAGGAGGCTGTACTTTCACAGAGCAGTGAAATCTCTTACCTTTCTTAATTATCTCTTTTATCAAAGGCAAACAGACATTCCCAGATTATTTTGCTGATTCTCAAGGCAAATGAGGGCAGCTATTATGTAGGTTTCCTACTATGTACTACTCAACATACATGTATTTAGTTTTTTTTTTTTTAACAGACACATGACAAGGAGCTCAGAATATAAACAAATAAATGTTTTTAAGGAGATTGGAATCTAGTAATACCAGATAAATACTATGTGACTTGACATAAATTTTCTCATTTAATCCTCATAATAAACCTGAAAAAAAAAACCCAACAAATTATTATTTGATTTTTTTTTGCACGTGAGCAATGAAAGGCTCAGAGATGTTTGGTATCTGGTATTTCAATTAAGGACTATTTTATTCCAAAATCCATGCATCTTATAGATTCTCACTGCCTTTGCCCAGTAGCCACTACAGGAAAACTCTGAGACCTTTTGTGTAACATAGTGCTAACCATAGCAGCTTTGGCATCAGACACATCTTAGTTCAAGTGCCAGCTCTGCAACCTATAAATTCTATGACCTTGGGTGTACCTTATGCATGCACTCACACACATACACATACACGTATATATGTATTACATATAAATCTACATTATAGGGTTGCCATGTGGATCAAATAAGATGCTGTATTAAGCCTGTTATAAACCAAGCACGTAGGAGATCCTTGTTAAATGGTATTTACCATTATATCATTATTAGTAAAGCAAACTTAGGTTGGGCTACCCTGGTTATACTAAGGAAAACACCGTGTGAAATGTAGCTCTCCTCTTCCACAGAAATAAGATAAAGAGATGGAATGAGCTGGTGGGTGAAATAGACTTTTGTCAGATAGGACATCTAGCATTAACATGAATGAGTCAGCTCTATCATTTCCTAAGTTCTTCTATCAGCACCACGCTCTAACCAACTGAGCTAACCGGCCACTCTTAGTTCTTCTAGTTTATTATTCATTTTATAGACTATATGTTCTTATCCTTCATGGTTAATTGATACTGCAACTGATTTTTGACTGTTCAGTGTCAAGCAATAAAATATTGAGGAAGTTCCATTAAAATGCTATGCTTTTTTAAAAATTTATTTAATTTATTTATTTTTGGGGCGAGAAAGGTTTTTCTTGTGCGTGTGTTCCAATAAAACTTTATTTACAAGCTTAAGCAGTGTGCCAGATCTGGTCTGCAGAAGGTCATTTGCCAATTTCTTTTTCTTTTTTTTTTAAATTTTATTTTATTATGTTAATCACCATACACTACATCATTAGTTTTTGATGTAGTGTTCCATGATTCATTGTTTGTGTATAATACAAAGTGCTCCATTCAATATGTGCCCTCTTTAATACCCATCACCAGGCTAATCCATCCCCCCACCCCCCTCCCCTCTAGAACCCTCAGTTTGTTTCTCAGAGTCCATAGTCTCTCATGGTTCGTCTCCCCCTCTGATTCCCCCCCTTCATTTTTCCCTTCCCACTATCTTTTCTCTCTCTCTTTTTTTAACACATAATGTATTATTTGTTTCAGAGGTACAGGTCTGTTATTCAACAGTCTTGCACAATTCACAGTGCTCACCATAGCACATACCCTCCCCAATGTCTACCACCCAGCCACCCCATCCCTCCCACCCCACCCCCCACTCCAGCAACCCTCAGTTTGTTTCCTGAGATTAAGAATTCCTCATATCAGTGAGATCATATGATACATGTCTTTCTCTGATTGACTTATTTCATTTAGCGTAATACCCTCATTGCAAATGGCAAGATTTTGTTTTTTGTTTTTTGTTTTTTTTTTTGATGGCTGCATAATTCCATTGTATATATATACCACATCTTCATTATCCATTCATCTGTTGATGGGCATCTTGACTCTTTCCATAGTTTGGCTATTGTGGACATTGCTGCTATAAACACTGGGGTGTACCTACCCCTTCAGATCACTACATTTGTATCTTTGGGGTAAATACCCGGTAGTGCAAATGCTGGGTTGTATGGTAGCTCTATTTTCAATTTTTGAGGAACCTCCATACTGTTTTCCAGAGTGGATGCACCAGCTTGCATTCCCACCAACAGTGTAGGACGGTTCTGCTTTCTCCGCAAACTCGCCAACATCTGTCGTTTCCTGACTTATTGATTTGAGCCATTCTGACTGGTGTGAGGTGGTATCTCATTGAGGTTTTGATTTGGATTTCCCCGATGCCGAGTGATATTGAGCACATTTCCATGTGTCTGTTGGCCATTTGGATGTCTTCTTTGGAAAAATGTCTGTTCATGTCTTCTGCCCATTTCTTGACTGGATTATTTATTCTTTGGGTGTTGAGTTTGATAAGTTCTTTATAGATTTTGGATACTAGCCCTTTATCTGATACGTCATTTGCAAATATCTTCTCCCATTCTGTCGGTTGTCTTTTGGTTTTGTTGACTCTTTCCTTTGCTGTGCAAAAGCTTTTTATCTTGATGAAGTCCCAAGAGTTCATTTTTGCCCTTGCTTCCCTTGCCCTTGGCAATGTTTCTAGGAAGAAATTGCTGCAGCTGAGGTTGAAGAGGTTGCTGCCTGTGTTCTCCTTTAGGATTTTGATGGCCTCCTGTCTCACACTGAGGTCTTTCATCCATTTTGAGTCTATTTTTGCGTGTGGTGTAAGGAAATGGTCCAGTTTTATTCTTCTGCATGTGGCTGTCCAATTTTCCCAACACCATTTGTTGAAGAGACTGTCTTTTTTCCACTGGACAGTCTTTCCTGCTTTGTCGAAGATTAGTTGACCATAGAGTTGAGGGTCCATTTCTGGGCTCTCTATTCTGTTCCACTGATCCATGTGTCTCTTTTTGTGCCAGTACCATGCTGTCTTGATGATTACAGCTTTGTAATCAGCTTGAAGTCAGCAATTGTGATGCCACCAGCTTTGCTTTTCTTTTTCAACATTCCTCTGGCTATTCGGGGTCTTTTCTGATTCCATACAAATTTTAGGATTATTTATTTCTTTGAAAAAAGTGGATGGTATTTTGATAGGGATTACATTAAATGTGTAGATTGCTCTAGGTAGCATTGACATCTTCACAGTATTTGTTCTTCCAATCCATGAGCATGGAACGTTTTTCCATTTCTTTGTGTCTTCCTCAATTTCTTTCATGAGTATTTTATAGTTTTCTGAGTACAGATTCTTTGCCTCTTTGGTTAGATTTATTTCTAGGTTTCTTATGGTTTTGGGTGCAATTGTAAATGGGATGGACTCCTTAATTTCTCTTTCTTCTGTCTTCTTGTTGGTGTATTGGAATGCCACTGATTTCTGTGCCTTGATTTTGTATCCTGCCACTTGACTGAATTCCTGTATGAGTTCTAGCAGTTTTGGGGTGGAGTCTTTGGGGTTTTCCACATAAAGTATCATATCATCTGCAAAGAGTGAGAGTTTGACTTCTTCTTTGCCAGTTTGGATGCCTTTGATTTCTTTTTGTTGTCTGATTGCTGTGGCTAGGACTTCTAGTACTATGTTGAATGCAGTGGTGATAGTGGACATCCCTGCCATGTTCCTGACCTTAGAGGGAAAGCTTTCAGTTTTTCTCCATTGAGAATGATATTCACTGTGTGTTTTTCATAGATGACTTTTATGATATTGAGGTATTTACCTTCTATCCCTACACTGTGAAGAGTTTTATCAAGAAAGGATGCTGTACTTTATCAAATGCTTTTTCTGCACCTGTTGAGAGGATCATATGGTTCTTGTTCCTTTATTAATGTATTGTATAACATTGATTGATTTGTGAATGTTGAACCAACCTTGCAGCCCAGGAATAAATCCCACTTGGTTGTGGTGAATAATCTTTTGATGTACTGTAGGATCCTATTGGCTAGTATTTTGGTGAGAATTTTTGTGTCCATGTTCATCAGGGATATTGGTCTGTAATTCTCCTTTTGATGGGGTCTTTGATTTTGGGATCAAGGTAATGCTGTCCTCATAATATGAATTTGGAAGTTTTCCTTCCATTTCTATATTTTGGAACAGTTTCAGAAGAATAGGTATTATTTCTTCTTGAAATGTTTGGTAGAATTCCCCTGGGAAGCTATCTGGCCCTGGGCTTTTGTTTGTTGGGAGATTTTTGATTACTGCTTCAATTTCCTTAGTCGTTATAGGTCTGTTCAGGTTTTCTATTTCTTCCTGGTTCAGTTTTGGTAGTTGATACATCTCTAGGAATGCATCCATTTCTTCCAGGTTATCTAATTTGCTGGCATAGAATTGCTTATAATATGTTCTTATAATTGTTTGTATTTCTTTGGTGTTGGTTGTGATCTCTCCTCTTTCATTCATGATTTTATTTATTTGGGTCCCTTCTCTTTCCTTTTTGATAAGTCTGGCCAGGGGTTTATCAATCTTGTTAATTCTTTCAAAGGACCAGCTCCTAGTTTCGTTGATCTGTTGTACTGTTCTTTTGGTTTCTATTTCATTGATTTCTGCTCTGATCTTTATTATTTCTCTTCTCCTGCTGGGTTTAGGCTTTATTTGCTGTTCTTTCTCCAGCTCCTTTAGGTGTAGGGTTAGATTGTGTATTTGAGACCTTTCTTTTTTCTTGAGAAAGGCTTGTATCGCTATATACTTTCCTTTTAGGACTGCCTTTGATGCATCCCCAAGATTTTGAACAGTTGTGTTTTCATTTTCATTGGTTTCCATGCATTTTTTAAAATTCTTCTTTAATTTCCTGGTTGACCCATTCATTCTTTAGTAGGATGCTCTTTAGCCTCCATGTATTTGAGTTCTTTCAGACTTTCCTCGTGTGACTGAGTTCTAGTTTCAAAGCACTGTGGTCTGAAAATATGCACGGAATGATCCCAATCTTTTGGTTCCCGTTGAGACTTGATTTGTGACCTAGGATGCTGTGGATGTGTGCATATCTTCTATCACTTATAATATTAAACCTCCTAGATCATGACTTTGTCTATGACAAAACTCCTAAAGTCATTTTTGACTGAGCCCTTTCTGTCTCTGTTTTATGCATATAATGCCATTTAATCTTTGTTACTCATTATTCTTTATTTTCATTCTATACTCACTCCAAAGGTGATTTCATTCAGTCTGATAACTTTCAATGTCATGTATTTGCTGATGACTCTCCAGTTTAATTTCTAGCTCTGACCTCTCCCTTGAGCTCCATACTTGAACATCCAGTTGCATATTCGACATTCTACTAAATGTTTAATAGGCATCTTGATAGCAACATGTCCTAAGCAGAATTTCTGATACATCCTCAACAAACATACCTCCCTAATTTTCTTACACATTTTCCCTTTCTATAAAATTTCAAGCTCGACTTTTCAATGACTTGTTCAAGTAAAAAACCAGCATGTCATCCTGGATATTTCACATGCATCTCCAATCAGCAAGTTTCGTAAGCTTTATTTTCAATACCTATGTGCACTCTGACCACTTCTCTTACTAGCACCCTCATCCAAAATTCTTACCATGACTGAAAACTTTCTTATTCATCAAGGGTTACTTCCTGGAACACTATTCCTGCCCTCTTCCCCATTCATGTTGCTTCAGCTACACTGGCCATTTCATGGTTTCCTGAGCACACCAACTTGTTTGTACCTCAGCAGCATGCTATTCTATTGTCTGGAACACTATTCCACTACATTGTCACATGGTTCACCCCCTCATTTCATTTATGTCTTTTTAAAATGTTACCGCTTCAGAATTCTCATCTGACTGAACTAGCTAGAATGTCCACCTCCTCTTCCCATTACCCATCTATGTGTAACCATTCTTTATCTTCACCTGAAATTATATACACATATACTTATATCTGTAAATACACATATCTATATGCTAATTTTTTATATGAATTACATAGTATATTTCCTTAATATATTTTCCTTATAAAACTCTTTCCATTCAAGATTATGAACACCTCAAGATCTGGGAACATGTCACAGTCTGTACCTATTGCACAGATCAGCATATAATAATTACTCAATAAATGTTTGTCAAATTGATTTGAATCAATACAGTGCCCTTCACATTTATTACTCATTTGCTTGCATAGATTTTTAAATTGACAAAAAGATTAAATAGTCCATCTTCGCAGGCTCATACAAGGCTTAAAATAGTTAAAATAGAAATATAGGTTGAGTTCTCTGCTTTCAGTTAAATGCCAATCCTTGCTGGGATGATTCACTCTGGTAGCTTACATATGTAACAAACCTTTAAGGTAGAGATTGAGTAAATATTTTTATTGCCCACTTTGAGTTGAGGAAATTGAAATTCTGCAGTGATTGTAATATCATAAACTGTAAAAGCACAAATGAATACTAGAGATTAACTAAATCTACTTAGAGATAAATAAACTGCAACTGAGAAAAACTAACAGAATTCCCAAAGTTCTTACAGATTCCATGGACGAAAGCCAAAATGACGGAGTACTGGAAATGTTGGAATAAAAAAATTCTGTTTTCCTGATATATGTTTTTGGAGTTTGTCCATGAGTTTGTCTTGTCTTTTGTTCTTGGTTGGAAAGGGGGCGCTAGGCATAGGGAGACCCAGTAGTGAAAGTACTGTGGATCCCTGTGCATTCCTCAAGGCATCCATGCTGATATCAAAGAGCAAGTTTCAGTTAATAGCAGATTGTGGCAGCAATGACAATTACTTGGGTCCTGTTTCTCCCATACCTCTTCCAAGACACCAGTATTCATCACAGTATTTAATTGCAGTGCAACTTGTAATGTACCTAAAATGATATGTGGGGTTAAAGAAACATTTTTTCCCAGATACACTGCTTATCTTATTTAACCCACTCTGACCACAAGAATCATATCTATAAAAAAGCCAGGTAGGGGCACCTGGGTGCCTCAGTCATTGAGTGTCTGCCTTCAGCTCAGGTCCTGATCCCAGGGTGTTGGGATCGAGCCCCATATTGGGCTCCCTGATCTACGGGAGGCCTGCTTCTCCCTCTCCTACTCCCACTGCTTGTGTTCCTTCTCTTGCTTTGTCTCTCTCTGTCAAATAAATAAATAAAATCTTTAAGAAAAAAAAAAAAAAAAGCCAGGTAGGGTATGTCCGTTCCATTGAGTTATTTATCTTTAACATTTTCTAAAAGAGATTTCAGGGTTTAAAACTTCAGGAAAACAACAGAAAGATTGAGACTGCATGAATCTACACTGTTGAATAAGTATATATATATACTATGCTACATATGTTATATTAGCTTGATTAAGGCAACTTTGATGTTAAAGAGAGGAATACCACATTTTCATTGTTTCTAGTTAAGTAGTGGGTGAAATCTCTCAGCTGGGAATGGCTGAGGAAAGAGTCCTTATTTTGATAGAATCTGAATTTCTACTTAAGTTCTTCTCCATGTCCTATAACTAAGCACAGGGCAGTCCACACTGAGATTTTATTTCCTCATCACATCTTATGATTTTCAGGAGATTCTCATTATTCCTTATGTACTTAAAGTTCACTTTTAGCCTTGGAAATCTCTTTGTTACAAATTACAAAAATCCACTCAAAATGCTTAGCCACAGAACAGACTTGATTATAAGTATATAGGACTTTTCCCCAGAACCCTAGTTTAGGGAGTGAAATCAAGTCTGAGGGGGGCCTGAAGCTTGGGGCTGTAAAGCTCTCAAGAATCAAAGCATTTTGAAAGAATGGGTTCCCTTTCTAGACACAATTTCACCCCTGCTTTTTTTCAACATTCTCCTTTCTTTAGTTCCTGAGTTTACAGATCTAGCCCAAATTATGAGCTGAAACTGATAAGCAGCAATTAATCCTGATTCAAATAACCAAGACAAAGTGGATTGACCAATTTGGATGAGATAGCCACTTCTGCATGAATCGGCAAGGACCATGGAGAGAAGGTCATTAGGGCAAACAGGATGCAGGGTCCCATATCCTTTTGGTTGAGCAGGGGAAAATACCACAGATGAGAATTTGTGGGCTAGGCAGTCACTGCAAAAGGTACACACTGCCAGTACGCTTGTCATCTTTCAGTAGATTTGCAAGGAGCTTCACTTCCCTTTAATATATTAATCTTCAGTGCTCCATGTTGCAGTTACTTTCTGGGGAAAGGCTTCACTCTTTGTATTCAATGCAGCTTCCTACCTTTCTCTTTGCTTTGAATGTTCAATGTTTCCTTATCAGTACACCTTTTTGTCCTTTATTGAGTAAACATTCCTTGGTTGTTCATGGCTAATATCTCTGTTACAGAAATAATGGACTTACTTCCAAAGATTACTTTTTTTCCTGCTTATAGGCAGATGGCAAGGACTGATGGAGAATAATCAAACATAGTGATTTTGTTTACTCTGTTTATTTTGTATCTTAAATGCAGACATAGTACTCTCCAGCAATCCTACTATACATGTCAATCATGTATATTTTCCCACTCACCAAACAACTATATGTGGCCTTATTGACTCTCCCCAAGTGTCCTCCATTTAAATAATTCTTTACCTTCTCCTGATAACTTCCCTCATAATTTACTGAGCTTATAAATCAATAGACATTTCCTCATCTTTCCACCATCAGATTTCCCAATGACTAGCATTTCTACTCATTCTTATGTTACAATGACTGGTATTGTTCTTGTTCCTAGACAAGGCTGACCCTTCCATTTGGACTCCTGAATCTATCCTTTCTTGCTCAAGGGCCTCACTCCTGCTTTATACACATACTCCTGAGCACCAATTTTTCCCTTTCCGTTGGCTAGTTACCCATATCATTACAAAAGCATTTCCAAATATTTCCTCTTTTAAAATGCATTCTGTGAACTCTACCAGACTTCCTCTTACCAGTACCCTATTTTTAAAATTTTCCTTTGTTGCGAGATTCTTAAAAGTGTGGTATATGGTGCGTGTTTCCATTTTACCATCTTGCATTCTTTTATCAACCCACTGTGATTGTTCTCTTATCCCTGCCACTCCACTGAGACCATTCTTCCCAAAGCTATCAATGACATCTATGTTACTAACCCAATAATTATTTCTCTGTCTTTATGTTAAACTTACATAAACACTAACCATGGCTAGTGATTCCACTACTTTTCAAAGTCTCTCCCCTTGCCTTCTGTGACAAAACATTCTCCTGGCTTTCTTCTACTTTGGTGGCCTTTTGTTCTTGACTCACTTTACTAACTGCTCCTCTTCTCAACTTTTGAATGTTGCATTGCCCAGTGGTTCAGTGATGGACCCTCTTTTCTTTTTTAACTACTCATTCTTCCTAGATGAACTCAGCCTTCTGTCTATAAATAGCATCTATTTGCCCTGCACCTTCAAATTCACCAGTTACAGCATGACCTATTCCCACAGTGCTACATCACTATATGTAACTACCTACTTATCATACTGCTTCAATATTTAATAGACATCTCAAATTTAAAAGTTATGAACTGGAATTCTTGGTTGATGCTTATCCTTACTCTACTCATCCTGTATTCTTTACCATTCAAGTAAACATTAAAATCACCCACTCAGTTGCTTATGTCAATAATCTTTAGCCTTACATTTCCCTCCTTTTACCTTATGAGATCCAGTACCATTTTTTTTTACTCTAATTCTGAATCAAATATTCACCCACTTCTGTCTCTCTCTGCTATTGCTGTTATCCAAATCATCATCCTATCCTGATTACTTATCTTGAATAAATAGTTGGCTTTCAATTTTTCCACTATAACCCTTTGTCTATATACCTTCTATGATAAGTCTTTTTAAAAACTTACAGATAATTTGACTCCTCTTGCTGAAAATAAAAGCCTCAATTTCAAATTTTAATCAAACCCTGTACTATTATTTATAGAATTCTCCATGACCAGGCCTCTGACCAATCTCAGAACTCATTTCATGCTAGTCTTACCCAAGTATATTGTAATCAAGAAAGATAAAACAATCACACACACATACTCAAATGGCTTCTTTCTATTTTCAACACATCAACCTTGGTCACATTTCAGGGTCTTAGTCAGTTCCAGCTTCTATAACAAAATTCCAGAGATTGGATAGCTTAAATAATATTTATCTCTCAGAGAACTGGAGGCTTGAAAAATAAAAATCAAGATGACAGCAGATATGGTGTCTGATGAGAGCCCACTTCCTGGTTTGTAGATAGCTGAATTCTTGCCATGTTCTCACATGATGGAAAGAAAGCCTGCTTTCTGACCTCTTATAAGGATACTAAACCTGTTCATGAGAGCCTGACCCCCATTATCTAATTACCTCCAATATAACATCACAAATATCCAAAAACCATTACAGTAGGGATTAGGGTTTCAACATATAAATATTGGGAGGACACAAATACTCAGGGTCTTTGCACTAGTTTCTCTGGAATGTCTGTTCCCTTTATACAGGCTTGTCTACCTTTCTTGACATTGAAATTCCAACATTACTGTTGCATTTTGGAAAAAAAAAAAAGTTTCCTTTGACCATGCCATCCCTTTCTCCCATGTTGTCCTATTTTCATTCCCTGCAGAGCCCTTATCTTGAGACCGAAACACTATCTGCTTTATGGTATGTTCTCAGTAAATATTAGTTGTTGCTGTTTTCCCACAACATTGCTGACATTTTGTAGGGCATGGGTTTATTTTGTATTTTGAAGAAATAAGAACAACATCTAATTTGATTTGAATTAGAGTAAATAAGACAATACAAAAGTGTGACTGAAAATAAAGCGAGAAAACTGAACCCTAAATTGAATATTTTCAGAGGCAGCATGTAATTAACCAAAATGGAAATCTGCTTTTGAGAAGATGGGGTGGGGATGAGAATTCATAATGATTGTGGTTCTTAGCATCCTGTTTTTACATGTTAGTGGAAAGAAAAATAATTTCATACTGGAATATTCTTTATTTATTTTTTTTTAACTGGTCATGACCTTCCAGAGCTTTGTGGTATATTCTATGTGGGCAGATTGAAATCAGACTAGTACTTTGTCCTTTGATCTCATGTCTGTCCCTAATTGTAGCCCAGGCAGATGGACTTTGGGCACTCCGGTCATACTACTAAATGATCTGGGGAAAAAAACAGGTGAACTGTGGTTTTCCAAAGAATTATTCTTAATTTTATACAAAGTGTTCATGGATGTTTTATTCAGGAATTAAAAAAAAAATGTACAAGGTGGGAGACTTAGAGTGTTCCCATATCTACAGATTTAAATAACCAACTGGTAAATGTGCATCTGTCGAAGAGCCCTGTGTTGTTTATATTATGCAGAAACTGTTCACTCTTCTAACAGTGCTTCAGCTTTCCTGGGGGGAACTGCCCTGTTTTCCACTTTTAGGTTGTAGGTTTTCTGTGGAGTCTGGTAAATTGCCAGCTCCAGCAGTGGGTTTATGTCTTAGTCTGGCCACTGAGAATATCATATGCCCCTGGCTGAAGTGATTGATTCAGTGATAGGCAGATAATCAGAGTCAATAAAATGAATAAGACTTTTATTAGGATTGCTGGGAGAAAAGCACTCTTTTCTGTTTTTCCCAGCTTCATCTTGATAGACTGGGTGCCTGGATCTCTACACAGAGAGTGAGAGTTTAGCTGAATAGGCCCAGTGGACAGATAGAGACCAGGCTGTGTTATTCCCCTGTCCCTATTCCTCGCTCTTATTTGTGGGAACCTGTAAATTGCAATTAAGGAAAACAGATTTCATATACTGCTCATTTTTATGCTACAATGTAAGTTAACTTGTATTGACCTTTAATTTGTATTTATGGCTGTCTTTGTGGTGAGAAAATACTTATTAAATATAGGTATATGATTGAGAATTATCTTTTTATACTACTTAGTGGATCTCATGGCATTGGGACTTGAAGGGAATAACACAGAGGTTTAAAAACCAGGTCAGATCACTAAGTTGTACACCTGAAACTAAAGTAATATTGTGTGTCAACTCTACTCAAAAAACAAACAAAAACAACACAACACATGAAACATCTTATCATCCCACACTTTCAGTTCTGGTTGGGAAGATAGGATTGCTTACGTGATGCAGTCGAATGGGGGAAGCTGCTTTATACAGTTCTCAAAATGAGAAGGATCATTGAATTTGATGGTTCAGGAAAGTGAGAGATCAATATGGTTTGGGTATGCAGAGGATTCATGGAAGATTGGAGACTTGAATTAGATCTTAAAGCTTAGGTAGGCAGTGTGTAGTTGGAGATGATTCAAGACATTCTTTTTGGTGAGGAGCAAACACCAAAACCTTGGTGCCTTTGGAGAAAAATAACCCAATGTGATTGGAGCTGAGGATGTCCCTTAATAATAGAAACTATTCTTATTATAATGTGCCAAATTCAGTCATTTGAAGAATGTGGTTTTGTCCAATCTCAAAACAAACTTACATTGGAAGACTTTATTTCCAGTTTACAATCCAGAAAATTAGGTGTTTTTTTTTTTTTTTTTTTTTGCAGTTCTGTAACATGTCTAATTACCTAGTTGACAGGGTACAATGGTAAGTAAAAATGCATCTCATGTCTCAATGTGAGCTTGCACTTTTGAAGGTTGTGTAGGCTAAGTGGAGGCAGTTCACAGAAAGTTGAGTACTCCAGTGAAAATTCTCTGGAAAGGACTTTAAGAAGTTTTTTAGTTGCCCATACAGTGAGGGTTTTAAATTGAGTTAGGATTTTGGTGCAATTTGAAACAACATAAATAGCGAGACCTCTTCATCTAGTCCTTGATGTGACTCTGATCAAGGAAGTATTTTCTCGGTTGGAGGAAGGCTTTCTTTGCCTCTGTTTCATCCCAGTGTCCCTATCTTCATCCGTAGATCAGTTCTCCAGCTTGTTTCTGCAGGTTAGAGTGAAATTAGAATTGGAACAGGAAGGTTAAAGCCTGTTCTGCATTAGATGTATTTAAAGTCTATTTGTAAATTTTTCTAGCAGCTGCAAAGTGGCTTTTTAACGTGTCCAGTAATTGAAATGATTTTGTAATGCAAGTCTTGTCATACATCATTAAGATCATCTTCCTACCTCTAGGCCGATTTAGCGGTGGCTCAGACATTTGGAATGCCCTGCTGAATAATTCTAGTTTGTTTATAGCTATCAGATATGCAACATTAGGTTTGGTGATTCCAGAGTGACTGCTACATTCAGATGTTCAAAGTCTCACCAGCTTTAGAGTTATTTTGCAGAACCTGTCCGTCTTGGTGACCAGGGTGTGGGAATACCAGTCTCTTGTTATTTATTACGGGAGATAATCTTTTCCCTGGAGATGCATGTCTCTGTCTCTCACCATTAAATTTAGAAATGGAGATTTGCCCACAGTGCTGTCCGGTGTTGGCACCAGTGCCTTTGCCTCTAAAGCTCTCTTCTAATCTTTCTTTGAATTTTCTGGTTATTTCCATTATCTGCTGCTGCTGTCACAGCAGCAATTTTGCTCTTTTACATTCATAGTGGTACTGAGGAATCAGTAAGCTGCAAAGACAGTATTTCATTTTAGTTGATTTTTATTAAGAATACTCATTATATAAACCCTTATCAATATAAACATACTAGAATTATTCTGCTGAGGCAGAATCCAGGGATATAGCAACCATGTTGTAAGCCAGGAGCACGCATCAAAATTCTCATTTAAAGAAGTCCAACGCTGGAGAGAATTGAGACAGGTGCTAGCCATAACAGGGAAATAGAAATGAAGCCAAAGCAAAGCGAGGGTTGAAGAGTAAGAGTAATTCAGGGCAATGCAAAAGCTAGACAGCCAACGTGGGTCAAACCCAGCACACATCAGATGCTTCCAGAGCAAAGAAACAACTCTGTTGGGCTGGTTCCTGATGCCACTGGATTTTATTTTCACTTTCTTTTTTTAAACCTGTTTCACATTCAGAAGCTTCTACTTCCAGAAATTCTTTAAGATACCAAGTGATTTATACGACCCTTGATTGAAAACTGATGCATGGTGCTTTGCATATATTATCTTTAATCCTCATAAGAACCCTCAAGGTAAGTATTTTTACTTTAGTTTTGCTGATGAGGAATTTCTAACTCAGAGTGATTTAAAAAATATATCTGGGTTGTGTGGCAGAGTCTGGATTCAGAGCCAGGTGTGTTTGAATCCAGACCTGGTTTGGTTTTCTCTGAACTCCCTTACCTTGCTTTCCCTTTATTTAATGGGATACCAAGTCAGAATGTCCCCTCTCCTGTTGGAATCAAAACTATATATAGGCAAATTCAAAGGGATAAAAGGAAATGTAGAATTCAAATATTTTAATTTATTGTCTATTCAGATTAGCTCAGAGAAGTTAGGTAACTTTCCAAGGTAATCCATTCCAGTGTTGCTAAAACCATTCTGAAAGGTGGGTCTCTAGATTCCTAGGCCAGCATGATGCTCCTAGATCTTAGATCCTTTGGACTGTGCCACTGAGTGTTGAGGCTATGAGAATTTGGAGTTTTAGTCATTACATTCCCTCCCCTGTCTTTCCTGACAGCCTGTATGCTTTGTATCCAGAAATGTATTCACTGATCAAACACTTAGACCTCATTAAGGTTCAAGAGAGGTTGTCATCAAAATGAATATCCCTGGAGGGATAATTTCACATTAGAGAGGTCAGAGGTGAGTGCCTGGTGTCAGAATTGATCCATCATACATGAACAGGCAGCATGTGATTACAGTTTTCTGTTGGTGTTGATGCTAGGTAATAATAAATTCCTTTAGCCTCAAGGGATTTGTTGCAACTTGAGTTCTGCCATGGAAAATTTCATCAGTTTAGTAGCAATGAAGTACTACTCTGAAAGAGGTGTGCAAATGATTTCTGATACCGAGAAAACAACCTACAGATCTAGTCATTTGCATGGAAATTAGATGAAGCCCTGGAGCTTGGGACCTGCTTTTGTTTTTCATTGAGAAAAAGAAACACTTATATGATACCAGATACCAAATAACATTTTCATTGAATCAGTTGTAATTTTAAAACTGATAAGAACAATAAAAGTAATATAATTCTCTGTTCTCCTGGCTAAAATTATTCTATCCACCAAACTACTACCTAAATAATCTCTCTAAAACAGTAGTTCTCAAAGTGTGGTTCCTGGATCACCAGCATTGGGTGCTTTAGCATCACCTGTGAACTTGTTGCAAATGAAATTCTCAAGATTTTTTTTTTTTAAGATTTTTATTTATTTATTTATTTATTTATCTGAGAGAGAGAATGGGAGACAGAGAGCATGAGAGGGGGAGGATCAGAGGGAGAAGCAGACTCCCTGCCGAGCAGGGAGCCCGATGCGGGACTCGATCCCGGGACTCCAGGATCATGACCTGAGCCGAAGGCAGTTGCTTAACCAACTGAGCCACCCAGGCGCCCTCAAGATGTTTCTTAAACACGATGAGCCATCATGTAAAAACTGGATTTATGTTGCTACAAGCCAAGGAGCTACCAGAGGCTAGGAGAGAGGCCTGGATCAGATCCTTCCCTAGCAGCTTCAGATGGAGCATAGCCCTGCCAACATCTTGATTTTTGGACTCCTAACCTTCAGAATTGTGACACAGTAAATTTATGTTGTTTATACCACCCAGTTTGTGAAACCTTGTTATGACAGATTAGGGAAACACATGCAAAGGTCAAGTGCTTATTCCTTCTAATGGCACGTAAGGTTTCCATCAGTACTGTTCAACACTGCCTGCATACCGGAATCATTTAGTTGGTGTATCATTTAGGCTCTCGGGACACATGGCATGCTCTATGGGAATAACTGAAGAGAATTTAATACAGTTATACTTACAGAGGTGTGGGCAAGGTTATGAGAACCACTAAATGATGGTGAAGCCTCTAGCAGTATCAGCAGCAAGATGTTGTCAGGAGCTCCCTTGAGCTGGGAGAGGGAGAGCTGAACTGCCAAGTGTTGGAGTAGCCAATTAAAGCAACAAGCCAAAAATGAGAGTTAAGCCTTCAGTCAGTGACTGAGGTGATAAAACAAGCAAGAATCTAAAACCAGAGAAAGTCTAGATTCTCAGTGTTCCATTGTTTCCCACGGGATGGCATATCAGTCAAGAGTCAAATGGATTAGCCCAGATGTGGGGGTCATCTCAATGTTAAGGGAGCCCTAAACAAAAGCCTGTGGTAGCTTAATGGGCCTTTGAGTTGGCGAGTTGTGGGGAGAGAGTGGGTAAGGGGGAGGGACTAGGAATGAAAAGTGTTGGTATTGAGATAGGGTGGGCAAACGTCTCAAGTTTTCCCTGTCCTCCCCCAATAAAGAGGTCTCAGTGGAGGCACCTGAAGAAGACCTCTGCCTAAGGCCTCAGATAAAGAGACCTGGGAATGATGTCACAAAGTATAGAAATGTAAATGTATTAAGAATGTGTCTGGCCAGAAAGGCCTGAGCCCTTGCCTTCAGGGAGTGGAATGTATTAGTTGTGCACCAATTCAAGTGTGGGTAGGGCAACCTTCCCCCATGAGGTCCATCCAGGTAAAGCACTTGTAATTGTCTGTGGTCAGGCCTGACAATTCACACATGTCTTTTTGCCAGGAGCCAGACTTCTCAGATACCATTATTACACCAGATTAAAAGAGGCAAAAGAAGGGAAGAGTGCAATTTGAGCCCAGTGAAAGTCATTGTCTTGGTCACTGAAGGAAACACTACCACACTCAGAATCACAGTCAGTCAGTCAGGGGGACAGCATGGTGGAAGGAACAAATCCTCCGATATCCTTCCCTTTCTCCAGACTCCTTCTATTCCCAAATCCATTGGGGGTGCAGCAGGTAAGGGGATTGGGTAAGGCAGTTCTTAGCTGTCAGCCTCCCACAGTACAAATCCAAGTACGGCCAGGAGTGGGGAAGCAAATGAAGCATAATCAGCACTCTGAGCTTTGAAAGATTACCAGAGCTTGGGCTCCATTTGTAGAGATTCTGATTTAATTGGTTAGAAGTAGGCTTTAGACATTTGTGTATGTTAAATTTTGTAATGAAATCTAACCTTCACAAAAAGTTCACAAATTATAAGTGAAAGGCTTAATGAGTTATCATGAAATAAACATACCCATATAACCACCACAAAGATCAAGAGAGAGAACACTGTTGCATTCTAGAAGCCACTCCCAATCATCCTTTCTAGCTTCTCCCCAAAGGCAAACACCATCCTGATTTTGGGCACCACAGATTAGTTTACTTTTTTTTTTTTAACTTTATATACATAGAATCATAGAGTTTACGTTCTTTTGTGTCTTCCTTTCACTCAAATAGAATCCATCACATCTAAGTGTCTATCCTACCTACGATGTCAATACTTACCAATGATAGAGTTTTCTTGACTCTTTGAAGGGACGAGTCATTTCATGTTTGAGATCTTAACATTAAACAGTTTCCATTTTGCAATTTTCCAGCAGTTACATAGCAACTTGTCTAAAAGCAATAAATAGGCATATTTTGGCAGAGTTGATTTTCTTACTCTTTTAAGCCAAATATAGTGTATATCAGAGATTCAAGGAAGTCTAAGCTGATGTTCCTAAGATGACATGGGTTGGAATGATGCATGAAAAATAACCCACTCTGTCAGGCAATATAGCACGTGTGTGATTACAGAGGCACTACACATGTTTGAAAAGACATTATTTGTGGGAGAGAAGTAGGATTTCTGAGTCGAGGTTCCAAGGAATTTTCTGTTTAATGTTATGGGACGAGTTGCTTAAGTGAGTTGAATAAAGGTGTGGGGTTAATGATTACTAGTTAATGACTTTAGCAGATTGAAATGAAGTAATGTGATTTTTGAGGGAAACAAAATGTCACATAAATACAGAACTGGGATCATAAGTTGTAGTCCTACAAGGTAAATATTTAGACCATGACAGATTCTAGAATCCACTTGTTTATTTTAAAAATGTAGCAAGGGATACAGAAGGTCTATTATAAGGAAAGATGGCTCATTGCCACACACATACACTGAGTGTGAAGGATGGAAATATGATGTGTAACTCAAGTCTTACATAATTTCAAGTGAACAGTCATTTCAAGTTTTAAATTTAAATGAGGCTTAGTTGACTCTCTTTACCAAGTCAGTGTTGTGTAACTAGGTCCTTAGGTCCTGCTCAGTGGCTAAAATCCAGTTAGTCTCTTTTTGCAGATAGCAAATATATTTAGAACTTAGCTTGAAAAGAATGATGTATGACATGGGGCTTTTCTTTGCAGACTCCTACATTTTTTGGAAGAGGAAAGCTTGTGAAATAAGATCTGCTCTGTCTAGAGAATTCTGCCTCTAGCCCTGCAGTGGCATCAAGATTGGATGGACACTGGCAATTCCTTCCTAGTAGAGGTCTTTAATGTAGTAAAGGATCACCAGTTCCTTTCTGTAAGTGGTTGTTCATAAGCTATCTTGTTCTAATTACACAAAGTCATGCTGATGAAGTGAATTCCCAACTGATGCTCAAATTAGAAAACTAATTCAGCTAGTACTTTGGGGACAGTGGATCTTGAGAGCCTTGCTTTGAATTATGCAATTTGCTACAAATCTTTCTTAAAGGAACTCTTTTTTCTTTCCCTTTTTTCCCCTAGAAATTATTCTTATTTTTCCATATGATTGCAACATAAAACTTTTTCTGACTTTTAAAATCGTTTTCAGTTTCATTATTCTGGGCAAAACTCCTAATTCTGTAGCTTATGTGACATTCACCATTCTCTTACCATAGAAAACATTTCAACTCTGACAACAACAAAATAATCTCTAATAACTGAAATGGTTCTAAGGGGCTTTGAAGGGAGGCACACTCTCACACATCTTCCTCAGACACTAAGTCAATGTCCTTGTCTGCCAACCATGTCACTCACATTGAGGACTGGGTAAGTAAGGTTTGAAGAGATTTAGATTTGTATGAGGGGAGGTAAATCTACCAATTCAAGAGTTGTTTCAAGTATGCACAATGTGAGTGACTGTACTGACTTTCAATGAACAGTTCCCTCTGTCAAAGAAAGGATGAGATGCTAAGGTCTCCTATGTCCAGTACAGTAAGATATAATTTCCAAAATATTTAAGATGATTGTTCTACACAGTATGATTTTTAGTAGGGGGGTATGAAGATGATAGAACAATTTTCCCCAGATACTCAACTTTGGCCCATTGTAATTTGATGTTGCTTTCACTGGTCTGTAGCGAAGTGAGAATGTTGTCAATTCTTAATGCTATTGCCATTAACTTTAGATAGCTCTTTAGTATTTCCCTTTCTTACTTTTTGATTTTAAAATTATTTCTTTTATGGCATGTCATGATGGTACTTGTTCAGGATTGTGATTGTTTCTATTTTTTTGTTTGTTTTATTAACACTCTTACCTGAAAACTTTTTATTTTTATTTTATTTTTTTAAGATTTTATTTATTTATTTGACAGAGAGAGACACAGCGAGAGATGGAACACAAGCAGAGGGAGTGGGAGAGGGAGAAGCAGGCTTCCCACTGTGCAGGGAGCCTGATGCGGGGCTCGATCCAAGATCCTGGGATCCTGACCTGAGCCTAAGTCAGACGCTTAATGACTGAGCCACCCAGGCGCCCCACCTGAAAACTTTTTAGAAACAAATGCCTTTATGTTTGATGCCATTCAAAAAAAGTCTATAAATGACTAAAGACCAAAGACTGCTATTTTACAGGATGCTGTTCTAGATTATCAGAACTATAAAAATGGATGGAGAATTCCTTATTTCTACTCTGTAGACTGTAATCTGCAAGGATACTGTAGGACAAAGCATTGGTGGACTATACTTCCAAGTCACATTCTGAATTGACAATTTACGTAGTGTAGCGTGTCACTCTTCTGTTGGTCAGTGGTCCCCTGGAGGGAAGGATTTCCAGGAATATCTCCTCTAGTTTCACACTTGTACTCATCCTCAACTAGATTATACAGGGAGGAGCTGCTAGGAATTGGTCTGAGCTTTGCATGGCTGTGATTATTGTACCCAGGTATAGCTGGCTCTCTCAGGCTCTGTAGTCCGTGTGGCTTGAGTGCTAGGAGGATTCAGTCCAGATGTGGATTTGACTTCCATAACCTCGTCTTTCTCTTTCTGTGGTTATCTGCCCAAGGGTTAAGCTGGAGTTCAGCCAATATCTGAGATTCTCGTTTTAGTTCAATGGGGAAAGGAGACCTCTTATGAAGGATTGGAGCTGTACTTAGAATTTGGGCATCATAACACATTACTATTATACTTTGTGATACCACTGTTCACTGTTTATATAGCTGCCTTGAGAAAATTGGGGTAGAGATGCATTCTGGACTTGGGCTTGGGTATTTCTAGATTCTCTGGCTATGGTTTCACCTAATAGAAACTCAGGTAATATTAACAGTTAATACCCTGATACCATGAAAAATGTCAACTTTGTTCTTTTGTTCTAAGCCAAGATTTCTATAAAACTCAGAAGTTTCTGAGATTATTAATGGCTGGTTTTTGTGCTGATTTTCCCTTAGTAAGCCCTTTTCTTACTCCATTAATCTGTTTATCCCTCCCTCAGATCACTGTTTACCTAATAGATTTGATTCTTATAGGATATATCATGCTTCATTCTAAAATTTTGTTGGAGACTTATACATCTCCTAAAAGACTGTAAATCTTTAGATTGAGGGCTGAATTCCATTTGTCTTTGGATCTCCAGCACTTATCACTGTGCCTGACATGTGGTAAACATTCACTGAAATTTATTGAATGAGGATAGGAAGAAATAAATGAGTAAATTAATTAATTTCACCAAGTCTGATACTCATGCAGTTGTAATATTTACTTATATCAGCAGATATAATCACCATTGTTCCTAACATTCATTTCTTTCCAATCTTAGTCCTGTGAGCTAGCAATAGGAGCTTTCTTTTCCCACCCTTGTGGGTTCATAGACTGAGTTTCTTTGGCTTGAGATTCTCTGGGCTAGCCATAAAAGTGCCAGTCATATCCTTTGAGTGAGGCTTTCACCAATCCTGTCTCTTGTCCTTATGATGCCCATATATGACTTTTTGGTTTTTGCATGACAGAGCAGCATGACACATATTGACCCAAATAAATGAACACCCTCATCTGATCTGATGTTATTTGGTAATGACAGCAAGTTCTTATGCCAGCACATAGGTTTTATTGACATTACCCAGGAACCCAGAATTTCAGTGTGTTTTCATTTCTATAATAAGCATTGCTGACAATAAAGTTTTATCTTTCTTTTTTCCCCCCTAGCACGTCTGTTTGCCTTATAAAGGCATTCTTTATATGTTTAGTCCCATGTGGATCATTTTTCAAAAACAAAGCCTCAGTATACAGAGAGACTGATTTCTCTTTTTAGTGTCTATAAATAGCTATAGTACACTTTTTAAATGTACTGAAACTAAGGGGAAAAAATCTGGAACTGGTTACCTTTTTATCATCAATAACTATAGCTTTACTCATGCAGAATAGGATGCAGTAGGTCTTCAGATTTCTGATAATTTGTTTTGTTTCTGCTATATTTGCTAGTGCTACAAATTATTGAAGTGCAAATAATTGCTTGAGACAATCAGCCCTGGTGTGTGTGTGTGTGTGTGTGTTTTAAATGAATCAGCCCTTTATATTTATCTTCCTATAAACTTATTGTGTTGCTCCTGTAAGCCATATGTGAACTACTTAAAGTTACCCTTCTGTGACCTATTTTCTTTGCATAGAAAATGAAGATTTCAACTAAAATTTTCTCTAATCCCAATACACTATGAATTTATGAACATTTATTATGTTTTTCTTCTAGGATTCCATCTAGTTAATTTAAGATCCTGATTCTTTTAGGTATTGTAGTCATGATAGTCTCAGGCTTATGTCACTGAAATTTGATAAATAGGGTCTCCAACAACTTCAGCAGTGTCACTGACCAAAATATTCATTGAGGTAAGCCTGGTAGGGAATCACTTCATTAGGTGCTACTCTTTAAACATGGAACTTTAATTAGTTGTGAATCTACTAAATTTTCCTTGTTTCAAACCCACTTTTATATACTACGTATAGATATCAAGTAAAGATTTTCAAATGCTTTACTGCAACCCAGCTATCCCATGTGTATATTGTCTAACTTAACTATCTCTCAACTCTACAAAAAATGGAATGTGATTAGTATGATATTGCTCATTTTCAAATACTCATGTATTTAACAAACCCATTTCTGTCTCCCAGTGCTCACCCACCACTCAGTTATAACATCTTTCTTGAAGTTTTCCTGGAAATTACATAAAGCTCGCCTTAGAAATTTGAAACTCTGCCTGTTTCCTTCTGAGTCTTGCAAAGACATCAGCTCATCTCCAGTTTCTTTGCATCATTCCCATTCTTTCTGATTCTTCCAAGAACCTGGTTCTAGATCAGATAACTCATATCCTTCAGCATCCCAGGATGTGGTCCTTCTAAAGCTTAGCCTGGAAGTTTTATAATCTTGTTCATTCTCCTCACCCATTTTAGACCTCCCCTAACCATTTACCACAATTACTTGCATATAATTTTCTTCATCAGAGAAGGCAGAAAATGTAGGTGTTGAATAGCGCAAGTGTATCTTTGTCAATCACCAGCATTAAAACAATTCAAAATTTTTTCTCAGTTCTTAGTACTTTTTACAAAGTAGTTTTGGTTTTGCTGACAATGATCATCATGGTTTGTTATGATATCCTTTTTTAATATTGTCTCTGTATTTCCTCACTCATTTGATCTTTCCAAAGGTTTTGTTACATAACCACTCTGGTTTCCTTTTTCTATCTCGCTGAGGTACTTTACAATTACATGGTCAGAATTACATGTTTTCTTTTTTTTTAATTGAAGTATAATTGGCATACATTGTATTAATTTCAGGTGTATACAACATAGTGATTCAAAAACTCCATACAGTATGCTATGCCCACCACAATTTGAGCTGCCACGTGTCACCGTAGAATGCTATTATACCATCAACTGCATTTCCTATGCTGTCACCTTTTATACCTGTGACTTGGAATTATGTTTCTTAGAACCTCACGATCTCCTCAAGCCATCATCTTTCCAGGCTGAAACGCTGTGCGATCTCTCCTATAACCTGAATATAGAAAAAATTGGCTACTTAAAAATCCATGCTAGTCATTTGATAGCCAGGCTTCACAGCCACATATACTAGAACTGAACAAGGAAAACTATTAATTTTATTCACAGGTAACTATTATTTCAATGTCCATTGAGAAATTGTGTCCCTTTTATTTCACTAATCAATATTCCTTTTTAAGCCAAAGTATGGTTCCCTCCATCGAAATCTCTCAACCTCAACATTATTGAATTTTAGGCTAGATAAGTCTTTGTTGTGAGGTGCCACTCTGTGCATTGCATGCTATTTTGCAGTATCCTGGTTTCTGTCCCCCAGATGCTAGTAGCACCTTCCTCCGGTTACAATGTCTCCAGACATTGTCACCATTATCCTGGTTGAGAACCACTGCTCTACTAGATTGCTTTGCTCTCTAGGAGATGGAATTTCCAGTCAAAGTCTTGCCATTTGTTTTACCATTTCTCAAGCACACTTCCCCTCTTTGACTAGAACATTATGTATCAGTAATTCATCATCCCTTTTCCCCCTCTGGTTAAGTAGCTGTCATAAAATATTTTTTCCTCTCATCTTTTAAGTACCTCTTTCTTTTATTAGACTTCTGCCCGCAGGTAAATGGGTTTAATAGCAAATGTTTATAGTATTTAAATACAGACCTACTCTACCTCCCTTTGGGGCATAGTTGGGATTTTAAGTTGTTATGAAATAGAATTTGCCTTTTAAAAATGATTTTTTTAATGAGTTAAACACTGACAACAGTACCAACAATATGAGCTTATAAAAAAGGTGAACTGAATGGTGAATACAGTGCTATGAAAGTTTGAGTAACATACACAACATTTGATATAATATGAGCAAGGTTAATAAAGAAGGACTTTGAATTTTAAAGGAATTGTAGGATCAAGTGGAGAGGAAGAGAGCACAGGAAAATCACAAATGGTTAAACTATTTGTGAGCAAAAGTTGCAAAACTCCACAAAGCAAAGTATTTGGAGGAAATATGCAAAGTTTGCTTACCAGTTCAGCTGAAGAAGTTTCAAGGGAAATGGTAAGCATGTTATTGGGTGGTAGATTGTTTTTAGCTGCTGTAACAAATTACTTCTAACTTACAGGTTTAAAATGACACAAATGACAGCAAATTTTGTGTTTACAATTTTGAAGGTTAAAAGTCCTCATTGGGCTAAAATAAAGCAATTGGCAGGTCCACATTTTTCCTTAGGGCTGTAGGGAGGAATCTGTTTTCTTGCCTATTCTAGCTTCTGGAGGTCTTGAATTCCTTGGCTGATGGCCCCCTTCCTTCGTTCTCAAAGCCAGCAACAGCAGATGAGGTCTTTCTTAGGCTGTCATTTCTCCGGTTCTCTAATTACAGCAAAGGTACTCTAATTTTAAAGACCCATGTGATTAGATTGGGCATACCCAGGTAATCCAGTAAAATCTTTTTATCCCAGGGTCTTTAATTTAATCATATCTACAAAGTCCCTTTTGCATATTAAATAACATATTTACAGCTTCTAGGATTATGATGAGGGAGGGCATATTTGGGGGAGGGGTATTATTCTGCCTACCAGATAAAATGCCTAAATGCAACAAACTTTGAATAATTGCTGAAAGGTAATGCCTCAAGTCTATAGAGAAGCAGGAGCCATTGAAGGGGAATTAAGTTTCATAAACTCAGGCTCATCATTGCACGTATGAAGGTATCACTTCAGTAGGTTTCAAGTTTATTTCCATTTCTCCTTTTGTTCTAACATGTCTTGTTATTCGTTTGATCCTTCCATACTTATGCTATCAGTTACAATGCAACCCGGATCCTATGAATGCCAAAGTATACAGTGGAAGTTCTGGCATCCTCCTTGTGTATGTGCTGTGAATCAAAGTGGAATGCAAATAAACTAGGGCTGGAATACTGAAGGGCTTGCCTGGAACCAAGTATTAGCTCCAAGTCACAAGGAACTTGTAGCCAAGGAATAAAACAGATCAGATGAAATATTCCTCCAGAAAAGTGATGATGACTGACCAGAGGTTAAGGTTCTGAAATGGGTTGTCTTAGTCCTTACAGGCTGCTGTAACAGATTACCATAGACTGGGTGGCTTATTAAACAACAGAAATGAGGTTTTTCACAGTTCTGGAGGCTGGGAAGTCAAAGATTAAGGTGCCAGCAGATTTGGTGTCTGGTGAGTGCCCACTTCCTAGTTTGTAGACAGACATCTTTTGTGCTGTGTCCTCACACAGAGGAAGGGGTGAGGGAGCATTCTGGGATCTCTTTTATAAATGCACTAATTAATCTGATTCATAACAGCTATACCCTCATGACCTAAGCACTTCCAAAGACCATACCTCCAAATAATATTACATTGAAGATTAGGTTTTAACATAGGAATTTGGGGGTGACAAAATAGTCTATAGCATGGATAAATAAAGGAGAGCAATCACAACCTACAATAAATAGCAAGAGTTTAAAAAGGAGGCAAAGTCTGCATCAGCCAGAAATCCTCTCATTATTCTTACATTAAGAGCCAATAATTTAGTATTCTTTTTTTTTTTTAATTTATTTGACAGAGAGAGAGCAAGAGAAAGCACAAGCAGGGGGAGCAGCAGAGGGAGACGGAGAAGCAGGCTCTCCATTACACAGGGAACCCGACGTGGGGCTTGATCCCAGGACCCTGAAGGCAGATGCTTAACTGAGTGACCCAGGTGCCCCCAATAATTTAGTTTTCTAAATTAAGTTAACCTAGGGCTCACACTTTCATGATTAGCGTTTCTCCCAAAGACCTGTAAGACCTGGCAGTCTGCTGATAGAATCATGGAGTATTGGTTATAAAATGTACTTAATGATCAGCAGTTTCCAAACCTGCATTATAATATCCCAGGGGAAAATTAAAAAAAAAACAAAAAACAAAAACAAACCTGCTGTCTCAGAATTTCCAGGGAAGGTATTGATGAGTCTGTATATTTAAATAAGCTTCCCAAACAATGTCTTCATTTTCTATTTTATTATTCTTTAAAGATTTATTTATTTATCTGAGAGAGAGTGCTAGTGAGGGGAGGGGCAGAGGGAGAGGGAGAGAATCTTAAGCAGACTCCTTACTGAGCACAGAGCCCAACTCAGGGTTGGATCCCAGGACTATGAGATCATGACCTGAGCTGAAACCAAGAGTCTCACACTTAATGGATGGAGCCACCCAGGCGCTCCATCCCCAAACAATGTCTTTAAAGATCAGTGGGCTGACTATGGAAATGACAGACATGTATCCTCATTTCGTAGAGTGATACTGGTTTTTAAAGGAGTTAAAATAGTTTTTCTAAGTCATATTTAATAGAGTAGATGTTATCAGCCTAGTATCTGCAGTACAGTCACTGTGTCATGACAGTTTAGAGTCTAGGAAGACCTGTAGCATGTATCTTCTGACCAATGAAAGTTTTATGCGCAAAACTTCTTCTTTGCTCCAGACAATTTTTGACTTGGCTTTACAAGTAGCAAAAACTAAAACATGTCGCTCAAAGACTTGATGTTCTATTCCTGTGTAGATATATGCTTTCATTTGCTCGAAAGCATATATGGACAATTTCCTGCCGCCATCATAAGGAATGTGAAGGCACCTGATCTAAAACCCCTGGCCTCTTAGTTTCCTCCCTCTTTTTCCAAGTTCGTCTATTGTGTTTGAAATGTTTGGCATTCAGAACTTTCCTTAGGTCTGTAATACATTCTCTGAAATCATTCTGGAGGATGAGGATTTGATTAGGGTGATGCATTTGAATGTCAGAGGTCTTTCTACATCATCTGAAAGAAATAGGGAATGTTGACAGATGTGCTCAGAGAAAATGTGTACTAAAGCAGATCTTCAGAAATCCTTATAAACTACCTTAGTTATTGCATTTTTCACATTATATTTTTTCCTTCGGATTAAACAAATATTATAGATAATACGTAAGGGAATATAATATTTTAAACCAATCGAACTGAAGTTCTAATTGCATGTTTTGTTTAATTAATGTCTCCATCCTCTTCCCAACCCTCACTTCCCTAACTTTGCATGTAATGTCTAGAATGCTTCTTACCCCATTTTAATTTTGCATTTGAGGGCTGACTGGTAGTGGCAGAGTTCTTTGGGGGGCCATTGATTCACTTCAACAAATATTTATCCTGCCCCATGTGGAAAACAGAAATTGAGGTGGTCCCCATGATTCTCATTTCCTGGCAGTCATGCTATTACATGATTTCCTCCACTTGAATGTGGGAAAAACCTGTGACTTGCATCTAAATAATAGAACATAGCAAAAGTAATGGGATGTATATAATTATATCTCATAAAATGGTAGTGTCCGTCTTGCTAGAATCTTTCTCATCCTCACCGTGAGGAAGCAAGTGGCTATTTTGAGGAATCTTACATAATAAGGAATTGTGGGCAGCTTCTAGAAGTGAGTGTGGCTTCCAGCCAACAGCCAGCAAAAAACTGAAGCCCTCTTTCTGACATCTGCAAGGAGCTGAATTCTTCCAACAACATGAATGTTGCCTTACATACCGAAGGTGCAGTGGGTACTGGTAGTATGCTGCCAGTCCCTTCCTGAAGAATGGGTGCAGAAGGTATAAATAACTAGGTTCCCTCAAGGAGAATGATTGTTTCTATCATATGTAACATCAATCTATTGACCTTAATAGCACTGATTTAAAGATTGCTCTGGAGTCTGATAAAGATAGATTGAACATACCTCAATATTATTGGTGCAAAATGAGCTTTTCCCTTTTTTAATATTATCTACAGTACCCCAATACATGATATTTTAAAGAACAAGTTTATAACAGAGATAAATGCAGAGAATGATATACCTCTAATTGTTTAATTTTGTCATGGTCTTTTATTGTATGATTAGTTCTTTATACTCAGGGGAATATTTTTTTCAAGTGTTAACTTTTGAAATATTCTGATTAAAAAAATAAGGGAAAGGGGTGCCTGGAGTGGCTCACTCATTTGAGTGTCTGACTCTTGATTTTGGCTTGGGTCATGATTTCAGGATCATCATGAGATTGAGCCCTGAGTTGGGCTCCATGCTGGGCTTGGGATTCTCTCTCCCTCTCCCTCTGCCCCTCCCCTGCTTGTGCTCACTCTCTTTCTAAAAAATAATAAAAAAAAATAAGGGATGTACATCAACATGATAAAGACTATAAATGGCAAGCCCACAGATACCATCATAGTCAATGGCAAAAATCTGAAAACTTTTCCTTTACGTTCAGTAAAAAGACAAATATTCCCACTCTCACAACTTCTATTCATCATAGTCCTGGAAATTCTAGCAAGAGCAATTAACCAAGAAAGTTAAATAAATAATCACAGACCTGTACCTCTGAAACAAATAATACATTATATGTTAAAAAAGAAGAAGAAGAAGAAGAAGAAGAAGAAGAAGAAGAAGAAGAAGAAGGAGAAGAAGAAAGCAGGAAGGGAAAAATGAAGGGGGGGAAATTGGAGGGGGAGACAAACCACGAGAGACTATGGACTCTGAGAAACTGAGGGTTCTAGAGGGGAGGGGGTGGGGGGATGGGTTAGCCTGGTGATGGGTAATAAAGAGGGCACGTACTGAATGGAGCACTGGGTGTTATACACAAACAATGAATCATGGAACACTACATCAAAAACTAATGATGTAATGCATGGTGATTAACATAATAATAAAAATAAAATACAGGGGAACATTAAAGAAAATTAAGTAAAAGACATCTAAATCAGAAAAGTAAAATTGTCTCTGCAGATGACATCTTGTATATAAAAAAATCCTACAGACTCCACCAAAAAAAACCCTGTTAGAACTAATAAATAAACTTGCAGGACGCAAAGTCAATATACAAACATCAGTTGTATTTTTATAACTTAGAACAAACTATGCAAAAAAGATGCTAAGTACAATCCAATTTACAGTAGCATCAAAAAGAATAAAATACTTAGGCATAAACCTAACCAAGGAGGTGAAAGATTTGTATCCCAAAAACTATGAAAGAAATTGAAAAAGACAAAATAAATGGGAAGATATCCCATGTTCATGGATTGGGAGGATTCATATTGTTAAAATGTCAATATTACCAAAAGCGATCTAAAGATTCAATGCAATTGCTATCAAAATTCCAATGGCATTTTTCACAAAAATAGAAAAAAAAAATCCTAGAATTTGTATGGAACTACAAAGACTCAGAATAGCCAAAGCAATGTTGAGTCAGAACAACAAATCTGGAGTCATCACACCTCCTGTTTGAAACTCTGTTACAAAGTTATGGTAATCAGTATGGTAGTAGCATAAAAAAAGACACATAGAGCAATAGAACAGAATAGGAAGCCCAGAAATAAAGCCATGTATATATAATCGATTAATTTATGACAAAGGAGCTATAATATATAATGCATAATTGTGTTTATATCTGGATCTATGATAGTTGTTTTTCTGATGCTAGATTAACATAAAACTATTTCTTAGACAAATCAGCTTATAAATTTTGCCTTCCAAGTGCTTAGACAACAAATACGGTTCTTTTGGCTCTTCTCATGCTTGGTTTCCTCTGTTAACTCTTCTGGAGAGCTCAAGCCACAAGAAATGAGCAGAGTCAGAATACTGAAGGACTGATACTACAGCATACCATGGGGCAAGAGTAGTGTCTGCAATTGCAGTAAGATTGTCAAACGTTAATCACTTTTTATTTCTCTTACTGACTGCATAATACCATGAGGCTACCTGTCTCTTGGGTGAAGCGAGGGTGGGACTCCTTTCTGTTCTAATTAATTCTACAATTCTATTTATTTACAAAGCAGTGATCATTATGTCCACATTGATTTGTATTCTTTACATGTGTTTTTTTGTAACTTGCCTTAAAAAATTGTAATTGCATACAAGAAACATGTTTGTAATGTGATCCTTTCTTCAGTGGCTACTATCGATTGGAACATAAATGGACAGCTGACTGAGGGTTGGCATCCATTCTTAAGTTGGTTAATTACCTTTTGAGAATTTGGGCTAAGAATAGAGACCAGAGTCAGACAGTACTAAAGTGGGAGGAGGAGGGAGGAAGAAGAAGGAGGAGGAGGAGAAGAAAAATTTGCTGTCAGCATTAGTTCATAAGGGAAAAATGTTGTTAACGTAAGTGGAAAGAACATCAGCTCACAATAAAAGACACTTTAACATGAACACACTTGATATAATGGAAAACTCATGGCATTATTTAATTTTCTTTATTTCACAGTGATCTGTTGTTAAAAACTTCAACTCTTACAGGAGTAAGTTCTTCCTCACCTTTGATCTAAAATCGATAAGGGTTGATAGACTGTTACATATTTCAAAATCCAAGATACGGGTAATTGAAAGACCAATTCTTTTGTTCTTGCTTTGCCTTGACATAGATCAACTTATTCCAGTCACCAGTGCTGATTTCATACAGATGAATCATGTTGATTAGCAATTACATATGCCTTTGTAATAAACAATGGTCATATTGAGAATAAATAAATGCCATTTAGTTGATGGAAACAAACTTTCAAAACATGGGGCTCATGAGGAAAATTACCGTCATTTTTTAATTAAAAAATTATTTGGCAAGCTGAACTGGCAGTTAGGTCAGTATTGATGAGACTAAAGTGGAAAGTTCAATCACATTTGACTTTATCTTCTTGACTATCACTATACTTTAGATGTGACCCAGCTATATTGTAAGAAGATGCTCCTGGTAAAAGAAAAAAGGGTCTAGGCCAAGGAGAGTGAATAACTCTGTGTAACATCATCCATATACATCCTATGGCTTTTAATTAAATGTATTTTCTGCCATGAAAGTTATAAGCATGAGGATGCATACACTAAGTGAAAACTGTAGCCAATTATTATATATACCTCCCAAGACACTTAAATGATAATAGCTTACAAAAAGTTAAATCTATGCATCTATTAATGTTAAGTGAGTTCTCGCCCAGATTTTTCTCTCCTCTTAGGGGTCAAATGTGGTGGAAGTGGAGATTTGACTGAACTGCCTTTAAAAAATTTTTAATCAAGTGTTATAACAGCAGGCAACAGATGGAGGGAAAGCCATTTGATATCACATCAGTAGCAATGTGCCCAGCACACGATATGAAGCACAGATGTTTATCTGAAATGGCCATGAAGTTGGAAACTGAAAACTTGGAAGGGAGCTATTGAGTTCCCAAACCTCTCCAATGCCATATTGTAAACAGGCAGGACAGCCTCCAAGGGGTAGCATTAATACCTGATTCTCTTACATTCTTCTAGTAATAGAGGATGCACAAAAGTACATGTGCTCAGCACTGAAACCCCAAGTCAGAGATGTCTTTTTCATATCTGAACAGTATTTCCAATTAATGTGTTTTCTGAGAAAATTTTCCCCAGTATCTCTTTTGAGTTTTATATTCAGTGTTTTATTATATCTCTTGTGCTTTAATATGATGAGAATCTAAACTAATTCTCATATGTTCTGTTCTTTCACTTCCTTAAAAAATGCATAGTATAAAACATTTAAGTATCAATTACCCTATGGGAATTATTTCCCCCCTGAATGATTGTGAGGTTCTGTTTGTTTGTTTTCCATGTGTTTGCTTTTATTGATGAGGTAGCATTTTTATTCCAACTTCTCAAGAGACCATTCTTCACTCAGCATAGAGCGAAAATATTTTAGCCGGCTATCACTTCACACCATGAGAGTGAATGAAATTGTCTGCTCAAAGTGGAATTTCTATTTTCTTTATGTAAACAGGCCCACTGATAACATTTGCAAGGCTTGGGGAAAGAGAACAAATAGAGAGTCCTTCCACTAATGCCCACATTTTCAATTCTCTTCCCTCATTCCAGGCTGTACTGTGGAGAGCCACGAGCATGTTTGTAGAGACCTCAGACTGTAAGTCCCAGTCCTGTCAGCCAGTGCCTTCTTGAAAAGAGCTACTTCTTGACTCACTCCTAGGATTTAAAGGTATGTATGTCATTAGCATTCTCTCCCTTTAGGAGTACAGACTGAGGAAAAGGACTGCATGCTGCAGGGAACAGGCTTGGTGCTGTTCAGGTGGCCAGTTCTGCCGACTTAAGTATCTAGAGGGCAGCATAAAACAGATATGTGGGCTCAAGTTGGGCTTATTTCATTGGGTCAATATCATTGACCAACATTCCCCCATCATTCCATTTATGTTATTTCCATTTGTGGGGTTGACATACTGTAGACAACCCCCCAGTGATCCACGCCCTTGTATAAACCGCTCTCCTTAAGTATGGATGGGATCTGTAGTTTAGGTAATTAGCAAAGGTAATTAGATGTCATTGGTTAAAAAAGATGATGGAATGTTTATCTAGGACTCCATCTTGGGAGGCTGGAGAGAGAGACTCTCCTGCTAGTCTTGAAGAGGCAAACTGCTGTGTTGTGAATTTCCTATGAGATGTGCACATGGCAAGGAACTGGTAAGCCCTTGGGAAGTCCTCAGTCCTACAACCATAAGGAACTAAATTTTGCCCAAAGCACAGGAACTTGGAATATGACTGTTAGCTCTACAAAAGATCACAGACTGGTTGACACCTCACTGTAGCCTTGTAATACCCTGAGCTGAAAATCCATTTACACTGAATCCAGATTCCTAACACTGTAAGAAAATGCATATGTGTTGTTTGAAGCTACTAGGGTTGTGATAACTTGTTAAACAGCATAAGGAAACTAGTCTACCAGTTCTTTGGAATTTGGACATTTGTTCCTTCCTGTCTTTGTCATACTTAGTCTTTCCCACAGCTATTAAAAGTAATTACTCTTCTTGTGCATAGATCCTTGTTTTGTTGGCACTGGATTGCAGCCTTTAGGAATGCCAAGTTCATTGTATTATCTGAGTGAAGTACTTTTTAAAAAATTACTTATTTGATTTAGTATAACTGAATAAAGATGATCATGTTCAAAGATAACCAGATTTTTTGACGACCTTGCTCGTGATGTGTCCCCTTTCCTTCCTAATTTATTCTTCACACATATACTTATTTCTCTGATACATTTCCGATATCTTACTTTGCCTCTTGATACTGGCAGAAATATTCTCTTCCTCCTTTGATACATAAACCATTTTCATTGATCTGCTTTTAAAATTTATTTTTCCTCAATCCTTTACTTGGCATTTGTATAGGTACCATTCCTTTCCTAATCAAATTATATTCTGCTAGGTTGGACACAGGGGGAGAAATAAAGTCACGTATGTCCTTTTTATTTTTTTAAGGATTTATTTTTTAAGTAATCTCTACACCCAACATGGGGCTTAAATTTATAACCCTGTGATGAAAAGTCACATGTTCTATCACCTGAACGAGCCAGGTGCCCCCATGTATGTCTTTATAGCCTGTCTTCAAATCTAATTGCCTCCTCTACATTTTGGGTAGAATGGGCTCTTAGCTACTTGGATATAGAAATGGAAGTGATGTTGAACTGTACAGTTTTTAGCCCACACATTCCTTAGCCCACGCTCACATATTTTGGAATCTAGCAAAACAGGTCCATTGTTGTATATCTTGTTGAGGCTCAAGTGATACTTTCCATCCTGAAACTGGTGATACCTTACTGATAGACTTGGGAACTTTGATTCAGTAAATCTTCATTTGCTTGGAAATTTGGATGCCACTTAAAATAGCTACCTTAGAGGGCAGTTGAAGTGAATGATGTGATTTGATCTATAATGCACATTTGAAAAATACCTACAGTTATTTTTAGGACAGATGAGGGCTGAAATCAACTGGGAAAGTCTAATGAGTAGCTCATATTTCTGCTCCAGTTCTCTCCTTGGCTGGCAAGAGCCAAATGGAGCCTCCTGTGGGTTTTTGTCATTCTTGGTTGAAGCCCTGAATGTTGGCAGACTGTCCCCACAGGCAAGGTAAAAGGAAGAATTGAGGCAATAATCAGGGTAATTCAGGTACTGTGTGTGCTAATAGAGAAAACAGGTGCTTGGGGCTTGGTTGACCCAGCATGGAACAAATGCTTCAGATAAATAAATGGGCTTCACACTTCTTTCTGTTTCATAACTAGAGGCAGCTTGAAAGCTCTGCCCTATTGATCTTTCTGAAGATAAATCTTCTGTTTCCTTATGAAAGTGTCTAGATTTCTTTAAAGCTCAACCTACTTACAAAGAGATTAAAAACCTTAGCCATAATTTCAGCATTTCCCAATAAAATCTAGGCATTCATTTCAAATAATACTGATAATAGAAGATTTGAACAACAACATAAAAAAATGGTTTGGGGACTCAAATGTGTTGTTACAATGGGGGAAATTTAGCAGGGATGCTATGTGTAGAGAAAATAATGTTAAAATCAATCTGAGGTTTTAAGAGCCTTCTTTCTTTGGATTAAGTGTACCATTAATACTTTGGGGAAAAGTCTTGCTCTAGTTTTCTGTGTAGCAGAAGTAGGAGAAAAGGGTAGTTGATTCCAGATACCATTGCTTCCTTTTACATAGCAGATGTGTTCACTCTTTGTGATTTTGATTGCAATATCCACCCTGGGGTTAATGAGATAGTTGAACCAAATTTTCTCTACAGAAGTTCCTTAGAAGTTAAAGGGGATATCCAAAAAGACCCATGTGATAAACTCATTTGATTTTAACATATATTTGCTTAAGTCAAGTCAACAAAACAATTTGCAATGGCAGAGCCCATGGAGTTCACTTAGAGAGCCAGCAAGTGGAAAACTTCTCAGCTGAAATAGTTATTATAGAATGTTGGAGGGAGGGAGTGGTTACCCAAGATCTGTTTACAATCAGCATTTATTCTAAGAGAATTGCATAAGATTTAACTGGCATGAGATAACAGTGGGTAAATCATGCAGACCCATCTCAGAATCACTGTTAATTTCTTTCTTCTAATTTAGAATGTAATTGCTGATTAAATATGAGACCGTGATACAAAACTTTTAGTTTCCTTTTACTTTATAAATTTCCTTTTAATATAAAAATGGATTTTCTTTGGATATTTAACTTCCATGAGGACTGCTTCCTATATTTAGTTTTCAGGAAATTTCTCTTATTTCTTAGAAAATATATTTTGCTACTTCACTGCAATTCAAAAAATTCAAAAGAAAATAAAGAATTTAACAATATCTGTCCCCAGATTCCAAGGGTTCTTTTTTGCAAGGTGCAGAAGAGAGATTGGGCCCTGCTTCCCCATGATGAAAAAGATTTCACTCCTTCTATAAGCTTAATGCCATTAACTTCATTGACAAGAGACTCCCCAAAAGTCTTAAGTACTTTTTTATTTTCAACATTTCAATTATGTCCTTTTATCCTCCAAAAAAAAGAAAACTCCCCCAAACCAAAATAAACCACAACACATCCCGTTTAATTCTCTCTATTGAAAATGGATTATGGTTTACTTCTAAAAGTACACAGAAGGGCATCTGGGTGGCTCAGTCGATTAAGCATCTGCCTTTGGTTCAGGTCATGATCCCTGGGTTCTGGGATTAAGCCCTCCATCAGGCTTCCTACTCAGCAGGGAGCCTGCTTCTCTCTCTCCCGCTCCCCCTGTTCATGCTCTCTCTCTCAAATAAATAAATGAAATCTTAAAAAAATAAAACTACATATAAAAATCAATGATTTCAATGGGGCAAAAAATAGAGATTGTATTAGGAGGTGGGAGGAGGTAAAAAGCATTGGTAATCATTGATTGGTCAGTTGGTTGGTTGATTCATCTATGAAAATATTTACTGATCATCTATGTGTCGAGCATAATGCCAACCATTAAGGATACAGTAATGCACATTATTAGACTTGGTGAATCCTGCCTTTACCAACTTTTGCTTTAGTGGCTAGAAAAGCATTCATCAAACCATGTATTTTTTTTAATGAGTTCATAATTATGAACGGAGATAAATTTTATGAAGGAAAGGAACATCACTCTTAAACAAGGAATTAACAAAATAACTTGGCTTTACTGAGAAAAGGATACTTGCAATATTAGTAAGTGATAAATTAATGAGAGAGTGATGAAGGAGCATTCATTGCTGCCAGAGTGGTATGTACAAAGGGTATGCGTTGTAAGAGAAGCCAACAGTGTTGGGGTGAAAGTATAGGGAGAGTGCTTGGAAGGGTGAGCAGAAACCAGATGACACTGCTTTGCAGCCCTATTAAGGATTTTTATTTTATGTGCAACAGAAAGCCTTTGGACAGTTTTAAGCAGCATTGCCATAATTAGATCTAAGCTTTGACAGTAAAACTTTGAGATGAAAACTCCAGAAAGTATTACAGAATCTACTTGGCCTCTTATTAACTAGAGGCAATGCTTTCATATCCAGTGAATGTATGGGGTGTAATTGTATGAAATTTTTGCAAGAATTAAACAATGTCCTTATACTTTATAAGAAGAGTTCTAAGAGAGCTACAACAAATTATAAATTCCCCAATTTTCTTTCAGATACCATTTCAATATATATTTAGAATTTTGTACGTTTTTTATTTTCCTTTTTTCTCATTTCAATTTAAATTATAGCACCTGACAGACTAAATATTTATGTAACAATTTCTAGCTTTGTATGAATTGCTATACTTGGTGGTTGTTATCAGTAACACCAGCACACTTAAATTTTTTTTAATCTTTTCATAAGGGCGAAATACAATGAATTATTCATATCATTGTATAAGTTGATAGTGATTGTGGCAAATAGGCTCTTAATTATTCCCATTTCCTGGTATTCATACTGCTATGTGGTCCCCTACCCCTGTGTGTGGACCACACCTAGGATTTTCTTCTAATAGAATATGGTAAGTGCTAGGATGTGCATGATTATTTGTATGTGATTATATGATTTACACAAAACTTATATGATTTACACTCTTCTTGCTAGAGTCCCTCCCTTGCTTGCTTTGAGGAAGCAAGTGGCCCTGCTGGGGAATCCCACATTGCAAGGAACTGTAGGTGACCTCTAGGAGCTGAGAGTGGTCTCTAGTCAATGGTCAGCAAGAAACTGAAGTCCTCAGTTCTACAACTGCAAGAGGTTGAATTCTTCCAACAGCATGAGTGAGCTTATAAAGCAGAAACTTCCCTGGTTAATCCTTAGGTAAAACTGCAACCCCAGACATATGAGCCTTTATTGCAGCTTTGTGAGACCCTAAACAGAAGATCCGGGTTAGCCATGTGCAGATTCTTGACCCACAGACCCTGTGAGATAGTGAATATGTGTCATTTTAAGCTGCTAAGTGTATAGTAATATTGTTATACAGGAATATCTACATAACAATACCAAAATACCTACATAACCTACCAATGGTTATGAGATAAATACTTCAGTGATGAGGCCAAAAATGTACTGTATATGGCAGAAAGTATCACTGTTCAAACAGATAAAATGTTACTAGTGAGTAAGTGCATGGAAAACTGAATTCAACCCGAGAGACTTGACTTAGCAGTAGCTACGCGTTTCTCTGAAAGGGTTAGTTCCCACAAAATCAATTGTCTGAATGCAGAATAACTGCCTGTCAACTTGGGCAAATCACAACTTCTCTGGTCTGTTTTCTCATTTCTAGAAAGATAATATTTGCCCTCATTACATAAAGGATTATTATAAGATTAAATTGAGATCATTTTGATTAACTAATTATCACATATAATACGTGGAAGCCCGTGACAACTATGGGATGCTAGCTATTTGGAAGTATGAACAGTGTTAATGAATTCTCTACCCCCTGTGACCTACCACTAATTATACATCCAACTCGGACAGAATTTTCACTGAGAGTTTTTGATTTTTTTAATCTTTCTTTGAGTTAAGAAGAGATCGATTGTTAATGTCCTTAGTAACACTCAGGATGGCCCTCCATTTTAGCAAGGGCAGGTGCATTACTATAGGCCTAATTTATAGGAATTCATCTAGATGAGTTACCCGCTTACCCTTAAACTCTGTTCTCGGGTGCATTCACTACTTGAAATTCTCTTTTGTGAAAATTCAGTGCTTTCCATTTGTCCATTAATATTCGCCTTCACATTTGCAAGCTTGTCACAAGAAATGATTTTATTTTCAGTCCTCTATCATTTGTGCAAATGCTGCTGTCACCGAAGGGTGAAGATACAGAATTTAAATGCATAATATCACAAATGTTTTTTAAACTCTTTTATTAATACAGTTCACAGCACAATTAACATAAATAATATTGTTTTTAGCCCATTGGTTCCTAAAAGCATTTAAGATGCAAAAGCATATCTTGGGGAGAAAGATTCTCAATATGGTTAGAAAAAAGTGTCAGCAACTTGGTGCCAAATGTGGCTCAGCTGCTCCTGTGAAGTTAATAATATTTTTAAAAAGATCTAAATGATGAAAGATCTTTTTATGGTTGTTTTATATTTTCCCTATTGGCTGATTTTTCAGCTCATAAAGTATTCTTGCTGCTGGGTGAATCATTTGTGATAGCCTCATTTTGGCTGATTTTCTTTTTGTACCAATGGCCAGCCTACATCAGAAGGACTAAGCATCATAGACACCAGTTCAACTTGATGGGTGTCATTATTTCATCAAAGCAAGGAAAAGTAGAAAGTCCTTTACTTAAATTAAGACATGTCTCTTTAAATCCTGGCACTCAGAAAATTGGTTATTTCACATTTTACATTCACTGAATGCAAAGTGTATCATCTTTGTAGCCAGTCAGGAGCAGGAGTTAAGTAATCACACAATCACTGGGTCGAACATCTTAGCTGCACTTTCAAGACTTAGCTGTCCCAATAAATAAAAATTCATCACAAAAGAAATACATATCTGTTTAATATAAATGCCTTATTTCCCTGCAGGTAAAAAGCTTTAACAAAACAACAAGATTGAGATAGTAATGGAGAAGTGATAGAAAGGAAGATGTAATCTTGGCTAACATTTCTTCAGTGCTTACTATATGGTTTCTATTTTGTTGTTTCTACACAGGTTATACAGTTTCTTTCTTACTACTACTCCTATCAGCTATGCACTGCTTCTATCTCCATTTTACACATGAGGAATGTGAGATAATGAGAGATGAAACAATTTAGCCAAAGACCAGAATGTTGGGATCTAAATCCCAAGTAGTGAAGAAGCTGGAATCAAATATTGGCGGGTACATTCCCACCTGAGTTAATCATAATCTTTAATGTAGTGGAAGTAGTGCAGCCTTTGTAACCAGAGAGAAGTGAAACTGAGCTTCTGCCTTTGTAACCCGAGAGAAGTAAAAGTCTCGTTCGGCTACTTAGATCCTTGTCAGCGATGCAGTGGGTTTCAGAATAAAACAATCTAAAAACCAAGGATAGGGCGCCTGGGTGGCTCAGATGGTTGGGCGTCTGCCTGTGGTTTGGGTCATGATCTCAGGGTCCTGGGATCGAGTCCCGCATCGGGCTTCCTGCTCCTTGGGAGCCTGCTTCTCCCTCTGCCTCTCTCTCTCTGTCTCTGTCTCTCATGAATAAATAAATAAAATCTTAAAAAAAAAATAAAATAAAAACCAAGGATAACATGAACATGACTCACGTTCTTTCCTTGGGTTTTGGAGTACCGTGAGAGAGAATGAGTACTGCAACAATAATTTCCCTGCAGCCCTCCAGGAGTCTCCTGTGCTCTTCCCCACCCCCATTCTTGAAATGTGAGGGATGGGGGCAGGGACAAGGATATGCATATTCAGTCAAGCCAAAATTATTCCTAATGGGCAAAGGGAGGGAGAACTTGAAGCACTCACATATTACTAACTTCTGTTTGGTTACAACATTATTGTTACATGTTCAAAGGCATTGATGATACTCTATATTTTGGAGACTCCAGAGTTTGAAAATGTCCATTATTAGAGCTTGTCCAGATGGTATTGGAAACAAAAGTACACGGACTCATAATGGCTCTCTGAATTTTTTCCATATTACACAATCCTTTCAAACTGAAATAATGCTGTTGTAATTACCCATAATTACCCATGTGGGCAGAGATGATGGTAAATAAGGACAAGATTTCTATTACATTAATTGAAGATTGTCTGCCCAACTATCGGGTTGGGCTGGCTGGTTTAAACAGGAAACCTTCTCTGTTATATTGAGGTTTATATATAGATGGTTTGTAATACATTCTATGTGGGAAATATTGATTACTAATACCATTTTACGGGATAATAGCACTTCAATAAGTTTGGAATTAAAGTACAGATCCATATTTACTCTTAAGTGACTCCAACGAACATTCCACGAGCAAGCATTTTCATTTTATCTGTAGGCCACATGATATCATCACTTTAAGCCACAAACACTGACCAAGGGCAGCCAGTAGCCAAGATCTAGGAGACAGCTTGACCTTGTGCTTCATCCAAGAGGGATTCAACTTCCAGTCAACCTCCCACTTAAACCAATAAGAAATTCATATTTGGCCAAATTCACATCAACCTGAAACACAGTTTGGGAAGCCCAGCTTTCAAATCACAACTATTTTTTATATTATCCCCCTTTTCTACTAATTAATTGACTTCTTAGTCTAAAAATATATTCACAAAGATAGAAGAAAAACAACACTTAAAAGTTCTAGAATCCTTCAGGGCATTATTTTAGAATTTTGCAGATGGACCCTTCATGTATGTTAACTTATTAATCCTCACCACTGTCTTCTAGACTAGAGATCATCTGCATTTTAAAGATAAGTAACTAAACTCTTGCCCATCACATATAAAGAAGTGCTGGAACAAAATTTAGACTCAGACTTAAACATCTGGCTTACTTTTGTAGTGTACTCTTTATTTTACAATAATAGGTAATAGATTTCCAATATGCCCCATACCAAGATTCCCCTCTTATTAACATTTTACAATACTAAGTTGTATTCACTATTAATCGATATTGAAACAATATTATTATTATTATTATTATTATTTTTTAAGATTTTATTTATTTACTTGACAGAGAGAGACACAGCGAGAGAGGGAACACAAGCAGGGGGAGAGGGAGAGGGAGAAGCAGGCTTCCCGCTGAGCAGAGAGCCCGATGAGGGGCTCGATCCCAGAACCCTGGGATCATGACCTGAGCCGAAGGCAGATGCTTAACGACTGAGCCACCCAGGTGCCCCGAAACAATATTATTAATTCTACCTTTTTTTTTTTTTTCAGATTTCCTAAGGTTTTCTTTAATGTCACTATGACAGCCCATACTTATAGAGTGGAGAGTTATACTACAGCTCCTTAAGAATGGATACATTTGGATGAATTATCCAAATTTGGATAACTATCTAGATAAACTATTTGGAATTCTTTTGCATGGGAGATTTGTCATTTCTTTCCCATTGTTTCCCCCATGTATTTATTTATATTAGTATGTCCTTGTGGATATTTATTTTACATGTTGGGATTGTAATCCATTTCTACTTTGTTGCTACAAGTCTGAAATCCAGATGTTGACAAGACCACACTTCCTCCAAATCCTCTAGGAGAGGATCCTTTCTTGTCTCTCCAGCTTCTAATAATGTTAGGTGTTCCTTGGTTTGAGACAGAATAACTCCAATGTCTGCTTCTGTCTTCATGTGACTATTTTCCCTCTGTCCCTATTTCTGTGTCTCATCTCTTCTTACAGGTACACTGGTCATCCTGGATTAGGGCCCTTCCAGCTGACCTCATCTTAACTTGATTACATCTGCAAAAGTCATGTTTCTGCATAAAGTCACATGCAAAGGTACTGGGGTTAGAACGTCAACATAACTTCTTTGGAGGGACACAGTTCAACCCAACAACAACAGGGTAGAGTGGTTTCAGAATTGTTAGCCCATATTGCTATGGGAAACAACTTCTTCAACTGGAGTACAGTTCTTATGTACAATTCTTTTTGCCTTTAGTCTTAGAGAGTCTACTCCTTCCCCTAATTATATCAACTTTTCTTCCATCTTCTTCAATGAGATTGTTTCATACACTTTCAATACAGTTAGATTTTTTCATATTCTTCATTCTGTGACATCTTAAATGATTTTTTTTAATTTGTATAAATTAAAGTTCACTCTTTGTGCTATAAAGTTTTCTAAGTCTTGGTGAGTGTCAAATGTCATGTACCACCATTACAGTATTATCTAGAATAGTTTCACCACCTCAAAAAACGTGTGCCTCACTTCTTCAAACTTCTCCCACCCAACATCTGTCAACACTGATCTGCTTCTTGTCTCTATAGTTTTGCCTTTTCTGGAATGTCATCTAAATGAAATCAAACAATGTAGCCCTTTCAGACCAGCTTCGTCTACTTAGCAATTTGCTTTTGAATGCATCCATGTGTTTGGTGGCTTGAGAGCTTTTTCTTAGAATCAATTTAATAATATTCCATCGGGTGGATGTACTGCAGTTTGCTTATCCACTCACCTATCAAAGGATATCTTGTGGTTGCTTCCACTTTTAGGTGATTTTGAATTGAGCTGCTGTAACTATTCAAATCACGCAGATATTTGTGTGGGACAGGTTCAAATTAGGCAAATAACTAGAAGTACATTTGCTGGATTGTAAGGTAAGACCATGTCGAACTTTGTAAGAAACTGCCTGCCAAGCTGTTCTTCGAAGTAGATGTATCATTTTCTTTCCCACCAACAATAAAGGAAAGGTCCCCATTGTTCTGCATCCTCATCAGCAGTTAGTGTTGTCATTTTTTATTTGAGCCATAATAATAGGTCTATAGTGATATCTCATTATTTTAATTTGATCTCCCTAATCACAAGTAATGTTGAGCATCTTCTCATATGCTTATTTCCCATTTGTGCATCTTTGGCAAGATATATGTTTAGATCTCTTGCCTATTTTAAAAAACTAAGTGATTTGTGTCCTTATTTTGGAGTGAGCATCTGTTTTTTAATGTAGAATTTGAAACTATAGTGTAGGAAGGACTGTCTGTATGGGCCAGGTACTCTGGCATGTATTACTTCATTCCAGCCTAAACTTATTCCAATGAGGCAGGTATCATGATTCCCTTTTTACATATAAGAAATCTAAGATAAGAGATCTAACCTAATATTTGGAACACACAGCCACTAAGCCAACAAACAGCCAGTAAGAGGTAATATGGTCTTTTTCCAATATATTCTAAAAGTGGTTTTCAGACCTATCGGCTTCCTTTTCTGTTACAAATATTTTTATATCCTACTTACTGTCACAAAATGATACCCATAAATCATATAAACTACTTAAACACATAATAAAACAATATAAAATCCTATAATATGAAGGAGAAATGAGAGGAAAGAGAAAAAAGAGAAAAATATAAATTTACATATATATATAGATATGTGTGCATATGAATATTAGATTATAATTCTAGTAGCGCCACTTAAAATTAACTAATTTAGATGTAAAAGATCAGAAGTTTTCCATATAAGACACTCAGGAATTTAATATAAAATTATATGAGTAGATGCTAGAATAAAAACTAATATCAGATTAAGTATTAGTCAACTAGATTTGAGTATAGTACAAGAAGGAAAGATAATGCTTATGTGAAATAGGGAAAACATGCCAGGAGAAACTGTAAAATCTTGAAGTGGAGAAATGAGGAAGAATAAAGTCTTTGCAAATAAGTTGTATTCAAAAGTGATGCAGGATGTAGAATAATTCTTTATTGGATGATACAACCATGCATTGCAGGATATTTATTTTTTATTTTTTTATTATGTTAGTCACCATACAGTACATCATTAGTTTTTGATGTAGTGTTCCATGATTCATTGTTTACGTATAACACCCAGTGCTCCATGCAATATGTGCCCTCCTTAATACCCATCACTGGGCTAACCCATCCCCCCAACCCCCTCCTCTCTAAAACCCTCAATTTGTTTCTCAGAGTCCATAGTCTTTCATGGTTCGTCTCCCCCTCCGATTCCCTCCCTTCATTTTTCCCTTCCTTCTCCTAATGTCCTCCATCCTATTCCTTATGTTCCACAAATAAGTGAAACCATATGATAATTGACTTTCTCTGCTTGACTTATTTCACTTAGCATAATCTCCTCCAGTCCCATCCATGTTGATGTAAAAGTTGGGTATTCATCCTTTCTGATGGCTGAGTAATATTCCATTGTATATATGGACAACATCTTTTTTATCCATTCATCTGTTGAAGGGCATCTCGGCTCTTTCCACTGTTTGGCTATTGCGGACATTGCTGCTATGAACATTGGGGTGCATATGGCCCTTCTTTTCACTACATCCGTGTCTTTGGGGTAAATACCCTGTAGTAAATTGCAGTATACTTGGCATCCCTGGCACCCATTCACTAGATTCTAGTCAAAGCCCTTCACTGTGATAAACCAAAACATACTCCAAATTTCCTTGGATGCCCTCTTATTTTAAATCCTTACACTAATTCTTATTTGTGATAAGTAATTTGAGGATTATCGTGACTCAAGTCAGGTTGTAAAATTTTATAACATTTTGGAATATTTTGGAAATTTTGATGGCTATAAAAGTATTGAAGGTCTTAAATTTTTCTAGCTCATGGCCTTGAATCAAGTGGATCGAATCTTGGATAGCAAATAAGCCTTATGAAAATTAGTAAAATACATTATATAGAATAGAATCAAATACTTTCAATTCGGGCCAAAACTGGACCCCACAAATCTTAAAATTGTCCCCGTGGTCCTGCCTCATGTGCCTCTCAGCCACAGAATCAGAATATTTTTTCAATATTGCAGAATAGGCTGTGAAAAATCATTGGTTTCCTCTCAATGATCATCCATTAGGTATTGTTACTAAGAATTGTACTAGGTAGATATGGAGAATACTTATATAATAAAAAAAAGTCCCTCGTTTCAACTTTCAACCCTCCTTAACTCTCATGTTAGAGATTAAGGGCACATGGCAATCAGTCTTAATAAGCCAGTATGGTCTTGTCATCTTTCATTTATCTTGACATAAATCTGTATTTTCAGCATGGGTCACCTTTTGTGTAGGGCATTGAGGGATTTGGGAACTGATCGAAAAAAGATATGGCCACTAGGTGGCAGTAGCACATACAAGGTTTGTTTTAGCAACCCTCTGACAGGTTTGCACGTGGAGAAATCCCTTATAGCCTGAGACCACACAGGGGTTACAAGAGCGGGAAAACCATTCGGAAGGGAAACAGGGCAAGGAACTACCAGGGAGAGGTGGATCAGAGAGGAGGCTTAATATCCATCTAGGTGATGGGTGATGTTGCTCAGCAGTGTGCTGGGAAGTCTCTGGGTCAGAGAGCTGCAAAAGGGGGCAGCAGCTTGAGTTATGTACAGCCCCGGAGCTTATCTATAGCTAACATATGTTGGGCAAAGTTTCATGGGTATGCAAAGTAGGCAGGCTCTAAGTGGCTGGAAATCTTTGTACTCGGTTTATGTTCAAAACAACAATGTGTTAAAAAAGGAATTTGGTGCCAGTAGGCTTTTGAGCTGCTGGGTCTCGGTCCCCTATGAGAAACTAAACCACAGATGGGCCAAAATGTGGAAGTCAACTTCGGCTCATTTATATAACAGGGAGACTGTTAGATGGTGGAATGAAGGTGAGTTTGGAATCAGAGATTAGGATTTGAAATCCTTATTTTATCTCTGGTTAGCTGTGTGACCTCTGTAAATCCCATTACCTTTGACAATCTCAGCTATCTCATGGGAAACAAGAGGGTCTGGGGTAAAAGAGGATCATAATACCCAACTAATAAGACTGGAATGAGTATTAAATTAGATAACACATGCTGATCATCCCATACATAGTATATGCTCAGTAAATAGTTGTCTCCATGGTCCTCTCTCCTACTTTGGGGTATGTCTTAATTTGAGGACTCTTAGACAACAAAACTTCACCAAGAGCTTGCATGCTGGTACTTTATTTTGGGAAGTGATCTCAGGAAACATAAATGGAAGGCAGGAGGGAGGGAATCGGGAGAAGAGGGAAAGCTTTTGTACAGATGTGGACTAAGGAACACAATGAATGTGCCTCAGGATTACTCACCAGAGGAACAGAAGAAAATGACTTATTCTCTGGGTACTTCCCTCACCCCACCTAATTGGGATGTTAACTCCTTTTCCTTTCTAGTCTGTATGTGTGAGTGTTGGTTGGTTTCCAAAGCTACCCAATAATACTGACAAAGCCAGAGAGGCAAAAGGGCAGAGAGCCAGAGCTGTGACGCTCTTGGTTGAGATGCTTTGCAGTTACTCCTGCAGGAGGCTCCTTGCTAGAGCAGTGGATGGAATGAAAGGTGGGCCAAAAGGATGGTGAGGGGGGAGCACATGGTTTGTCCAGCGGAGTATGCTAAGTGAAACAGAAGGGAGGCGACTATCCGATTACGAGCAAACCCATCTTAGAAGGAAGGGGTTATTTTTAATAAAACCATGAGCTAGTTTATTGAATTTTCAGCTCAGATGTACAGCATTTTTTTTAGGCTACATGCTTTCTAGTTCTCCTTGATGATTTCAGAACAGGGCTAATTTTAGATATTTGATTGTCTATTTCTTTGTAAGAAGATAAAGTGATAAAATACATGATTTTCCCATTCTATTAAATTCTTTTGGCTGCAAGGGACTGAGGCTTTCTCATTTTTCTTAAAGCACCAGGATTATTTAGTAAGCTACACATGTATGATAACCCAGGGCACTTCTTGGGGTAGGCATTGTTAATTCGTGCACCTTCCACTGTACTTGCTTTTCTGAGAGGGGAGAGAAGTAGTGCTTTTAAAATGTGTGGGGGCATTCCTGTGACCATTTAATAAATTTGCACCCAGGAGTGAGCATGAGCTGGAAGATGGGAATCTTCTGTCTCCTTGGTCATTCTCTATCACAGCAAGAACATCACATAAAACCCTGAGGAGATTATAATGTTTAAAGAAGCATATTTTTCACATACAATTTCTTCCAAAAACAAGACAGTCACTTCATCTGGTACTCAATGAAAGAAACCATGATTTGCTCCAAAGCTAGAAGAAAAAAAAGAGATACTTTAGTGTCTGTAGTGATATTTTCCCCAAAGGACTTTCAAGGGAAATGATGACTATCTTCAATGTCTGTTGCATGCACTCACTATAGAATCTGAATTTGGAGTAAAATGTGATGTAACTGACAAGCCAGACCAGAGGAGGGAAAGAAACTCAGTAACACTGGGACCACTGAAATGTCTGAGTTCCCTCCCTTTCTGATAGCTTTCCCTTTCCATATACTATTGACCTTTTTTTCCCTTTATGTTGCTGCTTATAACTTTGGTTCACTCTTAGCTTTGACATATGAGGACTATCATAGATCAAATTCTGTTTTAAGGCATCCTTTGATTATCCCTCAATCTGCTAATGGCCTAATTTTCTGGGTTTGTTTTGTTTTGTTTTGTTTTGTTTTTAGCTTGAATTCTTGAGACTCTATTTGTCCCAGACCATTATTTTTTTGGGGGGGCTCTAACACTGCCACTGACCAACCTTATGGTTTACTGTTTGGGGTATTATTGTCCTAGAATCCCATCATCCTTGGCGATAAGACAGGGTCATAGAGTCTGCATAGGGTTTTGCAAAGAACAGGAGCTGTGGGTGAGCCAGCTTACGTAGAAGGGGTCTGTGGCTCTGGCAGGCAATCTGAGAATGGGTCTATTTACCACCAGTTGTTTAGTACCAAAAAAAGTATTTTCCACCTCACTGGCCAATAGCCAGCTAATATCCTGTACATCATTCAGATAAAACTGTAGCCAGAATGGAAGCTGCTTTAGCAAGAATTCTGTTTCCAAGGATCCTTGCATTTTTCTCTCTTACTGGTTTTGAACTTTTCCAATTGTCTTCAACATATAAGACCCATGATTTTTTTTTATACTCTGACATTCTCACTTAACTCTCTCTTGATTAATAATAAAAACAAAACTCTTAACTCTAAACTTCCTTGGGGACAGGTTGACTCAGAGTAATTTACAAGTTGTGGGCATTAAAATTTTAAAGTTTGTTCTGATATTTATGAATATCCTAAGCTGATGAGGATATGGGCTTAGCTTCAATCAAGGGCAAGGAGGAAATATTATGTGGTGACATGGCCACTGAAATCTACTCGAAACCCAGCCAGTGTAGACAATATTTGGTTGGATTTAATAAAAATACACGAGTTCTATTAGATCAAATATTAAATATCTTCAGAACATTGTTCCCAAATAATGAAACAGTATTATTTATTACTATAAATTTGCCGATTTCTTGAGGAACTTGAGTGTAAAGTGGACCATATATATATATATATATATATATATATACACACATATATATGTATATATGTATATATATATATAAAAGAAAAAGGAATAAATGAGACGGTATGTTGTGTGAAAGGAGAGAAAATTCATCAAAGTTTAATCTTTTTTAGTCATTAGTCATGACTGAGTACATTTTTATGGAATAAAAAATATATTCTAAGGTTAAATTAGTTTTGGGATCTTTAAAATTTATTTTACTCTTTGAGTGCTTCAGGACATGGCTCATTCTCTGAGAAAGGTGGTCTTTTTAAATTTAAAAAATTTTATTTATTTATTTGAGGGGGCTTGGGGTGGGGAAGAGAGAATCCTAAGCAGACTCCCCACTGAGCATGGAGCCTGATGCAGGGCTTGATCTCACAACCCAGGGATCATGACCTGAGCCGAAACCAAGCATCAAATGTTTAACCTACTGAGCCATCCAGGTGCCCCAAGGGAGGTGGTTTTATTGTATTCTCAAATGGTAGAGTATGTTTAGGCATTTAAAAACATATAAATTAAATTCACATCTCTGTGTAACATGTACCAAGGCTGTATCAAGATGTTGCCAATGTCATTATGAAGAGGAGTAATGCAACATTTGAATCACTGAGGCAAAACTTGAAATGTATTCATCCAACTATCCTTTCATCCTTAAACTATTCTTAATTATCTGCATTAGGGGGAAAACCTGCTTGTGTTTGAATAAGATGCAGAAGTGCATAAAACAAAAATCTTGAAGGATCTATACAATTACATTACAAAACAGCATATGTTAAATGTTATAACAAAGGTACTAATATGATTTCTCAGTTAAATATGAAAGAAGTTAGCTGGATGCATCCTATTAGCTGGGTGGATCAAGAAAGATTCCATGATGAAATAGACATTTTGATGATCCTCCAGGAAGGGTAAAAGTTTAAGGGGTATTGGGCAGGAAGGAAGAGAATTACAGGCAAGAGAAATGGTGCAGCAAAGCATAAAGAGCAACTTGGGGAAAGTTTCTGGTAAATATGGAATTGGTAGAGGAAAATTCCAGAAAATGGGGCTGAAAAGAAAGACTGAAGTAAGCATGTTGGGTACATTGAATGCCAAGTTAACGAGTTTTGGTCACTTCCTCTGTTCAATAGATGGAACTTAAGTAGGTTATCAGAAGTATCAGCAATTAATCTGCTCATGCCCCAAAGACTGCAAAACACAGTTCAGCTATTTATTTGATTATATCTTAAAAACAAAATTTTCCTTTATGCATTTCTGTCTGACTTTAAGAAAGGCAATATACTTCCAAAGATGGACAAGGTGGTTTACTATAAACTGTCTCATTCTTTTATTTATTCAAGAATAATTAGCATACAGTATTGTGTTAGTTTCAGGTGTACAATATAATGATTCAACAATTCTGTATATTACTCGGTGCTCATCACCATAAGTGTACTTTTAATCCCCTTCACTTATTTCATCCATCCCCCCACCTACATCCCCACTGGTGACTACCACTTTGTTGTCTATACTTAAGAATCTATTTTTTGGGGGGAGCAGCTGGGTAGCTCAGTTGGTTAAGCAGCCAATTCCTGGTTTTGGCACAGGTCATGATCTCAGGGTCCTGAGATCGAGCCCCATGTCAGGCTCTGCACTGAGTGGTGAGTCTGCTTGTGGATTCTCTCTCTCCCTCTCCCTCTGACCCTTTCCCCACTCTCTCTCTCTCTCATAAATAAATAAATAAGTAAATAAATAAATAAATCTTTAAGAATCTATTTTTTATTTGTATCTCTTTTCTTTGTTCATTTGTTTTGTTTCTTAAATTCCACATGTGAGTGAAATCATGTGGTATTTGTTTTTCTCTGACTGACTTCACTTAGCATTATATACTCTAGATCCATCTATCTTCTTGCAAATGGTAGGATTTCATTATTTTTTATGGCTGAATAATATTCCATCATATATCTATAACATATCTTCATCTATCGATGGACACTTGGGTTGTTTCCATATCTTGGCTATTGTAAATAATTTTGCAATAAACATAGGAGTGCATATATCTTTTCAAATTAATGTTTTTGTTGTCTTTGGGTAAATACCCAGTAGTGGAATTATTGGCTTATATGGTATTTCTATTTTTAATTTTTTGAAGAACCTCCATACTGTTTTCCCTAGTGGCTGCCCCAGTTTGCATTCCTACAAAGAGTGCATGAGGGTCTCGTTTTTTCCACATTCTCACCAACACTTGTTTTTGATTTTAGCCATTCTGTCAGGTGTGAGGTGATATCTCATGGTTGTTTTGATTTGCATTTCCTTGATGATGAGTGATGTTGAGCATCTTTTCATGTGACTGTTGGTCATCTGTATGTTGTCTTTGTCACATTCTTTTATATATTCATTCTTTTACATATTTCTTTTTTACACAAATTAGCTGGAATAGAAATATTTCCTTATTATTTGATGCAGTTAATCACTGAAGAGCAAAATTACACTTTATCCTCTCTCTGTACGATTTACTTGAGTGGAGCATCTCCGTGCACCTGGAAGATTATTGTGTTTTTAGATGTTGATTCTTAGGAGAACGGACATGGGCCAGAGCAGTGAAATAGATGGTTGTTCCCTGGCCAGCACAAACATCTCTATCTTGTAGATGCTCAGATGGAGATGTTTGATGCTTGATATGAGTAGAAAAATATTAACTGCTATTAGCTAGGAGATATGACATCATTAACAGGATGCTATCATTGGTTGTCTGAATCCTCTAATAAAGAATAGTTGAAGAGATGCAAAGAATGTTAGAAGCTTCAATAAAAGAAAATTAAACACATTCAAACTTGCATACTGAAAATTGATGAAATTTGGAGGGGTTTTGACTATCTTTAGCAAGAAAATAGAAAAAAAAAAAGAACAGTACAATGAATGTAACCTACCTAAAGGGACACTTGACAAGCCAAATGGAAGGTACAGAACTTTGCACTCAGGGGGATATTCAATAAATATTCATTGACGATGGTGAAAATCAGACGATAGTTTAGAACTTAGGAAATCAAACATATCTGTTTTTATTATTGGATATTTTTCTAGATCTCTGCTGTTTCATCCATTGTTTTTAGGTTCACATGGTAAAGTAAATTGTACTCTTTGGGTCTCAGTCTTCTCACTCGTAAAATGAAACATTTGGACAAGGATCAGAAAATTGTAGCCCAAGGGCCAAATCTGGCTTGTTGCAAGTCTTTGTAAATAAAGTGTTACTAAATGTAGACATGCCTATTTGTTTATGTACTGTTGGTGGCCGCTTTTGGGTGATGACAGATGAGTTATGTAGTTGCAACAGAGATTAGATGTTCTGTAAAGTGATAGCTATTTACTATCCATCCCTTATGAAACAAATTTGCCTACCCTGGGCTGGATCTCTCAAGCAATTAAAACAACCCACAAAGGTAGGAGTGGATTCTGATATTAATTAGAGCTGTGGTCTATGCAGTTCATTAGCAAAAATCTTCCAGAATATGACACATTTGTTTTCCTGACAAACACTGGATTGAGAGGTTTGCATGTGCACATGCTCAGTCACTTAGTAAGTATCTTGAAAGCCACAGTCTATCCTAAAACCAAATAAAGCCTAAATAACTATTCATTTCTCTCACTGGGACTGCACAATTATTGCTGCATTAAACTTGATTAGTTCAGACTTCATTAGCTTGATATTTGTTATAGTTCAGGCAGACTGGGCTGTAATACATCATTATTGCTTTTTTTTTTTTTCCTCCAGGGATTTGTTGGAAGATATACATAATAAAAGAAAGTTTATAGGGGAATATTTTACCTTACAAACTGAACCCTCTTGAATGATAAATTAAGTTGATTACAACATTTCCCCCAACTTTTTCTGTTTGTTGTTGAAAATGACCCCCAAAAATGTCCTCCATGAAAACCTTAGTTTGCCACCTGAATGAGAGACTAATGGCCTGCACATTGAATTCAAAAGAACTAGGTCCCAATTCCAGGTCTGAAACTTGTCATATTCCTTAACCCCTTTAAGTCTCATAGCTCCCAAATTCGTTGACGCTCCTCCTATCAAGTAGTGGGGACTATGTACCATCCCTTTGAGTCTGGGTGGCTTGTGACTCTTCAACCAAAAGCAATGGCTCTGTATGGCTCACGAAGCTTGGTCATAAAAGATGATGCAGCTTCTGCCTTGGTGTCTGGAACACTTGCTCTTGGAGCCCTTAGCCACCAGATGAGGAGTCTGCCAACACCAATGACATGCTTTGAGGAAGGCAAGCCCCTCAGCAGTCTTGGTTTGTAAGTCATTCTGGAGCCTGATGTGAGAATGAAGGAGACCCCAGATCATTCTATCTTCCAATTTTTGAATCATCCAGCTTTTGAATCTTCCCAGAAGAGATCCTGGATATCATGAAGCCATGAAAAGCCATTCCCATAAATAATAAAATATAAAATGAATAATAAAATGGTTATAGTTGCAAGCCACTAAATATCAGGGTAGTTTGTTTAGCAACAACAAGACTGTTCCATTATCTGCAGAATGGAAACACCAGTCATAAAGGGGAGACCATTGTGTGAGGAGACTAAATGAAGTAATGAGATGCTAAAATGCCTGATCTGTAATAAGCAATATATTGTAGCTTTTAATACCTTGTTCCTGAAAATAATTCTTTAATTCTGATTTTTTTCATTATGGCTGGGTTTTGTATTCCCCTTCTCTGCAGCACCCCATGCACCCAAATAGAAACTGCACTCAAATAGAAACTATAGATTTAAGAACACCAAGCCCAGACATTGTGTAAAGTAGATGGTTAGTAACACTTTATGTTCACTCTTCAAGAACCTAAAACCCAAATGAGAAGCTACTATTAATTATTTGTGTATTTTCCCATGTATCCAAATAAACATCAAATGCTTACTATGTTTAAGGACCTCTGATACACCCCATGATAATCAGCCATGGGGAAATGTCTGCTTTGCCTTTGGCCCCAGCAAAACAGTTACTGCAGTTCCTGATTTAGTAGCACTCTATCCTTTCTAGCAAGGAGTTTGTTGTAGAACTTGCATCTTCTCAGATACGTGTGAGATGACAGTCCCCAAATCTCAAGGTTTTCCCACACTGAGAAGCTAGATCCAAGTTTCCTCTAAGTTCATTCTGCTGTTTTGGTTTGTCAGTAAACAAGAACTGGTAGAATTCGTGTGATAGAGACTATGAAAGAACAGTATGAGATTTAAATGCCTGGTGGATTGAAGTGATTTTTTTTTTATCCAAAGCAATTCCTTTCAAAGCCACATCATTGGAGAAGGGGACCAGTGCTGATGAGAACAACTGCGTATTGAGACCACTCTGTGTAGACAAATTGTCCTGCTCTTAAGCCTGAAAACGAACACTGTGGTAAACAATTCTTTGTTCCAGGATCATAATTCAATTCTCTATTTGTTCCTCTTGAAGACATTTATACCAGCTTTGTTAAATTACGCAGTAACTCTTCAATTATGTGGTGTCATCCTAATGGTTATGATCTTTTGCAGAACTCTTAACAGATTACAATGGGATGGGAGTGCAGAGATGTACTGGAGACTCCAGGGAAGGTTAAATTCTGCAGCGATTTGTTGACCAGGAGGCCTCTGTCTTCTTTCTGTAGACAGTAGCAGAGGTCGGAGAGCATGCTGGATCAGGGGCAGTGGTGATGTTTTGGGGCTGATTAAGTGACAGGCATTGTTACAGGCATTCCATGTATATTTTCTTGGCTAATTCTCATGATCACTCTGAAAGGCTGTTTACCTTTCATCATCCAGGAAGGGAAAGGGAGACATAAATAACTTGCTTACTCTCAAACAATTTGAGACCTTTTGAAGTGTGAGGATGTCTCTGTGTCCCAGGCGGAGTTGTTTAAGCCCATACATCAAGTGGTTGAATACTGGTAGAAATCTACCATATTATTATTATTTATATGTGGTTTTAAATACTTTAAAAATAATTTTAAAAGGATGCATGCTCAATTAGAAAATTTAGAAAACAGTTGCTAATAAAAAGTAAAATGAACACCACCTTTAGTCCTGCCACCTAGAAATAGCCATTAAGACACTTTGATTCCTTGTGATCCTTTTGCTATGACTTTTATTGACTCAAAGTCTCCCTCTTAAACTAGAAGTAATGCACACTTATTTGTGAAAGGCAGGAATTTATAAAGAAAAAAGTTAAAATCACCAATAATTCTACAATCCAGGTGTGTTAACATTTGAGGGAATTTTTATACCAATGCATGCATATATATATTCACAAGTGTGTATATAATTCACATATTTTGTAGTTTTACATATCCTATATGTAATTTTATATCCTTATAAATTCATTATTATTGTCTTGTTAGGGAAATCATCCATTTAAGTCAGAAAAAAGGGAGGGAGGTAGGGGAGAGAGAGGATATGGGGGCAGGGAGGGCTTGGGGGAAATGAGACAGAGAGAACCTAGTCATATTAGTCCTAGGATTTCTGGCTTTATCAGCTTTAATTACAACTTAAATCATCCATCTCCATCTATAATTTTTTTGTCTATTTAAGTCTTTGTGGAACATCACTATCAAAAATTTTCTCCACACTGGGAAGAAATTTATAAAACTGACTTAAGGGCACCTGGGTGGCTCAGTCGTTAAGCGTCTGCCTTCGGCTTGGGTCATTATCCCAGGGTCCTGGGATCAAGCCCCACATCGGGCTCCCTGCTCAGCAGGGGGCCTGCTTCTCCCTCTCCCACGCCCTCTGCTTGTGTTCCCTCTCTTGCTGTGTCTCTCTCTGTCAAATAAATAAATAAAATCTTAAAAAAAAACTGACTTAAAAACCTTGTAATCATAGGATGATACATTCCAATGTTACCATCCTCATCACCATTATTGTCAACATCCTCACATAACTATTTGCCACTTGTTGAGTGGCAGTTTTCCAGAATTTATGTGAGACATCCCATTTAATCCTTACCACCCTCTAAGGTAGGCATGATTTTAGATTTCACTTTGCAAATGAGAGATCTGAGATCAGAACTGTTAAGGAAATTCCCCAAGTTCTCATAATTAGGAAATGGTGCTGGGTTTGGAACCTAGGGTTTGGGTTCCTTAGATCATGACTATAGTCCTAGAAATCATATTCTACTGATCTTGTTGATCAAAAGTTGAGATTGTAGCTGAGGCATTTGCTACATAGATTGACAATAGCATCATAGACCGCAGAAACAGAAGCATCACATTTCAGAAATGGAAAGAGTCTCGGTTGACAGCATAACGTTCTCATATTAAACATAAAGTAAATGGAACACCAAAAGACGAATTGACTTGTCTAAGTTCACCTAGCAGATGCAGGTTTACACCACCTGACCTGCCAGCCAGCACCAGTGTCCTTTAAACTAGAGCCATAACATCGAGTTATTAGAAGGATAGTATTCTGAACTAAGAGCACTGAGGCTCATTTCCAGTCCAACTCTGTCATGAACTTGTCATACAACCTTAGTCAATTATGTAATGTTTCAAAATCTCAGTTTTGAAAACATATTGTTTTTCTTTTCCTGGTGGAAAGAATAGGTGTTAGACTAAGTGATATCCAAAGGCAAAAGCTAAAAGTGCAGGCTTTAAAGCCTCAAAGGGGAGTTCAATTCCACCAGTCACAGATCTTTTCTTGCGTAAATCACTTGACCTCACCAAAGCTCCTATATCTTATCCTTAAAATAGAAATAATAATAGTCCTTGGGGATTGGGGGTTGATGTGAGGATAAAATGAAATAACCTAAATAAAATGCCTAGCTCATCATCTGTGTTTGATAAATGATAATTATCTAAAGTCCCTCCAGGTTCTAAAATTAAACATTGCAAATCAGGAAATACTTACTGAATATCTACCATATCCCCAAGGTCATCTACCAAAACTAACTCTGAAATACATACTGCTTACAGAAACTCTTCAGTGCACTTCTCTGAATATTAGGCCTTTAATTTGAGAAAGTAATTTTTAGTCCATGGTTTTGTATAATCAGAAAGAAAGGGAGAGAATGAGCACACATAGAAACCATTTAGTGTGTGACCTTCACAAGGTTAAATCCCTCAATTAAGTCTGTCCTAGCTCTTTTCCCTCCTTAGAACTTCTACTTGAAACCTCTTCATTGTAAGTGTTGTATCCAGATTTATGGATTACTTTATATTTCTGGATCTTTTCTAGTTCAACTCTTACTTTTCTCAAGGTAAAAAGAAAGCAGATATGCTATTGTCATACTGTTACCAAAGATAAGAATTGCAATGTGGTGCTCTTATCTGATGCTGTTATGACATTCTGCAGTTTGGATACATTTTATAATATGATACTGCCTTCAAATAGTATTGTGTTGCTTTTCTCAATTACAGGAACTATTGGCATATGATGATGTATTGATCATAACTAATTATTGCTTTCAGCTTTGTCCACAAATAGTAAAAGGAAAAAAAAAAAAAAACATGCAGCAGCCATTTCTAAGTATATCCTTAAAGGACCAGTCAATTCGTAAAGCCTTGAGTTTTCATCTTTCTTAGGTTATGAGTTTTCTCTCAAAATACTCCTTGGAGATTTAGATAAACTGGAAGAGTGGTAGGTACGTGAGGTCATACTGCCTCCTTCCATAAGGTATACTTCTGCATATTAGACATTTATGAAGAGAAAGCCATTCACTTCTATCAAAGTGATTAACATGTTCACTAAACAAGGTTAAGGGACAGAAAGTTGACAGTGTAATATTATTTCCTCTTCCCAAGCACATTAAATGTCTTCTCTGACATTTGTAACGTAATCAAGAGACGGGACTGGGAGCTGCTTCTACAGAATTAGGCTCTATCAGGTGGTGAGGAAGGAGACTGACTAGGGGGAGGCACTTACTTCAAGGAAATAAAGGAAGTCCAGAAGCTCAGGAAGGGAACTCAGTAACTCATCAGTGATACCTTACAGAGAAATAGTTTTCCTCCAGAACATCCTTATAACCCACAAACAGTTCTAACAATATGCTCATCACTCAGCTTGTCTTCTCCCCTGGTGATACCTGGACTGCTTCTATAGCAACTCAGAATCCTAGTTTTATTTATTAGTGTTCACTCTGTACCAGTTACTATACCATGCACCTTGTGAGCACCCATGTCATCTTGACTTCGGATGCCCTAAGATGCAGCTTCTGATTGGGTTACATGCTCAATCTGCAATCCTGAATGCCCTTTTGGGCTGAGTTCCTATCCCAGGAGATTTCATAAGCTAATGCCCTGTCTATAGATGACTTCCTACAGCTCAGGATATGAATTGGTACATGATTGCATAATTGTGTGACAAAGTATAAAATATTTCACCTTTTAGGTCAAAGATCCTCTTCAGCTGCTTCATTGCACAGGATCCACATAGCAAGTAGATATGTCAAAACTTCTTTCCGTTTAGGGCAAAATGGAAAATGTAGCCACAATTACTGATAGTACTATTATTACTATTAGTACAATTGCTAACAGTAGGGATTATGTCAGTCATTAGGTATAATCTTACATTAGAACTTACGTTAGAACCTTTCTTTTACGTTAGAACCTTTCTCCTTTATGTAGATAGAACTTGCCGATGTACATTTATGTCACTTCTTATCTTTACAAGAAAACAGTGTTTTTTGTTCAACATCCAAGGGGATGTTGAGCAATCCAAGGTTATGCTTGCTTTATACATGTAAATACAGAGGTGGGGGCTCTAGGAACTACCCTGGTGGTTTACTGTAAGTAACCTGTCCTAATTTCAGGAGAGCAGAAGGCAGGAATGGCTAAAACTGCATTTGAAGGTAAAATATTAGTTGGAGTAAATAGTCCCCAAGCTTTTATTTTGCAATTTGTTCATTTTGGTTTAGCACAAAAATCTTTCTTTCTAAAAAGAATATATGAGTGTTTTTTAAATATGTAGAATTATTTTTCTTGTTTATTTCTTGAAAGCTTCTATTCCTTTGGATGTCAAATGTACCTAATTAGTATAAGTTGATGTGTGAATCTTATTCAGTTTCTTAAGAGAAGAGGAAGAAAGTCTTAGTTGCATGAGATTTAGAATTGCAATTTATAAAGTACAGCTAAAAAATAAATCATCATACATCTTAATTAAACTAGAAATTTATTTGCAGAATGATAGAATTGAAGGTTTTTTTTTCTTTTAATACAACTGTCTGTGTGACGTAGTGAAAAATATCTTGGATATGAGTTAGGATATCTAGATGCTGGTTCAGACTGTGCCACTGGTTCTGTGATATTGGGCAAATTATTTAACATTTCATGTTTTTATTTAAGTTCTTTATTGGCAAAATAAGGTATTTTGATAATATGATTTCTGGTTTCTCCAAAAAGATTTGTGAACATATATATTCAGATATATGGATATATATATATATATATATATATATATATATATAAATATATAAATAACATATAATTACTATAATTGGTTTCCATCTTTGAATTGGTTTTCCTCTCCTCTCATTACAAAAATCATCACAGAAATGCTGTGAGCAACCATTAAAAATAATTGAATGCACTTAGATTCCTAATCAAGAATATTTAACTTATGATTGTATATATTCAGACATTCATAGGGATTTGGGGATACATTGAGCCCCAGATACACGTTAGTGTCTTTCTGGTACTTCATGTTTCTTTCCAGTGAGCCTTCTTTCTTTCTTTATTTTCTTAAAGATTTTATTTTTAAGTAAACTCTACACCCAATGTGGGGCTCAAACTCACAACCCTGAGATCAAGAATCACATGCTCCACTGACTGAGCCAGCCAGGTGCCCCAGTGTACCTTCTTTAAACACTGGGTTTTTAACTGAATTTTGAAATGAAGATACTCTTTAGTCCACTACATCAAGAAATAAAAGTCTCCCCTACAAATCCTATCCCAAGCTCATTTGGGACCTTTCTACCCTCATTCCACAGCTTCCCCTGCACCCGCACAACTCACAAATGTGTACGAGGCTTTGTAGCAACACTGAATACTGAAGATCAGTTCTCACAGGGCAAAGTTTCAAACATTTTGCATCCAGAAGGAAAAAAAAAAAGAAAACTTGAGCAATTGCTGTGATTCCTTAGGGATGACTATGACAGCTGTCTTAACATCTGGGAAGTCACGTCTCTTGTCTACTCAGCAAAAGAGCTGTAGACTGCTGAACATATCAGAAAGTGTTCATGAGCCAACTGTCTTAGAACTTCTACAAGACAAATTGATCTAACAGCTTTGCTTCTCTGAATAGTTTATAACTGTAAGCCGGCAGCAGGTTGAATCTAAGACCTGGGAATGTTTCCAGCTTTCCATTTTTCTGAAGTCTCTGCAAGGATCTCAGATTGGGAATGCTTTAGGGAATGAAAGATGCTACTTGATAATTAGTATTAGTGATCTGGAAAAAAAAAGTTACAAAATCTCAATTGGATTTTTTGAAAGCTGATTGAAATATTATGTGGCAGGGGAAGGGAAAAGAACTCTTACAAAGTTTTATTGAAAAAAAAATTATAAACTAGGAAGCAATAGCATACATATATTTAACTACTGGCAAGAGCAATATGAATGTTTTTGCCCCATTTCCACCAGGATGTATTTTCAACAAATGTCTAAATAAATCTTCTAGACTATCATTCATTCAATTATTCATGCCTTACACATATTTACTGAGCAGCTATTATATCAACCATCTACTCTATGTCAAACCAGGTCAAGTGCTGTAATACACATTATCACTCTTCCCCTCATAGAGCCTGGTGAGGAGATCATTATTTACCAATGAATTCTAGGCAAAATGAACCATATGCACAAATGTCTTTAAGCAAAAGGAACGGGATGAGTTGAAAGAAAGAATAATGGTGCTGAAGTGGACAGGCAAAATCAAGCTAAGACTTTGCAAGCCACGTTAACATTTGATTTTATCCTAAACATAGTCAGAAGCTTTGGAATGTTTAAACAGGAGAGAGAAAAGGATATGATTAAATTTTTATTTATCACAGATCATTCTGGTAAATGAATGGAGAATTGGACAGGGGCTTGTGGAACAAGGTGGATAACTGACTTCAGGGATATAAGTTAGGAAGCTGTTGCTGTGGTCAAGAAAGGAGATGATGCTAGTGATGTGAGCCGGTGAACAGATTTGAATGACTGAGGAAGTAGAATTTATGGGACTTGTCTATGCATTTGGGTTATTGTGCATAAGGAATGTTCTAAATTATTTTTCAAATCTGGAATAACTTTAAAGCAATATTTTTACTGTATGTTAGCACACATAGCTACAAAGTGTTACTTATTTCTTTGACACCTGCTTTCATATTTATATGGAATAGTACTATGAAATATCATTTAATATCTGGCCCTTTCTGAAGTTTGAATAAAAGCTGATGATTTCAACATGATAAAATTGCCTTTAAAAGATATTTAATATGAACTACCTCTTATTTTTATATAGTAGAAGTTGGCAAACTTTGGCCCATGGGTCAAATTCAGCTCATGGCCTGTTTTTGTAAATAAAGTTTTATTAAAACACAAATACACCCCTTTACATATTATCTGTAGCTGCTTCTGAACTATAACAGTGGCATTGAATAGTTATGATGGAGACTGTATGGCCCACAATGTCTAAAATATTTACTATTTGGCCATTTATAGAATGTTTGCCAATTCCTGCTCTGTTAGGACATGAATAGATCTTACAGTATTTCTTTACTAAGTTGATTAGAACACTTCTTATAGGGTATCTTGCAGCATAGACTATGAATCACATTGTGGAATTGTGAATTTTTTTTTAATGTTCATCACAATTCTCATTGCTTTAAAGGATTTAAAGTGATGTTTTTGCCATTGAAAATAGTTGCTACAAAGGGAAGAAGAATTACATCAGCTCGACCAAGTTTTAAAAGTACAATTCCCTTCAAATATCTCAAGAAGTAGATAATTTGTATAGAATTTGATATTACTTTTTGATGCCAAATTCTGTGAAGAGGTACATCTATCTCACATTTAAGGATTCAAAGACTGTCTTAAATGTGGCAGATTGAAATGTTCAGATACATAAGTTAAATCAAATGAATGTTTACAGATGTTCTGCTTGTGGAACAGTGAATATGGTTAAATAATGTACAGGCTTCTTTGTCCCACACCCGTCTAGCCAAGATTGAATTATATACTTTTTTATATATTGATAGCAGCTAAGTCTTTCTGATACTACCAAGATAACACATAAGAAAAAATAGAGATTTTTAAAAAGTTTTTATTTAAATCCTAGGTAGTTAACATACAGTGTAATATTAGTTTCGGGTATACATAAAATTTAGTGATTCAGCACTCCCATACAACACCTGGTGCTCATCATAACAAGCGCCCTCCTTAATCCGCATTACCTATTTAACCCATTCCCCCACCCACCTCCCCTCTGGTAATATAGAGTTTTTTCTCTATAGTTAAGAGTCAAATGATCATAGGGGGGAAAAAAGAGAGAAGCGAACCAAGAAAAAGAGGGATTTAAAATTTTTTCCCTAAAGGCCTCTCATCTTGATTGCGTGTTATAAAACCATTAGCCAATGTCAAATCAATTTCACTGAATTCCTACAAAAATAAAGTTTAGATTTGAATTAACTTTTCACCAAATGGTTTTCACAAAGCATGAAATTATCTCAGTTCTGAGAATCACCAATTGAAATTACACCCTTGTCAAAATTTTCCTAATTAGTCATTATTCATGGCAACTGTCTCCTTTTCCCTTTGCACTGAGAAAGGGTGATGCTTCTGCTCACTAGTCACTAGAAATTTGCTTTATGAGGACTCCTCTTGCAGCTAAGAAATTCCTTGTGGAATGTGTTAAGGATATCCTTAACAACAACAGCAGTGATAGATACATTCTCATTGCTGTAAGTACCATGACAGCATCATTGGAAGTGTATCATTAGATTGTAACATGCATCCTATAGACTACCCTCTATAATAACCAATGATCCATTAAAAATTAAAAAAATGATCATCTTCACAAAGGAGAGAGGGGCTGAGTGTTCACTATAATTGTATCTGCACTGGTGTTCTTCAATATCCTTGGTGCCTAATGCAAAACTGTTCTTTTTTTTTTTTACATTATAAAACTAAAATATATCTATATATACTTGCAAAAGCAATGGGATAAATCAAGACCAAAGTATTGATTTTAAATATTGACTGCAAAAGGTAAAGAATTAGACTTTGCTAATTCAAAGGTAAAGGTAAAGGGTATATGCTATGTATATATTCTTCAAAGAAGGCAGGTGGATTCCTTCCTCAAACTTGAGTTAATTCCCTCCTATTTCATTGGATCTTAATATTATTTGCTATGTTCTCACTGAAAATCAGAAGAAGTTTTTCTACAATGTATTCAAAGTCTTATTAAGCAAGAGAATGGTCTCCATATTTACATTCTTCAATCATGGAACAGCTAATATAAGCCAGACCTGAAGATGCAAAAGTGAATTCAGACCTGGTCTCTGATATCAGTGACTAACAGCAGGTGAAGAAGGTAGAAGGAGAGTAGGTCAGGCAGAGGGGACCAAATATGTGAAATCTCAATGTGAGAAAGAGTATAGTGCATATTATTTTGTGCCTTGAATAAAATCCATGCTCTTAGTAGGGGCCTATAAAGAGCTGTGTCATTGAGATCTGCCCTCCCTCTTCACTAATATTACTCTTTTTTTATGTTACAATAAACTAATTTCTATCTCATGACCTTTATATTAACAGTCTCCTAAGCCTGGAAAGATGTTTTTCAGGCTCTTAGTAAGGTAAGTTCCTTCTTAAACTAAAGATCTCTGCTTAAGTACTGCTTACTCAGTGAGTCCTATTCCTATCCCTGGACTTACTCCCACTTTATTATTCTGTTGCCACACCTTCTTTATTTCATCACACCTCCTATATGCCATAATTTTATTTGGGTATTCACTTCTTATTGCCTTTCTCCCCCACTAGACTTTAAATGCCATGATAGCAGTATGTCTCTTTGATTCACAATTGTGCTCCCAGAGCCTAACCAATGCCTGCTTCATGGTAGAAGGATAATAAACACTTGTTAATGCATATTCTAAAAATATAATGCAGAAAATCCAGTGATGATCCTGGACAAATCATGATAAGACAAATCCTGTAGACCATAAAGACCTTATTGATAGATGTTAAAGTTAGTTTTGAGAGCAAATAGGAAGCCATGGATGGCTTTAAACTGTTAAACTCTTAAGCTTAATGGACCCTCCTCTCTTCTTCAACTTGTAAGTACATACATCGATCCATTGATCGATCGTCTGTTGACGTCTTCCATGGATTTTCAACCAAGAATTGACTACTCACTTACATGTGCCTCTATGTAACAGTTTTTTTCATTACTATAATTGTTTTCCTTAGATATGTTACCATGAGATTCTGAGCAACTAGAGGTTACTCTCTGTGTTTCACATGGTGTCTGCTAAAGTATAGGTACACAATAAATATTTATAAGATGACTGAATATAATAGAACTGGGATACATTATTCTACCAGAGTGAGTGGGTAGGAGGACTACAAGTTAGGGCTAAGTTGCCTTAGACAGTAGATTTTAGAACCTCTGGTACTGGCATGACATTTTTAACTGTATTAGTTGCACACACAGGTAGGGATATAAGAGAGAACAAAACCATTTCCTTTATCATTTCTAGCTATAATTCTTTCCTAAGTCTCATCAGTATGTGCTGATATTTCCAAGATCGTTGGGTGAGGTAGGGCTGGTTCACTCTAATCCTTTGCTGGTATTAGACTCTAGTTTCTCACCTCTGTATTGAAGAGGACAAAGGCCTCTTTATTTCCATAGGTATCTGTGACTTACCCTACTTGTGTGCTACAATAGTATAACCAGAAACCAGCCCAATTTTGAGTGGGTCATAGTTACTCAGATTCATGAAGATGGTCTTATAAGGAGAGAATGGGAACTGATAGGCTATTCGGTTAGCTCAGTAGACTCCTTGGTTTCTAACAGCCTACAGCACAAAGACAAACTTTTTGTTGATGATTCATGATACATATATATATGTATAGAGCCTTAGCAAAAGGAAATCATTTGGATATGGGTTAAACCTTTTTATTTTTATTTATTTTTGATATAGGTTAAATCTTAAATATCACAGAAAACATGTTAGGAACTCATTATTTCAATTCTCCTTCTCTGATTAACATTTTAAAAATCTACTGAATTATCTATTTTCAATTTTTATTTTATTTAAATAGGAAGCCATTAGAAGATTTCCGTATTTCTGTTTAAGAGAAGTCCTTCTAATGAGCTATTCTGTTCAGCAATCTAAAGAGGGATACACTTCTTAAAAATAATGCTTTCTCTTTCCATAGTCAGAAGGAATATTCATTTAAGGAGTGAGGTTAATTTTATTTGCTTTTTTGTTTTATAGATTGTATTTCCAACATTCAGCCTGAGGGTAATTACAGTCATGCAAACTTTAAAAACAATTTCAGCATGACTTTTAAGGACAAGTTCTACCACTTTCATTATTAAAACTGAACAGTATTCTTCCTCCTTTAAATTGGTCTTGGAAAAAAAAACATGTTTCTATGGTGATTTTTGTGACATAATTTGCAAAATGTTGGCATTTTGGACTGAGGAGACAATTATTTCTTGTCCTTGATTATGTTAAAGCCATCTCTGTGTAACTGTATTCACGAGCTGTGATGACTAGAATAATGAAATAACATACCTTTTATCTAAAGATTTTAAGTCATTAAATCCCCCTTTCCCCTAAATAAACACATCATTTCTGGCTCTAAAGATGAACAATAATCATATATATATATACATAGAGAGAGAGAGAATGCCTCTGGGCACAAAGCATCAGGCTTTGATAATGTGGTTGATGCACAGCTAAAGGAAAGGTGATCTCTGCCATTCTGGAGATTAGCACCAGTTTAGAAAACAGTAAAGACATATTGAATTCTGAAATAAGTCCCTCCCTGATCTGTTCTTTACTAGAGTTGCAAAAATGCATCTGTATATTGGAATATGAGTCAGAAAGTGTAATGCCACGTATATGAATCTGTGGTACTGGTTGCAGAGTGAAACCAGTTTCCTCTCTATGCCAAAAATCTCTTAAGCAAAGAACAAACAAGTCCCATGAAAAATAGGGTTCCATTTTCTACTCAAAAAGGTACCAAGTGTGGTTTAAATATCTCCTTTTATACCTGGACATCATGAGATGCCTTTGGCTACCAAAATGATAGAATGTGCCATTCATCCATCTTGTTCAGTGGCCATGGAAGCCTGACAAACTTTCTGACACTCTCTCTTTCTCTGAAAGGGTAGGAGGGATCTATTGCAGAATCTCTGATAATACACTGGCAGATTTGTGGGTAGCGACAATTTTCTTCTTGACCTTTACACCTTTATTACTCATGTGACTCCATAATGAAAAGGAATAAAAATACACAAAAGATGCCTATTTGTGTGAATAAAGTTATTTCCTGGTCAGTGGTAATTATGTGGCATATTTTCTTTTTGCTCACAATTGACAGGGCTTTGAAGTGTGCAAATTGCCCCTCTAGTAAGGAAATTAAGCAATGTTACTAGAAGCTAAAATGTACTATGAAACATTTAAAGGATCATCATATTACTATACTGATTTGAAGCAAGCTTTCTTTTCTGAACCTTGGTTTTCTTTATGAGAATACAGCAAAAGGGAAAATGCCTGTGTTTATACCCAGTAAAAATCAAGAATTGGTTAAAAATACAATTTCCTTAGCCAAGCTCTGAAATAAGTGATCCAGTAGAAGGATAAAACATCATTGGTGATTTTTAGAGCACCTGAGTATTCATCAGTAATGTTCATGAATGAATGATGAAGGTATTTTGAGCTACTTTATAGGTGTTAGTGGTGATAACCACATCATTTTCTTATCATGATAATCTGAAAAGCTCCTTTCTTGCACAATACCAAGCATAGGATGTTGGACACCCGAAAAGTGTTTCTTATTTTATCCCAATCCAATTGAGTGAACCCAATTGTTAATCTACTTGGGATAGAGTAGGATCTTGCACAATAAAAAAGACTTTTCAAGAGTATCACATTGCATATCTGATATCTAAAAGCCTTACTTGAGTAGGAGTATGACAAGAATAAAAATAACTAACACTGAAACATTTACTCTGTGATAGGCAATTTTGTACACGTTTTATACATATTAACATCTAACACAATAATCTTATGAGGTATCACACTCCCATTTTACTGATGAATGAAGAATAGAGGTACTTTATATATAGAATTGCTTAAAGTCCTACAGCCAGTAAATGGCAGATCCAGGATCCAAAGTTTTTCTTCAGTGCACATGCTCTTTACCACTATGGTCTACTGCCTACAATTAAAAAAAAACAGTCCTTGATTGTTAGTGAGAAACAATTACATGGGCTATTTAAATGGTCTCTTCAGTGGTTTAGTTAAAATGCACATTCTACATTTCATTTTCCTTGTAAGGCTGTTTGTTGAGTTTTATGGGTAAGAAGGGCTTGCCTTCATTTAAAGAAAAATTATTCTGATACTTGTTAAAACAGTAAGGAAGATTTTGTTCAAGGTTGTCACAATAGGGGAGAGAGATCAGGCTCAAAACCAACTACAGTGAAGACAGCTGGGAAATTGTAGACAAGGAGCAGAGTGAGAAGCTCAGTGGATGGAAAATCACTAAGAGAAGACCTCAAACTTAGGAGGATTCTTTCTGAATCAAACAGGATTCTTGCTAAAAGTAGGCCAAGGACTTAGACATGAAAGGTGAAAGTGAGACAAAAACATTAATTTTGAAGAGATATAAGCTCCCCTATGTTTATTGCAGCATTATTTACAGTAGCCCAACTATGGGAGCAGCCCCAGTGTCCATCAACTGATGAATGAATGAAGAAGAGGTGGTATATATGTATATATATGCAATGGTATATATATATATGTATGGTGTGTGTGATGGAATATTATTCAGCCCTAAAAAAGAATGAAATCTTGCCATTTGCTAGGACATGGATGGAGCTAGGGAATTCAATGCTAAGTGAAGTAAGGCAGTCAGAGAAAGACAAATACCATGACTTCACTCATATGTGGAATTTAAGAAACAAAACAAACGAGCGAAGGGAGAAAAAGAGAGAGAAAGCAAGAAACAGATTCTTAATTGTAGAGCACAAATTGATGGTGACCAGAAGATAGGTGGGTGGAAAGATGGGGGAAATAGGTGATGGGGATTAAGGAGGGCACTTGTGATGAGCACTGGGTGTTGCATGGAAGTGTTGGTGCTGTATTGTATACCTGAAACTAATATTACACTGTATGTTAACTAACAAATTTAAGTAAAAACTTAAAAGAGGACCGGGGTTCAGTTTTTTCCTCTGTAAAGTGAGGCTAAAATTTATAAAGACTTCACAGGAATGTTGTGAGGACTAAGCAAGATAATGTATATAGAAATACTTTAGCACAATGTCTCACATACACTAAGACTTTCATAACTCTTAACCATCACCATTAACATTCTCATCATGACCTCTAAGCCATGTGTCCGTGCTATATGGTGGGTGTTCCTCAGATGGTTGTCAGTCTTGAAACTCTCACTAGCCCATGGGAAGGACCAAAATTGAGCATAAGCATTTAAATAATTTTATGGCAATTTGCCAGAGTGATTTCATGCCTTTTGAATCTAATAATGAAAAAGGGCTGTGTTTTACATGCTTTTGGCTTTTTATTTCATTTTTCTAGTAATCTGTATATTTACTGTGTTTTACAAAAACATCCATCAGTGGTAAATTTGAAAGGGAAGAAAAAGGAACAATTTTCCTTTACCATAAATGGTTTGAGAAATGCTGGTCTAGACTAGAGGTAGAAATTAGGGACCCACTTGCATACTAATTTTCCAATAGACCAAGAATGGGTGGCCTGTGGTTAAAAACCACAATGGCACAGATAAAGTCCAACCTTCCCTTACCCATCATAGGTTTTTTTCTTCCCTCTTTACAGTGTTTTTTTTTTTTTTTTTTTTTTTATCTTTATACAGATATCTATATATACACAGGGCGGACTGTTAGTAGTGTTCCTTAATTTTTAAAAATTATTCAGAAACTTCAGAGCTTGCTGAACACATATACAATCATAATGATGATAACAGTAATCATGGCCTATTTGGTGAGGTAGGACTGGATATCTTTTACTACTGACCTGGCTCACGCTGTAGAGTATTTCACAAACTTACATTCATTCACTCGGTGGAATACATTTGTGGCAAAGAAATTATAGCTTGTTATAGCTTAGGCAGATGAGTGAAGATAATTGATTTAAACTCTACCTACACACAGCATTAAAAATGAAATTCTGAGTCAATCCACTGTTATTTCTTCTCCAGAGCACTAACAGTGAGTTTGCCTTTTTCTCCCCCCTTTACTTAATCGACTGGTAGTTATGGTATCCTGTAAGAACTGTCTTAATAACTTGTTCACGAGTATAAGTAATCCAAACTGCATATTGATCAAATTTCAATTATAATAAAATGAGATTTTAAGAAATCTAAGGGGAGGGTACTCTGAATTATACCAATTAAGAATTTTATTGAACCTAGGGATTTAAGACATTCTGCTCTGCTGCTTTTCTCCTGAGTGATTGATGCTACTTGTAATTTAGAAACAAAAAATGGGGATGTGCTTTTTTAATGTGCAATAAGCTACAATTTTACTTGTACTAAATTATCTCCTTTCAAGAAAGACTTTTTTTTTTCCCCCTTCCTACAGTGAGCTTATGGTTTTTCCTGTGTGGTTCTTTAATGTCTTTGCAGTTTGCATTTTCTTAACAGATCTTTTCTGATACAAACCTGAAAACACCTTTTGATCTCAGATTCATAATTATCCTTTGGAGCTTCTTAGTCTTTTTCAGAGCTCAGCAGTCTCTAACAGGAAACAGTAAGGAGCAATATATTTAGTAGAAAGATTCAAAGTCCTTGATGAATTTAGTGTGATCTTAAACATCTAACAAAGCTTTTGTGTTTGACTGTCCTTTTATGCCATATGGGAACAAAGCTGGTCCTATTGATTTTGCTAGTGGCTTTATGTGAAGATCACGTGAGATAATGGATATAAAATCATTTTAGACATGCATTAAATGTATTCAAAATGCAGAATATTAATATCTTATCAAAGAGACTCTGGGAAGGTAATTTTTTTTTTCTTGTAAGGAATATATAAATCAATGCTGAATAAGCGATGTAAGTTTTGATGACCTTGTGACCTGTAAGCCATACATTAGTAAGGAGTAAGTTTGGATCTTTGCTTTCATTACACTTTTACAGCCTTGAAACTTCTGCCATCCTTTGCTTCAATCCTTGTCCCCAAGGCTGTAATATGGGACTTCTTTTAAAATCAATCCTCCCTCTGTCTCTCCTCTACCCACCCCCACATTTGGGGAGGTAAGGGCAGCTTACCTCCCCAACTTCAATTTAACAAAAAGAAAAAAATCCGATTTAGGAACCTATGATTTAACTGAAAATTTACTTCAATTTTCCCAGGTGGGTGTCAATTCCTACCTTCTCAGGAGTATTAGTGGTTCACCTTGGGGTAAGGATATTACTTCAGAGAACCACTTATTTGAGGAGGCACAGAGACATTTGGGGCAGGAAATAGAATCCTTTGGAAGTTTCCTTGAAATGCAAATGATCGTCTTTAATTTGGTCCTGAATGCACTTTAATTCATTGCTTCATTCAATGTGTGTTAGGTTCTGTTCAGCGACAAAATCCTCTGCCCTCCTCGATTCTTTGTTCCAGGTGGAGAACATAGACATTAAATAAAATATGTTGATATAAGATGGTAATGAATGCAATGCAGGAAAAAAAGCAAAGTAAAAGGCACAGGATGTGGGAGTGGGGCAGTGAAAGAGGATTACAGTTTCTAAATTAGGTGCTGTAAGAAGGGTAAACTTTGAACGCTTGGAGCTGGAGGATATAAGGGAGGAGTAATGTATTCCTGCAGTATTCCTGGCAAAGGTAAGTATGAGTGGAAATGCTCTGAGGTAAGTGTGTGCCTGGTACCTTCCAGAAATAGCCAGGAGACCAGTGGGCTGGAGCAGAAATGAGGGAGAGGGTAAAGGAAAAGAAGTAAGGGGGTAGAAGGAAAGCAAATCCTATAGGGATTTGCAGGCAGAGGAGGTCGACTGGGGAGTGTGCTCTCAGGAACTAAACCTGAAGGAAGTGAGGGAAGTGGATTTAGCAAAGGGAGAAGTTGAACCATGATGTAATTGCAGTAGAACCTCCAAAAATCATAGGAAGAGGTTTAGTGCTAAGTGGACCCTTCAGAGTTGTTCCAAATTGAGGCAAGGAGTCTGGACCTTTGTACTCATGCATTAACAAGCCATTAGGTGGGAGCTGCTTCTGGGAAGGGAGTCCAACTTGGGGTGAGGCTACTTGCTTTGGCCAAAGACAATTACTGGAAAGAGACTCAGCCATAAGTTCTTAGCAGCCCATACTCCCAGCAGTTGGGAAAATAAATGTCCTTTTACTGCATAAGATAGATATCCGAGTGACACCATTGGCATTCAGTTCAGGGAGGTATTGGGGATTTTTTGAGTAAAGCGTTGAAATTAACTTACTTTTCTCCAGAGAATCATTCTAGATCTGTATTAATATATAAAATATCAAGAATAGAAATAGGGGGACCTCTGTAGAGGTCATTTCAATAACCAAGGCAAGAGAGATGGTGGTTTGGATAAACATACTAGTAATAGAAGAGCTAAGAAATGGTAAGAACCTGAATATATTTTGATGTAGCGCCAATAGAATTTGAAGATAGGGCAAATGAACAAAAGTGTGATAAATGACTCCAAGGTTTATAAAGCAGCTCAAATGATGGGATTACCATTATTTGAAAATGAGAAGACTACGGGAGAAGCACACTTTAGAAGGAAGTCCAGGAACCCTATCTGAGACATTTAGGGTACAACATGCAAGTTCAGATGTAAAAAATACAGTTCTTTATGTGAGTTCAAAAAATAGGTCAGGGCTGATCATAATTATTTGCAGGAAATGAAACATTTTTGCTGCTAAGCTGAGGAAATTGGGATCTTTATTTAGCTACTCTATGATTTAAGAACCTTTGTGGACTTCCCATTAAGTAGTTCAAGTTCAAATATTTTAGCCTAGAAATTCTTAATAATTTTGAGTCAACTGCTTAAATAATTTTAGTGAATTATTTCAAATATAAGGAAAAGTATGGAGAATATTACCAGCACCTGTGCCTATTGTCCAATTTTTAACAAATCTTATATTTTGTCATTTTTTTAAAAGATTTTATTTATTTATTTGAGAGAGAGAGAATGAGAGACAGAGAGCATGAGAGGGAGGAGGGTCAGAGGGAGAAGCAGACTCCCTGCCGAGGAGGGAGCCCGATGCGGGACTCGATCCCGGGACTCCAGGATCATGACCCGAGCTGAAGGCAGTCGCTTAACCAACTGAGCCACCCAGGTGCTCCTATTTTGTCATTTTTAAATTTACCATGCACATTTGCTTTTTATTCTTGTTCTCTCTTTATAGCTATGGTTGGTTCTGTCTTTGTATGTTTTCCCAGTATTTTCTTTTTTACTCCAGAGGTAGTCACTATTTTGGATTTGTTGTTTATGATCTCCATAAATATTTTTATCATTTTATCATTTGAAAACAAAATATATAAACATTTTAATATATATCATATAAATGATATAGTATAGTAATATATTCTCCACATTGTTCCATTTTATATGAATAGTATCACAGTATATTTCCAATCTACAACTTTATTTACTTAAAATTACTTTTTGGAGATATATCTGGGCCAATAGTTAATGATATAGGTGTAGGTATAAATAGAGATACAGGTCATTTGCACTGATGTTTATGGTACTCCATTGCAAGGCTTTACCATAATATATTTATCCTCTCTCCTGTGATGGATATTTGGGCTCTTTCTAATTTTTCACTATTGAAAACAGTGGTATGAAAAATATGCTTTATATGTCTCCCTGAACATTCTGTGGAGTTTTTCAGGAGTGCTTACTTAAGAAAGGAATTGCCTAGGGCGCCTGGGTGGCTCAGTTGGTTAAGCAACTGCCTTCGGCTCAGGTCATGATCCTGGAGTCCCAGGATCGAGTCCCACATCGGGCTCCCTGCTCAGCAGGAAGTCTGCTTCTCCCTCTGACCCTCCCCCCTCTCATGCTCTCTCTCTATCTCATTCTCTCTCTCAAATAAATAAATAAAATCTTTAAAAAAAAAAAAGAAAGGAATTGCCTGTAGATGGAAGTCCAATATCTTCTGCTCTACACAATATTGCTAGAATACTTTTTTTTTAAAATTTTATTTTATTATGTTATGTTAATCATCATACATTACATCATTAGTTTTAGATGTAGTGTTCCATGATTCACTGTTTGTGTATAACACCCAGTGCTCCATTCAGTATGTGCCCTCTTTAATACCCATCACCAGGCTAACCCATCCTCCCACCCCCTCCCCTCTAGAACCCTCAGTTTGTTTCTCAGAGTCTTTCATGGTTCATCTCCCCCTCCGATTTCCCCCTCTTCATTTTTCCCTTCCTACTATCTTCTTCTTCTTTTTTTTTTTTTTTAACATATAATGTATTATCTGTTTCAGAGGTATAGGTCTGTGATTCATCAGTCTTACACAATTCACAGCGCTCACCATAGCACATACTCTCCCCAATGTCCATCACCCTGCTACCCCATCCCTCCCACCCCCCACCACTCCAGTAACCCTCAGTTTGCTTCCTGAGATTAAGAATTCCTCATATCAGTGAGATTATATGATTCTTGTCTTTTTAATAATAGTTTTACAACACTTTACATTCCCTCCCCCCAGTAGAGTATGAGATTTCTAGTTCCTCTGTGATTTTGCCAACATTTGGCATTTTCAGACTTAAGACAAAAAGACTTATGGTTGTGATATAATGTATTATTGTTTATATTTTCACTTCTTAGACTTCCAGTGAAATCGAGCATATGTTCATTTTTCTTGGCCATTTGTGTTTTCTCCCATTGTCAGTTTTGTGTATTGCTGATACCATCTCAACATTGTTTGCAGGCTTTTATTTATTTATTACATAAAAATTTTTTCCTTACATAATTATTTTTAATGTATCAATCTCTACTCTTATAGCTAACAGTTTTCTGTCTTTCTAAGTCACTCTCAATGTTCTGGTCATTAAATGTGTTCCTATAGTTTCTTTTGAAAAAAAAGTTTTGTTTTTACATATAGATGTTAAATATGTCTGGAAATTATTTTTGTGTACCATTTAAAGTACAGATCCATACGAGTAATTATCTCAGCATCATTATTAAATAATGCCACCTCTAAATAATAAATTATTTATTAAATTATATCATAAAGAAAATATCAAATAAAAATATTAATATACTCATGAGGGTTTTTTTCTCTTTCTGTGATTGCTAGTCTATTACTGGTCAATTTGTCTATCTCTCTGCAAACATCATCTTGTATTTTAATTACAATGATGTTATAAATGTTGATATATAGTAGAGTAAGTTTTCTCCCACCACCCTTATTTTTCAAAGGTGTCTTTATTCTTCTTGGTATTATGGTGCTAGATAGCTAGCCAGATAGATAGGTAGATGGATAGAAAGATTCATCAAGTTTCATGAATACCCTATTTTGATTTTAATATAATTTGCATTGGTTTAATTTTTTTTTTTAATTTTATTTATTTATTCATGAGAGACAGAGAGAGAGAGAGGCAGAGGGAGAAGCAGGCTCCCAAGGAGCAGGGAGCCCGATGCGGAACTTGATCCCAGGACCCTGAGATCATGACCTGAGCCGAAGGCAGACGCTTAACCATCTGAGCCACCCAGGCGCCCTGCATTGGTTTAATTTAATTAGGAAAATAACTTTAACATTTTGCACTTTTCTCTATAAATACATGCACATTTTTGGTTAGGTTTATTCCTGGATACCTTAATTTTATTTTTTTTTGTTGTTAATGTGAATGTATTTTTTTATTAGAAGCCATACCACAGCCCTAGGAAATAGTCAATAACCACACTTCCAAAACTCTTTCTTACATAATTAGATATTTACAAGTCTGTCTTTTAGTAGATTATAAACTCTGTGGGTGCCATACATGTTGCATGTCTTCAATAAATGTCATGTGTTTGGAGGAGTGACTGAATGACTGTATTTCAATTCCTCTTGTTGTATATCATTAAGAAGTCCTTTGTGGTCCATTTCTCTCTGCTGTTACCCCATCTATCAAATGAGATTGGTGAGAAATTAAAGCTTTCAGTGTCTGTGATAGGCTATAGATTCTTTTGCTTCTGCAGCGTGGACTTGACTGGCAGAACAGAAGAGTAGTAGATGGGTCTCTTCTGCAACATTTAGGATTTACTGCCTGAAACTTATTCAGGTCTCCAGTTCTGCAGCATTAATAGTAGCTGCAGGCTTGATGGATTCCTTATGCTTGCCTGTCCCTTCCTGAGATGAAAATGTTCAGAGGCAGCTACACTGCCAATCAAGGACAAGCTTTGAAATGACAATGATCTGAAATTGACCATGCAAACACTAAATCTTGAGATGTTTCTCCAAATCTTTTCCACAAATGGATTGATTCCAGATTTACTCTGCACTGCCTCTGTTGCAAGTAACCTCTGGAGAGGTCTGTCTACCTGTCAGGTAGAGCGTTTTGACTCATGAATTCTCCTTCTAGAGCAAGAATAGCATTAACAAATAGAAGAAAAACCTTATAGTGAAGAGAGATTTGAATTTGCAATTTAAATAAAATTGTAAGAACGGCATTGATTTATTCTTAATGTCCTTTCAAGGTTATACAGAGACCTTCTCAAGTTCGAGAACTTTTGATTTTTATGGTGCCTTTGCACTATGAATAAAATATTTTTTTTGGAGTACTAGAAGAAATGAACTAAGTTTGTAAAGAAACTACTTACTGAGATCTCACAGCACTTTGTTTAAAAAGAGACTTTTGTTTTTCCTCTTAATGGTTCCTGTTTCAGGAAGGTCAAGTTGCCACTCACAGGTTTGCAGTCGATATCACTTGGTCTGAGTGTTTTCCACTAATCCTCTCCCTGATGAATATAATTTGGATATTCCCCATTTTATTCTTCCATTTCACTGTAAGATATAATTAAAAATACTCTGATGCAGACAAGGAAAGTCAGTCATAGTACAGAAATTCCCTTCCAAGAAACCAATATTCCCTTTTTGAGCCAAGATGGAGGGGGGAAATATTAAGATAGTTATGGTGTGTGATCCTGAAGCTAGAGATAGCTCTATTTTCTTTAAATAGTACAATATACTTTCCCTAGGGAGTAGATCAATTTCTCGTGGGTAATGTAAATAATTTTCAACAACAATAAAAATCTTACCATCAATACCAGAATGAGAATTATAAGTAACATTGGACATATCCGTTTCAGGAAGTATCTACATTACCTCACTTAAAACCCACAATTATTACTTTATTTTTAGACAGCTATTATTATTATCATTTTATGGATGAGGAAACTGAGACATGAAAAAGCCAAATTGCCTTCCTAAGATTTATAGCTAGAAATAGGGGATTTGGACATCAAACTGATGCTTTTCTGACTTCTAAGCCATATATGACTATATATTTGATATCAAGGATGACACAAAATATCATAAAATATACTTTTTCTATAAAATAATTAGAACAATTCAGACTCACTTTAACTCTTTTTTTTTTTTTTCAGAACCTGAGATCTAGATATATATTGAACACAAAATAAAGTATGTTTGGGTGCTGCTATGGTCAGATTGGAATTTTCCATTGAGAGTGTCCTAAAATCTACTAAGAAAGAATATTCTGTATTTAATCATTTGAAATTTTTTTGACCAGTGTACCTTCTTGGTAATCTACTTTTTCCCTCCCTTCCTCCCTCCCTCCTTCTTCCTTCCTCTCTCTTTCTGTCTTCCTTCCTTCCTTCCTTCCCTCCTTCCCTCCTTCCTTCCTCTCTTTCTCTTTTTCTTTCTTTCTTTCTTTCTTTCTTTCTTTCTTTCTTTCTTTCTTTCTTTCTTTCTTTCTTTCTTTCTTTCTTTCTTTCTTTCTTTCTTTCTTTCTTTCTTTCTTTCTTTCTTTCTTTCTTTCTTTCTTTCTTTCTTTCTCTCTCTCTGTCTTTCATAACCAGGCCTATTGTAGATATCCCTTTGAAACAATGATTATTCTGGTTATAGTCTGTTCCCTAAAGGTGTGTGATTCTACTCTTGATCTACCAGAGGCAAATTTATCATGTTGTCTGAAATTCAGAATTATTGTCCTCCTGCTTGTCTATTTCTATGTTTACTATTTTTAAAGCTTTTCATGTTTGGTACTTACAAACCTTTTAATATACTGAGCTGACAGAGTTGTGTACTGAGGAGGTTGCTTCCATCACTCTGGCTCCTCAAGAGGACTCAAATGAAGTGCATGGTCAGAAGCAGGCATGCGGGAAGGACCAGTGTGTCTGGAGTGCAGGAACCATCCTCTAATATGTTCCTCTTTCTTTCTTTCCCTCTCCCTGGGAAGATCATTTACTGTGGCTGAGATGGATGTTGTAGGCAGACACTTGATTTAATGAAAAGATTTCACACAAATCTTCCCTTCGGTAAGATTAGTTGCACTTGTAACATTGGCAGAAAAGTCACCCTGAAATAACTCTGCTATTGGTACAAGGGCCCAGACAAAGGGGGGGGGGGACTCATTATTTCAGCTGAGTATCTGAAAAGGGAACCTCCAGTGTAATTCATGCTTAGAAGCATTTTCAAGATAAGCAAATAATTTTAGTAAGTGCTTCAAGTCACAACCTTAATCCCTGGGACATTGATAACTCAAAGCCATCTTTTTCTATTTGTTTGCCTTCAGTTGTTTTGGTAAGTGTCATTCTCAGAAATTAACACAATCATCTCATCTAATGTACAATATTAAAGAGAGAATGAAAACTGGAATGTATATGAATATGTTACTTTGTGGTTAGAACTTCTATGAGTTACTAATTGTTTAATTCAAGTTCTTGATTTCTAAAGTCATATTTATAGTGCTTTGGGGGACCAGCCTGGTTTTTTTTTAAATTTTTTTTTAATCAAGCAAATATCACATATTAGGATGTTGGCTAATACTTCCAAGCTTAGATCAATTCTTATTCTGTAACTTTGTTTTGCTCAAGGACATATTCTCCCCCCTTTTTTAAAGTGTATTTGTTTATTTATTTATTTAGTAATCTCTACACCCAACATGGGGCATGAACTCACAATCCTGAGATCAAGACTTGCATACTCTTCCCACTGAGCCAGCTAGGTACCCTGGGATGTATTCTTGATATCAAATTCTCTATTTATTAGAAACATTTCATAAAGAATGAAGAATCACTACTCCATTTCCAGGGTCCTATTTTATTCAGTAAGATTTTTTTTTAAAGCCCCAATAATTAAAGAATAAAATCATCATCTTCTGAATATTGTTTGTCAGAAAAAGCAAAACAAAGTGGGGAACTGCTTCACACACTGGGAAGGATGAAACAATACATGATGCAAAGCAATATGACAGTCTCCCCAAATGTTTCTTTCAACATCCCATTTTAAAAAATATCCTTGCTTGATTGAAAGTTCTAAAAGAGCTGTTTCTATAACTAGTGTGGATTATCTTTCCCCTTCCCCCAAATTTTCCATTCACTTCCAAACGTCCTGATTTTTCTTCGGGTTGAGTTATTATGATGTGGCCTCAGGACCCTGGTTTGGAGAGGTTGTGCCTCTGTGGGATCCTTTGGATTGAGAAAGAAAGGCATAGAGGGCCTTTGCTTGCCTCTCCTTCCTTTTCAAGTCTTTGGGTAAGAAGAAGGAGTTTGCATGACTACCAAGGTCTGTTATTTTTCCTTTCACTCTGAGTTCTTGATTTTCTTTGGCTCATAGATCTTTAATATATAATTCAATGGCAAAAGAATTTCTGTGGCCATTATTGACAACTCGCTTTAATAACTAAAATCTCTTCTTCTGCAAGAGCTTGCTGATATTTACCCTGATTTTTTTTCTCTTGTATACTCATAGATCTCTCAATTTACTTTCTTACAGAATATTTTTTAAAAACCCATACACACTTAAAACTAGCGAATGTAATATTCATGTGACAAGAACATAAGAAAGCCTTGAAAAGTTTGATGGCACTAGTTTTATCAAGAGCCTTTTTTCACTTTCAAAAACATCATCGGTTATTTAACCTTGCAGCATTTTGCAGTGTTGAGCTGTTAATCCTATTTTATGTACTTCAGACAATCCTTTAGACAACCAGTGAATTTTTAATTATATATGTTTTAATGCAGACACACAAACACATACCACAAAACAAATATATACATTTGTATTATGGTCCCTGTTAGTCTTTAATGTGCTTCTTACAACAGAAATAATAACCCAAATAACTTTTTTACAGTTATTGGCACTGAACTTTAAAATGTTCAGTTATTTAGTGTTGTAGACTGGTTAGGTGATCAGCAAGTATGCATTTTTAATTGTTCTACAAAAAGTTTATTAAATGTGAAAGTAGTGGCTAGCTTGTCATGCATCATGCAATCTATTTCAGCCTCATTACCTGGGCAATTAGGTTGTAAGTAAAGAATATTTAAATACCTATTTATTATCTAATTGCTAAATAAACCTGATAAATTTAAGTTAGTGGCACATTGAAAAAATAAGATAAATGGAGAAGTAGCTGGATGATTGATTCATCTCCTCCAGGGGAAAAAAATAAAACAGAAATGTGTCAAATCCAGTTACAGAGAATTGATGTTTTATGTAACTCCTTTTGAAGTAGAAATTAAATTTCCTTAAAAGGTTATATTAAGAAGGAAATGGGATGGAACCATGAACCAACACACCATCAGTCTAATAAATCTGGGGGAAAATACATTTTGAAAACTTTTCTGAAGTGTGGTATTAAATTGATTTATTCAGTCCTAAGCAGTAATTATGGAATGTGCTTATCTAGAAACCTTCTGCTTCTATTGATCCTCATGTTTTCTGATGAAAAGCTCATAATTCATTACATTCTTGAAGTTTAGAATTGTTAGAATTATTTATGATCCATGGTCTTAGGTGCTGGTAACTAGGCAGTGGGAATGAGAATTCTACACTGCATCACACTGACTGTTTCCCTGAGCCAAGTGGGTAGCTGATGGAGCCAAACAGCATATACACAGAAAGTTCTGGTTTCCTGTGGAAATTTTAAGAGTTGTTATCATGTCCAGAAAACTAAGGAATCTGTAAAGATGTTCAGCTTTTATGATCTACTTTTCCTCTAGGGTACTTTATCAATTAAGAAGGGATAGCCCTCACTGTATTTGTTTACTTCAATTTTTAAAATGCCATAGTCTTCTGGAAATACAGTTCTTTAGGTTTCTGTTCCTATAGGCAGAAATTATAATGAAGAGGTCACAGTAGTGTTACAGCATTTACATAATCATATTCATATTTCCAGGTGCCACACTCTATGCCTTATATCTAGCCTAGGTTTCATTCTTCATCATAGAATTTATATTGCATTTGCAATTTCTCCTAAATCTGTTTCTCTTTTACCATTTGCTGTTTCTAATGATGGTACCCATGTCTACCCAATTGCCTCACCCTAAACCATGGTACCTTCTTTGACTTTGTCTGTCCTCTCATCTCTTCTATCCAGTTAGTCACAAGGTCCTGTCAAGTCTGACTCCACAAATGTCTTCCACCTGTTCTTTCCTTTTTACTCCCATGGTCACTATTAGTTTGAGGACTTCATTCCCTCTCATTTGGACAGTCTTCTCCTAAATGGTCCTGCACTTCTGGTCTCTTCCTCACCCAATCTCACTGCTGCCAAATTCATCACCCTGAAGCACAACTCTAATTATGTTATTCTCTAGTGCAAAAATTTAATGCTTCCCCCTTTGACTCACAAATTAAATTTGAAGTTTTCCATTTAACTATCATGATTCTGGGTAATTTGAATACAACAACCTCACCCTTGAAACCTTCCAACAGCTATTGCTTTACCTGGACACTCTAGTCTTGACAAACCAGACCAGTAGTTTCCAGACTTCAGGATTTCATGGATTTTTATATTATTGTAATTATTATTAATTGCTCTTTTGATTTTGAACTTTGGACATATGTTTAACATATAAGATTATAATACATAAGATTAATAGAAAAAATAAAAATAAAAATGCCATATCCTGTAATTATATCATTATTTCATAAGATAAAGACCTTAAAAATTATAAAGATTACAAATTTGGAATAAATGGCTATTTTTAAATTGTAACAACCTGTCTTCATAAAACACTAACAATTCTGTACTTATTTTCCTCATTTGGCCAATAACCTGTAAAGAATTCCCATAATGGTATAGAACCATAGAATCAGTTTATTCCCCAGACACATACTGTGATTTCTCACCTTAGGTGTTCTTCTATATGTTGGAAGTTTTTGAGGGTAGAAACTGTCCCATTCTTCTTTGGATTGCTAAAGTCCAACACTTGAGAGAATCTAGATAACTTCCTAAGCACAGATGTTAAATGAATTGACTCACATGTCATCCCTAAGGGTGTTTTACTATGAATGATTCCAGTCATTCAGTGTTAGATAAGTATGGGTCAAAATTTGGACACTTCACTAGGTTTTGAATGTGAAATAAGGACTCAGGGTAAGACAAATTCTTATTCTCGGTGCCTACTTAATGTCATGAACTTGATTATTTTGTGAGTCAAATCATTTTATACTATACAGATGAAGATTTATAGTTAACACATGTTTTGTCAAACAATTAGGACACATACATTCACAAGACAACAATGAAAATTAGTTTTGTTCCAGAAAATCGGAATTGTGGATCGAAGATCAACAAACTTTTCCTGTAAAGGTCAGATAGTGACTACATTAGGCTATGTGGGTCATACACTGTTTGTTACAACTGCTCAGTTAGGCTGTTGTAGGGTGAAATAATCATGTATAATATATAAATAAATGAATGAGCATAATTGTTTCAATAAAACTTTATTTAGGTATACTATTTGAATTTCACATAATTTTTACATGCTGTGAAATATTATTCTTGTTTTAGATGTTTTTCAACCATTTAAAGATATAAAAACCATCCTTCATTCATGGGGCACACAAAAGTGGTCAGCAGGCCAGATTTGGCCCATGGGTCATAGTCTGCCGGTTGTGGATGTACCATAGCTCAGTTAGCCAAATACATTGGTGTCAATGAAAAGGGCTTAAATAAGAGTTATGTTAGGTTCAGTATATTCAATTTTAAATGAGGAGGTTATCCTTATTCTTAGATGCCAGGGTTCTAATTGGATCTTTCTCTATCTGAAGCTATTTCTGAAATGGTTATTAAATATAAGAACTCTATTCGGAAACCGACTATCTACAGGGTAGAGCTGGCCTGCAGGGGATTGATTTTCTTGTTGTGAATCAGTATTTAGACATCTGCTTTGTTATTTATGGACTGGGGAATTAGGTTAAGTTGGAGGCCTGGGAAGCCTACCTTGAGCTGTAGGGGAAGACTTTGCCTTTTAAACTAGTCTCTGGATTTGTTTGGTTCTGTGTGTTGTATTCAAAGACTCTCAAGTGATTTGATAATCCACCTCCAAAAGGAATATACTGCATCTAGATTTTAAATATTTACCTCAGGCAAAAGGGAACTGGACAGGAATCTACTATGTTTTCTCAGGAAAAAGTTGGCAGCATTTTCCTTTCTGGTTGAAGTTTCTCCTACTTTTTTTTAAGGTACATTTTCAGACAGTATCTTGTCTTTTTATATACCCTCCTCCCAACAGTGTTTTCCTTGGGGTCTTCTATTACATCTTTGGTGAACAGATCTAATTCGGCCTTGAAATATTAATTATAGTCTCTGGTGAAAGGATAAATTCTCATGCCTTAAGGATATCTGTAAAAATACAGGCACAAAATGTGAAGCTCATTACTTTCCTGTAGGGTTCAGCTCTCGCTGTTTCCAAATTCTTAGAAGTGAAAGGAATCATTCTCTTCGGTTTTAGATTATGGCTTAGGTTAACAATTCTTTGTCATTAAATGTTTAAATCCGTGGGCTATTTAAAAACTTTTGTAAGCTACTTCATATTGTAGAACACACTCATTTAATAAAACAAGCAGTAGCTTGCATAAAGAAAAGAAGCTACTTCATTCCTAGTTTCTGAAGTATCATCTTTCCCCCCATACTTTCCCTTTTACCCCTACCCTCCTCAAAATGTTTCCTTTTGGGGGTGTCTGGCTGGCTCAGTGGGTAGAGCATGCAACTCTTGGTCTTATGGTCACGAGTTCAAGCCCCATGTTGAGTGTAGAGATTATTTTAAAAAAATTTTTAAACAACAACAACAAAATGTTTCTTTGTGTCTAAACTCCTGCATAGGAAGCAGCCATCCTCAGATTTCTGTCCCTTTAAGAATTATTTAGAATTTGGGGTGCCTGAGTGACTCAGTCAGTTAAGCGTCTGCCTTTGGCTCAGGTCATGATGCTGGAGTCCTGGGATCAAGGCCCACATAGGGCTCCCTGCTCAGCGGGGAGTCTGCTTCTCCCTCTCCCTCTGTCCCCCCCCGCCCCGCTTGTGCATGCTCTCTTTCTCTCAAATAAATAAATAAAATTGTTAAAAAATAAAAATAAAGTATTCAGGAAATTTTTTGGAGGAGGTGATACATAGGTTGGGTCCTAATTTATAGGGCTTCAGACAAGTCACTAAGGAACTTCACCCATTAAATTGGCATGGAGTCCCACCTGGCCATATATTGTACAGAGCAATGGTCATTCCTCTCTCTCCCCTTCATCCTCACAACAATTTAGTAAATATGTACCATACCTGTACAGGTGTGTCTACCTTTCTGGCTAGATTCTAAAAGTGTTCTCCTTAAGCTTCTTGTGTAGACATTTAAAATGCAGGGTTGAAATGGAAATGTTAGAATAAATGGGAAATGAAACTTCTTACAAAACCAATAGTCTATTTTCTTTCTTTTTTTTTTAAAAAAGATTTTATTTATTTATTTGAGAGAGAGAATGAGAGAGAGAGAGAGAGCACATGAGAGGGGGGAGGGTCAGAGGGAGAAGCAGACTCCCTGCTGAGCAGGGAGCCTGATGCAGGACTCGATCCAGGGACTCCAGGATCATGACCTGAGCTGAAGACAGTCGCTTAACCAACTGAGCCACCCAGGCACCCCAATAGTCTATTTTCAAGTTTGAATGCTGTTCAGCAATTTTGACGTCTCAGGAAGATTAATAGACTAGGGAGGGAAAGGTGTAGTTTCTGATAACAGACAGAATGCAGGGTATAACAGGTCTTGGTAACTATCAGTGTGCATATTACCCAAAAGGACATTCTAGAAATCAAATATTCACCAGGCATTTTTCCATCAGGACACAGCTCTGGGCAAGGCACAAGGTTCTCAGATGTCCATAGAGATCGGCTGTGTAATTGAGCATATTTGATTCCTTATTCATATTGGCAAATGTTATTTTTGTCTGCTGAAAATGACAGAAGGATATTTCCCACTGGGAGAGGTAAAATGAATCTAAATGAAACCTATAATTCATATGATTATAGCCACGGCAAATGAAAGAATCTGATTTACCAGGAAACTTAATAATAGGTAGGACCATGGGGGCAAAATAGCAATCAGAGATTAGTCAAACATTTTCTACATTTGTGGAGAAAAATCTGCGTTTCTTTTATTTCTGCTCAGAGCCATGCAGAGAAGCTAATGTTCCTACTCAATCTATAATGCCCACCACCCTTACTCAGCCTCATATTTGCATAGATATGGTTCTGACTTCTAAAGGCTGATTGTGTTAATAATTGTGACAGTTTCCTTCTCTTCTCAGATTTGTCTTTGATTCAAATTTGTTTTCTTGAATTTGATTAGCAATTACTTTGCTACTCTCTCTTTTTTTCTAAGTACCCATACTGGAAGACAATTTATCTCTTTGGGCCTCAATGACTTCATCTGTAAAACACAGGTGGCCAAGATCTCTTTTAAACTAACATCCTGTGTTTCTCTTCTGTAATTCTCCAAGCAGCATTGGACGCTTGTTTCATTTTATACCAAAAGCCACCTGGTTCCAAAAAAATAATTTCATATCCTAAATTTAATATTTTTTTTTTCTGTAACAGAACAGTCAGTAGAAGGGCATATGTAGGTTCTCAAAATAATAACTGTCAGTAGTTTGTTTAATGTGAGGCAATAGAAGCTATTTTTGGAGAGCTAATTCCAAGTGATTCAATTTGAGATTAAAAGTAATAATATATTATTTTCATTACTCACAACTTTAAAAGAAAACACGAAAGGAGTAAAATTCCACCAATTCTAAATTGTAGAGTAGCTTGGAAAATCTCTCAGAAATTTGGATGAATATTTGTTACTGTTTTAACTCACAAGTCACCTTTTAATGTTTGATAAAAACAATATTTTAAGTATGCCATTTATTGTTATTTTGCTATTCTTCTCAGCCTACTTCTTTTTATGTTAAAAAAATTTTATTGTTATGTTAATCACCATACATTACATCATTAGTTTTTGATGTAGTGTTCCATGATTCATTGTTTGCGTATAACACCCAGTGCTCCATGCAGAATGTGCCCACTTTAATACCCATCACCAGGCTAACCCATCCCCCCACCCCCCTCCCCTCTAGAACCCTCAGTTTGTTTTTCAGAGTTCATCATCTCTCATGGTTCGTCTCCTCTTCCGATTACCCCCCCTTCATTCTTCCACTCCTGCTATCTTCTTCTTTTTTCTTTATTGCATTATTTGTTTCAGAGGTACAGATCTGTGATTCAACAATCTTGCACAATTCACAGCACTCACCATAGCACATACCCTCCCCAGTGTCTATCACCCAGCTACCCCATCCCTCCCACCCCACCCCCCACTCCAGTAACCCTCAGTTTGTTTCCTGAAATTAAGAATTCCTCCTATCAAGCCCAGAAATGGACCCTCAACTCTATGGTCAACTCATCTTTGACAAAGCAGGAAAGAATGTACAATGGAACAAAGACAGTCTCTTCAACAAATGGTGTTGGGAAAATTGGATAGCCACATGCAGAAGAATGAAACTGGACCATTTCCTTACACCACACACAAAAATAGACTCCAAATGGTTGAAAGACCTCAATGTGAGACAGGAGTCCATCAACATCCTAAAGGAGAACACAGGCAGCAACCTCTTTGACCTCAGCCGAAGCAACTTCTTCCTAGAAACATCGCCAAAGGCAAGGGAAGCAAGGGAAAAAATGAACTCTTGGGACTTCATCAAGATAAAAAGCTTTTGCAAAGCAAAGGAAACAGTCAACAAAACCAAAAGACAACCGACAGAATGGGAGAAGATATTTGCAAATGACATATCAGATAAAGGACTAGTATCCAAAATCTAGAAAGAACTTATCAAACTCAACACCCAAAGAACAAAGAATCCAGTCAAGAAATGGGCAGAAGACATGAACAGACATTTTTCCAAAGAAGACATCCAAATGGCCAACAGACACATGAAAAAGTGCTCAACATTGCTCGGCATCAGGGAAATCCAAATCAAAACCTCAATGAGATACCACCTCACACCAGTCAGAATGGCTAAAGTTAACAAGTCAGGAAATGACAGATGTTGGTGGGGATGCGGAGAAAGGGGAACCCTCCTACACTGTTGGTGGGAATGCAAGGTGGTGCAGCCACTCTGGAAAACTGTATGGAGGTTCCTCAAAAAGTTGAAAATAGAGCTACCATATGATCCAGCAATTGCACTACTGGGTATTTACCCCAAAGATACAAATGTAGGGATCCGAAGGGGTACGTGCACCCCGATGTTTATAGCAGCAATGTCCACAATAGCCAAACTATGGAAAGAGCCAAGATGTCCATTGACAGATGAATGGATAAAGAAGATGTGGTATATATATACAATGGAATATTATGCAGCCATCAAAAGGAATGAGATCTTGCCATTTGCAAGGATGTGGATGGAACTGGAGGGTATTATGTTGAGTGAAATAAGTCAAACAGAGAAAGACATGTATCATATGATCTCACTGATAGGAGGAATTCTTAATCTCAGGAAACAAACTGAGGGTTGCTGGAGTGGGGGTGGGGTGGGAGGGATGGGGTGACTGGGTGATAGACACTGGGGAGGGTATGTGCGATGGTGAGCACTGTGAATTGTGCAAGACTGTTGAATCTCAGATCTGTACCTCTGAAACAAATAATGCAATATATGTTAAGAAAAAAAAAGAAGAAGGAGGTAGCGGGTGGGGAAGAATGAAGCAGGGGAAATTGGAGGGGTAGACGAACCATGAGAGATGATGGACTCTAAAAAACAAACAGGGTTCTAGAGGAGAGGGGGGTGGGAGGATGGGTTAGCCTGGTGGTGGGTATTGAGGAGGGGACATTCTGCATGGAGCACTGGGTGTTATGCACAAACAATGAATCATGGAACACTTCATCTAAAACTAATGATGTATGTATGGGGATTAACGTAAGAATAAAAAAAATTAAAAAAAATAAAGAAACTAAAGAGAAAAAGATCAAAAAAAAAAAAGAATTCCTCATATCAGTGAGGTCATATGATAAATGTCTTTCTCTGATTGACTTATTTCGCTCAGCATAACACCCTCCAGTTCGATCCACGTCATTGCAAATGGCAAGATCTCATTCCTTTTGATGGCTGCATAATATTCCATTGTATATATATACCACTTCTTCTTTATGCATTCATCTGTCGATGAACATCTTGGCTCTTTCCACAGTTTGGCTATTGTGGACATTGCTGCTATAAACATCGGGGTGCAAGTACCCCTTCAGATCCCTACATTTGTATCTTTGGGGTAAATACCCAGTAGTGCAATTGCTGGATCATATGGTAGCTCTATTTTCAACTTTTTGAGGAACCTCCATACAGTTTTCCAGAGTGGCTGCACCAGCTTGCATTCCCACCAACAGTGTAGGAGGGTTCCGCTTTCTCTGCAAACTCGCCAACACTGTCATTTCCTGACTTGTCAATTTTAGCCATTCTGACTGGTGTGAGGTGGTATCTCATTGAGGTTTCGATTTGGATTTCCCTGATGCTGAGCAATGTTGAGCACTTTTTCAAGTGTCTTTTGGCCATTTGGATGTCTTCTTTGGAAAAATGTCTGTTCATGTCTTCTGCCCATTTCTTGACTGGATTCTTTGTTCTTTGGGTGTTGAGTTTGTTAAGTTCTTTCTAGATTTTGGATACTAGTCCTTTATCTGATATGTCATTTGCAAATATCTTCTCCCATTCTGTCGGTTGTCTTTTGGTTTTGTTGACTGTTTCCTTTGCTTTGCAAAAGCTTTTTATCTTGATGAAGTCCCAAGAGTTCATTTTTGCCCTTGCTTCCCTTGCCTTTAGCGATGTTTCTAGGAAGAAGTTGCTGTTGCTGAGGTTGAAGAGGTTGCTAGACTCCTGTCTTTGAGGACATTGAGGTCTTTCAACCATTTGGAGTCTATTTTTGTGTGTGGTGTAAGGAAATGGTCCAGTTTCATTCTTCTGCATGTGGCTATCCAATTTTCCCAACACCATTTGTTGAAGAGACTGTCTTTTTTCCATTGGACATTCTGCCTGCTTTGTCACAGATTAGTTGACCATAGAGTTGAGGGTCCATTTCTGGGCTCTCTATTCTGTTCCATTGATCCATGTGTCTGTTTTTGTGCCAGTACCATACTGTCTTGATGACAGCTTTGTAATAGAGCTTGAAGTCCAGAATTGTGATGCCGCCAGCTTAGCTTTTCTTTTTCAACATTCCTCTGTGTATTCGGGGTCTTTTCTGGTTGCATACAAATTTTAGGATTATTTGTTCCATTTCTTTGAAAAAAGTGGATGGTATTTTGATGGGGATTGCATTGAATATGTAGATTGCTCTAGGTAGCATTGACATCTTCACAATATTTATTCTTCCAATCCATGAGCATGGAACATTTTTCCATTTCTTTGTGTCTTCCTCAATTTCTTTCATGAGTATTTTATAGTTTTCTGAGTACAGATCCTTTGCCTCTTTGGTTAGATTTATTCGTAGGTATCTTAAGGCTTTGGGTGCAATTGTAAATGGAATTGACTCCTTAATTTCTCTTTCTTCTCTCTTGTTGTTGGTGTATAGGAATGCAACTAACTTCTGTGCCTTGATTTTGTATCCTGCCACTTGACTGAATTCCTGTATGAGTTCTAGCAGTTTTGGGGTGGAGTCTTTGGGGTTTTCCACATAAAGTATCATATCATCTGCAAAGAGAGTTTGACTTCTTCTTTGCCAGTTTGGATGGCTTTGATTTCTTTTTGTTGTCTGATTGCTGTGGCTAGGACTTCTAATACTATGTTGAATAGCAGTGGTGATAGTGGACATCCCTGCCATGCTCCTGACCTTAGAGGGAAAGCTCTCAGTTTTTCCCCATTGAGAATGATATTCACTGTAGGTTTTTCATAGATGGCTTTTATGATATTGAGGTATGTACCCACAATCCCTATACTCTGAAGAGTTTTGATCAAGAAAGGATGCTGTACTTTGTCAAATGCTTTTTCTGCATCTATTGAGAGGATCATATGATTCTTTTTCTTTCTTTTATTAATGTATTGTATCACATTGATTGATTTGCGGATGTTGAACCAACCTTGCAGCCCAGGGATAAATCCCACTTGGTCGTGGTGAATAATCCTTTTAATGTACTGTTGGATCCTATTGGCTAGTATTTTGGTGAGAATTTTTGCATCCATGTTCATCAAGGATATTGGTCTGTAATTCTCCTTTTTGATGGGGTCTTTGTCTGGTTTTGGGATCAAGGTAATGCTGGCCTCATAAAACGAGTTTGGAAGTTTTCCTTCCATTTCTATTTTTTGGAACAGTTTCAGAAGAATAGGTCTTATTTCATCTTTAAATGTTTGGTAGAATTCCCCTCGGAAGCCATCTGGCCCTGGGCTTTTGTTTGTTGGGAGATTTTTGATGACTGCTTCAATTTCCTTAGTGGTTATAGGTCTTTTCAGGTTTTCTATTTCTTCCTGGTTCAGTTTTGGTGGTTGATACATCTCTAGGAATGCATCCATTTCTTCCAGGTTATCTAATTTGCTGGCATAGAATTGCTCCTAATATGTTCTTATAATTGTTTGTATTTCTTTGGTGTTGGTTGTGATCTCTCCTCTTTCATTCATGATTTTGTTGATTTGGGTCATTTCTCTTCTTTTTGATAAGTCTGGCCAGGGGTTTATCAATCTTGTTAATTCTTTCAAAGAACTAGCTCCTAGTTTCATTGATCTGTTCTACTGTTCTTTGGTTTCTATTTCATTGATTTCTGCTCTGATCTTTATTTTTTCTCTTCTCCTGCTGGGTTTAGGCTTTATTTGCTGTTCTTTCTCCAGCTCCTTTAGGTGTAGGGTTAGGCTGTGTACTTGAGACCTTTCTTGTTTCTTGAGAAAGGCTTGTATTGCTCTATACTTTCCTCTCAGGACTGCCTTTGCTGCATCCCCAAGATTTTGAACAGTTGTGTTTTCATTTTCATTTGTTTCCATGCATTTTTTTAATTCTTCTTTAATTTCCTGGTTGACCCATTCATTTTTCAGTAGGATGCTCTTTAGCCTCCATGTATTTGAGTTCTTTCTGACTTTCCTCTTGTGATTGAGTTCTAGTTTCAAAGCACTGTGGTCTGAAAATAGGCAGGGAATGATCCCAGTCTTTTGGTACTGGTTGAGACCTGATTTATGACCTAGGATGTGATCTATTCTGGAGAATGTTCCATGGGCACTAGAGAAGAATGTGTATTCCGTTGCTTTGGGATGGAATGTTCTGAATATGTCTGTGAAGTCCATTTGGTCCAGGGTGTCATTTAAAGTCTTTTTTCCTTGTTGATCTTTTGCTTAGATGATCTGTCCATTTCAGTGAGGGTGGTGTTAAAATCCCCCACTATTATTGTATTGTTGTCAATGTGTTTCTTTGCTTTTGTTATTAATGGCCTTATATAATTGTCTGTCCCCATGTTAGGGACATAGATATTTACAATTGTTAGATATTCTTGTTGGATAGACCCTTTAAGTAGGATATAGTGTCCTTCCTCATATCTTATTACAGTCTTTGGTTTAAAATCTAATTTGTCTGATATAAGGATTGCCACCCCAGCTTTCTTTCTGTGTCCATTAGCATGGCAAATGGTTTTTCACCCCCTCACTTTCAATCTGGAGGTGTCTTTGGGTCTAAAATGAGTCTCTTGCAGACAGCATATTGATGGGTCTTGTTTTTTAATCCAGTCTGATAGCCTGTGTCTTTTGATTGGGGCATTTAGCCCATTTACATTCAGGGTAACTATTGAAAGATATGAATTTAGTGCCATTATATTGCCTGTAAGGTGACTGTTAACTGTATATTGTCTGTGTTCCTTTCTGGTCTATGTTGCTTTTAGGGTCTCTCTTTGCTTAGAGGACCCCTTTCAATATTTCTTGTAGGGCTGGTTTTGTGTTTGCAAATTCCTTTAGTTTTTGTTTGTCCTAGAAGCTTTTTCTCTCTCCTATTTTCAATGACAGCTTAGCTGGATAGAGTATTCTTGGCTGCATATTTTTCTCATTTAGTGCTCTGTATATATCCTGCCAGTCCTTTCTGGCCTGCCAGGTCTCTGTGGATAGGTCTGTTGCCAGTCTAATCTTTCTACCATTGTAGGTTACATATCTCTTCTTCTGGGCTGCTTTCAGGATTTTATCTTTGTCTCTGAGACTCGTAAGTTTTACTATTAGATGTCAGGGTGTTGACCTATTTTATTGATTTTGAGAGGGGTTCTCTGTGCTTCCTGGATTTTGATGCCTGTTTCCTTCCCTAAATTAGGGAATTTCTCTCCTATAATTTGATCCACTATACCTTCTGCCCCTCTCTCTCTTTCTTCTTCTGGTATCCCAATTATTCTAATGTTGCTTCATCTTATGGTATTGCTTATCTCTCAAATTCTGCCCTTGTGATCCAGTAGTTGTTTATCTCTCTTTTTCTCAGCTTCTTTATTTTCCATCATTTGGTCTTCTATATGACTGATTCTCTCTTCTGCCTCATTTATCCTAGCAGTGAGCACCCCCATTTTTAATTGCACCTCATTATAGCCTTTTTGATTTCGACTTGGTTAGATTTTAGTTCTTTTATTTCTCTAGAAAGGGTTTCTCTAATAACTTCCATGCTTTTTTCAAGCCCAGCTAGTATCTTTGAAATCATGATTCTGAACTCTAGGTCCGACTTCGTACTAATGTCCGTATTGAGTAGGTCCCTGGCAGTTGGTACTATCTCTTGTTCTTTTTGTTGAGGTGATTTTTTCCATCCTGTCATTTTGTCCAGAGGAGAATAAATGAATGAGAAAACAAAATGCTAACAGGGTAACAATGTTCCCAGAAAATATACTCTAAACAAATCAGAAAAGACGTGAAGCCAGGGGGAAAGAAAGGGAGGAAAGAAAAAAGCAAAAGAAAAAAATAAAAATAAAAATATAAAAACAAACAAAAACATAACAGAATAAAACAAACAAAAAAAAAACAGAATATGTTCAAATATGATCAGGCCGGTGCATAGATCAGTGCCACACGCTAGATTTCGGGTGTATTTTGGTCTGTTAGAAGAAAGTGCCTCCCAAAATTTTAAAGAAAGAAAAACTTATATATGTACAAAAATAAGTGTTGATATGATGAAGGGATGGAATATGACTTTAAAGATGAAAATTATAAAAAATTTTATAAAAGGAATTGATAAGAAGTTGTTTGAAAAAAGAAAGGATTTAAAAAAATGGAAAAAAAAGGGAGAGAATGTGATCAGGCAGAAGAGTAGAACAAAACCATACACTAGAGATTTAGGGTATGTTTTGATCTGTTAGAAGAAACTATCTCCAAATTTTAGAGAGAAAACAACTTATATATATATATACATGCCAAAATAAGGATAACTACTATGAAGGGATTGAATATGACTCTAAAAATGAAAAATAAAAATGTTTTTTTAAAAAAGGGGTTGATAAGATGTTGGTTGAAAAAGGAAAAAAGAAAAATTCAAAAAAAAAAAAAGACAGTTAAAAAAAAATTAACTTTGAAAGACTAAAGCATCATGGTAAAAAAGCCAGGAATTCTATGTGCAGTATTCACCTAGAGCTGGAGTTCTGCCAAACTTGGTCTTGGCTGGCTGTTCTCGCTGATCTTCTGGGGAGGGGCCTGTTGCCGTGGTTTCCAAATGTCTCTGCCGGAGGCGGAATTGCCCCGCCCTTGCCCCCTCCCGGCTAAGTAATCTGCTCGGCTTTGCTCTCGGGAGCTTTTGTTCCCTGCGAGCTTTCCGTACAGTTTTGGAGGCGGAGAGTGAAAATGGCAGCCTCCCGATCTCCGCCCCGGAGGAGCCGAGAACTTGGGGCCCCACTCCTCAGTGAGCCCCCAGAGAAAAGCAGTCGATCACTCCCATCTCCCGGGTCTCCGGCTGCACTCCGGCTGCACTCCATGCTCACCTGGCCTGTGACCGAGTGTTTCTATCTCTGACACCTGACACAGTGTGGAGTCTCCAAACCCAGCAGATCCCTGCAGTGCGCTCCTGTGGTGCTCCTCCTGGGGAAGGAAGGTGAGTCTCTCTGGATCTGCCCCTTGTTGGGTCCCTGCTGGAGGAGCAGTGACCCGACTGTGCCGCGGATCACGGTTTAGGGCAACCCCAAGCTGAGAGCCCGCGCCTTGGCTCCGTCTCTGCAGCCAGCTTCCCTGCTCCGATACCTGGGAGCTCTGGTGCACTCAGGCACCCCCGGTCTTTCTGTGACCCCGAGGGTCCTGAGACCACACTGTCCCGCGAGGGTTCCACCCCCCGCTTAGCTACTGGAGCGACGTCCCTCAGGGGAGCAGACTTCTAAAAATTCCGATTTTGTGCTCCGTGGCTCTATCACTTGCCAGAAGCTGCCAATGGAGGCCCCCTCCTGCGCCGTCTATCCTCCTGAATATTGCCTTGGGATCCCTTCTCCGCACGTCCTAACTTCCAGAAAGTGGTCGCTTTTCTGTTCAGAGAGTTGTTGCTATTCTTTTCTTCGATCTCCTGTTGAGTTTGTAGGTGTTCAGAATGGTTTGATCCCCATCCAGCTGAATTCCTGAGACCAGACTAAACCCAGTTCTCCTACTCCTCCCAGTCTACTTCTTTTTAAACATTAAGTTGTCTGGTTTCTATTTCTCTGCTTCTTCTTTATTCAAATTTCTACTGTAATTCTCCTGGCCATTGCCCAAATGACTTCCCTTTCTCCAAAACTTATCACAAATGGAATCTTTTTAAAATTGTCTTTGGCATAAAACCCCACATAAGTTTTAAGTTTTTTTTTTTTTTTTTCCCCTGGGAGCTTAAAAAACAGCAACAAAAAATAATAAAAACTGCCATCATTGGTTTTCCCAGGTAGTTTTTTTTCCCTATATCTTCAATCATTAGTGTCTCTGGTCTAAATAGGTATTCTTAAAACTAATTAACATATTTTTAGTCCACAAGAGTTGTTTAAAATGCAATACTAGGGAACACATTTAGCTGTTGTAAGGTGGCAGGACATTTTCTAGGTGGATGAAGTTATATTTGCTATCATATTGTTACTGGGGCACAGGGGTGCAAGAGCACCTGGCTCCAGGGGTCCCAAACAGACCAGGTTCAGCCACTCCCTGCTAACAAAATCCAAAGGCAGAGGGACAGGTGGTGGTAAAACAAGAAAGGGATTTATTCCAGTGAGGCCAGCACTGGGAAGACAGCAGACTGGCATGGTCTCAAAGACTATCTCTGAAGTTCCAAAAATACTTCTAGGTTTATATAAGGAAAATGTGGGACAAAGGTCAGTGGGTACAGCAGGTGGACAGTGAAGGTCAAGTTTATCATTGTCTTGAAGTCAATCATGGGCAGGGGCTTGCTGGCTAAGTCCTTATTGCTTGAGGGGTTAGTTTTGGTTCTCATCAGGGGATGCTTTGCCCACAGGTTCTTTTGCCTGAGTTAAGAGATAAACTGGAAAGAGGAACTTAATTAGAAGTACAGACTGAGGTCTTTCATCCACTTTGAGTTTATCTTTGTGAATGGTGTTAGAGAATGGTCAAGTTTCATTCTTCTGCATGTGGCTGTCCAATTTTCCCAGCACCATTTATTGAAGAGACTCTCTTTTTTCCATTGCATGTTTTTTCCTGCTTTGTCAAAGATTGTTTGACCATAGTGTTGAGGGTCTATATCTGGGTTCTCTATTCTACTCCATTGGTCTGTATGTCTGTTTTTATGCCAGTACCATGCTGTCTTGGTGACCACTGATTTGTAATATAGCTTGAAATCGGGCAACGTGATGTCCCCAGCTTTGTTTTTCTTTTTCAACATCTCCTTGGCGATTCGGGGTCCTTTCTGATTCCATACAAATTTTAGGATTGTTTGTTCCAGCACTTTGAAAAATGTCATTGGAATTTTGATCGGGATGGCATTGACGGTATAGATTGCTGTGGGTAGCATAGACATTTTAACAATGTTTATTCTTCCGATCCATGAGCATGGAATATTTTTCCATCTTCTTGTGTCTTCTTCAATTTCTCTCATGAGTGTTTTGTAGTTCCTAGAGTATAGATCCTTTACCTCTTTGGTTAGGTTTATTCCAAGGTATCTTATGGTTTTTGGTGCTATTGTAAATGGAATCGTTTCTCCAATTTCTCTTTCTACAGTTGCGTTGTTAGTGTATAAGAAAGCAACTGATTTCTGTGCATTGATTTTGTATCCTGCCACATTACTGAATTGCTGGATGAGTTCTAGTAATTTGGGGGTGGAGTCTTTTGGGTTTTCCACATAAAGTATCATGTCATCTGCGAAAAGAGAGAGTTTGACTTCTTCTTTGCCAATTTGAATACCTTTTACTTCTTTTTGTTGTCTGATTGCTGTTGCTAGGACTTCTAGTACTATGTTGAACAATAGTGGCAAGAGTAGGCATCCTTGATGTGTTCCTGATCTTAAGGGAAAGGCTCTCAGCTTTTCCCCATTGAGGATGATATTCGCTGTGGGTTTTTCATAGATGGATTTTATGAACTTGAGGAATGTTCCCTCTATCCCTATACTCTGAAGAGTTTTAATCAGGAAAGGATGTTGTATTTTGTCAAATGCTTTTTCTGCATCAATTGAGAGGACCATATGGTTCTTCTCCCTCCTCTTATTAATGTGCTCTATCCCACTGATTGATTTGCGAATGTTGAACCACCCTTGCATCCTGGGGATAAATCCCCCTTGGTCGCAGTGGATGATCCTTTTAATGTATTGTTGGATCCTATTAGCTAGGATTTTGTTGAGGATTTTGCAATCCATATTCATCAGGGATATTGGTCTGAAATTCTCCTTTTTGATGGGGTCTTTGCCTGGTTTGGGGATTAAGGTAATGCTGGCCTCATAGAATGAGTTTGGAAGTTTTCCTTCTGTTTCTATTTTTTGAAACAGCTTCAGTAGAATAGGTATTATTTCTTCTTTGAATGTTTGGTAGAATTCTCCAGGGAATCCATCAGGCCCTGGACTCTTATTTTTTGGGAGGTTTTTGTTCACTGCGTCAATCCCGTTACTGGTTATTGGCCTATTCAGGTTGTCAGTTTCTTCCTGTTTCAGTCTTGGCAGCTTATAGGTTTCCAGGAAGGCCTCCATTTCATCCAGATTGCTCAGTTTATTGGCATATAGTTGTTGATAATAATTTCTAATAATTATTTCTATTTCCTTGGTGTTAGTCGTGATCTCTCCCCTTTCATTCATAATTTTATTAATTTGGGTCCTTTCTCTTTTCTTTTGGATAAGTCTGGCCAGTGGTTTATCGATCTTATTAATTCTTTCAAAGAACCAACTTCTAGTTTCGTTGATCTGATCTACTGTGTTTCTGGTTTCTAATTCATTGATCAGTGCTTTAATTTTAATTATTTCTCTTCTACTGCATGGTTTAGGCATCATTTGTTGCTTTTTCTCTAGTTCTTTAATGTATAGAGTTAGTTGGTGAATTCGGGATTTTTCTGTTTTTTTTTGAGTGAGGCTTGGATGGCTATGTATTTCCCCCTTAGGACTGCCTTTCCAGTATCCCATAGGTTTTGGACCGATGTGTTTTCATTCTCATTCGTTTCCATGAATTGTTTAAGTTCTTCTTTGATTTCCTAGTTGACCCAAACATTCTTGAGCAGAGTGGTCTTTAGCTTCCCAGTGTTTGAATTTCTGCCAAATTTTTTTTTGTGATTGAGTTCCAGTTTTAAAGCATTGTGGTCTGAGAATATGCAGGGAATAATCTCAGTCTTTTGGTATCAGTTGAGACCTGATTTGTGACCCAGTATGTGGTCTATTTTGGAGAAAGTTCCATATGCGCTCGAGAAGACTGAGTATTCTGTTGCTTTAGGGTGGAATGTTCTGTAAATATCTATGAGGTCCATCTGGTCCAATGTATCATTCAGAGCTCTTGTTTCCTTGTTGATTTTCTGCTTAGATGATCTGTCCATTGCTGAGAGTGGAGTATTGAGGTCTCCTACAATTAACGTATTGTTATCAATATGACTCTTTATTTTGGTTAACAGTTGGCTTATGTAGATGGCTGCTCCCATGTTGGGGGCATAGATATTTACAATTGTTAGATCTTCTTGTTGGATAGGCCCCTTAAGAATGATATAGTGTCCTTCTGTGTCTCTAATTACAGTCTTTAGCTTAAAATCTAATTTATCAGATATAAGAATTGCTACCCCAGCTTTCTTTTGAGGTCCGCTGGCATGGAAGATGGATCTCCAGCCCTTCACTTTCAGTCTGGATGTATCTTTAGGTTCAAAATGAGTCTCTTGTAGGCAGCATATGGATGAGTCCTGTCTTTTTATCCAATCTACAACCCTGTGCCATTTTATGGAAGCATTTAGGCCATTCACGTTGAGAGTGATTATTGAAAGATATGAATTAATTGTCATCATGTTGCCTGTGAAGACACTGTTTTTATAGATTGTCCCTGTAAATTGCTGTTGTAGATTACTCTTGGGGTCTTTCTCCTTTTATAGAACCCCCCTTAATATTTCTTGCAGGGCCGGCTTAGTGGTCACATATTCTTTCAACTTCTGCCGGTCGTGGAAGCTCTGCATCTCTTTATCCATTCTAAATGACAGCCTTGCCAGATAAAGTATTCTTGGCTGCATGTTCTTCTCATTTAGGACCCTGAATATGTCTTGCCAGGCCTTTCTGGCTTGCCAGGTCTCTGTGGATAGGTCTGACGTTATTCTGATATTCCTCCCTCTGTACATAAGGAATCTCTTCCCCCTAACTGCCCTTAAGATGGTTTCCTTGGTTCTAAGATTTGCAAGTTTTACTATTACATGCCAGGGTGTTGGCCTGTTTTCCTTGATCTTGGGAGGGGTCCCCTCTGCCTCTAGGACTCAAATGTTTGTTTCATTCCCCAGATTAGGGAAGTTCTCAGCTACGATTTGCTCAAATATATCTTCTAGTCCTCTCTCTCTCTCCACTCCCTCCGGGATAGTCTGACATTGGAACGCTTCATGGTGTCACTTATTTCTCTGATTCTATTTTCATGGATTCTAAGTTGTTTGTCCCTGGCCTCCTCTTTTCCCTTTTTATCTATCATATTGTCTTCCAGGTCGCTTACTTGTTCTTCTGCCTCAGTTACCCTAGCTGTTAGATTATCTATATTGGATTAGATCTCATTGATAGCATTTTTAAGTTCTGCCAATTCAGTTTTCAATTCTGCCTTTAGAGACTCTATGGCAACCTTTAGAGACTCTATGTTGCCATTAATTGATTTCTCCATTCTAGCCATTGTCTTCACAATTGCTAGCCTGAATTCCATCTCCAACATCTTGGTTATATCTGCATCCATTTGTAAATCTGAAGCGTAAGTCATAATGTCTGAGTCTTTTCTATTTTGGGGGCTCATCCTCCTAGTCATCTTGTTGATGGGTGTTTGAGGGAATGTATAGAATTCAAATTATTGACCAGAACCCAAGCAAGATGCGCCTGTTTTCTTGGGACCTTAGGGTTGCTGGCCTCCTGTTTTCCCAGCCTGTCTTCTGTGGGAGGGGCCTGCCATGCTGTTACTCAGGCAACCCTATTTGGGTGGAGTTGCCCTGCACCCCTGTGACGGGGGATGGGCTCAGTGGGAATCAGTTTTTGGGGCTTTTGTTCTCTGGCGGTTTTCCCTGGTGGCTTTCCGCATCTCTTCCACGACTCAGAGCAGAAGAGACCGTTTCCAACCCTCTGCCTCAGAGCAGAGAGACCTCAGTCTGTTCTTCAATGAGCTCTCCAGACCACACCATCTCCGTTTCTGTCCATGCTTCTATAAACTGCAGCATCCTGGGTTGTGCACCCCTCTGCAGAGCCCCCAGTACTGCCTCCAGGTCGGGGCACATCTCTGCCCTTTGTGTTTCTAAAACCGCCAGCCACTCCCAGTTTGCGCATGTGCGACCCTGCCGCTCCTGGTTTCTGCCCCGGGGGTTCCCTAAAGTCCTTTCCCCGCCGCTACTGGTCTGCGAGTCTGTGCCCCATCCCCAGCATGTGAGGCAGTCACTCACCGGTGGTGTAGGATCCCCATGGCCAGGCTCCCTCACGTGCCATTTATCCTCTGATATCTGCCCGCAGAATCACAGCTCTCCACTTCGTACCTCAAAACCAACTGCCTGCGATATTCTGTTTGTAGACATCCAGATCTTCTTACATCTCAGGCTTGTTTTGTGGGTGCTCAGAGTGGTCTGGTAGATATCCAGCTCAATTCCAGGGACCAGTTGAAATAGGGTCCCCTACTCCGCCATCTTTCCTCTCTCTCCCTTCATATAGTTAAAAAGATAAAAATATTGAAATTTTAAAATTAAATCCGAATTTGAACTCAGGTCTGTAAAACTCCAAAGACCACTTTCCATCATGTCATGTCTTCCTAAGACACAAGCAGTCTCTCAGAATTTTCCAGATAAAAACATTTGATAAAAAGGGGTGTAGTCACTTCAAAAAATAATTTTAAAAAATCCATTTTGAATGAGCCAAAAAGAATAGTATAAATAGGGAAGGAAATTCTGAAATATCAAATGCTTAAGCTATTTTACCAAAATTGAAATGCAGTCAGATTTGCTTTTCCTTAAAATTAAATGTTCTTAATTGGTATCCTTTTACATTATTTAATTTCATGCTACTAAAATTAATAATAGTAGGAACAACAACAATAATAATAATAAATAATACTTTGACCCTCCATGGGCTGGGGTGGAAAGAAACATATAAGGTGGTCAGAAATGATTTGAAATCACTGGATTTGGGGCACAGAAACAGTCTCCAGTATACCATAGGAACAGATGGTAATAATAAAATCAGTCTTCTGAATTGTTTGCATCTAATTTCAGATCAGAAATCATTACTGTTCAGAGGGCAATAGGAAAGATATTTTGTAAGTTTTGCATATTAGACTTAAAAGTCAATACTGCAATTTCTACTTCATTGTTCCACCTCACCAACATTAATGGGTAATCTAAATAAAACTGGCTCGTTTTGCTCTCACCACAGAAATGTCCTGGTCTCAGCACAGCGGTACAAACAAATGGCCACATAACAACTCCAAAATGTTTGAAACAGTCATGTACATCTTTACGGAAGATTTTCTTAAGGGGATATCAAAGGGAAATTACACAACATAGTTCCAAGTGAAATGTCTTGAAAATCCTCTGTATGCACTAACATCTCTAGAGTTATATCCACTGTGAAACAGCTGCCTTGTAAGTAAGGGGCAGTTCTGCTAACTAAAGTCCCCCATCTGTAGACCAGGTTCTGCTAATCACACTCTTTAGAGATGGCAGGTCCTTTAACACTTTCAACATTGCATGAAAAGAACACCAATTAATTACAGATCAGGCATGGGAAGATTTTCCTCATTGCATTTCATTTTAAATCTCATGATTGTGTACTTAGTATAGTTTACTTTAGTGAGACCATACAACATTTCTCATATAATTTTTGGTGTGTGTGATTCTAACCCCTCGTTCCTCACCTTGCTCAATGTCATAACATCTCAGATCATTAACTTGATCCCTTGAGATATATGTATATGACCATGAACTTTTAACACAGACAATTGAGGTCTGTTAATGATAGCCTCAGCAAGGAGAAATTAATTTAATGACCTGTGTGGGAACCATACTTTCAATCACATGGACATTCTGAGCAATAGAAATCGAAGGCTATATCTGAGTGTGTGACCAAAAGATGCACAGTTTTAGGTATCTGTGTTGACCTGAAGCCATTGCACTCTAGAATAAGGGTATACACAAAAGAAATACATTGTAAGTGATCCTGTTCCTAGACAGCATTGGTCATTATCCTAGCCAGATACCAGATAGCATGAGGTGATTTCATTTTCTTTTAACTTGACTCAGTAATGGCTAGGATTTCAAGACAAGGTAGTAAAAATATTTATGAGGTCATTAACAAGAAATGTCATTACTACTGCTGCATTTATTCCTAGAGATGCTGGAGGACTCTCACAGGGCACACCTCAGCACTAGAAACTTCTGAGTTCACATTCATCTTTCCTTTATCTTTTCCCCCAAATTCTGTGTTTGTTTTTGGGTGGGCACAGGCATAGTCTTCCTTTTCTGAGTTAATGGAGAAAAAAAGAAGCTATAAATCTGTAGGATCTAGAGCTGAAGAGGACCTTTGAGAGCCTCCCAACTCCTCCAGAACAGGAGAGAGAGCACAAGTTGAGAGAAGTGACATGGCTCAGCCAGGGTCAAACAGCAGGGCAGGGACTTGGGTCTTTCCCTCCTACTACCTTTCCACACATATGGAGCATATGCCTGGCATGTACCACGTACTTTATAAAATACTGATGAATGAATGTGGTAATGGTAAAGCTGGTACCAGCACTCAGAATCCCTAGTTTCCCTGTTCCAGCCCCCTGCAGCTGTATCTCTCGGATTGTGGTTTTCTTTCAGTCTTCCCTGCTAATGAAGGGGTTGGCTCTGAGAGCACATGAAGGACAGTAGAAGGTCAGGCAGTTTACAATGGCAGGCTAAGTGATGGAATGTAAGGCACAAATGTAGAGAAAACTGTTCGAGATGAAGGAACAGGAACTATTTGAGATTCAAAGACTTGCTAGACTAGAAGAGTTTAGTGAAGAGTTTGGAAAATGTTGAATCGGTGATACGGTAGAAAGCAGCGCCAGACATGGCTGCTTCAGCGATATGCTCCAATCACAAGGCCAACAGCAGATGTGCGTGAGCTTCCCTTGGTCGATGGAGGTATGTGTCCAAAGGTATACCAGACTACAACATGTATATGCATTCATTATTTTATTTTTATGGGTGTTTTCATTACACATGCAAAATATATTCAATTTTTATGTTAGTGCACTTGAAATACATGAATATGTTAAAAGAACCATTAGAAATTCTACCCTTTAGATAAAACTACCATTAACATTTTCATTTGTATACATTCAAATTTTCCATGTCAATATATATGTTATTACTTTTGAAAAATTAAAATGATAAAATATGAAGTTCCTTTTTACTCTCTCTTGCTTGAGGCCTTTCTCTTTACTGTCTAATTTCTGTGAGCTTGTGGTTTGATAACAGTCAGTTGGTGTGCGAATGTTAATGTAGAAGTCAGTTTTATTCTGAAAAAAGGCACAGATATTCTGAACTAAATCATGATGCCATAAAAATACTCTCTGTGTGTAAGTGATCCATACTTTTATTTCCAATTATGCATTTTAATGAGGTGGATATTAAACTGTTTTTGCGTGTGTAACATATGAAAAAGGAAGGTGAAGATTAAGAGTGAAAAGAGTTTAGAATTAAATATTTTCTCAAAGATCATCTATACAGTGACAAATGTAAAGCTGAATGTGGTAGAATATTTGTGACGAAGTCTCTTTCCTAAACTGCTTAGTGACTTGACAGCAAAGCAGCTTCCAAGTAAGGAAAAGGATTCACTAATAAGTGATATGAGAATTTCAGTCAGGGGGGCACTGAGGCACGGGGAGTATCTGGATGAGGCTTTTCTTGTTTTTGGAGCAAAGGAGTAAAAATGAACACTCACTATATTCAGAAGACCATGTCGATGTTTTTAGAGCCAGGGGATCTAATATGATAGGTACTAGGCACATGAACCTATTTACATTGAAATAATTTAAAACTAAATAAAAGCTCAGCAGCACTAATGATTTTTCAAATGCTCAGGAGGCCACCTGTGACCCATGGTCACCATGTAGGACAGTGCAGATTTAAAACATTTCCTCATTGCAGAAAGTTTTATTGGACAGAAATTCCTCTATTGGAAAACACAAAGCTCATATCCTTCATAAAGCTGGAGAAAGAAGACACAAAAACTCAATGTTAAATAATAGTAGAAGAGCTAGCATAAGACTATGCATATTTCATGATCAAAGGAGTAAGAATGGCAGTTTCTGCCCCAAGTTTAGCTAAGGTGATGTCAATCCCTGGAAGTCTGTAATCAGAGGTTTAGATATCATGGACAAAATGGAACCTGAAGTGAGTGCCGAAGAAAATTTTGATTTGGAATAATAGAGAATAAGGTAAAGACTTTCAGACGTCAGGTACAGGATAAAAAGTGGAGGGGAGGGGAATTAAATTAATTCCAAGAGAAGTGTCCTTTGACGTTTTCTTGTTATTTGTTTGTGCTTGCATTATAAATATTTTATTTAATTAGCAATGCCTTTCTATTAATTTTTCAAGCCACACAGACATTTAGTGAGAGTTAGCAAAATTAATTTCCCTATTATTTGTCTTAACTGGAAAAACAGAAATGAATTAAGTTGCAAAACACTGAAAATAAACAAGGAATTTGGAGTGCCTTTATTAAATCCTTCGACTTAAAAAAAAGTTCCAGTACAGTTAACATACAGTGTTATATTCATTTCAGGTGTACAATATAGTGATTCAACAATTCTATATATTACTCGGTGCTGATCACAATTAGTGTGCTTTTAATCCCCATCACCTGTTTCACTCATCCCCCCCACCCCCTTGTAACCAGCAGGGAGTCTGGTTTTTGGTTTGTTTCTTTTTTCCTTTGTTTTGTTTCTTTAATGCCACATATGAGTGAAATCGTATGGTATTTGTTTTTCTCTTATTTTACTTAGCATTATACTCTCTAGATCCATCCATGTTGTTGCAAGTGGCAAGATTTTGTTGTTTTTTATGGCTGAGTAATATTCCAATGTATGTAGGGGTGTGTCTGTGTGTGTATGTATACACACCACATCTTTATCTAGTCACCTATCAGTGGGCATTGGAACTTCTTCCATAATTTGGTTATTGTAAACAATGCTGCAATAAACATACGGGTATGTATATCTTTTACTATTTTTGTTTTCATAGTCTTTGGGTAAATACTTAGTAGTTTAAACCCTTTGACTTTTTAAGTCACCTTTCCTATCAGGACATCTCTTATCACACATGCTGGGTAAGCACCAGTAAACATAACAGCAACCACAGAAGCAATATAAATACTAGTAAAACTTACCTTTTTATTTTTTTTAATTAAAAATAAACACAAATACCTGTTAATATTTTCTCCTTGATCCCAGTGAATTATCTTGTGCAACCCAGGTTGAAGACGACTGTTAGAGAAAATTGGAGCCCCGGCCCACATGCATAAGTCAGGTAAACATGTGCTTCAGTAAAAGGGTGCTTGTCATCCATACCACAGTGAGATCTAATTTCCCTTCATGAGAGCAAGGAAACTTGACATTGAATGGGTTTCCAAAGAGCTCAGAGATGCAAATGGAACATAGAATGAAATTATTGCATATGAAACCTTTCTTTCAAGAGAACCAATCAGTATAATTGAAACATCTCACAATATTTTATTTGCTTTGGCCCTTAAACCAAATGTTTCAATTAAACCCATTTGTATTAGCATAGCTAAGATCATTTCCAATGATTTGTCTAAATTACTTCAGGCCTCAGCCTGGAATCTCACCCTCAAACCTCAGAGGATATAGCCCAGGCTTTGGGCAGCCTGTGGACAAAATGTAATGGGGATCTTTATCATTCCCACATGGGAGTACTCATTAGTGACTACAAGCATTTTTGTTCTTATACTTGAAACAAAAATTCTTCCACAGAGAGCTAATCAGTATCCACAGCCAGCAAACAGAATTCCAAAGTAGTTTTTCTATTTAAAGAGATGTCTTGCTTCACACATGGTAATGGAAGATGAAAATATTCTTTCTGCTTGCATTTTGGATCTATTCAAATATTGAAATGTTGTATATGCAGAAATGAAGTTGAAGGTCAGCTCTCCCTTTGGGACCTCTTATTTATGGTTCCCCTAAAGAAATAATGAGGACTAAGTTCGATATATTTGTCCAATTATCTGACATCTAGAATTTTACCCATTAACATTAATTAAAATTTAATCACCCAAGAATATTGTGTAAGGGGATCCTAAATTGTATATAAACTGTGAAGGAATAGTCCACCTCCTGTAAGCAACCCTAATGTGGGAAAATAGTATGTTAATGGCACCAAAAGACCTCAATGAGATATGGTAGCCTAGATATTGACTGATACTAACTGTGCTCTGGCACCATGAATCACAGACTTTTAGAATTCAAAGAACATAAAAATGTAATCTGTATCTCCCTAGGTGTGACAATCTTAGTCCAAGGAAGAGAAGTGCCTTGGCTCAAGGTCACACAGCTCTTTTGCGACAGAGCCCAGATGAAAGTCAAGATCTTAGGGATCTCAGTCTTGTTCTCTGTCAATATATCTCAAAGCCAGTTTGTATCCTTACATTTGCAATTAGCACCTATCATAGGTAGTGACTTTGTTGGCTGAAAAAATAGTGATTTTCCCCACCTTTACCTCAATTAATGAAAATAATTTAAATATAAAACAATTGACCATGAATTAATTTCTGCCTTTAATTCAGTAGAGGTTTACAAAAGTTGTACATGTGTATATATGCTTCCTCCAAAGGATCATAAAGCTTTATGAGGTCAGAGATGAGTTTTTCATTTCATATGATTCTTCTTAGACAGTACAAGGCTTTCTTCACTGTAAGTGCTCAGACATTGCTCTTCAGTGAGGAAGAGCATCAGTTTCTGAAAACTGGAATATCTACCAACCTCCCTTATAACCGCTGCCCATAAGATAATGTGAAAGAAATTATAGTGCTTGTCATAGAATATCTGAGTGGTGGAGTTTAAATCTACTTTTGAAGGGATGCTTTTGATATTGGTCCTCTCTCCTTTTCTTTTCCTTTCCCCATCCCTGCTGTAAAATGTCAGAGAGGATTTTGGAGCTCTTACTCATTTTCATTCTTTGAGTGGAGGAAGGTTTGAGGAACATACCCTCATCTTCAGTGATAAAAAACCAACCAAGCAGGGATCAATCTTGTTTTTAAAGTTTATAAAAACTCTTTGAGCCAGAACCTTTTGTCTTTAGTAAGAGTTCTGCAGGAAAGCAGTACTTAGATGTTAAGAGCTAGTTACCAAATGGGCAATAATCTCAAGACAGTTTTGTTGTCATTTAAAAAAATTGGACAGGATCTCCAGTCTGGCCTCTTTCCTAATAAATACTAATTTTGCTCTGTTATAGGTACCTGATCAATAATTCTCCAATTCCAGAGAGTTAGTTGATTACCATCACCACACAGGCATGATCATTTGAAAGAAGAGAAATGTAGGGGAATAAGATTGGCCATTTTGATAAATTTAATCACCAAAAATAAACAAAATATCTATAATTGAAGATTATCAAACATGGTAGGAAAAACTATTAGCTAAAATAATCTTAGGTCATGATAAAGAATCAAATGAGGATATTTTATCTATTTTAGAAAAAATAGATTTAAGATTAATTTATTTATTTTAGAGAGAGAGAATGTTTGCACATGGGCACGTAAGAGCAGGGGTGGGGCGGAGGGAGAGGGAGAGAGAGAATCTCCAGCAGACTCCCCTCTGAGCACAGAGCCAGATGCGGGGTTCCATCTGAAGACCCTGAGATTATGACCTGAGCCAAAATCAAGAGTCTGACATATATATTGAGAGATGATATATTGAGAGATGATAAAAACAGCCTAGCCACCCAGGTGCCTGCCAAATGAGGATATTTTAAAAGGTAACTCTAATTTCTGTATTGGTGTTGTTCTTAAATGAATACAGGCTTTTTTTTTTCCCCCCCCTCTCCAGCCCTGTTTGGAGTAGCTTTAACATTAAAACTAATCTTATCAAGCCCATCAAATTCAAGTTGCATTAGGATTTTATGGATCTTGTTACAGCCTCAAACTAACATTAAAAAAAAAATCTTCATTCTCTGAAAGCAAAAATAGCTAGTTGGCTTGATAAGGGACCCTTTTTTCTGAAAGTATGAGAACACAGCAGGGATTAGCATGTATAGTCTTCCTTGCAAGTCAGATACTTTATTTGTGAAGAAAAATCCTATGCAGAATTCTGGTGAGACAAAGCAGTAATGACTATTAGTTTGTAGTTTTGGTTGAATAGATGTTGATGGGAGGAAAACTCAGCTGCTGGAGTTTTTAGAATTAATGTTTTCTAAAGTTGTAAGAAAATCTAAGGCATACTGGCTATGTTAGCAAAGTACAAAATTGGTAGGGGGCTGAAAGGCAAAACTGAGAAAAAATAATTTTCCCCAAGTCTTTTCTGATTTTTTAAAATTTTAAGTCATTGCTACATCTGTGCAAATGGCTATGGAGAATAGAATAAAGAAACAATGTTCTAGGAACATAGTGGATGGAAAAAACTAGTTAACTCTCATATGTACACAGCATTCTCCTATTTGTTGTCTCGTCTGATTTTCTGTATTATATGGAAAGTCAGAAATACCTATCAACACTTTACAGACTACAAACTAAGTTTTCAGAGAAGTTAAGGCCATTTACTGAATGGATGTTGTAGCCAAGAGCAAGAATGTCAGTAACTTAACATGAAAAATTCTTTTCAGTCTGATGCAATCCAGTATCAACTCTTCTAAATCTAGTTAGAATTGAATTCCAATTTACCGATTGTCAGTCAACTTCAGTCAAATTTATTGGGAGCTTCCCATGGGCTGGTACAATGTTAGGGACTAGAAATGTAATGAAAGATACTCTGTCTTTAGTGACCATAGAGTTAAGTGAGGGAGATAGACAAGAAAGCAACGCATGAAAAACATGGGAATATAGACCCTCAAGAAAACAGTGCCATTGAGTACCTGAGGGACTCTAAATTTAAGATCAGCCTGTGTCCTGGTTTGTTGGGACAATTCTGGTTTACTTCTGTTATTCTCTGGTAATTATTAATGGCACCCAATTTCACCATAAAAGGCATCCTCTGGGATTATAAATTATATGGCCACCTATATTGAGAGATGATAAAAAGCATTTTAGGTGAAGTTGCCTAAAATAATTATATCTCATGTAATTTAATTTTTTTCAATTGAAGTATAGTTGACACAGAATGTTATATTAGTTTTAGGTATACAAAATAGTGATTTGACAAGTTTATACATTATGCTCTGTTTACCCATAGTTTTGCAACTAATCCCTCAAACTCCTGTCTAACCCACCTCTAATATATATTTAGTACCCTATGATCTTTCTAAAACTCAAATCTAGCAATGTCTTAGCCCACTTTAAAAAACCTTCAATGGTCCTTCATTTTCTCTGGGGGAGATAAACTCTAAACTCCTTATGTAAGGAAATTCGTGTCCTGGACTCTATCTGTTCATCTTCATTAAAAACAAACAAAACATGCTTCTCATTTCTTCAGCCATAGGAAACCACTTAGAACCCTCAAATGTACCATGCTGCCAATGCTCTGTGCCCTGACACATGCTGTTTCCAGTGATTGCAGTGCCTTTGCCCCAGAATTGATCCTCCTGGTGGGTACTTACTTACCCCTTTCTTTTAAGAACCTTCCTGGAGCCACACAAGCTGAAATTTCCTTCTTCGTCCTGCTGCTGTGCCATCTCTATAGAGTGGTGTGCCTCCTACCACATTACACATTTTATTTACACGTCTGTCTCCCTGATGTAGCTTCAGATTCTTTTGAGGGTTACAATCAGGTCTTATCTGTGCCTCACCCTACTTCTGCTCATTTAATGAATACTTCTTGAGCTGAATTCATGAAAAATTAGGTGTGTAATTTTAATTTAGAAACACACATCCCCTGGATTATATATTTTGCTAGAAAGTCTTGTACATTTAAAATGGTGCCAACTGTCTAAAAGATTCATTCATGTGTTTCCTCAGTGGGTAATGATGGAGTAACTACCATGTTACACGCATTGTGTGAAGCTGCACCGTGTATTTTGGTTGTAAGAGTAGCCATCAACACCAGTTCCTCACTAGTGCCCATCTTGGCATTCTAATTAGAGATTCCCAGAAGGAGAAAGATCTCAGTTAGGAAAGGGGGACGAGACTAAGTTTTAATGAGCATCTACTCTGTGCACTCCTTATTTTACCCAAAAGGAAGCCAAAGGTAATGTGCCCTAGAATATTGGTGAGAACCAGCACAATTCACAGTGCACTCAGGCATGACCTTTGTCCTAGAGGACCCTGGGCTCAATTAACTTGCTTGGAAAACAATAATAGAAGCATCTTCACAGGCTACTGAAAAGCACCCACTGACTACCACTTGGATATGCAAATGTCTGCAGTCTCCAGGACTGACAAAATTTTAGTGAATATCAGAAAGAAATCAAAGAATTAAGAGGATGGTAAAAGAAATAAAGAACTGATGAACTTGCCCACACAGATTTCAAACATAGTAAAGTTGAAATGATCTCTCACCAGTCCCTTGTAGAGGGATTCATGGCATTAGGTTCTGTACATTTCTGGAGCTATAATGGTCCAATGGGTAATAAATTTGAGAAGTTTGGGGAGTGGGATTCTTGTATTAAAGAAGTCTACATTCTATGAGGTTTTCTTTTTTTTTTTTTTCTTCCTGGCTGACTGCCCTAGGAAATTTACTGGGACTTTGGTAAGGATGGGGGATTAAGTTATAATATTTTCAAGGAGCTTCAGAAGTTACAACAGAGATCTCTAGATCTCTTCAGGCTAATTCTTTGTGAAAAACAACAATAGACTAAGTCCAAAGACTTTTCTAAACACTAACCTTGCAGACACCAGTCTGGGCTTTAAGAGAATTTTGCTTACTTCTTCGTGGTAGTTTATTTTAAGTCTTAATCTTTCTTTGTTAGAAGGCACATTGCCAATCACAGTTAATCCTATATAGTATTTTTTTGCATTTCATCCTTCCATAGGGATGTGGAGAGTAGGGCAGATCATGTAAGTCTGCCTAAGGTGAGACATAGTAAGGTAAATCTTTATTCTCTCTCAAAATGAACTCATAAGAGCATTTTGTAGTTGTGCAAGGGCAATATATATACATATATATATATGTACACACACACAAGTATATATTTATATATAGAAAATATATTTATATAGAAATATATACAATTTATAAAAATATATTTTAAAATAATATATATCACATATTATCACATATATATCTCATATATATACATATGAATGAAAGAGATTTTTTTTAATTTTATTCTTATGTTAATCCCCATACATTACATCATTAGTTTTAGATGAAGTGTTCCTTGATTCATTGTTTGTGCATAACACCCAGTGCTCCATGCAGAATGTGCCCTCCTCAATACCCACCACCAGGCTAACCCATCCTCCCACCCCCCTCCCCTCTAGAACCCTCAGTTTGTTTTTCAGAGTCCATCGTCTCTCATGGTTCATCTACCCCTCCGATTTCCCCCGCTTCATTCTTCCCCTCCCGCTACCTTCTTCTTCTTCTTCTTTTTTTTTTTCTTAAGATATATTGCATTATTTGAATGAAAGAGATTTTTGAATATTATAGACAATTAAAAAAAAACTTTGCAATGAAGATGCATAGAATCTGGGATTATAGAAAATATACTATAAAAATATACTATATATATATACTATATTGTATCCTACTATGACAGATAATTTAAAACAACCTCAGCAAAGAGCTCTGATGGAGAGGCAATAATTTTAAAGCAATTATCTTAGAATTAAAGCTTAGATGGAGAGGCTGCTTTGAAGGCTTTAGGAACTCATCAGCCATCATTGTCTAGACAACTATATCCAGTGGCTAGTCTGAGATAACTTGGGAACTCATCTCCTCACTCCTGACATCAGAAATTAACTGGTGTGTTACAAGGTGAGAGTACATCTGAGATAGATGGTTTTCTTTCTAGTTGGATTCATGCCTTAGCAGGCCCATGACACACAGATGCATGATGATGTGCTCTGAGTTGTGTTCAATGGTAATTATAGCATGAAAATGAGAGCATTTCAAGAGTCACATGGTACTTAGTGCAGCAAGCAATTGCTTATTCATAGATTTACTAGGGCATGTTTCATGGTTTATTCTAATTCAAAAGGCTGTCAGATGTGTGGTGCTATCTTGTGATCTGAAGTAATCTTAATCTCCTTAACTGGTCTGCACAATACCCCCAACTCTGACATCCCAAAAGTACTCAGCTTAGCATTATTGTGATCTCAAGATCTTATGTACTTTTGCCTCTCACAGTCTTTTTTCACTGTCCCTCTGATTCCTTTGCTCAAGCCTTATTGGTTTCTTTTCACTCCTTAAATATACCCTGCTTTTCCCTGTTCTTTTTACCAAGAACACCCATCCTCCAGATTTTCAGGTCTGGTTTTCTCAGTATTCAGCTCCTCTATTATCTCTTTGAAGAGATTTTCCATGATTAGCTCTATTAAGCCTCTCTACCCACAAACATAGGCCATCACTCTCTGTCATAATTCTCTGTATCATTTTTCTGCAACATTTACCACACTTTAAAATTTTATTTATTTATTTATTTATTTATTTATTTATTTATTTATTTATTTATTTATTTATTTATTTTTATTTGTCTCCTTGCTGGGCTATACAGGGCCTGAATTCATGGCCCTGAGATCAAGACCTGAGCTGAGATGAAGAGTCAGATGCTTAACTGACTGAGCTACCCAGGCGTCCCATTAATTTTTTTTATTTATCTTACCACCACCTGCTAGAATTTAAGTTTAACTAAAAGAGAGATCCATGTGTCTTATTCATTGTTATATCATCAGAACTCAAAACAGTACCTGGCATACAGTAGATGATCAAAGTTTGAATAATTATATGTCTAATAAAATATTGTCACATGTGGCCTAAATTAGGAATCTACTAGGTACTATGCTTCCTCCATGGGCTTATCCTTTATTTCCTACCCATTTGATATAATAGTTGAACATATCCCAATTTTGGAAAGAGCTAAACTTAATAAGGTGCAATCTTGAAAACAACATTATTCTTTCTTGCCTTTTCCCACTAAACTTTCTTTATGGTTCCCCTGTCCCTCAGTCCCTGGATTAATCTCAGGCAGAACTCTTGGCTATCCCAGTTATGTTGAGACAATAAAATGAACTGTGTTAGTGCTCAAGCATTGGTGATGTGATGTCACAACTCTGAAATCATTCAAAGCTAAAATTTTCCTCCTCATCATGATCCAGCATGCTTCAAGTTTGGGAGGCTGCAGTGGAAAAAGTGGTCTTGGTTGGCTTCTTTACTCTTTTCATTCCCCACCTCTCTCATTGGTTTGCTGCTGATCTATACCCCTTCAGGGTTGGACCTGGGGGAGAAAAAGTTAGAAGAAGAAGGGTAGAGCTTTACATGGCTAGTATAGATGCAGTCTAGTATCAGTGTCCTCTTGGCATGGATTGACCAAGGTTGACTTTTATTCAGGGATGTTTTTGCAGGTTCTTCAAATATCTTCTAGGCTGGGGTTCTTTGTTCCTCCTGGATATTGCCTCTCCTTTGGCTGGTCAGTTATGACTCACCTTCCACTTGTTATAATTGGAGCCCCTTTATCTCTTTCTATGGTCTTCTGTATGAATTTAAGAAGACCTCAGTCCACTTCACTTCCTGGGGGTCCACATCAAATTCCCAGAAAATATGCAGGTGTTTACTTTACAAAATGTGAAGGAAAAGGCAGCTTGATCTTCAACGCAGCCCTCCATACTCCACAGTTCAGGAACCATAGATTCTCAACTTTAGATACTCAAGTGTGAGGCAAACGCTAGTCACCATGGTCCTTATATTCCATATGAATATCCTTCAGGGTCACTGAATGGTCCTCTGCAATCCTGTTGTCTTAATTTGAGTTGAGGAATTCTGCCTCTACTTTTCCTCATGGTTAGCAATATAAATAGCACAGTAATTGCTCTCTCTAAATAAATCCTCTCTCTTTATTCTGTTGGTCATGGACAGGCTGTCACTTCCATATTTCTCAGGAGTGCATCAGAAACCAAGCCACCAATCCCCATTCTCCAGAAGAAATACAGCAAATACTCCGAAGACTCCCTTTGAAGCCTGTCTGGTTGGACACAGGTGATTGAAAAGCCTTCCAATCCCCACTTCTATGGAGAGCAAGAACATAGAGTAAATTTATATTAACCCCTTTCTTCAAACACCATCCTTTCCCTTCTATCCTTCTCACCGAAAGCCTTTTATAGTCTTGAAGTAGGTATAAGGTAAAGGCAGTATGGACATTTTTACAATCTCTTTCCATGTCCTGACTAGCAGGTCTAGCACCTTATTTCTCCATACAAGGATAATTAACATTTATTGTATTAGTCTAGGCCTTTGGGGAATCAGCCAGAGATGAGGCAGAGTCTCATTTTAAATTCCTGTTGCATTAAAAAGTATATTATTTAATAATATGAGATCAGTAGTTGTCTCTCCCATACTGACATATTTCTGCTCTCATTTGAGTTTGCAACATTGACTGGCTGGACTCTTTCTGGAAATGACATTGCTTAATCAGAGGTGGAATCTATTACTAGAGGAGAGAAATGAACCATTGTTAATTACTAGATATCATACAAAGGCATAAATTCAGGGAACATATACAGGTGAACACAACCTTGTAGAGAATGAAACAAAATATGGAGTAAAGTGCTGAATGTTTTACATTCTTTGATCACAGAAACTGTACACAGAGTTGGACTTTAACCAGGTAAAACACAAGTTCTCAGCAAAAACTGAACCTGACATTAACCATCCTGTCAGTGGGGCTCCTTGATTGTTTTGGGTATAGTTTGAATGACAACAGCAGCAACTTTGCACTCTAGTGCTTTGGAAACTTTCTCTTCATTTAAGTTCGTGGTACCTATTATCTGTGCCTCTCACTGGGCTCTAACTTTTCAGTTCAAGAAGGCATTATCTTTTATATAATCCATATTTGTATGTTTTGTTTCCACAATTATTTTCCATACGAAGTGTCTTTGTATTCTCCTGTTACGTCCTTAAATTTAAGCTTACAAGTAGTAAGTGCCCATTTAGTGACTATGAATTGATGACTAGCTTTCCTTTCTTTGTTTATTCATTAGGTTCCTGTTATGTGAAAATATTTTTATAGTAAAAAGCAAAAGTCAAGTCACAATCATCCAGGAGTCAACTTTAAGAGGCTCCCACTTGGGCGCCCAGGTGGCTCAGTTGGTTAAGTGTTTGACTCTTGATTTTGGCTCAGGTCATGATCTCAAGGTCATGGGCTGGAGCCCTGCATTGGGCTCCACACTCAACAGGGAGTTTGCTTGAGGATTCTCTCTCTCCCTCTCCCCCTCTCCATCTGTCCCTCCCCCTGCTTGAACTTTCTCTCTCTTTCTATCTAAAAATAAATCTTTTTTTTTTTTTAAAGGCTCCCATTGGTCAATGATGTGGAAATTTTTCATCTATAAAGACAATAACAGGAATATATTAAAACATATCAAATGTGTTTAAATCCTTTGTTTAATTGAAGTATAGTTGCATACTATTTTTGTTTCTGGTGTATAATGCAGTGATTTGACAGTTCTATACATTGTGCTGTGCTTACCATGATAAGTAAAGATACCATCTGTCACTGTACAATGTTGTTACAATATTATTGATGATATTCTATGATGTACTTTTTATCCCCATGGCTTACTTATTTTATAACTGGACACTTGTACCTCTTAATCCTCTGTGTGTATATCTTTTTCAATTAGTGTTTTTTTGTTTTCTTTGGGTAAATATCCAGTAATGGGATTACTGGTTCATATGTTTTTTGTTTGTTTTTGTTGTTGTTTTTGTTTTTAGAGAGAGATGGGGTAGGGGGTAGGCAGATGGAGAGGGAGAGAGAAAATCTTAAGCAGGCTCCATGCTCAGTGTAGAGCCCAACACAGGGCTCCATCTCACAACCCTGAGATCATGACATGAGCTGAAATCAAGAGTTGTATACTTAGCCAACTGAGCCACTCAGGCACCCCTCATATGATATTTTAATTAGTTTTTTGAGGAAAATTTGTTTTCCATAGTGGTTGCACCAGTTTACATTCCCACCAACAGTACATGAGAGTTCCCATTTCTCTACATCCTCAACAACACTTGTTATTTCTTATATATTTTTGATACTAGCTGTTCTGACAGGTGTAAGGTGGTATCTTATTGTGGTTTTGATTTGCATTTTCCTGATGATTAAATAGGAGATCTTAATAAAATAATGATTATCATTAAAGGATAGTAAAAACCAGTTCATTATTTGGAAACTGCTAAATAAAGGAAGAAAGTCAAGTATTTATTCTGCTTTTGCTGTGCCATTGTGTAATTGAGTAACTAAATAAATGAAGGGAAGTAATGAATAAAAATGAATGTTAATATTAAAATATCAACATTTTCAATCTCTAATCAAGAACTGAATCTAGACATTCAACATCAAAGACTGCCTACATCAAAAAAGAGAGAGGGGGCACCTGGGTGGCTCAGTCAGTTAACCGTCTTACTCTTAATGTTGGCTCAGGTTGTGATGTCAGGGTCCTGAGATTGAGCCCCGCGTTGGGGTCTGTGCTCAGCACGGAGTGTGCGTCCCTCGCCCTTGCCCTCTACCCTTCCCACCTTTCAAATAAAAAGAAAATCTTTAAAGAAAAAGAGAGAGCAATAACCAGATATTTTCTGTTTTCTAATGGAAAAACATTAGAAAAGAAACTTTTTTTTATAAAAGTCTTAAAAAAGACTTAAAATCTGATCAAGTCTGATCAAACTTCTAGATCGAATTTCTAATTGATAAGAAATTTAGATAACAAAGGAGCATGTTAATCTATCCCATGGAGTGTAGTCAACAAAATCTTGATTTTATAATACTCCACAGAAAAAAATGGCCCAGTTTATTAGACTAATAAATTGTAGGACAGAGATAGAGGAAAGGGAGAGAGAAAATATAGGGTAAAAAAGATTTGAAACAGATGTCAACTAATTACAGTATGGGGGTAATATTTGAATCCTGATAAATGATAAAAATAGGTAAGATTTCTGTAAGACAACTGGAAATTTGAACATTAGTAGTAATTTGATTATATTAAGAAATAAATTATTTTTGGTATGGCAGTGGTATTGTTCTTAGATCTGAAAATGGTCCTTATCTTTTAGAAATGCATACTAAAATATTTATGAATGAAATTATGTGGTAGATGAGATTTGCTTCAAAATAATATGGGTGATGAGATAGTAGAAGGGGCATAGATTCAATGTAGTTCACCATGAGTTCATAATTGCTGAAGCTGGGTGTGGGAGTTCATATATATTCTATTTTTCTATTTGTTTCACATTCTTCATAAAAATACTTTGAAAAATACTAGAGGGAACGACCATATATTAATCAATATAAACATTCCTTCATAAAACCTAAAATGTTAGTTTTTAGAGAGAGAAATTTGTGCATTTCATTGTATTTGTTTTTGTTTTTTATAGAAACTATGCACTACCGAATAGCAACAGACAGACTTTTAACCTGGTGTATTGATCCAAGAATGATTCAGGGAATCCATAACTATCCAGAAATGTATGCAAAATTCATTTTGGTTGTATGTGTTTTTGCATTTTGGAGGTCAAAGAACTCTATAAACCAAAAGATTTTAAGAACAAAAAATGTATAGACATTACTTTTTTTGAGAGACTCCAGAGAAATATTGATTTTCTTAGTATGATGTAGCAACTGAAATGAAAAAAAAATGTATTTTCAAAAGAACTTATTAAGTCAGCAAGAACATGTTTCCATTTTGTCAAATTCAGGCATACCAATGTATTATTTGAAAGGCAAACCTACTGTTTGAGCAGAAACAGTGATGTATCCTATGTACCTGAGGTTTTCATTATCTGGTTGTGCTTTGTTCAAATTCTTACACTTAAAACCACCTCCTTTCTAGACCATGTCCCTTCATTTATTTAAGGCAACCTCCCTTCTGGATTGTAGCCTCCTCCAACTTACACTGAGCAGTGTTGAGCTCTAAGAACTCTTTTGAGCAACTTTTAGATTTCTATATGTACATTTTATGTAAGTTCTCTCTGCAAGAGGAGGATGAGTTCTCTGCTGACAGAGACCATGTTTTTGCTACATGTGTATTCTTCCCACCATGTGAATCTGATGGAGAAAAAAGCATCACTATTCATTTACTTCACTCTTTGTTCTATTTACCCTTGATCTAGAAGTAAAAGTGCCCAAATTAGATATTATAAAGGAAACTGAGTAAACACTATATTTGAAGGAACTGTTTGCATGATCCTCACTTGTCTGACTCTCTAAATTTACTCATCTGCTTTTATTCCAGTTCAATTTGAAAAATCAGACATGCATGGGAATATACAATGCCATATCTCTAGGCAAAATTCATTTTTTGGAAGTTATTTTTTTTTTTACTTGTTCTTATTTCATTCTAATAATTGACCGTTTAAAGCCTGAAGGATAAATTCTAAGATAAAATTACAAGAAACCTTTCTCCCTCATGTAAGTTTTCTTGTTAGGTCATTTTGAATGTGATCTTTTTTTTTTTTTTTAATCTTCACTGCTTCACTTATATTTTTTTTAAAAATATATATACATTCACAGCATTACTAGGTTATCACTACCTCTTGTTCTTACATTTAAAACTAATTTTAGAAAAATACAATATCTAGGAAAAGTCTCATGAGTTTTCCCATCAGCAGGGTTACCATTTTTCTGCACTATAACAGCTTGGGAACACAAAGGCATTTGAAATAGGCTTCCTTGATACAAATTGCAGATTACTTTCTCACTACTCTTGGCTGTGTACTCCCAAATTGATAGAAATTCATGGGATCTGAAAATTAAATCTTACAGTGTGTTTTTTTTTTTCCATTCTGACTTTATTGATAAGGTTATAATCCTCCTGCACAATTTTAGCAAGTTCAGGTGGGATAGTATTAACATTTGAAATGAATGCCTTAGGTAGGAGAGGTGGAGGAGATGTTAGGACTCCACAGCCCAATTACCTAGGTTCTCTTTAAATTTCATGCACTGCACTAAGCATACCAGAGCTGTTTTGCTAAAGAGTCATGCTAGTGTTCAGTTTGTTCCTTCTGCATTATCCAAATGTAGGGGAATAGACTCATAAAAAAATTGAGAAAAAATAAAACCAAGTCTTTCCCAATTAAGGGAAAAAATAAAATCATCAAGACTCAGACTTCTTCTGCAAAATCCAAGGCAGTTTTGTAAGTACAATGGCCACAGATTCATTTCTGAAGGACTGGCATAAGGTGGTTTACTAAAACAAATAGGTTCTGAATTTAAACAGAAGCTTTAGTACTCCACATGTTTTTCCTGGCTATCATATATCATTTAGTAAGAAACAAGGTGTTTCCTTAGCTCTTCTCCTTCTTGGTAAACCACTAATCATTGTCATGCCACAGGGACTGTGATTTATTATCTCAGCTAATCTCTAAGAGAGGGTATCATTAGAATATTTCTATCTTTCTCTGGTAAATTATTTGGAAAGAACCATTTTTTTATATTGTTTACCTCAGTCATTGTGGGAAGTCTAAAATTCCCTGTTCTTACATGTAGATAGATGGCTTATTTCCTATATGAATACATATATCCCCCAATTTGATTCCATTCTATGCTTTACCTCACTCATTCCCCGCAAACACTCAAAACCCTCCAGATCTCATAATCTGTCAGCATGTAAGTCCTCCATCTCTTTAACTTCTTCAGTTACTGGTCGCTTTTCTTGTTTTGAATCCTGAATCCATACTGAATCCATGGCTTTACTTGCAACTCTATGAATTTGTCATTGTATTTTACTTGTATACTTTTTACACCACAAGTCCCAGAAATAGGATTGCTTCTTGATTCTCTTTGTCGTTTCCAGTTCTTTGTCATTCAAAAACTCCTGTTCCTTTAAAGTACTTAGCATCACACTTGACTACCTACTCCTCCTTCTTATTGCTGTCATCTACCAATCTTCCAATTTTAACACCAGGCTCATTGGTTTTCTTTTGACTTGTAATTTGGAATAATTCCTGGTGACATTAGCAGCAATAGGGTGATCTCTTGTATACTCTGGGCTCTCATATTTTTATCACTCTACCTTGGCTATCTAGTCCTATATTCATTGCTTATACATCACCAGTAATAACAGTACCATCTCCAAAATTTCAGATGTCTCTGACCATCACCTCCTATATTTCTGCTCACTTATTTCATTCCCTCCATGACAACAGCTTAACTCTGTGAACTTTTAACCCATTTTCTCCCTACCATTTTCTACTCTCTCCTGGGTGTATGTACGCATTCCCTTTTACCCAGCTTAGTTTCAGCAGTCCCATCATTCATCACTTGTTTTTAATTTACTTTCAATTCCCTTGCACCCCTCCCTACCACCATGAATCTCATAAAAGTTCAGTGTTTCTTAAACCTAACACTTCCTGCTCTGTTCTTGCTCCCATAAAGCAGTGTCTAGAGAAATCACATAACCTTACTGCTAGGATTTAATTTAAATTTATAACAGCATATATAAAGTGAAGACTCAACTTATCAAAAGTACCCAAATACTCTTCTAAATTTCCCTACTCAGATCACTTTCCCTCTTTCCAGAATGTTTTACTTGTCTTCTTTCTTCAAACCTCATATCTTCCACCAGATCTCCACACTTACAGTGAAGTCATGAAGAATGAGAAACATCATCTTCCACCATCAAATCTACCAACCTTTATACAACCACACTCACACTCTTGGTATTCCTTCTCATGCTATGTATGGTATGTTTCCGCTGCTGTCACCAGCCCGATCTAACACTCAAGTTCTAAGTTCCATTGTTTCTTGTTTACTCCAGGACTTCACTCCTGCTCTCTTCCATCATCACTTTTTCCATGTGTGTGTACCTCTTTGTATATGGTAACCTACAATCTTGCAAAATTCATTTATTAGCTCTAATAGCTTCTTTTGTGTGTGGATTCTTCAGGATTTTCCATATACAATATCGGTGAATAGACACATTTTTACTTCTTTCTTGTCTATCTGGATGCTACTAGTGCTCCACAACAGTGTTGAACAGACATGGCTCATGAGAGTTGACATTCTTATCTTATTCCTGATCTTAGAGGGAAAGGTTTCAATCTTTCATCGTTAGATATGTTAGCTATGGATTTGTTTATACACGTTTTTTATTGTGTTGAGGGAGTTCTTTCCTACTTCTAATTTGTTGAGTGTATTTATAATGAAAGTATTAATTTTTGTGAAATGATTTTTTTAACATTTGTTGAGATGATTGTGAATTTTTATCCTTTATTAATATGGTATATTACATTGATTTCCATATATTGAACCAACCTTACATTCTTAGGATAAATCCTACTTGGTCATGCTGTATAATCATTTATAGATTTATTTAGCTAGATTTATTTAGCTAGTACTTGTTGAGGATTTTTGCATCTATATTCACAAGGGATTGTGTTACTCAAGGTTTTTCAGAAAAGGGGCTAATAGGATAAATACATACACAAACACACCTATGCTATCTATGCTATTATGTGTATATATATACTCTCTCTCTCTCTCTCTCTCTCTCTCTCTCTATATATATATATATATAGTGTATATGAGAGAGAGAAAAAGAGACAGATTGATTTAAGGATTTGGCTCACATGGTTGTGAGGCTGGCGAGTCAAAACTGTAGAGCAGGCCAGTAGGTTGGAGACTCAGGCAAGAGTTGACACTTAAGTCTGAAGGAAGTCTGCTGGCAGAATTTCCTCTTCTTCAGGGGAGACCTTCAACTGATTGGATGGGCCCATTCACTTGATGGGGGGCAATTTGCTTTACTCAAAGTCTCCTGATTTAGATGTTAAATATGTGTTAAAAAATACTTTCACAAAAATATCTAGAATAATGTTTAACTAAATATCTGGGTACCATGCCTTAGCCAAGTTGACACATGAAATCAACCATCACAGGAATGTTGGCCTGTTTTATTTTCATGTGATGTCTTTGCCTGGATTTTATATCAGGGTAATATTTGACCTCAGAAAAATAAGGAAGAATTCCCATTTTGCTTTATGGAAGAATTTGTAAACTATTGGTTTTAATTTTTTTTTAATATGTGTAGAATTTGCCAGTGACATTATCCGTTTCTGAGTTTTTCTTTGAAGAGTTTTCTTGTTAACTAACTCAGGCTAACTCACCCTTCCTTCCTTCCTTCCTTCCTTCCTTCCTTCCTTCCTTCCTTCCTTTCTTTCTTTTCTTTCTTTCTCTCTCTCTTTCTTTCTTTTTAAAGATTTTGTTTATTTATTTGAGAGAGAGCACAAGCAAGGGGTGGGGGACAGAGGGAGAGGGAGAAGCAGACTCCCCACTGAGCAGAGAGCCTGATACAGGGCTTGGTCCCAGGACCCTGGGATCATGACCTGAACTGAAGGCAGACACTTTACCAACTGAGCCACCCAGGTGCCCCTAGGCATTTTATTTCTCAAAGGTCTATTCAGATTTCCTCTTTCCTTGAGTTTGTTTAGGTAGTTTGGGTCCAAGAATTTGTTCATTTTATCTAAATTATCTGTGCATTGTAAATGTATAGATACTTTATTTTTAGTACATTTATATTATTGTACATGCATCATTTCTATCTAGTTTTTGAGGAGTTTCATTACACAAAAGAGTTTTCTCTAGTGTATTTGAGGTCATTTCTCCATCTACTCCCAGTCCCAAGAAAACACTAATGTGCTTTATGTTCCTATAGTTTTGGCTTTTTAAGAAATTCCAGATAAATGGAATCATACACTGTACCATCTGTTGTGTCTGGCTCCTTTCCCTTTATGGAACATTTTTGCAGGCACATCCTTTTTGCTTGTAAAAATAGTTAGTTCTTTTTCATTACTGAGTAGTTTTCCAATATGTTGTTATCCTAAATTTTATTTATTCATTCATTGACAAGCATTTTTAAAAGTTTTTTAGTGATTATGAATAATTGCTATTATGAACATTTGTACAGATATATATCTTCATATCTTTGAAAAGAGAAATAAGGGTGGAATTGCAGTCATCCAGTATGGGAAGTACATGTTTATTTTTTTAAGGAACCACCAAACTGTTTTTCAAAATTGCAATGTAAGAGAATTTTGTGTTCTCCATACTCTCACTGACACTTAGTACTCTCAGTCTCTTTGAAATGCAAATTAAAACTATAATGAGCTACCATCATAATCTCCACTCTAGTAGTGTCTCATTATTTTTTTTTAAAAGATTTATTTATTTAAGAGAAAGAGAGAGCATGCATGGGTTGGAGTGGGGGAAGGGCAGAGGGCGATGGAGAGGGAGATTCTCAAGCAGTCTCCCTGATGAACATGGAGCCAGATAGCGGGACTTGATCTCAGGACCCCAAGATCAGGACCTGAGCTGAAATCAAGGGTCAGATGCTCAACCAACTGAGCCACCCAGGCGCCCCAGTGTCTCATTATGATTTTAATTTGCATTTCCCTAGTGACTAATGATGTTGAGCTTCCCTTCTTGTGCTTATTAGTCATTGGTACATCTTCTTTGTTGAAATGTCTATTTAAATCTTGTGTCAATATTTTTAAAAATTAATATTTAACATATAACTCTTATTATTACAGAGTTATCAGTATTCTTGTTACAATTTAGAGATAAGGCCAACAGTGAATATATGATCCGCAAAGCTGTTCTTCTAGTCTATGGCTTATCTTTTTATTTTTGGTTTTTAAAGAGCAAATTTTTAAAACTTTGAGGAAGTAGACTGCATCTTTCTTTTTGTTCTTTTATGGACTGTGCTCTTTTTGTTGTTCCTAAGGCCATGTAAAATGTGTTTTGTATTTTCTTGTGTAACTATTATGTTTTTAGTTCTTACATATAGGTCTCTGATCCCCTGAGTTGTTTGCCATGGTGGTCTAAGGTTGTTTTTCTTTTCTTTTTGAATGCAGCTATGCAATTGTTCTAGCATCTCTGTCGAAAAGACCATTCATTGTATTCCCTTAACACCTTTTGTCAAGTATCAGTTGACTATAACTGTGTAGATTTATTTCTGGTATTCTAGTCTATACCATTGATTAATATGTCTACACCAGCCCCTGAGATAAACAGTAAAGGGGACACATGCCTCCAGAACACTAGCCCGGGTTTATTTGCTTTGTTCTGATGGTCTCCAGCTTCCAAGTATAGTGAGAGACACAAGGCTCAGGGCACAAGCACTTTTCAAGTCTCTGCCTGTATCATGTTTGCTCCATGCATGTTGGGTACGATAGGTTATGAGGCCAGAGTCAACAGACTGAAAGGCAAAGTTATACTGCAAATTCATGGGTACAGGAAAGGGAAGAATTTATGGAGAGGTGGTAAGACGCCACAAAAAAGAATTGTGCCTAGACAAATGGGGCCTTAGGCATTCTTGCAAGATATTTCCAGGGTTTAGCAAGGCCCAGAAGTGTCAGGAAGATTCCTTTGGACCCATGAATGGCACAAAGTTAATAGAAAGAGCTGGTTAATATAAAGGGGGTTTGTGGATGGGCACGAAGGATGACTTAACAATGACAAGTTGAACTAACAGCATGATGAGGCCTCATGACTTGGTATTCAGAGTCAGTGTAGGGAGAAAAAGCTGTGAAGGGCAGATAAATTGAAATAGATCTGGTATCCCTATACCATGGCAGAGGAGGGGTTGAAATAGAAATTTAGTGCAATACAGAAAATTAAAGAATGTTCTATTTTTTGCACCTCTCAGTTTGTGGTCTAAGATTCATTCTCATAGTTGAATTTTCTACAGCTATTTATCCAATTTGTCTCCTGCAGCCATGTTTACACTAGAGTGTTTGGTCAGGGGGGAAGCCTGCTTTTATGTGGCAAGCACCAAAAACTGCATTATTTTCTTAACTTTTGTGGGGGAAGGGGGGGCACAGAGATTTCTTTTCCAAAATTCTACTGCCTTTGGCAATGCTCACAGTTTAGAGCTCTTTCATAACCAGCAGCTAGACCAGTGATTTCACTGAGTCCTTGATGAATTACGTGTAGGTGAGAACATTCTGGGGCTTGCTGGTCGGGGCTGGGTGACAGCCTGTTTAATGGACTCTTTGGAATCATATTCTACCTGTTTTGGTAGAATATTTTTAATATTCTTTTAGTAATTTTATTTATTTTTATTTCCTGCTCTCTTTTCTTCCTCCCTATAGCACATTCTAAATTTTAATTTTCTTTCCTTCCTTCTTTCTTTCTTTCTTTCTTTCTTTCTTTCTTTCTTTCTTTCTTTCTTTCTTTCTTTCTCTCTCTCTCTCTCTCTCTCTCTCTCACTCATTTTTTAATGACACAGGTAGCTTTGAGGACAAAAGCTATAGAGCCCAAACTAAATGATCAGATTTAACATTGTTTTAAAAAATTGCCCTTCATATTACATGGCAAAGACATTTGAATATTAATAACATTCTTTCATCTGGAGCATAAAAATGTACTTAACAGCCATTGAAGTTGCTTTCAAGGTTTTACCATTATAGATTGAATACTATCATCTTAGTGTATATCACTAATTATCTATTTACTGGGTAAGTAAATACAGTTAAAATTAAAGAGGGCATGTATTGAATGGAGCACTGGGTGTTATACGCAAACAATGGATCATGGAACACTACATCAAAAACTAATGATGTAATGTATAGTGATTAACATAACATAATAAAATAAAATTTTTTAAAAATCCAAAAATCTTGTTTCATAAATATTGCCGAATTGCTCACCGCTAACGAGAATGTCTTTTTAATGGGAGTAGGGGTACTCTTTAATACTGAAACCTCTTTTAAGGCTGAAAGGAATAACAGTGCCAAGTCAGGCAGGCTCTGAAGATAATCTTATTAAGAGCCCCTATGGATTGTGGCCTGGGCACTGAGAGGATAGACCTGAAACTCATAGGGTAGCTTTGGATTCAGTGATGCACTAGGAAACACAGGTTGGAAAACATATCAGGAAAAAAGAAAATACTCCTATCTAAACAAGCAATTTAAAGATGCAGAAATTATGGAAATGATACCAGATGATAAAGAACTAGGAAAAATGCAAGGCATGAATGGCAATGTTCAGACAAGAAAAAATCCAGTTAGTTTTTTAGTGATAAATCCCCACTGGAAGTTCTACAGCAGTGGATCTCTATTAGAATGTCTGATATTCCCCCAGGCCCAGGTGCCTGGGTCGGGGGCTTCCTTCTGGGCTCTACCCCAGAGACTATGATTTGTATAGCTGAATTAAAGTCCAGGGTACTCTGGTGGAGATATTCATCTAGGAAGCATGCATTTCATACTGATTTTAAAAGCAGCTGAATTAAGGAATCTCTGCAATGCAATCCTTCAATAAACACTAAAGACTTTAGTTTAGATCCCTTCAAATACACTTGACCCTTGGACAACATGGCAGGGCTGGGGCGCTGACCCCCCACATAGTCAAAAATCCACATATAATATAGCTTTTGACTCCCCCCAAAACTTAACTACTGATAGCCTAGTGCTGACTGGAAGAGTAACGGATAAACAGTCAATTAACATATATTTGTATGTTATATGTATTATATACTGTATTCTCATAATACAGTAAGCTAGAGAGAAGAAAATATTATTAAGAAAATCATAAGAGAAAATGTATTTACAGTACTGCATTGTATTAATTGAATAAAAACCACATATAAGTGGACCTGTACTTTTCAAGCCCGTATTGTCCAAGGATCAGCTATTTATTTGAGGGTCTTTTAACTGTCAGTGATGGCTTGTGGGTAAGAAGTGTCTTCCCTCTTCAGGGACTTATCTCAGTGGGCAGCTGCCTGGGCTCCCTATATTTCATACCTCACTTGACCACAGGCAGGTGCAGTGTACTGAGTCTGAAAGCTCACTTTTCATTCATCAGTTTGCATCTCTACCTACCCCTTCTCCCCACCTCCCTCCTTTGTATCCTCCACAAGGGTATTCATTTAACGACACTCTGCAGCCGAGCAGATAAAGCTGGATTTCTCCAAGCTAAAAGCTGCTTCCCTTCCATGGGAACATGTTCTGAGACATTGTACACGGACAAGAAGCATTAGCATCTGATCTGCTTTATCCTGAAGCGCTAGGAGCCCTGGTGCTTTATGCCGGGAATCTCCTCTGTGGGGTAGGCGTAATGATAGGGAGCTTCTCCTCGCTCAGCTTGTCAGAGGATCAGCATGTAAGCTGTGTTTCCAGTGGTGGTGTCTGTGACAAATGCCTCCCCAAAGCCAGGCGGAATCTCTTGACAGATGCAGCCCCTCTCCTCAAGATTTCATTGAGCATGGACCTTTTAGCAACCCTCTAAAACAAACACTTGTTACAGACTTTCTTTGGAAGTACCAAATAATATGTGTGATATTATGCAGATTTGGTCTTTTACCAGTGTCTTGGTTCTGTGACAGTCCAAAAGAAGGAAAACAGAAAATTTTGCTGCTTTCTCTGCTTGCCTGTGAGTTGAGTGAGGAGATTTTTATGTAAGCTAGTTGCAAGGCAGCCAGAGAGACATAGAACAGTTTGTAACCCTGGCTTGGAGCTCCCTGTGGTCACTTAGAAACAGGGGCGGCTTAGATACAGTCCTGTCTCTGCCAAATGGAACGGTTGGATGTAATCTTGCTCCGGCAGGGCCCTCAGAGGATGAAGTATGCTGAACACTCGCAGTCTTCCTCATGAAAATGGATATGCAGACTCACCTAAATTTGAGTTGGCCAAGGCTCTGTTAGGTGTATCCCCGCCTTTGATACTGGAGCTGATACATACTGGTTCTTTGGTTCTCCCTCTTACCAGCACTGTGCCTGCCTCACTAGCTTAAGAATGAATAGGAATCTTGGGCGCCTGGGTGGCTCAGTTGGTCAAGTGACTGCCTTCGGCTCAGGTCATGATCCTGGAGTCCCTGGATCGAGTCCCGCATTGGGCTCTCTGCTCGGCAGGGAGCCTGCTTCTCCCTCTGACCCTCTCCCCTCTCATGTGCTCTCTCTCATTCTCTCTGTCTCAAATAAATAAATAAAATCTTTAAAAAAAAAAAAAAAGAATGAATAGGAATCTTTTAGCCAGTCGTGTTCAGAAGAGCTGAGTTATTGGCATCAGAAAAGAATTTTATTCACAGTCGAGAAAAGCATTAACAGAAAGTACAAACAGAACTGATACAGGTTTGCAAAGGATATGTGCAAATCCTATAGTCAGCATCTCACGGTCAAGATAAACCGAGGTGTAGGCTTTCCATTTTTTGATTTTGTTACATTATAAGATGAGAAAATGTTATGCAAATTGAGGTAGTTTAGAATTTTACATTTAATACATTTGTGCTTTAATTTTTCCATTGAACCAGTTTTCTATTTAAAAAGTTGACACTTTTTAAATCAATTTACAGTACCTTAGGAAGATAAGACCAAAAGCCTAAATCTGAGAAAGACTTTTGTGACAGTGAAGCTCAGGCCACATGCCTTGCCTTCCAACACACTGTTTGCTACCAAATGGCTGTTACATCGGACATCTTCTTAGACTCCCTCTCAGCCTGTCAAATATTTCCATGAGGGGATTCAGCATCTTATTTCACACCCAGTGGAGGAGTTTCCCCATATTGGGACCCATTCGATGTTCCCAAGCAGAAAGGAGACTAGGTATCTTAGGCTGTGTCTTCCAGGTTGAATACACACAGGAGTGATCTCTGTCTTCAGATGAGACATCCCCTGATCCCTCCACTCCTCTCTATATACAAAAGACACACACACACACACACACACACACACACACACATATATATGAAAGCTTCACCATTTAAACCCTGGAGCCATGTGTAAGAACTACCTGCATACCCAGCAGGGAGGAGTCAGTCCCTCATCAGTAAGAACTACCTGCAGTATTTCCCTTCCTACATGCATTAGGACTCCTACTAACAGGTGGATTTTTTTTTCACATTTCTTTAGATTACAGGTGTGCTGACAGCCAATCTTCTGCTTTGCTACCTCTAGCATTCACTGTATCACAATACAGGTACAGAAATTCTCTCTTTAGGTTTTTGTCTACTTCCCTGAATCATCAACATAGCAGAATACCAAACGGTAGAATTTTTTTCATATGTTAGCCTTTTACTAACAATGACAGTTCTACCAACCCAGTGTCAGACTCAAGTTTCTGTATTACCCCAAATTGATGGGCATTCACACACACACACACACACACACACACATATGTTGTTTCATGTAGTTATTTAAGCTTTCATTTTTCAAAACTCTTAACAAGGACAATGCAAATACCAAGTGGATATATGAGCATAGCTCACTCCCTTTAACTGGGGTTACAGTGCAGAAGGGTTGGATGGCTTTTGTACTGGAGCTCCTAGAGAGATAATTTCTCTTGTTCCCTCTTTTGTATGCAGCCTGCTGCCACCAACATGGCCATTTTTTGGAATTTTTAGATGGAATCAAAAGGGAGATTTGCTTAGAATTTCAGGCTGACTTCCCTACATCATCACAGGAGAGGGGTCCAAGTTTAGCTAGTGCTATTTAACTTCACGTTGATTGAGGTAGAATTTAAATGTATCATATGATGGAATCCTATCATAATTAGATTTTAGATTAGTTCATGATTTTAGAGTTCAAAAGTCCAAATTTCACAGGGCATGTCTTTCAGCTGAATGGGCACTTGATTTAATTTTGGGAGGAGTAATACTCTCTATGGGGAATCAAGGATACTGTGAAATTAGTATTGCCAATATTCTTCCTGGATGAGTTAGAAGGGGATGTGCAGTCCTGTGACTGAGGTGGGCTGTGCCATTCTGTGCTGCGAGTGGTTTTACTCTTCTCAACTGGATTGGGTTGTGCCAGCCGATGCTCGGAATAGCCATGTAATCCTATGCCGGGATGGATTGTGCTAATTTTTTCTGAGGAATGGTGTCTCTTTTTCTAGGACAAATGTAAAATGCAGCAATAGCATGCTTCTTGGGGTAAAAGACATCTTGTAGCTACCATTGTTTCTAGGTAGATGGAGGAGGTAGAGTTTGATTCCAGGAAGGAAAGGTATGGATTGATGATTGATAATTATGGGCATTGTATCACTATAATTTATAAATTTATAAATTTAACAACTAATAGTTGGCTTGAGGATTTGTGAAAAGTGCTATCACACTACGTTATCATTCATTGCCCATTGAATCCCTTGATTTGTTTCCAGTTAAATTATTTTTCAGTGACACAGGTGGTTTATATTTCTATAGCCTTCTCAGAATTTACCCTGGGGTCATCAGAGATCACATCATAGTTACTCATTATTCTTCCAACAAATACTGGTTGAACATTTGTAACATATAACGCACTATACTTGGAGATGTGGAGATACAAATAAAAATACATCATGATCTGGATCCTAAAGCATGTGAGTTCTATTAGGACTTTAGTTAAATGCAATATAAGTCTGTAATTAAAAATCCATCTGTCACCCTGAAATCTTGACTTTGCAACCCATTAGTTGTAGGATCTTGGGCAAGTTTCTTAACATATTTAAGCCCTTATGATTTTTTTTAATTATAAAAGGAGATGATAATAGTGTCTACTCAATAAAAATAGGTTAGGTAGAGAACTGCATGAAATAACTTTTGTACAGAATTTAGAGGAGGTGTTGCAAAGGGTGGGAAATCATTAATAATAATCCCAATGTTATAACCCCTTGTTACAATACAGAGAATATGTATTCTTTTCTCATTTAATTTTTAAAAATGGCATGCATGTTGAATCATGAATGTAAAGAATAAGAGTTTCTTGAGGATAGACATACCACCTTGATTGTTTTTAAATCTTTAACATTCTGCCTTCAGAGTATGTGGCTCTTAAATGCTTGTTGATTTTGTAGACTGATTGACAGATTAAATGAGGAATTCTTCCAATAAGTTTGGGTAACATTTCCAAAGAAGCTGAAGATTGTAAAAACTGAGACAGTGATAAGTTCAATGCCTTCAGAACCTAAAATTGTATTAGAAGTCTACATATTTGCTCTGTGACCTGAGGCAAACACCTAAGCATCTTTACACATTAACCTTCCTCATCTGTAAAATGGGATTAATAGTTTTGTTTCAAAATGTTGTTTTTAAGGCTAAGTATAACTATATGAAAGTTTTAACACTGTGCAGAACATATGCTAAAATTGTAATACTTTGTTATTCTAACTATGCATCTGGCATGATCCATCAACATATTGAGGAGTAAATCACACACATAAACATGACTTCAGCATCTTGAGTGCTGGCTGTCATGTAAACTGAGAAGGATATGGAGGTGGAGTTGGGCAAATTGACCCATGGGGACAGATGATGAAATATGATAGAAGTTCTTTTGTTACCCTGAAATTTTTTAAGAGTGATGAGAATGTCATTATTTCTGGCTTGATGTGTGCACTCTTACCTAGTGTCAGATAACAGAACAGTTGTTAGCATCTGTTGATTCTTTTCTTTTGCAGCAGGCACTATGCTAAGCCCTTTACAAAGGTTACATCATTTGAGCCATATGGCTGCCTTGAGTTAGATACTGTTATTATCCTCATTTTACACAGGCTTAGAAAATTTGGGCATTCTGCCCAGTGTCTCAACTAATTAAGTCCAATGCCTAGGACTTGAAATCAGATTGAATCTGACCCTGGGGCCTGTCATCCTCACCACTACTCTGCACCGTATTCACCAGAACAGAAGCAACAGTCCTGATTTTTGTTCTCAAGGTATTTGACCCCTTAATGTACCCTGTGTTTAATTTGTGAAATTCAGAAAAATTCTAGCCAAGTTTAAGAAGCAAAGAATTCTAGCTTTCTTTATTAAACTTCTAAGCATTTAGTTTAAAAAATAATAAACATAGGGCTTGAGACTTATTATTAAGAGGCCATAATTGGTTAATTTAAACTTATAATCCCTTGGCTCTATGTACCATGTTGATGGGTGATGACCTAGTAAAGAGAATATTCAGGTAGTTTGTTATTCATGCTTTTTAGGAACCAGCATATAGTCATCTCTTTCTCTTTCAGACCCGCAGTTACCAATAGCCTGAATTTGAAAGATACACATATTTTTTTATGGATATGAGTAAGGAGCACACACACACAAAAAAAACCAGGTGAATAAAAGCAAAATATGCCCATATCTCTGAAAGAAGTTTTTCTACAAAACAGTCTCAAATGCCACTATAACTTTGACCTTCTCAATAGCAACCACTTATATTGTAGACAGAAGACAAGGTTTGTGGAGTTATTGTAAGCCTTTTATGCAGAGCTGAAAAGCACACACACACCAAAAAATCAGCCAGGGTTTTAAAAATAGCTCTTATAAAATCTACCCTGTAACACTTCTGCCAAGTGATTTTTAATAAATTATTATTCATAGCATAGACTTTCAAGGAGCAATTATGTGTTGCCCTCCTTCACAAGTTAAAGTAGGAATTAGAAAAGACAGGAAGGTATTCTGCATTTTTCCTGTGAGAAAGATGCTCACAATTGTTCTTATGTGTGTCATTTGGCCTATGTTGTGTTATTTAATAAACTAAACATGTTAATATTTCTTAGAAATTGTGTGTAAATGTTTGGATGTTTGATCAGTGTCCTAATATAATCAATATATGAAAAGATATGAAGTTAAGTACAAACTTGAAGCAATTTTACTCCTAGCATTTTGTTTAGCCATGTTCTTTTGAATCTTTCAATATTTTGGACAGATCCCATGGGTTTCCTGTCATGTTTGGTTATGGAAAATTCCAGCTGTGTTTAATCCAAGTAAAAACGTAATGCCTCTTCAAGTGAAAGCCTTCCTCTTTCTTGGCTCAGGGACTTGCTCTGAGGACAAGACTGGTCAGTCTTTTATTCATCCTCTACCTTAAATTTAAGTCCTCGTTTCAGTGCTAACTAAATGGTTCAGCATTATGTGTATTTATGACAAACATATTTGGGTTTGGTGCTAGAGACAGAGACATGGATCTGACCTGTCCTTTATTCTCAAAACAATCACAGTGTGATGGAAAAAAAAAAAAAAAGACGTTAAAACAATTCCATTATAATACTGTGTGATGTGAGCAACAGGGAAGAATAAATAAAAGTAAAACAATAATAAATGGCGTGCCTGGGTGGCTCAGTAGGTTAAGCATCCGACTCTTGATTTTGGCCTGGGGTAATGATCTCAGGGTTGTGGGATTGAGCCCCACGTTGGGCTTCGCACTCAGCATGGAGTCTGCTTGGGACTCTCTCCCCCCCTCTTCATCTGCCCCTCCTCCCACTTGGGCTCTGTCTCTCTCAAATAAATAAATGGATAAAATCTTTAAAAAAAAGTAAAACAATAATGGACATAGAAGGCAGTTCTTCCCACAGTGGATTTCAGGGAAGAGTTTGTAGAGAGCTGTGTCTTGAAATGGACTCAGAGGGTCAGGTAGAGGACAGGCATCCTGGGAAGCAGTGATGGCATGCACACAGGCAAAAAGGAGCAAAATAGTCTGATTTTTCAGAGAACAAGTAGATACTATGTAAAATAAATGATGGCCAAACTGTTATTAGAGTATAAACTAAAAACAGGTATTCAGTGCTTGGGACCCAATCTCTAATGTGAATATTCCATTACTCTGGTTTCTCTTGGCAGCGCAGTGAACACAGCTGAATCTCACGTGTCATTGTATTTAGTATGAGATCTTTGGGAAATTCAGAAAGAAAGGCCCATAGCATAGGAGTTCTTAAAGGAGACTTGAAAAATTTATTGAGGTGAACATATATCCACACACTCATTCTTGTGCTGTTTATTGTTGCTAACTAAGTGCAATTCCCTATACATGTGGGAATTCCAAGATTATGACACAGTCACTCCTGTCAAGAAAATTCAGACATGTGGAGGCTATAAAAAGTGTGGGAACTTCTGTTAAGAAAGGGGTAGCATGCATGGATTTCAGAGTAGGGGATCATCATTCCCAAGTAAGAGGTCAGGTGGATGGCTTCCTTTATGCTTTAGTACACAGCACTTGACAGAAGTCTCACAAAGTAAGCATAATGTCAATAGGTTAGGGTGGGAGCTTAAACAAAAACTTAGAGGTGAGACAGTCCAGGCACACCTGGGCAACAGTGAGAAATCTGGCCCATGTAGGCAATTAGGGGGAATGAAAATGGGAATTACGTTTTGCCTGGAGAATAGATGACCCTGAATTTCATTTTCATTGGGTGGGAATCAGTGGAGAATCGCTGACTGTCTTCTGAATATAAAAATAATAGGAACAGAGCATGTGTCAGGATACTTACTATAGTGACAGTAAGTGATGGATGGATTGCAAAAGGAGCTACATAGGAGCATTTGAAAGCAATAGCCACAGTGCAGGTGAGAAGCTCTGAAGGGTGCCAGAAAACCACATGAATAAAATAGAAAGAATCTGGGAAGTATTATGTGGTGGGGGGTGGTGGGAAAAGATGACACTAAGAGAAATCAGGGGGGAGAACTGGTTGTGAGTTATGGAAGAGGGGAGAGCTGCCTACCTGAAGCTCTGTCCTACAACCACGTGTAAGCACTGCCTGTGCTGTGGCCCAGAGATCCACATCGCATAGCTTCCTCGTATGAGTTGACAATTATAAGAACAAACTCCTTGGAACTACCTGGTGACCAATCAGTCCCATAGAGAGTGTACTATTTAAAAAAACAATAATTCAGAAAGATAAGACCTCAAATAACTATTGTTGCCTCTGGACGGGTGTGCTCCAGGTTTGAACTGCATGAGCAGATTCAGACGCAAAGGTTCTGGCGTTCACAAACTGCATGTGGTATGTTCTGTAAGAAGTTTGAGGATGAGGAGTTTTGCTTTACCCCAGATGTTAACTCCTCAACCAAAGGAATGTTTATCCCAGATTAGTCATTCCTCATTCTATTGACAGAAAATTCTGTCTCTTTACAGGGAGAAAAGAGTTACTGTCATCTTCACACATCAGATTTAATCATAAGAAAGTACTATCATGGAGATCAAAAATAGTCAAATATCGCAATGGTTTGACCTCTACAGGCCCAGTAAGAGTGATGTAATGGAAAGAACATTGAGTAAAGTACAGAGAGAATCTGAGTTCTGGTTCTGATTCTCCCATTTATTAGATATATGATCACTATCAGTCAGTTCATTTTCAAAGCTTGGAACAAGTAAAGGACCATAAAATTGTAGTGCCAGGAGGGATACCTATGAAAGAAGCTTATTTTATCAGAACAGGCAGCCATTATTAATTATAATGTCACTCATTCAGTATCAACTATAAGAGCTGTAGATTGTACTGGTAAAGGATAGAAATTCTAAGGCCAGATTACTTTGGTTTGGATCCTGGCGCTCTCACTTATTATATCTGTGAATCGGGCAGTTAATCTCTTTACGTTATAGTTTCCTTACTGGCAAAATGAGGATTATACGAGTACCTCCTTATTGGGTTGTAGTGTGAATTAAAACAGTTAACATATATAAAGTTCATAGGATAGTGTCTACTACATTATAAACACTTTACTCATAGTTGCTGCTTTGAACACTATTATAAGGAAGTTCTTTGCTAGAAGATTCTTGCTGCCTTCACTTTTCATTCAGCTTTTTTTTTTCTTCTTTTTCTTTTTCTTTTTTTCCATTCAGCTTTAATGGACTGGTGCTAAACTGTCAGTGGTCCACTTTGAAGCCATGTTCAAATCCCTGGGGTTAGGGATCAATAGTGACAGCAGCTAATTGTGGTGCTCGAACATGGGGAATCTTAATTGAAAATAAATCAATAGTATCAAGGAATGGGATAAAAGCCCAATTGGAGAAGTTTACAATGGAAAATAACAAGGGCTAAATTACCCTTTAAAACTTTCGATCAAATCATCAGCTGGTAGAGAACAGAGTGTTTTATTACAGAAAAGTAACCAAGCAACTACTGTGCAGAAAGGCAGCCATGTTGCAGGAGTTGCTGTCGGTGTTGGAAGCACTTAGCTAACATTAAGCCTAATTAGTGACAGGATATACCCTCCATCCACTCTAGCCGAGGGGAAGTGAAAAGCAGCTATTGAATTCTGAGAATACAGGATTAAGGGAGAAATCAGTTTCAAGGTCAACTGCCAGCAATGAAGTTCAGTTTTGCTTCTCAGTCCTTTGCCTTTTATTTGCTGCCTGCCCTTTTTCTCTGCCCTTAGCCCACAGAGTAACTTCCAGCTCTCCTAGCCACAAATGCTCTCCAGATTGCTGCAAAATAAATATTGCTCATGATTTTTGGTGTAAAGCAGACAATAAGGACAACATTAAATATAGGTTTTCTCTCCACAAAGAAAGTTTGCACAAAAAGCGTTGGGCATGATATCACAAATATGAAAAACAAATTGTATTCTAAATTTTTGAAGATCAGATTTCTTAATGTAAGACTATGTTTGAGTAAGTTATTTGCTTACTCAAATAACTCTTGTCATTTAGGTTTCTGCCACTGGCTGTAGGTAGCATCAAGGTCAACAATCAATAAACTCATTAGGACTTACAAGCATCTTTGATTAATATTCCTTGTCTAATTTCCTGAGAAATGTACTATATCATCTGCTTAATGAAGACAAGGCTGAGTTATTTAGGTGTTTGTTAGTGAGGCTTATTTGCATATAATTAACTAGATTCTCTGTGTTTATAGCAAGCAGTAAAAACTTTGTACCAATGGATGTACTTTCTACTGAGTTTTATATGATTAACCAAATGTTTTTGTTCCACTAGAAATTCTTTGATTGAAAGGGCTAATTTTTCCATCCATGTCAATTAAAATCAGACATACCCATGTAAAAATTGGTTGGACTCTTTCTTGAGAGCAGTTTCCATATTTCTTCTCTTAAAATTAATAAACTTTTTTAGGTTCACAGAAAAACTGAGTGGAAAGTATAGAGTTGTCCTATACCCCCTTTTCTCATACAAGTACAACCTCCCCCATTGTCAACATCCCACATCAGAATGGTATATTTTTTATAATCAGTGAAGCTACATTGATGATTATCACCCAAACTCCATAGTTTAAATTAGAGTTCACTCTTGATGTTATTCATTCTGTGGGTTTGGACAAATGTATAATGACATGCATCTACTCTGGTAATATGATACAGATAGTTTCACTGCCTTAAAAATCCTTTTTGCTCTGCCCATTTATCCCTCCGTTCTTCAAACCCCTGGCAACTACTGATATTTTTACCGTCTCCATAGTTTTGCCTTTTCCAGAATGCCATTTACTTGTAATCATACAGTATGTAGCCTTTTCAGATTGGCTTCTTCCACTTAATAAATATTCATTTGAGGTCCCTCTATGTCTTTTCATCACTTGATAACTCATTTATTTTTAGCACTGAATAATATTCCATTGTCTGGATACCACCATTTCTTTATGCATTTACCTACTGAAGGAAAACTTGGTTGCTTCCCAGTTTGGGCAGACATGAATAAAATTGCTATAAACATCCATGTTCAGGTTTTTGTGTGAACATGCTTTCAGTTCATTTGGGTTAATACCAAGCAGTAATTGTTGGGTCTTAATGTAAGACTATGTTTGGTTTGTAAGAAACAGCCAAACTGTCTTCCAAAGGGCTATACTATTTTGTATTTCTACCAGCAATAAATGAGAGTTCCTATTGCTCCACATCCTTGCCAGTATTTGAATTTGTCAGTCTTTTGGATTTTGTCCATTCTAATAGGTGTGTGGTGGTATCTCACTGTTGTTTTAATTTGCAATTCCCTGATGACATATGATGTTGAACATCTTTTCGTATGCTTATTTTCCATCTGTACATCTTCTTTGGTGAGATATCTATTGTGTGTGTTTTAAATTGGGTAGTTTGTTTTCTTATTATTTTTAAGAATTCTTTGTATGTTTTGGATAACAGTCCCTTATCAGATGTATCAGATGTATCTTTGCAAATATTTTCTCCCAATTTATGGCTTGTCTTCTCATTCTCTTAACATTGTCTTCTGCAGAGCAGAAATTTTTAATTTCAATCAAGAGCAGCTTATCAAGTTTTCTTTCATGATCTACCACTTTGGTGGTAGATCTAAAAAGTCATCGCCATACATGGGGTTATATAGGTTTTCTCCATGTCATCTTCTAGGAGTTTTATAGTCTTGTGTTTTATATTTAGGTCTGTGATCTATTTTGAATTAGTTTTTATGGAGGGTGTAAGATCTGTGTCTAGGTTCTCTTCCTTCCTACCTCTCTCCCTCCCCTCTCCTCCGTCTCTCTCTCTCTCTTTCTTTCCCTTTCCTTTCCTTTTTGAATACAGATGTCTAGTTGTTCCAGCACCATTTGGTGAAATGATTACCTTTGCTCTAACTGTATATATACTGTTTGACTATATTTATGTAGGTCTATTTCTGTGATCTGTTTGTAAGATCTGTTGACTATATTTATGTAGGTCTATTTCTGTGATCTCTATGCTGTTGATCTATTTGCCTCTTCTTTCACTAATACCACACCCTCTTAATTTCTGGAGTTTTATATTAAGTCTTGAAGTTGGATAGTGTCAGTCCTTTGACTTTGTTCTCCTTCTATACTGAGTTATTTATTCTGGATCTTTTGCCTCTCTATGTAACTTTAGAATCAATTTTTAAATATACAGAGAGTAACTTGAGGGGATTTTGATTGGGATTGCATTGAATCTAAATCAAGCTGGGAAGGACTGACATCTTGACAATATTGTTTTTTTAGTCATGAACATGGGCTATCTCCCCATTTATTTAGTTCTTTGATTTCATTCATCAGAGTTTTACAGTTTTCCTCATATAGATCTTATGCATACTTTTTAAAATTTATACCTAAGTATTTCATTTTTTGGCTGCCAATGTAAATGATAATGGGTTAGTATTTAGTAATGCAGTGTGTGTGTGTGTGTGTGTGTGCACGTGCGCGCGCGCACCCACGCACAGTGCGGGGTGGGGGTGGGGTGTCTTTTTTGTTTGAGGGCAGGCCTGGTTAGAACAGAATGCTCTGGCCTATTATGAAATGGTTCCTTTTTTTTTTTTTAACCCCCTTGCCAGAAGTTTAAGGGGATTTTTGTCAGATTTTGCTTTTGGGACCTGGTAAATCTCCTGGAAGTAAAACTCACAGAACTGTGGGGCTCCCCATGTGACTGGGTCCCCCTGGAATTTTTAGCTCTCAGAACTGTCCACATTGAGCGTCCAGCAAGTTGTCAATTATAGTCAGGTTTTCCTATCTTAGCACTTCTCCCAGAAGTATTTCTGCCCATGGATTTCCACTGTGGTTATGTTTAATTCTCTGTGTGCACCTGTGTCTCCTCAGGTTTGGGGGGATTGGTTTGCCCTGTGACCTCACTTCTCTGGTGGATCGATGACGAGTTGTTGATTCTTCAGTTTGTTAAGCTCTTGTTGTTAGGATGGAGCAGTGACTTCTTATATGTTGGACTGGAAATCTTCCTCTCCTCCTAATATCATTTGATTTATGAAGTTAGAGGAATGGACAACCAAAAGAACACAAATTAGGAAATTGTAAATTCCAGTAAGTAAAGAAAATAGCATGTCTCAGGCCTTATTAGGTTACAAACCAGGAAAAATTGATCAGGTTTTGTCTTTTGATTATTTTCAATCACTGTTTATGTGAGGACAGTTATTTAAAGATTTAATATACTTTGTATGGTTGCTCCAAAGAAATGATGTGTCTAGATTAGAATATTAACTTCAAGAAGGCAAAAACTTTGTATGTTTGTGCCTGGCATCTACTTAAGGGTTGAATGATGAAAGGAAAGACAGAATAAAGGAGTAGAAATGCCCTGTAAACTGTAGGATGTTAATAAATGTAAGGTGGGCCTTTTCAAATGCTTTCATCAAATATTGCAGAGGAACACAAATGCTAGCAGTATTGAGTCTATAGCCAAGAATTGTACCCCTCCCTAGTACATAAAATGTTTTTAATCTCAAGTGTTATCTTAAAAATAAGTTTAAATACTACATAACCAACCTAACTTTGTTCTACTATGAAACACAATTTTACAATTCCTGAGTAGAATGGATGCTGCCCAAAGGTGAATTCTGTTTGTTCCATGGCCTCAAGGAATCTCTAGCCAGCTGGCAGGTACCATGGAGGTCTGCGGTTTATCATTTAAAAAGCACATAGTAAGGTATCATTGTTAAAATTCATATCACAGAACTATGGGATCAAATTGCAAAAAAAATGGTATTCACTAAAAAAAAAAAAGAATATTTATCACACTGCCAAGGAAAGATGCTACATGGCTATTTTATCAAATAATATTATATGTAATCTAAAGAATTGGCAAAAGTTGACAAAAATTGACAAAAGCCTTCTTTAAGGTCTGCCCAAGGTGAGCAGTATTTCTTAACATTTTTTAAGAATCGCTTAGATTCTTTAGAGAAATGTGATGAAAGCTACGAACCCTCTCAGGAAGAAAAACAGATATAAGCAGATACACTCAATTTTTTTCACTTAGTTTTCATGAATCCTCTGTTGGCCTGCACTCCAGGCTGAGGACTCCTACTATGTAAGCTGTAAGATGGATTACTAGTAATGATAGCTGACATTAGACATTCTAAAATGAAAGTGTGATGTATGGCCCTCCTGTCTCCTCTTCCTCTTTGTTTTGAGAGGGGATATGCCTGTTGGTGTCTAAATAGGTTGGGTTATTTTTCTTAATACAAGCGGGTACAAAAGGTTATACAGTGAAAATTTTCTCTCTCTCAGAGATTACAGCTTGTCAGTTTCTTTTGTAGCTGCCAAGAGATAACACTATGCATACATAGGTAAGTTTATATATATATATATATAAACTTGTATATACACACACACACACACACACATAGATATATATCACACACAGGTATATGCTAAAAATACAAAAGTACTTCCACATTTTGCAGACCATTCTATGCCTTCCTTTTTTCTCCCAGTAACAGGATATTGCACTTGTACTCTATGATTGTTAATACTGCAGAGTATTTTGTTTATGTACCATTGTTTATTTATCCTGTCTCCTCCTGATATGCATTTAGGTTGCTTGTGAGCCCCTACTAAAACCAATAAAGCAATAAACAATCTTATACATATGTTTTTGTGCACATGGGAGTTACTCTATTTTAAACATAATGAAAGAGCTGGGGTGGCTGTAGAATGACTGGCATTTGTTCACAGGCTCACCACGTTCAGCATGGCATGTTTAGTCATAAGAATGCTGTGGGGAAATTAATTCATTATATTCATGCCACCTCAGGGTACCAATCATCCTTTCTATTCTTGCTTCTATGTCTCTCGTAGCTTGATTCTGTAAGGGAACAGAAATGAGGCTGAACCTTAATTATGTTTCAGCATCCAGTTTGCCTGAATTATAGAAGGCCGGGAATGTTGTCAAGGCCCTATTCTACTCTGACTGCATGTCCTTCCCATAGCAGCGGTCCAGCATGTTCATGTATACTGACTATTGTTTGCAGTAGCATCTGGCGCTGGCTCATGCTGAGAGTCTCTGTGGGTGTAGTGGGACTGGAGTGGGGTCTCTCTGGATTTCTGGTACATGGATTTTCTTATTGTGAAAGGACAATTAAAAAATTAAAAGAACAAAAAGGCTTAACTGTCAGGCTTTTCTACTTGATTGGGTTAAGGTGCTGCAGCCATACATCCAGGCCAGTGGATTGCTACATGATAAGAGATTTTTCCTGTTCTGGAAGGAGCAAGCTTTCAAGACACTTTCAAACTTAAGCCACAGGTTACTTCAGTATCCATTCCCCTTTGTTACACATGTAGGCTTTCCTGACAACTTTGCACATGGTAAGTAAAAACTAATTTTCATTTCAGTTGAAATCAATTTCTTTTCTCTAGATATGGTTCTTATTTTAAATCTTATCCAATGTCCACCTTCCTTACCTTGCACGTTGGCACTGGTTTACTTCTTTTTTTTTTTTTTTTTTTAAGATTTTATTTATTCATTTGAGAGAGAATGAGATAGAGAGAGCATGAGGTGGGGAGGGTCAGAGGGAGAAGCAGACTCCCTGCCGAGCAGGGAGCCTGATACGGAACTCGATCCTGGGACTCCAGGATCATGACCTGAGCCGAAGGCAGTCGCTTAACCAACTGAGCCACCCAGGCGCCCGGCACTGGTTTACTTCTTACTGACCCGCTGCTCAGTAAGCCTCCATTGGTGCTTCTAGACAGCAGACTGTCCTGGAAACTTCTTTTTTTTCTTTTAAAGATTCTATTTATTTATTTGACAGAGAGAGAGAGAGACAGCGAGAGAGGGAACACAAGCAGGGGCAGTGGGAGAGGGAGAAGCAGGCCTCCCGCCGAGCAGGGATCCCAATGTGGGACTCGATCCCCGGACCCTGGGGATCATGACCTGAGCCAAAGGCAGACGCTTAACCACTGAGCCACCTAGGCGCCCTGTCCTGGAAACTTCTGATCCACTCCAATCCTAGATGTGCCTCCAAGTCCAACTGGCCTCTCTTCTTTGGTGACCTTTATTCTTGTACTGACTTTCACACTGTTATGTGAATTCACAACTAATGGGGGTGGTATCACAACAGAAGTCAGAACTACAAGATAAGAAGTAGGATGCAGACAGGATGATACAAGTTAGGGGTCAGGTAAGGCAATCGGAATAGAGTCAGGGAAAGCAGTGGCTCGGATTCAGTTAGATGACTTACCAAGAAAACCCAAAAATCAAACTCAGGCAAGGTGAGAGAGCTAAAAGCCAAGCAAATTGACTTAGACCAAGAGAGCTTTAGATGTTGAAGAGGAGGAGAAAATGGATGAGAATAAATAGGACCAATAAATATTTGTGACATACTTATGATGTGTTGGAAAGTCCACTAGGCATTAAAGATATAATGATAGAGAGAAAAAAAAAAAACTCACAAAAATCTGTTGTCATGAAGCTTATCTGAAAACAAGGTATCTATATAATTAAAGGAAAAGTAGGATCAAATGTCCTCGCGTGAATAACATGAGGCAGGTATATAGAAATAACTTATAATATTTGCATTGTATGGGACAATATTTTTTCAACTATCTTTGGTAGAAAATAATTCTATATCCTTTTTTTTTTAAGTTCTGTGTTCAAATACATTTTATTATTGGTAGCAAAATTTAAACAGATTTTTTTTAAAGCTCTGGAATTCTCAGTACCTTTAATAGGCTAGAGTATCACGTGAATTTACAAAAGACCTATATATTTTGAGTGTTCTCCATATTTACAAGTCCAGGTATTCCTTTTCTAATTGAGTATTTTCTGGAATTATTATTTCATAAAGCTGTTTTTCACAAACGTTGATGCTGGAAATGCATGAGTAAGATAAAAACTATAACTCTTTTCACCTTATGCCTATTATGATTCCATTGGCTCCCCCTGATCTTCCACTCCCAGTACTTACTGTGATGACATCAACTTTGTGTGGGGACAACTTCAGCTGCTTAACTTCCTTCCCTTCATCAGTCTAGAGAGCCCCTGCGCCACTTGAAGAGAGTCTGTGAATTCTTTTCAGCAGCATATGGAGAAGTCAGTGTTAGAAGCTAGTAGAAAAAATGGCAGGTGCCTCCCTTCTAGCAGGAGTGGCTGATGACTTTATACATGAAGGAAGAGTTGCCATCTGTACAAAAAATCGGCTGTCATCCCAAATGGGAAAATGTGTGAAGGGGCTCTCTCAGATTGCCATTCTGTTTTGACAGGTGGAGTAGTGGCACTTTTTTTTCTCTAAATCTGCATTATAAGACATTCTTTCTAATGCAAGTCAATCCCATCTCATTGTTTCTAAGTAATATCCGTTTCATCCATAACTAATATGTATCCCCAACTTAGAGTCTTTAATTTTGAGGGAATCTCATAATTGACCATGGTTATCCACTGCGTATTTGTTTTCTTTAGAATGCTTTGGTATATGGTAAAAATGTGTATACTTAAATGAAAAATCAATTATTTGAGTTGCATTTGTTAGTTTATTGAGAAAAAGAACAACATATTCAGAGAGTTGTACTGTTTTCTACTTTTATAAAAAAGTTGTTTTATAGGTGCTAGGAAAGTGTACTTTTTCATTGTTTTCATAATTTCAAGAATAATTCTTCCACCTAATGACCCTGATATATAATAGAATCTAGAGTTCTTGGTCTAGATAATTGGAACAACAGAGAAGTCCATCAATAAAATACCCCAAACCCTGAAAAATAACTTTATGAATTGTGTCTGATATGAAGGGGAAAGAGGGGGTGACACTATTGCTAGTTTGATTGAAGCATAAATGTTTTTGGAAAAAATGAAGAAGTAAAAATGCCTTTCTTTAGAATACAAGATGACAGGTTCAATAGCTACATTAAATTGGTACATTTCTCAAACTAGTAAGTTTTGATGGAACACGGTTAACCTCACTGTTCAATAGATTGAGAGTAAAATAAGGTGTTGATTAACCTTGGTATCTGCAGTTCATCTGCGTATTTTGACAATTTGTATCCAGTCTGGCACTAATTAATGTACAATTCACAGGGAATGGAAGTTCGATGGCTAAATGTCCTAATTGTCACAAAAATTTTCTACTTACGATGACAAGAAGCAGAAACATGACCAAATCATTTGTCTGTGATGATAAGCATCATGGCGAATTAAAGGGTAAAGATCAGAATGGGTGTAAAGGAGTTAACTGGAATAGACAGCATTCTTCCTCAAGACCCTTTCCATCTTCTTAGAGATGGTTGGGGAAAAGGCAAAGGGAGACTGCACTGGCATAAGGAACTGAAGATAACTGACATATGTTTTGGAATGCAGCACAGCAGGATAGAAAACTTCTCACCCTCAAGCTCAGATGGGCTTGAGGGGTTCAAATCTCAGATCCTGCAGTATGTATTAGAATGGTTCTGTGACCATAGGCACATCTCAGAATCATCTACAAATATGTATTTGTTGGTAGGATACAATGAGATATTATTTAAACACATCTGGCACAGTGATGTAGTGAAGTACCAAATAGTAAATGCTTAATAAATATTGTTTTCCTCTCTATCCCTCACAGCACATTTGTATTTAACACACATGCCTGTTCTATACCTCTGATTTTCTTCTTGGTTGTTAGAATCTCACTTTCGTATGACCTAGATTCAACTGTGATTTCATGTGCTATAAATTATTGTATATATATATGCAGTTATATATACATATATATGTATATGCATATACATGAATCTTTTGCTTTATACATGCAATAGCACTCTATCAGAGTAGAGCTTTATAGAAATTAAAGAACAAGCATAATGTTTAATGATTGAAAAAGGTAGACAAGAAAACAGATATTTTAGAAACACTTAAAACCAACTGAGTCGTGATCTCATGCCCCTCTCTCTCTTTTTTAATCACAGTGACTCCTTTCTGCTATTGGCCTTTTAGCTATAATGAGCACTATTATATTGCTTCTCTGTCTGCTAGTTCTACTCCCTCTCCCCACAGACATGTGTTTAAGCCTGACCTCGCCCTGAGAGCACAGGAGAGGGTAAAGTACCACTATTCCAGGTTTCAAAATGTCATCATTAGTGCATAAATGTCTACAGCTCTAAAAAGTAATTTAAAACACCTTTACATTTATTTCTCATCATGTCTTTCATGGGAACCTCTTTTCTTACAAATGTGGTTGCCCTTATTTCCTTCAACATAGGACAGAGAAACCTAGACAGAGTAAGTAACTTTGTTCGCCAAGCAACAAGGAGCAGGTAGAAGCCAAGCCCCCTCATTCACAGGTGTTGCTTTCACCACTCCATCTTTTCTTGTAAAATCCAAAGTCCAATTGAGAATTCTAATGGAATTCCAGCTGGAAGACACTGGAGTGGGAGAGCATGCTGAAATTCCTACATGTGTGTTTCTTGGTATCTATTGACTTTAAATACCTACAATTAAGTTGGTTGACAGATCAATTAAAATATAATTAGACTTTCTGCCTGGCAAAATCCTGCATTTGAGACTAATTTATTGAGAGCAACCAATCAGTAATCCTCCCTTTCAGGCCCATCAGGTAGACTACTTTAAGGTGAAGTCCAGTTTTTGTCATAACCTACGTGGAGATTCTTATAGTTGACAGAATGGGCACTTGACTTTGATATGATATGGCATTGCAGACTTTTATTTACTCATTATATTTTAGGAATAAAAAGAGAAAGATGATCTAATAATAATCTTTCATTTCACAGAGAGAACTTGGTACAGAAAGTGAATTGAGTTCCCCTAAAAAAGCCAAAAGCTAGTGGTTGTTTTCTGACTAGAATCTAGTTTGACTCTTTTGACCCTTGATTCAATATCCTGTCTTTTCACTCTGTCTCAGTGTCAGTGTAACCTACTATTCTTTTTTAAACCTATGTAATATTATATAGCTCCTCACAACTTACAGGTTTTAATGTGCTAATAATCTCATGAGGTACTAAATTCCATGAAGTGTGACTACATTTCTGACCACCTGTAGTCATTATAAAATTGTTGATGTCTGAACTAGGCTGTAAGGGCAGTCATATGCTTTTATTATAATTTTCAGCTTTATTGAGTTATACTTAAAATATAGAATTTGCACATAGTCAATATACACATTTTGATGAGGTTGTCCATATTTAATTTTGAGGACATATATGCATATACCTCTAACACCATCACCACAATCAAGGAAATAAACATATTTATCATCTCCAAAAGATTGCTGTGTCCATTTGTGTGTGTGTGTGTGTGTGTGAAAAGAATACTTAGCATGAGATTTACCTTCTTAACTTTTTTTTTTTTGCCCATAATCAAAACTTTATTGAAAAACTGACACCAAAATAGGACATCACTGTTGTAAACCTTACAAAATTAAGCATAATTACATTATCTTGGTAGATAACTGGAATTACTGAACTGATAAGGCTTTCTGCGATATAACACAAATTCAAGAGGTTGTGTGGATCATTAGTGTTGCTTTCTTCTAAATGAACACCCCTCTGTGAGTCTGGCCTTTCCTCCTGTTGGCTGGCACAACATTGTTGAACAGCCTACACAAAGAACCACCGTCTGAGCATGGCTGAAAACCGTGGTAATCTTGTAGCAACGTGGACATTTTACATCCATAAAATAGGAATTTGGGCTCTGAACTAGCCATTTCTTTTTATGTTTTTTCTTTTCCTCTTCCAAGGACGGGTGTAGTAAATCTCTAGCCAAAGGCATGTTGATCTTTCGCAATCCCAGCCAGTCCCGATCTCTAAGGCGACACCCCTAGCGAGCAGCACACGATCGGGTGAGCGGTATTACCTTCTTAACTTTTTAAATGCCCAACTAACATCTCCTTTAGAAAGATGCACCAGAAAGTGTGGAGTCTCTAGTTAACAATACCGTATGATATACTTTAAAAAAAATTTTTTTTTATTCTTATGTTAATCCCCATACATACATCATTAGTTTTAGATGTAGTGTTCCATGATTCATTGTTTGTGCACAACACCCAGTGCTCCATGCAGAATGTGCCCTCCTCAATACCCACCACCAGGCTAACCCATCCTCCCACCCCCTCCCCTCTAGAACCCTCAGTTTGTTTTTCAGAGTCCATCGTCTCTCATGGTTCGTCTACCCCTCCGATTTCCCCCACTTCATTCTTTCCCTCCTGCTACCTTCTTCTCCTTCTTCTTCTTCTTCTTCTTCTTCTTCTTCTTCTTCTTCTTCTTCTTTTTTCTTTCTTAACATATATTGCATTATTTGTTTCAGAGGTACAGATCTGAGATTCAACAGTCTTGCACAATTCACAGCGCTTACCAGAGCACATACCCTCCCCAATGTCTATCATCCAGCCACCCATCCCTCCCACCCCCCACCACTCCAGCAACCCTCAGTTTGTTTCCTGAGAGTAAGAATTCCTCATATCAGTGAGATCATATGATACATGTCTTTCTCTGTTTGACTTATTTCACTCAACATAATACCCTCCAGTTCCATCCACGTCGTTGCAAATGGCAAGATCTCATTCCTTTTGATGGCTGCATAATATTCCATTGTGTATATATGCCACATCTTCTTTATCCATTCATCTGTCGATGGACATCTTGGCTCTTTCCACAGTTTGGCTATTGTGGACATTGCTGCTATAAACATCGGGGTGCACGTACCCTTTTGGATCCTTACTTTTGTATCTTTGGGGTAAATACCCAGTAGTGCAATTGCTGGATCATATGGTAGCTCTATTTTCAACTTTTTGAGGAACCTCCATACTGTTTTCCAAAGTGGCTGCACAACCTTGCATTCCCACCAACAGTGTAGGAGGGTGCCCCTTTCTCCGCATCCCCGCCAACATCTGTCGTTTCCTGACTTGTTAATTTTAGCCATTCTGACTGGTGTGAGGTGGTATCTCATTGAGGTTTTGATTTGGATTTCCCTGATGCCGAGCGACATTGAGCACTTTTTCATGTGTCTGTTGGCCATTTGGATGTCTTCTTTGGAAAAATGTCTGTTCATGTCTTCTGCCCATTACTTGATTGGATTCTTTGTTCTTTGGGTGTTGAGTTTGATGAGTTCTTTATAGATTTTGGATACTAGTCCTTTATCTGATATGTCATTTGCAAATATCTTCTCCCATTCTGTCGGTTGTCTTTTGGTTTTGTTGACTGTTTCCTTTGCTTTGCAAAAGCTTTTTATCTTGATGAAGTCCCAAGAGTTCATTTTTTCCCTTGCTTCCCTTGCCTTTGGCGATGTTTCTAGGAAGAAGTTGCTTCGGCTGAGGTCAAAGAGGTTGCTGCCTGTGTTCTCCTTTAGGATTTTGATGGACTCCTGTCTCACATTGAGGTCTTTCAACCATTTGGAGTCTATTTTTGTGTGTGGTGTAAGGAAATGGTCCAGTTTCATTCTTCTGCATGTGGCTGTCCAATTTTCCCAACACCATTTGTTGAAGAGACTGTCTTTTTTCCATTGGACATTCTTTCCTGCTTTGTCGAAGATTAATTGACCATAGAGTTGAGGGTCCATTTCTGGGCTCTCTGTTCTGTTCCATTGATCTATGTGTCTGTTTTTGTGCCAGTACCATACTGTCTTGATGATGACAGCTTTGTAATAGAGCTGGAAGTCTGGAATTGTGATGCCGCCAGCTTTGCTTTTCTTTTTCAACATCCCTCTGGCTATTCACGGTCTTTTCTGGTTCCATACAAATTTTAGGATTATTTGTTCCATTTCTTTGAAAAAAGTGGATGGTCTTTTGATGGGGATTGCATTGAATATGTAGATTGCTCTAGGTAGCATTTACATCTTCACAATATTTGTTCTTCCAATCCATGAGCATGGAACGTTTTTCCATTTCTTTGTGTCTTCCTCAATTTCTTTCATGAGTATTTTATAGTTTTCTGAGTACAGATCCTTTGTCTCTTTGGTTAGATTTATTCCTAGGTATCTTATGGTTTTGGGTGCAATTGTAAGTGGGATCGACTCCTTAATTTCTCTTTCTTCTGTCTTGTTTTTGGTGTATAGGAATGCCACTGACTTCTGTGCATTGATTTTATATCCTGCCACTTGACTGAATTCCTGTATGAGTTCTAGCAGTTTTGGGGTGGAGTCTTTGGGGTTTTCCACATAAAGTATTATATCATTTGCAAAGAGTGAGAGTTTGACTTCTTCCTTGCCGATTTGGATGCCTTTTATTTCTTTTTGTTGTCTGATTGCGGTGGCTAGGACTTCCAATACTACGTTGAATAGCAGTGGTGATAGTGGACATCCCTGCCACGTTCCTGACCTTAGAGGGAAAGCTCTCAGTTTTTCCCCATTGAGAATGATATTCGCTGTAGGTTTTTCATAGATGGCTTTTATGATATTGAGGTATGTACCCTCTATGCCTATACTCTGAAGAGTTTTGATCAAAAAAGGATGCTGTACTTTGCCAAATGCTTTTTCTGCATCTATTGAGAGGATCATATGATTCTTGTTCTTTCTTTTGTTAATGTATTGTATCACATTGATTGATTTGCGGAAGTTGAACCAACCTTGCAGCCCAGGGATAAATCCCACTTGGTCGTGGTGAATAATCCTTTTAATGTACTGTTGAATCTTATTGGCTAATATTTTGGTGAGAATGTTTGCATCCATGTTCATCAGGGATATTGGTCTGTAATTCTCCTTTTTGATGGGGTCTTTGTCTGGTTTTGAGATCAAGGTAATGCTGGCCTCATAAAATGAGTTCGGGAGTTTTCCTTCCATTTCTATTTTTTGGAACAGTTTCAGAAGGGTAGGTATTAATTCTTCTTGAAATAATTGGTAGAATTCCCCTGGGAAGTCATCTGGCCCTGGGCTTTTGTTTTTTGGGAGATTTTTGATGACTGCTTCAATTTCCTTAGTGGTTATAGGTCTGTTCAGGTTTTCTATTTCTTCTTGGTTCAATTTTGGTAGTTGATACATCTCTAGGAATGCATCCATTTCTTCCAGGTTATCTAATTTGCTGGCATAGAGTTGCTCATAATATGTTCTTATAATTGTTTGTATTTCTTTGGTGGTGGTTGTGATCTCTCCTCTTTCATTCATGATTTTGTTGATTTGTGTCATTTCTCTTTTCTTTTTGATAAGTCTGGCCAGGGGTTTATCAATCTTGTTAATTCTTTCAAAGAACCAGCTCCTAGTTTCGTTGATCTGTTCTACTGTTCTTTTATTTTCTATTTCATTGATTTCTGCTCTGATCTTTATTATTTCTCTTCTCCTGCTGGGTTTAGGCTTTATTTGCTGTTCTTTCTCCAGCTCCTTTAGGTGTAGGGTTAGGTTGTGTACTTGAGACCTTTCTTGTTTCTTGAGAAAGGCTTGTATTGCTATATACTTTCCTCTCAGGACTGCCTTTGCTGCATCCCAAAGATTTTGAATAGTTGTGTTTTCATTTTCATTCGTTTCCATGTATTTTTTTAATTCTTCCTTAATTTCTTGGTTGACCCATTCATTTTTCAGTAGGATGCTCTTTAGCCTCCATGTTTTTGAGTTCTTTCTGACTTTCCTCCTGTGATTGAGTTCTAGTTTCAAAGCATTGTGGTCTGAAAATAGGCAGGGAATGATCCCAATCTTTTGGTACTGGTTGAGACTTGATTTATGACCTAGGATGTGATCGATTCTGGAGAATGTTCCATGGGGACTAGAGAAGAATGTGTATTCCATTGCTTTGGGGTGGAATATTCTGAATATGTCTGTGAAGTCCATTTGGTCCAGGGTGTCATTTAAAGTCTTTATTTCCTTGTTGATCTTTTGCTTAGACGATCTGTCCATTTCAGTGAGGGGGGTGTTAAAGTCCCCCACTATTATTGTATTGTTGTCAATGTGTTTCTTTGCTTTTGTTATTAATGGCCTTATATAATTGGCTGCTCCCATGTTAGGGGCATAGATATTTACAATTGTTAGATCTTCTTGTTGGATAGACCCTTTAAGTAGGATATAATGTCCTTCCTCATCTCTTATTACAGTCTTTGGTTTAAAATCTAATTTGTCTGATATAAGGATTGCCACCCCAGCTTTCTTTCTGTGTCCATTAGCATGGTAAATGGTTTTCCACCCCCTCACTTTCAATCTGGGGGTGTCTTTGGGTCTAAAATGAGTCTCTTGCAGACAGCATATCGATGGGTCTTGTTTTTTAATCCAGTCTGATAGCGTGTGTCTTTTGATTGGGGCATTGAGCCCATTTACATTCAGCGTAACTATTGAAAGATGTGAATTTAGTGCCATTGTATTGCCTGTAAGGTGATCGTTACTGTATATTGTCTGTGTTCCTTTCTGGTCTATGTTGCTTTTAGGGTCTCTCTTTGCTTAGAGGACCCCTTTCAATATTTCTTGTAGGGCTGGTTTTGTGTTTGCAAATTCCTTTAGTTTTTGTTTGTCCTGGAAGCTTTTTATCTCTCCTTCAATTTTCAATGACAGCCTAGCTGGATAGAGTATTCTTGACTGCATATTTTTCTCATTTAGTGCTCTGAATATATCCTGCCAGTCCTTTCTGGCCTGCCAGGTCTCTGTGGATAGGTCTGTGGCCAATCTCATATTTCTACCATTGTAGGTTTCATATCTCTTCTCCCGAGCTGCTCTCAGGATTTTCCCTTTGTCTATGAGACTCGTAAGTTTTGCTATTAGATGTCTGGGTGTTGACCTATTTTTATTGATTTTGAGAGGGGTTCTCTGTGCTTCCTGGATTTTGATGCCTGTTTCCTTCACCAAATTAGGGAAGTTCTCTGCTATAATTTGCTCCAATATACCTTCTGCCCCTCTCTCTCTTTCTTCTTCTTCTGGGATCCCAATTATTCTAATGTTGTTTCATCTTATGGTATCGCTTATCTCTCGAATTCTACCCTCATGATCCAGTAGTTGTTTATCTCTCTTTTTCTCAGCTTCTTTATTTTCCATCATTTGGTCTTCTATATTACTGATTCTCTCTTCTGCCTCATTTATCCTAGCAGTTGGTGCCCCCATTTTTGATTGCACCTCATTAATAGCCTTTTTGATTTCTACTTGGTTAGATTTTAGCTCTTTTACTTCTCCAGAAAGGGTTTCCCTAATAACTTCCATATTTTTTTCAAGCCCAGCTAGTATTTTAAAGTGATGATTCTGAACTCTAGATCTGACATCGTACTAATGTCCGTATTGAGTAGGTCCCTGGCAGTCGGTACTACCTCTTGTTCTTTTTGTTGAGGTGATTTTTTCCGTCTTGTCATTTTATGCAGAGGAGAATAGATTAATGAGAGAACAAAATGTTAGCAGAGTAACCACGTCTCCAGAAAATATACTCTAAACAAATCAGAAAAGACCTGAAGCAGTGGAAAAAGAAACAGAAAGAGAGAAAAAAGAAAAAGAAAAAAAAGAAAAAGGTAAAGATAAAAACAAACAAAAATAAACCAAACAAAACAACCACAACAACAAAAAAACAGAATGTGATCAAATATGATCAGGCTGGTATATAGATCAGTGCCACACACTAGATTTGGGGTGTATTTTGGTCTTTTAGAAGAAAGTGCCTCCCAAAATTTTAAAGAAAGAAAAACTTATATATGTACAAAAATAAGCATTGATATGATATAGGGATGGAATATGACAGTAAAGATGGAAATTATAAAAAATTTTATAAAAAGAATTGATAAGAAGTTGTTTGAAAAAAGAAAGAAGAGGATTTAAAAAAAGAAAAAAGAAAAAAAAAGGGAGAGAATGTGATCAGTCAGGGGAGTAGAAAAAACCATAGACTAGAGATTTAGGGTATATTTTAATCTGTTAGAAGAAACTATCTCAAAATTTTAAAGAGAGAACAACTTATATATATATGCCAAAAATATGGGTAACTACTATGAAGGGATAGAATGACTCTAAAAATGAAAAATAAAATGTTTTTTTTAAAAAAGGGATTGATCAGATGTTGGTTGAAAAAGGGAAAAAGAAAAATTAAAAAAAAAAGTTAAAAAAAAAAAGAAAATTAACTTTGAAAGACTAAAGAATCATGGTAAAAAAGCCATGAATTCTATGTGCAGTATTCCCCTAGCGCTGGAGTTCTGCTGTTCTCATTGATTGGTAAACTTGGTCTTGGCTGGCTGTTCTTGCTGATCTTCTGGGGAGGGGCCTGTTGCCATGGTTTTCAAATGTCTTTGCCAGAGGCGGAATTGCCCCGCCCTTGCCCCCTCCCAGCTAAGTAATCTGCTTGGGTTTGCTCTCTGGAGCTTTTGTTCCTTGCGAGCTTTCCGTACAGCTTTGGAGGCGGAGAGTGAAAATGGGGGCCTCCCAATCTCTGCCCCGGAGGAGCCGAGAACTCAGGCCCCGTTCCTCAGTGAGCCCCCAGAGAAAAGCCGTAAGTCACTCCCGTCTCCCCGGTCTCTAGCCGCACTCCGTGCTCACCTGGCCTGTGACCGCGCATTTCTATCTCTGGCACCTGACCCCGGGTGGAGTCTCCAAACCCAGCAGATACCTGCGGTGCACTCCCACACAGCTCCTCCCGGGGGAGGAATGTGAGTCTCCCTGGATCTGCTCTTGTTGGGTCCCTGCTGAAGGAGCAGGGGCCCGACTGTGCCGTGGATCACGGTTTATGGCAACCCCGAGCTGAGAGCCCGCGCCTGGGCTCCGCCTCTGCAGCCGGCTTCCCGGCTCCGATACCTGGGAGCTCTGCTGCACTCAGGCACCCCCGGTCTTTCTTTGTCCCCGAGGGTCCTGAGACCACACTGTCCCGGAGGGTTCCACCCCCCGCTTAGCCACCAGAGTGACATCCGTCGGCGGAGCAGACTTTTAAAAGTTCCGATTTTGTGCTCCGCGGTTCTATCACTTGCCAGAAGCGGCCGACGGAGGCCCATCCCCTGCCGTCTATCCTCCTGAATATCACCTCGGTTTCACTTCTCTGCATGTCCTACCTTCCAGAAAGTGATCGCTTTTCTGATGAGAGTTGTTGCTATTCTTTTCTTCGATCTCCTGTTGAGTTTGTAGGTGTTCAGAATGGTTTGATCCCTATCCAGCTGAATTCCTGAGAGGAGACGAAATCCAGGTCTCCTACTACTCCGCCATCTTGCTCCGCCCCCCTGAATATCGTATGATATACTTAAAAATTGCTAAGGTGATAGATCATATGTTAAGTGTTCAAATAAATAAATAAATAAATGATAAATAAATAAGGCAGGAGGAAACTTTTTGTGGTGATGGATATATTTACGGCATAGTTTAAGGTTATGCTTTCATGGATGTATACTTCATGCTCATCAGTTTTACATATTAAGTATGCTTTTTTGTGGCAGTCATACCTCATTAAAATGTTTTTTAAGAACAATATATGAGATTTATTTTTTTTATTTTTTATTTTTTAAAGATTTTATTTATTTGACAGAGAGAGACAGAGCGAGAGAGGGAATACAAGCAGGGGGAGTGGGAGAGGGAGAAGCAGATTTCCCACGGAGCAGGGATCCCAATGTGGGGCTTGATCCCAGGACCCTGGGATCATGACCTGAGCTGAAGGCAGACGCTTAATGACTGAGCCACCCAGGTGCCCCAATATATGAGATTTAAATATATATATATAACTGTCAGAACCAGTGAATCAAAATTTTCAGAGATAATGTCAGAAAACAAGTACCAACAAATAAGACACCTTAGGTTATTTTGTTACACTCTACAGAGAAGCTGTTTCACTAAGCTACCTCACAGGCAATAAAATAAAAACTAAATGATTTTTGGAGAGTATTTCCTTGGTGTTATTAATATGACCCCAGAGAAACCTGGGATGAGTAATACCCTTATCTGTGAGGTATTGGGGCCCCTGCCTTAGACACTGTGCTTTATTGGGTCTGTTCTTACCCTTCCCTAGCCTTCCTTGCCTTCCTTCTCATTCTCTGAGGTGTGTCCACAGAGCTAATAGGATATGTCTGCCAATGGTATATGCATGTGTGCTCCTATCTAGACCATGTTCCATGTACCTGGAATCCAGAAATTTCCAAACTTAACCTGTCTCTGGTCTGTTTCAGGGCTTGTGAGGACCTGTTTCCAAGTCCGTCTTATTGTGGGTGCAGTGCCCAATTAGTGAGCATAACAGCAGTTGCTAGAACATGTGGGGATGGTGCCTGAACATGTAGATGGGTCTCTATACATGCCAGCCAGGTCTGGGGTGGAGGAGGAGTGTTAGAATCATTCCTTTATACTCTCTCTCTCTTTTTTTTAGCACTCCCAAATGTCAAGAGCAGTCTATTTGGAATTATCTGATATCATAAATTATGATAAGTCTACAAAGACTTCCAGTTTCTCAGATATCATGTTTTTGTTTTAATGATATGTTTAAAGTATAATGAGAAACTAGTATGTTGATTATGGAAAAACATGAACTAGGTGAAGATTTTTGGTGCTGCCCAAACTCAAAGTGCCAAATTGCCTGTCACAGCCATGACAGGCTGCTCAAACCCTTCCCTTCTTGGGCAATGCCCTAGGGTAAAAGAAACAAGCAGTCATCAACATATTTTTGCTGTGTATGGCAAGTGCCTACTCTCTTGTTTCAGAAGCTAGACAGTCAATCCATATTACCAGTAACATATGGCTCTGGGCATCAAACCCTACTTGCATATGGTATATCACTGTGCATGAATCACTTTCCCTTCTTTGGCATTTTATGATTCACCAAAAAGTCTTATGAGGTAGGTGTATCAGTAAAATGTTACACTTTACAAATGAGGACACTCAGCCTGGCACATTTAGTTTTCTTGTCCAAATTCACATGCCTAATAATTGATAAGGCCAAGCCTAATGGCCAGGAAGCACAATTCAACACATAACAGATCATGTTTTCCTAAAATTCCGGTGTTGTGGGAGAGGTTATTAGGGATGAAGGGACTGGAGGGGAGAGTATGTTAGATTTCTGGTTATGATTACAATTTGGAAGCAGAAGTATTCTTGAGCTTAGGATATTAATAGAGAACATTTTTTTTTTCTCTTATTAGAGGAATCACCTAAAGAATAAAAATTAGGGATGACTGGGTGGCTCAGTCGGTTAAACGTCTGCCTTCAGCTCAGGTCATGATCCCGGGATCCTGGAATCGAGTCCCGCATCAGGCTCTTTGCTCAGTGGGGAGCCTGCTTCTCCCTCTGCCTTCTGTTCCCCCTGCTTGTGACAAATAAATAAATAAAATCTTTAAAAAAATAAAAATTAAAGAGTAACATATATCGGCAGAAAAAAATTTTCATCTATTTTTAAAAAGCAGAAAAGGGGAAGATTTGGAAAGGTACAAAAGGACAATGCAAGTAGAAAATACCAAATAAGATTCAGAAATAAATCCAAATATATCAGTAATTATAAATAGACTCAACTCATCAGTCAAATGATAGACTGCTAAGTGAATAAAAATCAAGATACACTAATGTTGTTATGCAAAAATTTTATTTAAACAATTTTTTTTTATTTATTTTAAAATCTGAAAGCCCAAAGTAATCCAGGCTAGGAATTTTAAGAACTAACCAAATGTAATATAAGAGTAGATGAAAGAGAGAATACATCAGAAAGATAAAAATAATGTGTATATATTGAATAATATTTTAAAATTCATAATTAATAGTTGACATAAATATATGAGAAAAAAATAAGGAACAATTATAGTTCAATAATTTAAAATACCCTTTTCTAAAAGTAGTAGATCAAGAAACACAAATAGGCAAATATATAGGAAGTTTGAAAATCATGTGCTAGTAAAAACTTTATGGTCAACAGTACATTCCTTCATTAACTTCTTTTTAAAAATTTTTAAAGATTTTATTTATTACTTAAAAAATATTTTATTTATTCATTTGAGAGAGAGAGAGAGAGAGAGAGCATGAGTAGGGGGGAGGGGCAGAGGGAGAGGGAAAGCAGACTCCCTGCTGAGCAGGGAGCCTGACTTGAGCTAAATCCCAGGACACTGCGATCATGACCTGAGCTGAAGGCAGACATTTAACCAACTGATCCACCCAGGTGCCCCATTCTTTCATTAATTTCTTCTTTCTTTTCTATTTATTCACATATTCTTCTGTTCTTAAATAATTATATTATAGATTTTAAAAATAAAACATTTATCAATTTACATATCAATAAAAATAGAAATCTAGATGAATTTGATACATATTTTATGTTTCATGAAAATACCAAAATTGGCTAAATGTAGAATAAAAATGTGAATCACATAATAAAAACAACAAAAACTTTAATTAGTAATGAAACTTTTGATTGCATTTTTATCATAAAGCTCAAATCTGGTTTAAAGGTGAGTCGTGCTAAACTTTCAAGAAACAAAAATAATCCCAATCTTTATAAGTGGTTATGAAAAGTAAAATAAAGAAGTAATTTAATTTTTTCATGAAATTAATAATAATCTTGATACCCAAATACAAGAAGAGAAATCATAGGCCAATTTCACTTTTAAATATAGATATAAAAATTCTAAATTAATTTAACTGAAGAAATAATATGTTAAATTAATACATCAGGAACCAATAGGTTTATTCCAGAAATGTAATGATGTTTTAACATTAGAAAAATAGAATTGTAGTTAATAATGAACTACAGGTGAAAAAACACATCAAACATGCAGATATCTCACAATCTGCAGAAATATCATGTTCTATAAGATTCTGTGATAAAAATAGACAATTTTGAACAAAAGATAATTTAACTCCAGAAATGACAAAATTACAAAGTTGTCAAATATTAATGTACTGCTGAGACTATTATAAGCTCTTGTGAATTGCTGGTGGGTGATTGAACTGTCCATTCATTGTGAAGAAGAGATTGGTGGTTATATATATATAATTTCATTAAGACCAAGAACTTTTATTCCCAGGTTTATATCCAAAAAAACCTGTGTAAATTCATCAAAAGACATGCACACAATTTTTTATAACAACTTTTTTTTCTTTTGATGGTGGTTATGAATCATTGGAAGCAACCTACATGCCCATTCCCAGGGGAATTATTAAATAAAATATGGTATATGCATAAAATAAAATATGCGGAGTCAGAAGCAAAGAGCCAGATTTATTTCAGTTAGGCTACATCTTACAAACATGTTAATAAGAAAAGAAAGCAAGAATAAGATTTATAGCACCATTTATGCAAATTAAAACTGCACGTTAACACCATATATTTCTCAAGGATACACATATATCTAAATAGGTACACAAGAAGGAAATTGGAAAGATATATATTAAAAACACTAGTGTAAGTACCTTTAAAAAGGAGGGGAAAACCAGTAGGGATGAGAAATGAAGAGAAAATAATGCAATGAAATAGAAGAGGGACACTGCCAAGGCTAGTGGTGAGTGGTGAGTAATTTAATTATTTAATTTAATTTAATTTAATTTAATTTAATTTAATTTAATTTAATTCTGTGCACCTAAGGTACAGATAAAATTAAAAGATAAAAGTAAAATTGACTATGTGGTATATGTGTAAAAAAATTGTATTTTTATCAAGGCTTTCTTAAATAGCAAGTTCTCCAAGTACTTTTGGAATGGGATTCAATTATATACTATTTTTTCCCATGAACGCACCTGTAACATAAAGTATTTTTACCTGTCGTGCTCTGAAAAGTAGTTACTTTGCAGGGAATCATAACTTTTCTGTTTTTCCTTGGCTGGGTGAAACAGGATTGAAAAGTTTGCATATTTCCTTTGTCTGTTCAGGCAGTAAGGATAAAAGGAAGTCTGTGGTTTTTAGGCAATCTTTGAGTTGACAGGCTGACACCTTGAATCTGAATCAGATTCTTCAAGGGTCAGCTGACAAAGTGAGCGAGTCTATGAATTTTCTTTCCTGACGTTGAACTGGCTTGGATGAAGACCCAGTTGTAATGCAGCCCCAGCATCTATTTGCCAAAATGTACAAACAAGCAAAAAAAAAAAAAAAAAAAAAAAAAAATCAAAAAGACAGCTGCTCTTTTAAGAGCAAATATTATTTCATTTTACTGGTAAAGGAAACTGAGTCACAGGAAGACTATTGTTATTCCAAATCACACCACAAATCAGACAAAAGCCAAGTCGGAACGAGAACCACATTTTCGGATTCCTAGCAAGTAGAACTTCTACTACGGTGCTGTCTCCATAAGGTATGCAAGTACACACGATTCAAGGTACAATAACAAATGCATGGTCAGTATTTAAGATTCTTCATATGAAACATTCCATAGAGTTTGGTGGTTTATGGGAAGATGCAAAGTAGCAATTTGTGTTTGCGGTAGAGACATTTTAAATGCCTAAAGTTTTAATTAACCGCTAATTTTTTCTTCCCGCTGTGTGCATAGTAAACTTTATCTGTTTGCTGTCTGAAGCTCTGTGTTTGCAAATTAGGAGCTCCTGCTTCTTTCCATTTTAATTAAAACCTGCGAGCTTGACATAATCAACTTCCTTCCTTTTTTGATTGTTTAATGAACATTAATGAAACAAAATTAAAGTGCTATTTAACATTCATCCAATTTATTAATGGTTAGGCAGGATAACTTTGTTTTCAGGGACAGGAGTTGAACTTGAATAATTTAGGGAAATTAACTTTCTCAGTAGCATTTAATAAAACCATAGCAGGGCACGTGGCCTGCAAAATCAGGTCAATGCACTATTGATGTTATTGTTTATACTGAGAAGGCATCTTGAAATCAAAGAGACCATCAGAAATTTAATCAACAATTGTTTCCACTTGATTAAAATTCTGGCATTTCGGGTGAAGACAGAGTGCCATTTTCTCACGATCATGATATCATCTGTTTCACCCATGTATTTTCTCTATTAGTGCATGTACTTCCTAGTTTTCTTTTTCTGTGCATTCTTTGCTTACATATTAAATATCTTCTCTATACCGGGCCCTACCAGATATTTTATACATTTCTTTGTAGTTCTTTGAAGTTAATCTTTAAAAGCCGGTAAGAAGCAATATAATAGAGTGTTTTATGGTAAGCATTCAAGCTTCGACAACAAGAAAAACCTTACTTTGAATCCTATATCTGCCCCTTACCAGCCGTGTGATCTGGGGCAAGTTATCTTCTTTGATCCTCAAGTTTATCTCATCTGTGTCTGCCTCATAGAATTTATCATTCAATTAGGAAATAATTTTTGTGCCAGGTGTTGTGTTAGGCCTAGGTTCATAAGAATGAACACAATGAATGTGTTTGTGCTCTCATGGAATTTGCCATTTAGCAGGGGAGAGAGAATTAAAACATTAAATCATATATAATGATTTCTTAAATTTTTACCAGGTTAAGTGAACGGCTCTGATGTCTGGAAATCATGATTGTCTTTCCCAAGGAAAAATAAAATATTAAATTAGAAATGGAAAGTGAGTAGAAGGTAGTTGGCCAAGAGAAAAGAAGAGGGATAAATGTTCCAGGGAAAAGAAACAGCATTGCCAAAGCTGTAAAAGGAAAGGAGCTTGGTTTTCATGAGCATCTGAGGAAGGCCAGAGCAGAGACAGAAAGGGGGGAGTTGACAGACATTGGGCACAGGGTAGATCATGCAGAATCTTGGATGCCAAATTGGGTGTTAGACTCTGCCTAGGTGCAATGGTAGCCACTGAAGGGTTTTAAGCAGTAGAAGAAAGAAGAGTGTGTTAGTTTTCTACTGATGTTGTAACAAATCATCACAAATTTAGTGGCTTGAAATAAGACAAGTATTTTATTTTATACTTCTCTATGTCGGAAATACAACACAGGTCTCACTGGTCAAAATCAGAGTGTTGACATGACTCTTTCCTGATGGAAGCTCTAGAGAAGAGTCTGTTTCCTTGCCTTTTTGAGATTAGAAGCTGTCCACATTCATTGCCTAGCACAGGGAGGAGGCCAAACAAAGGTGTGATCTCAGAAAATGTCCTGCAAGGAAACTGAGGAATATAAATTCACTTCCTTTTGTTTGTTTAAGTTTTTATTTAAATTCCAGTTAGCTAACATATAGTATAATATTGATTTCAGAAGTAGAATTTAGTGATTCATCACTTACATGTAACAACCAGTGCTCATCACAAATGCCCTCTTTAATACCCATCACCCATTCAGCCCATCCTCCCGCCCACCTCCCCTCCAGGAACCCACAGTTTGTTCTCTATAGTTAAGAGTCTCTTATGGTTTGCCTCCCTCTCTCTCTTTTTTTCCCCTTCCCCTATGTTCATCTCCTTTGTTTCTTAAATTTCACATATGAATGAAATCATATGGTATCTGTCTTTCTCTGACTGACATTTCGCTTAGCATAATACACTCTAGCTCCATACATGTCATTTCAAATGGCAAGATTTCATTCTTTTTGATGGCTTAGTAATTTTCCATTGTATGTATATGTATGTATATATATCTATATATATCTTCTTTATCCGTTCATCAGTCATGGGCATTTGGGCTCTTTCCATAATTTGGCTATTATTGATAATGCTGCTATAAACATTGGGGTGCATGTGCCCCTTCAAATCTGTATTTTTGTATCCTTTGAGTAAATACCTGGTGGTACAATTGCTGGATCATAGGGTTGTTCTATTTTCAGTTTTTTGGGGAACCTCCATAATGTTTTCTAGAGTGGCTATACCAGTTTGCATTCCCACCAACAGTGCAAGAGGGTTCCCATTTCTTCACATCCTCACCAACATCTGTTGTTTCCTGTGTTGTTAATTTTAGCCATTCTGACAGGTGTGGGGTGGTATCTCATTGTAGTTTGATTTATATTTCCCTGATGATAAATGATGTTGAGCATCTTTTCATGGGTCTGTTAGCCATCTGTATGTCTTCTTTTTTTTTTTTTTTTTCTATTCATGTCTTCTGCCCATTTGATAACTAGATTCTTTGTTTTTTGGGTGTTGAGTTTTATAAGTTCTTTATGGATTTTGGATAATAATCCCTTATCAGATATGTCATTTGCAAATATCTTCCCCCATTCTGTAGGTTGCCTTTTATTTTTTTATTATTTTTTTTTTAAAGATTTTTATTTATTTATTTAACAGAGATAGAGAGCACAAGTAGGCAGAGCGGCAGACAGAGGGAGAGGGAGAAGCAGGCTCTCCACCGAGCAGGGAGCCCGATGCGGGGCTCGATCCCAGGACCCTGGGATCATGACCTGAGCTGAAGGCAGCCGCTTAACCAACTGAGCCACTCAGGCGCCCCTGTAGGTTGCCTTTTAGTTTTGATGATTGTTTCCTTCACTGTGCAGAAGCTTTTTGTCTTGATGAAGTCCCACTAGTTCATGTTTGCTTTTGTTTCCCTTGCCTCTGGCGATGTGTCTGGTAAGAAGTTCCTATGGCCAAGGTCAAAGAGGTTGCTCTAGGATTTTATGTGTGTTCCCCTCTAGGATTTTGATGGTTTCCTGTCTCACATTTAGGTCTTTTCAGCCACTTTGAATTTATTTTGTGTATGTTTCAAGAAAGTGTTCTAGTTTCATTTTTCTGCATGTTGCTGTACAGTTTTCCCAACACCATTTGTTAGACTGTCTTTTTTCCATTGTATGTTCTTTCCTGCTTTGTCAAAGATTAGTTGACCATATAGTTATAGGTCCACTTCTGTGTTTTCTATTCTGTGCCATTGATCTATGTGTTTGTTTTCATGCCAGTACCATACCGTCTTGATGAATATAGCTTTGTGATATAGCTTGAAGTCTGGAATTATGATGCCTCCAGCTTTGTTTTTGTTTTTCAAGATTGCTTGGCTATTCAGTCTCTTTTGTGGTTCCAAACAAATTTCAGGATTTTTCTAGCTCTGTGAAAAATACTGCTGGTGTTTTGATAGGGATTGCATTAAATGTGTAGATTGCTTTGGGTAGTATAGATATTTTAACAATATTTGTTCTTCCAATCCATGAGCATGGAATGTTTTTCCATTTCTTTGTGTTGTTTTCATTTTCTTTCATACGTGTTCTATATTTTTCAGAGTATATATCTTTTACCTTTTCCATTAGGTTTATTCCTGGGTATCTTATGGGTTTGGGTGCAATTTTAAATGGGATTGATTCCTTGATTTCTCTTTCTGCTGCTTCATTATTGAAGTCTAGAGATACAACAAATTTCTGTATGTTGATTTTGTATCCTGAAACTGTACTGAATTTGTGTTTCAGTATTCGGAATTTCTTGGTGGAGTCTTTCAGGTTTTCTTCATAGAGTATCATGTCTTCTACAAATAGTGAAAGTTGAATAAGTCATTATTCCTTGCTGATTTGGATGCCTTTTGTTTCTTTTTGTTGTCTGGTTGCCCAGGCTGGGACTTCCTGTACTATCTTAAATAACATTGGTAAGAGTGGACATCCCTGTCTTGTTCCTGACCAGAGAAAAAGCTCTTAGTTTTTCCCCATTGAAGATGATATTAGCTGTGAGTCTTTTGTATATGGTCTTTATGATGTTGAAGTATGTTCCCTCTATCCCTACTTTGTTAAGTGTTTTTTATCAAGAATGGATGCTGTACTTTGTCAAATGCTTTTTCTACATCTATTGTGAGGATCATATGGCTCTTATCCTTTCTTTTATTAATGTGGTTTATGATTGATTTGCAAATATTGAACCACCCTTGAAACCCAGGAATAAATCCCACTTGATAATGGTGAGTGATTCTTTTAATGTACTGTTGGATTCGATTTCCTAGTATCTTGTTGAGAATTTTTGCATCCAAGTTCATCAGGGATATTGGCCTGTAATTCTTTTTAAGTGGGGTCTTTGGTTTTGGAATCAAGGTAATGCTGGACTTATAGAATGAGTTTGGAAGTTTTCATTCCATTTTGTATTTTTTGGAATAGTTTGGAAAGAATAGGTATTAACTCTTCATTAAATGTTTGGTATATAATAATAATTTAAAAATAAATAAAATAAATAAAAACCCAATTTCATCAAAAAAAAGGTTTGGTAGAATTCCCCTGGGACGCCATCTGTCTCTGGACTTTTGTTTGTTGGGAGATTTTTGGATACTGATTCAATTTCTTTGCTGTTTATGAGTCTGTTCAAATTTTCTATTTTTTTCCTGTTTCAGTTTTGGTAGTTTATATATTTCCAGGAATTTATCCATTTCTTCCAGATTGCCCAATTTGTTGGCATATAATTTTTCATAGTATTCTCTTATAATTGTATTTCTGTGGTGTTGGTTGTGATGTGTCCTCTTTCATTTGTGATTTTATTTATTTGGGTCCTTTCTCTTTTCTTTTTGATAAGTATGGATAGGAGTTTATCAATTTTATTAATTCTTTCATAGAACCAGCTCCTGTGGTGTTTTTGTTTGTTTGTTTCTATATCATTTTTTTGCTCTTCTCTATTATTGCCCTTCTCCTGCTGGCTTTAGGCTTTATTTACTGTTCCTTTTCTAGCTCATTTAGGTATAAGTTTAGGTTGCATATTTGAGATTTTTCTTGCTTCTTGAAGTAGACATGTATTGCTATATACTTCCTTCTTTTTTTTTTTAAAGATTTTATTTATTTGACAGAGAGAGACAGAGTGAGAGGGAACACAAGCAGAGGGAGTGAGAGAGGGAGAAGCAGGCTTCCCGCCAAGCAGGGAGCCCAATGTGGGGCTCAATCCCAGGACCCCGGGATCATGACCTGAGCTGAAGGCAGACACTTAACGACTGAGCCACCCAGGCGCCCCGATATATGCTTCCTTCTTATGACCACTTTTTTGCATCCCAAAGTTTTCAGACTGTTGTGTTTTCATTTTCATTTGCTTCCATGTATTTTCTTTATTTCTTGTTTAATTTCCTGGTTAGTCCACTCATTCTTTAGTAGGATGTTCTTTAACCTCCATGTATTTGTGGTTTTTCCAATTTTTTTCTTGTGGTTGACTTCAAGTTTCATAGTGTTGTGGTCAGAAAATATGCATGGCCTGATCTTAATCTTTTTGTACTTTTTCAGGCATGATTTGTGACCCAGTATGTGATCTATTCTGGAGAATGTTCCATGTGTACTCAAAAAGAATGTGTATTCTGCTACTTCAGGATGAAATGTTCTGAATATATCTCTTAAGTCCATCTGGTCTAGTATGTCATTCAGAGCCATTTCCTTGTTAATTTTCTGCTTGGATGATCTGTCCATTGCTGTGAGTGGGGTGTTAATGTCCTCTACTATTATTGTATTATTATCAATGAGTTTCTTTATGTTTATTATTAAGTGATTTATGTATTTGGATCTTTTTGTTGGATAGACCCCTTTATGATGTTATAGTGACCTCCTTCATCTTGGGTTTAAAATCTAGTTTGATATAGGTATTGCTACTCTGGCTTTCGTTTGACCTCCATTAGCATGGTAGATGGTTCTCCATCGCCTTACTTTCTTTCTGTAGGTGTCTTTAGTTTTAAAGTAAGTCACTTGTAGGGCAGCATATAGATAGATCTTGTTTTTGTTTTTGTTTTTACCCATTCTGATACCCTGTGTCTTTTGATTGGAGCATTTTGTCCATTTACATTCAGAGTGATTATTGATAGATATGAATTTAGTGCCATTGTATTACCTGTTAAGTCATTGTTTCTGGAGATTTTCTCTGTTCCTTTCTAGTCTTTGTCACTTTTGGTCTTTCTCCCACTCAAAGAGTACCTTTAATATTTCTTACAGGGCTGGTTTAGTGGTCACAAACTCCTTTAGTTTTTGTTTGTCTGGGAAACTCTTTATCTCTCCTATTCTGAGTGCCAGCCTTGCTGGATAAAATATTCTTGGCTGCATATTTTTCCCATCATGCCACTCTCTTCTGGCCTGCTAAGTTTCTATGGATAAGTCTGCTGCTAACCTTATCTGTTTTCCCTAGTAAGTTAGGGATTTCTTTTCCATTGCTACTTTTAGGATTTTTTACTTATCTCTGTATTTTGCAAATTTTACTATAATATGCATTGATATTGGCCTACTTTTGTTGATTTTGATGGAAGCTCTCTGTGCCTCTGGATTTGGATGTCTGTTTCCTTCCCTAGATAAGGGAAGTTTTCAGCTATAATTAGCTCAAATAAACCTTCTGCCCCCTTTTCCCTCTTCTCTTCTTCTGGGACGCCTATGATACAGATGTTATTATGCTTTATGGAGTTGCTGAATCCCTTAAGTCTCATTTGTGACCAATTATTTTTCTTTCCCTCTTCTTTTCAGGTTCATTATTCTCTATAATTTTTCTTCTATATCACTTATTTATTCCTCTGATTCTTCCATCCTTGAGGTCATCACATCCAGTTAGTTTCACATCTCAGTTATAACATTTTTTTTTTTTTAATTTCAGCCTGACTAGTTTTTAGGGCATTTATTTCTGTGGTAAGGGACTCCCTGGTGTCTCCTATGCTTTTCTGAAGGCCAGCTAGTATCCTTATGATTGTTGTTTTAAATTCTGGATCAAGCATATTATTTATATCTGTTTCAATTAGATACCTGAGCATGGCCTTTTCTTTTTCTTTTTTGGGGATGAATTCCTCTGTCTTGGCATTTTGTCTAGGTCTCTGTCTTCTTCTGTGTGTTAGGAAAGCCTGTTATGTTTCCTGTTCCTGAGAGTAATGACTTTATTAAGAAGAGGTCATATATTGTCCCTGGTGCTTTAGGAAGTGTTTCTGGTGTATGCTGTGTGCACTCTGCTGTTGTGCTTTGGCTGCTCTTTCCCTCACATCAGCTCTCTACAGAGTTTCTCCTTGTTTGCTGTGGGAAGTGTTTGGACCTTGTCCAATTTGTAGTGAGTTTTAACTAGGTGTGCTTTGGTCTGCTTGTTAAAATAAGCCTGATCCTATATTCAGTAGAGCCAAGGCTTTGAAGTACTCTATGGTCAGTAGACTTGGTGCATGCAGGGAGTTTGTGCTGACTTTCCGTGGGAAGGGCCTGCTGCTGCTCTGGCTTTCGGGCACACTTGCCCCAGTAAAAAGAGCACCTGCAGAGTGCAGGGAGGCAGGGCTTGGTGTAAGTGGCTCCGGCCTCCACTATGGACACTGTGCTGCTCACTGAAGTCTGTCTGTGCTGATGGGTAGGGCATAAAAATAGTGCCAGCCTGGTCTGTTGTACCTGGAGAGGGGAGTTTGTGCCCACTCTTGTCCAGGAAGCCCTCAGAGAAGAGTGAACGATCTCTCCTCATGTCTTCCACACATTCCTCAGATCCCTGCCTTCATCCTGTCTGTGTCTTTGCCATCTGCCCACCCAGCAGTGCAGTGCACCTGTGTTTTATCTCAGACATAATGACTGAATTTAAAAATCCAAATTTTAGGGACCTAGCACAGCACAGAACCTCTGGGGGAGGGTCTCACCACTCTGGGGCTGGTGCAGGTTTGTCCCAGAAGGCAGTTGTAACGAATGTACAGGTGCTTGGAGTTTAGAGTAAAGTGCAGCAAAAAGGCTGGTATCCAGATTAACTGCCCTCAGCATGTGTCTCTGCCCCTATGCTAATGAATGGGACAGCACAATGGTGCCCACTGGCTCTTTTGTCCCTTGAGAGGCAAGGCCACCTCTCCCAAATGCATTCCAAGTAGGGGAACTGTCTCTCCCAGTGCAACCCAGGGGATCTTCAGATCATGCTGTCCACTCCAGTGCCTCTGCCCTCCTTCTCCACAGGAGCACCACTATACCCGCTAATCTCCACACTGGCCACTGTGCAGACTTCTAAAACTTCAGTTTTTGAATTCCACTGGTTGTAAAATCTCACCATAATCAGCCCTTCTCATTTTCCCAGTCAGTGGTTTTGAGGAAGTGTTTTTCTTGTGCAATCCTTTGTATGCTACTTGCTTGTTCTCTCTCTCTCCGTCTCTCTCTCTCTCTTTCTCTCTCTCCCTCTCCTCTCTCTGTGATCAGGGCTCCCTCCCCTCCACAGCACGCACAGTTCTTTTCTCCCCCAAATCATGTCTCCGCACATCCTACCTTCCATGATGTGGTGTCTTTTTTCCCTCTAGTTGTGCAGTTTGTTCTCTTAGTCCTCAGATCAATTTCTTGGGTGTTCAGAATGATTTGATATTTATCTAGCTGTGATTCAAGAGATGAGGCAAACATAGGGTCCCCCTACTACTCTGACATCTTAACTCCTCCTACATAAATTCACTTCTAAATCATTCATTAAGGGTCACTCCAAGGGGAAGTAATTTTATAGGTACTCACCTTGTAAGTGGATGGTGGTGGCTGTTTAAAGGGAAAGTAAATTGGGACAGATACAACGCACTGATTTTATGTAGCACTAGGAACAAATATTACAGTAATTAAATTACAACAGTTCATCAATTGTAGGATGTTTCCTAATTTTAATGGTGGTAAATGTGAAAAAAATGTGCATCTTACAATGAAACTAGAAAGTGATATTAAACTTTTATTAAGCACTTACTCTTGTTACCATATCACTATTTTAAAAATATTATTTATATATGCCAATATAGAATATGTTGTCAAGTTGTCTCCCCATATTGTCTATTTCCTTTATTCTTACTATTCTTCTAGCTAAACAAAGTATTTTTATCTGGCTCATTCATTAACATGGACATGGCGAACAGAAGGTACATATGGTATCCTGCCAACTTTACCAGCTTTTTAAACAACCTTTACCCTGGGGAGATATCAAAAATTGATCAGTGAGCTTTAGGAAGACTCAACTTCTTCCCCATAGATGAAGTGAAAACATAATTGATTGTTGAAACTAGGACTCTTATGAGAGTTAAAGTGATAGCTATTAATAAACATGCTTGAATAAAAAACATGAAATGGAAATGTCCAAACAAAATGGAATATAGAGTTTCTCTGCTCCTAAAAATTCTGTAATTCACCACCAGTTTATTAGAATTTAGCATTCAGGTTGAAACCTCTTTGCCAACCCCATGTCCATATAAGATATTAATATAACTGGAAACAATAAAGAAGTTATTGGGTAGACTAGAAGCAGCTGTGGCTTCAGGATCCTCTGAAGAATCCTGACTGTTGTCTCCAGTCAGCTCTCCAGTTTGTCTCCATCTCCTAACTTTCTCTTTCTCTGAACTTCATTAGCTGTATGTGCCTTGTCACTGTGGAATCCCGTGCAGTGGTTTATGAGGCTGCTGCTTTCGCTTTTCTTGATGCATGTTTCCTTCGTTGTCAGTGTTGTCTTGCTGATCATAGTAGTGTGGGAGTTGTCCCCACCATAGCCTGATTTTGACAGTTAGATGTATGATGTGTCAGATAAACATGGAAGAGAGAAGTCCAAAGACAGTGAACCACAAAACAGGCACCATTTGCAAGAGTGGTGCCATGCAATGAAGAAAGACTAAAAATGTGAATATCCTTAATGTGCAAAATATCTAAATATTTTCTCTTATTTCTGACTAGAGATTTGTGAAAAATTTAAGGGAACTATAAACACTCTAAAGGAGATGCACCATATATTGAAATGAGGTGAGAAAAATGATCCCATCAAATAGTTTGATGTTTTGGCTATATGCTACAAATGATCCAAACAAGTGAAAAGATATGTAAAAATACAAAGTATCTTGTTACTTTGCATTCTTTGATTCTAAGTACATAAACACATACTTTTATGTAAAAAAAGTTAAAAGAATCAGTGCCATGACATTCTTTTCTCATTTAACAAAACATTAAATCATAAATTAGGCTGATTCCTACTAGCTTTGTCTAGAATAAAAATTAATGACCACATGGCTTAAGCAAATACTACTCTTTCTCATGCCAGAATTACTTTGTCTGTTTTGATAAGAGAAGTCCAAGCATAAATAGTTCTATCATGAATATCAAGGTTTATATTTTAATCTAGTAAAGCCTGAAGGAGGAAGTTGGGAAGAAGAAAGAGACAGAAGATAAGATAGAGCAAAGAAAAAGAAAGATAAAAAATACTTTAAAAAAAGACTGTCTAGGTAGCAGAAGACAAAGTTATTTACCTACCCATCTTAGTATTCCCTACCAAAACAATACAGAACAGCAAAAGGGGGAAATACACACACACACACACACACACACGTATTATCCATAGGGATCCATTGTAAAAATTTTAAAAACAAAATTCCGAACATATTAACTGCAGATACTTCTCCAGTAAAATAGTCAGGAAGCAGAAGAAAACTGCAAATCAACATTCTGAAGAGAATTAAATATACTCAAACAAGCATTTGAGGATATGAAAACCAACTTGAATCAGAACTACAAAAACAAAAATCGAAATGGCCAAAAAAGGGAGAAATGAAAATAGATGTGTTGGGCTCAGGGAAGATCTGGAAGATGAGGCAAACCATAAAACAGACTCTTAACTATAGAGAAAAAACTGAGGGTTGCTAGAGGGGAGGTGGGTGGGGTGATGGCTGACTGGGTATTAAGGAGGGCACATGTGATGAGCACTAGGTGTTGTATGTAAGTGATGAATCATTAAATTCTACTCCTAAAACCAATATTACACTATATGTTAACTAACTGGAGTTTAAATAAAAACTTGAAACAAAAACAAAGTAGAAGAAAGACCTGGAAGAAAAGGATAAAATTATCTCAGAAATGAAATTACAAAAAATAACAGGTTATCTACAGGATGATAGACTGAAATGCAAATCTAACAAGTGGTTTTGAAGAAGGCATAGAATCAACCAAGAGAAAGCAAATGAGATAAAGAAACAACTAAAAATTGATCGAAGGAGGGGTGCCTGGATGGCTCAGTCAGTTAAGTGTCCAGCTCTTGGTTTCAGCTCAGGTTGTGATCTCAGGATCATGAGATTGAGCCCTGTGTTGGGCTCCATGCTCAGCGGGGAGTCTGCATGGATTTTCTCTCTCCTTCTCCCTTTTCCCCTCCCCCCCACTAAAATAAATAAATAAAATCTTAAAGAAATTTGGTCAAAAGAGAAGTAGTAGAAATAGAAGACTGACAAAGAAGGAGTAATAATAATAGTATTAGCAGAATCTCTGAAAAAGAAAAATAATACAAATGAACTCACCATAGGAAATACCCCATTAGTAATTGTTACTGGAAAGAATCATTGACGGGCATTAAAACTATTGACAGAAATTATAATGATAAATAGGAGATATGCAGTGTGTCAAAGTGTCTCTTCACAATATACTTATTAATTACAGTGGAAAAATTAGTGCCTTTACAATGGAGAAGTCTGGTAGATGCCACCTCAGCCAAGTGATCAAGGTTAACATTACCAGTAATAAGATATATGAACATCACGGATGCCCTGCTAGAACGCACTAGGAAGCGCACCAACATCAATTCTGCATTACTCATTAAAACTATGCAACTTCAATAATTGTGAGAAGACACCAATTTCAGTTGAAGGTTACTCTACCTGTGGAGTAACCCTGTCACTGTGGAAAATGTCAGTCGTGAAAGACAAAGATTGGTAATTGTCATGATTGGAGGAGCCAAAGAGACTTGATGACTAGGTGCAATGTGTGACCCTGGATGGGATCCTAAACCAGAAAATGCCATTATGGAAAAACTGAGACTTGATAAAGGTCTTAAGGTTAGTTAGTAATTTTATGTAAGTATTAATTTCCTGGTTTCTATAATTTCATTTTGGTTATGTTAGATATCATTAGGAGACGCCATTTGAAGGGTATAAGGGAACTCTATACTGCTTTGTATAGTACATACTTTTTTTGTCTGAAGTCATTTTAAAAAGGAAAAGCTAAGAAAATAATCTCAGTGATGATAAGCACTATTTTTGCTTTGTGATGTTGTTATGTTCTATAAGAATACCATAGCACATGTGATAATTCTCTATATTTATATTTGTACATAAATATATACTATATGTAAAATATATATAAATCGTCATATATGCATATATACAGATACATATGACTATGTGAAATCATATCAAAACATTTTTCTCAATAAAAGATATTCTTTAAAAAGTTTCTCTTTTGTTTGTAAACATGAATATTAATGTCTTATACATGAAATGAATGTCTACTTATTAATCATGTTTACCAATACATGTTTAAAATAACATGTTATAATGACTTTTTCACATATTCCATGAAACAGCATTATTTGAATTATTTAAATCATTTCTGCCATGTTTCCACTATTATTAGTTACTTTTTGGGTCATCTAATGAGATTGTCTGTTTCTCTCTGAATTATTTAAGATATAGTATTTTTGAGTCAATCCATGAGGCTGCCCCTAAAAGTTTTATTCTTAGACTTGGAACTAAATCATTAGAAGTTACAACAATTTTCTTTTTAAAAATGTACTTGAAATTAAATGGAAAAGTTTGGCGGAATTGCGAAGCCTCTTACTGTATTGTTTTTAAAGTAGTCTTCAATAGGTTTGCTTATCAAAGAATACCCACTCACAATTGAAAATAATGATCAATAACCTATCTTAAATTCATTTGTCTCCTTTTAAAATTGCTTCTGCTGTAAGAATTTATAGTTATCAAAACTAACATTGTCTTACTAAAACTAATGATATAATGTATGGGGATAATATAAGAATAAAAAAATTAAAAAAAAAACTAACATTGTCTGAGATCTCTTCAATCTAATATGTATTTCCCAGACAGACCTTCAGTGTAAAAAAATGAATCAAGAAACCACCTCAGAATATGAAGTTGATAAAACAAACTTTTTTCTTCTTATTTTGTTTTTTTTGACTGAGGGGTAACCAAGGCCTATATTATGTATCAGACATTTCTTACTTTAGAGGAAAATACCAAAATCCAACAGACTTTTTAAAAACTTTTCATGTCAGCGATTCAGAATTATGTACACACTTCCAAAGTGGGATTGTTACTTAGAATCACGCCTTTGTGCATTGATTTGACTGGACTACATAGATCCAAATCATCCTCTGACCTTTCTCCCTATTCTGAGGTTCTGATTAAAGCAGAATGGCTTTAGGGAAACTTTACAGTTCCAAATAAAAGTCTCCCCATTTTTGTGGAAATGAAATGATGTCTGACAACAGGTCAGAGATAAAATGAGAAAGCTCCTGTTCCCTGAAGTGGTCAGGTCCAGTGTATGCTCCTCTGTAATAGCTAGAGATAAATCTGTCAGCAGGATTTTATTTTCCTTGTCTCTAAGTCCATACAACTCCCTTTGCAAATATTTTTTTTTTCTCATTCACAGAGCTGCAAATCAATATTTACTTTTGTTGGAGAAATGTATGTAGTGTATGTGACTTAGTTCCCTAACTCAAGTATGCAAGAGAACACAGGTGGGGAATTCTCTCTCACTCACCCATGGGATGTTTATGTGCTTCTGGGAAAACCCAGCAAGTTCTAATCTCCAGTCTGTCATGCTTGTTGCTGCTGGCCTTATCATTCAAGTCCACAACTTCCTGGAAGAATTCTGGCTCATGGATCCCATACCACATGCTGGCATGTGATGCTTTACTACCTCAGGAAGAACCAGGGGCCAGGGTATAGCCTCCCTAAGTTTGCCAAAATTTATCCTCTAGGTGTTTCACCATCACACTGGACTGATGTCCAGAATCAGACATGAGAAACCCAGAGACCTCTAACTCCTACTTGGCCTAGGGAAAACCTCCCTTTCTCCTCTTACACCTGCAAAGGTTGAGGCTCTCCCCCTTCCTCTGCAGTACACCAAGAACATTCTCTCCCCTGAGTTTAAAGAATAGAAGGAAACATTTAACATTGAAGCTTTTGCATTATACCTATAAAACTCCAGAAACAAGAAAACACTAAGACCGGCATGGCCTAGAGGAAGGGTAAAGGGTAGGAATAAGCGGGGAGAATACCCTAAATAAAACGAAACTAATATCTTAAAAATTCTCTTGCTGCCACTAGGCAAATAATAATTTACTATGGGTCTGGCCAGATGAATATCAGGAAAACATATTACAATTGAGTCTTAGGGGGAAAGTTAGTACTATTTTGTTACAGTGATAGAAATCTGATTATTTGCATCCAGAGAGGCAGAAGTTCTATAAAGTATGTACTCATTTCCATATATCATCACTTTGTTTATCTCAGATGCTAACTTCTCCCAAGCAAAAGAGACCTCTTCCCCATTCTGGGAACTCCCTAAATGCAAATCCGTTTCATTTACTTCACTCTTTCTAGCTTACATGTGTGTACTCATGCTTCTTCTCGAAGCCAAGGGCAGACTCCCTAAAGTTATGATCCATGCTTGCTGCACATCTGTAGTGGTTGCAGTCCTGAGCATAGTGCCAGGCACACACAATATAAACTTAAAGAATTCACTGGAATTGAACAACATGAGCATTTAACATATGCAGATGCAACTATACAGACTGAGGAAAATAGTAAAAAAAATAATGCATAGATTGAAGCTATTTATCCGGCCATTTCACTTGCTGGACATTCAGACCCACTTGTTCTTAATTCCCTGCAGATTTCAGCCTTTTGTGTCCCTGACTGTGGTCGTAATGATTGAAAACATCTTGTGACTACACATACAACAAGTGCCGAACTAGAACACAATCTTCTGTGTAAAACTGACTGAAGGAAATCTGCCTGTATTGAGTTTAGGGAGTGATAATACCATGGGGAAACTTATGGCATCCTCAAGGGTAATGCTGATTATGAGCAATGTTCATATCATGCCATGATTGTTGAACCCAGTTATTATGTGTGGTAGATAGTTTGTATTGAGTCTGTCAGCCTCCTTTCTACCTATTTTATCTTTGGAGAGGCTGGAAAATTTGAGACCACAATCCCCAGACTCTCTTGCAGGCAGGTTTGAATACACATTAATTTCTGTGAGTAGAAGAACATGTGCAAACCCAGATTCCATGTGTGAATAGTTCAGATAGAAGTCATCTTCCTTCTGTGGGATCACTGGAACTCCTTGCAGCAGCTGGATGCTTCACTCTAGTGCTGAGATTTCAGTTTTCGGATTGTGGTGGTAAGGCCTTTAACACTCAGGGTCATTGCTACAACAAAATGTTCTTAAATTTCACAGGCCAGAGGTAACTCCCTGACTTGTGCCACTCTATCCTAACTATTTTATAAGCATCCAATTCTGCCTTTCAAATGGGTAGGAGTTTTCCAAGAACCTACCTACTTCCCTCCACCAGAAGGCAGTTTGAAGTGCTGACAAAGAAAAATAATTAAGACGTGTATGTGTGTGTGTGTGTGCGCGTGTGTGTATGGTATAAATATGTGTGTATTTTTTTTTTTTAAAGATTTTATTTATTTATTTGACAGAGACACAGCGAGAGAGGAAGCACAAGCAGGGGGAGTGGGAAAGGGAGAAGCAGGCTCCCCGCAGAGCAGGGAGCCCGATGTGGGGCTCGATCCCAGGACCCCGGGATCATGACCTGAGCCGAAGGCAGTCGCTTAACCAACTGAGCCACCCAGGCGCCCAATATGTGTGTATTTTTGATTCTACATCATACAGTGCCAGAGGAATAAGGAAACTGAAAAAGCATATGACCACCCCCTCTTTCAATTACAGATGAAAAAACTAAAGTCCAAAAATGTTTAGGCTTGTCCAGATTTAAACAACAGTGACCTATAGCCAAGGGGCTACTACCCAAGTCTTCTGGTCACATGTCAGGAAACTTTCCACTGTGTGACTTTGCTTCCAAGAGATTCAAGAAGACTATCTACTTAAAATCATTGCTGATTACTGTGTTCTATTCTCTCTCTCTCTCTGTGTTGATCTCTCTCCTCCCATCTCTTTGTCTTTCTCTCCTACTCATTAAGACAGAGTCCAAGTAATTAAAACTCAAATTTGGTGCTTATACTTACAGAACAAAAAATATGTTTGTATATGTGTAAGTGTACTTCCCCATGTGATACGTCAAGAATATGGTTTAAGTTTAAAAATTATTTTAACCCAGTCATATTATTTAGATACCATTTGGAGAGTACCAGTCAACTTAGGGGTATTATCTAGGTTCTAACACTTTATTAATTTTGTGACTTGGGAAAGTTTCTTTACCTCTTTGGGCCTTGGTGCAATCATCTGTAAGGTGGAGTAAATACAAGAGTGATTAAATGGGGCTTTCCTGAGTATTAGGTTATGCTCATGTGTTACAAGCACCCCATCTGCATGAGACCCAGTATTGATCTAGTGACACTGGGTTTACAAGTTCTGGGGACACAGAAATATAGCACTCTTGGCACAGACATTGGTTTTCTCATGATTAGTAGAAGCAGCTGTGGGGCCTCTTTGAGCAGACATATTAACGATTAGAATTTTGAAGAAGGGAGGGAGGACAGGGCAAGTTCCTCCTGGTGACTGTAGATAAAACAAAGATTGATAGACACACTGAAAACATATCATTGTGGATCCCTAGATATGGCTAGGAAAGTGCTAAGGGTTTCTTACCTTGCTTAGAAGGAGAGATACTATCGGGGCTCCTGGGTGGCTCAGTTGGTTAAGCGACTGCCTTCGGCTCAGGTCATGATCCTGGAGTCCCGGGATCGAGTCCTGCATCGGGCTCCCTGCTCGGCAGGGAGTCTGCTTCTCCCTCTGACCCTCCTCCCTCTCATTCTCTCTGTCTCAAATAAATAAATAAAATCTTTAAAAAAAAAAAAAAAGGAGAGATACTATCAAGATAACAAGTACAGTATTTGCATTATAAACTTAAAACATTGATAACAAAGTGTTTGGCATGTAATTTCCATTAAATAATTGGTATGCCATTTGTAAACAGCTACTGTATTTTGTCTTTCTAACATACAGGAGATTTTGCCTCTTCCCCATGGGGGACAATTCTTTGCACAACCAGTTTCTTTAGTGAGCAAAGCTTCAGCAATGACTAGGTTAAGAGGTGCTATCATCCTGGGATGATTAAAGACCTAAAGGAAGTCATTTGCATCACTCACTGAAAGACAATATTAGGAGCTATATATTTTATAAAAGATCCGGACACAGACTGATTTTGCGGAGGACCACCAGAGTCCACATTCTGTCCTGGGAAAGCAAAATTTAGAGCCATTTTTTAAAAAGTTAATTAAACCCACTGATGTATGACCAGTAAAAAAGTGAGCATGTCAGAATGCTGGTATTGCAAGAAGGCACTCTGAGAGATCAGACTTCAAGACTGAAAGGGTGTCTATGAATGGTGCCAGCACCTGCCCTCATCTCTCCGGAGAAGCCCAGAAAAAAAAAATATATATATAACCAGAAAATATGGGGAAGTCTAATGGCAAAATGTAACAGAATGTAACAGAAACATCACCGAATAAGGAGCCAAGGGGACTGGAGTCCTCCCCACCCCCAATTCATTTTATTTAAAAACATTTACTAAGCACCTGAAATATACTAGGTACTGTATCAGCTCTGTGACATAGACATACAGCCCTCAGGAAGAAAAACAAGGCCTCTGATTTCAATGAGTGGATATTCAATAGGCTCTGGTTCTCCTCACTATGTGTTCTTCATCAGGTTGGTTCTCCTCTCTGAGCCTCAGTTTCCTCTATGATCCACTTTTGTCAGAACCCTGGGAAATGGGACATGCAAAATGATGTACAGATTTGGAGGAAGGCAATGGAGAGATGATAAATTTGATTTGGGGCATATTGAGTGTGAAGTTCATTGGAGGACCCTGGCTTAGAACTAGGGATGGAGACAGAGATTGAACATGGAGAGGAGCTGAATCCACAGGGTAAGTTTTAATAGCCCTCTTCCAGAAGGAGGGCTTACATGGGAAGGGGCCATGGGAAAGAGCGCAGAGGAAACAGTAGGCTAGCACCCTGGCCATGTTACCGCCCTGTCCTCGCAACAGCTCTGTGAGGTTGGGGGCTCCCCTTGTTCCTGTTGTAGAGATGAGGAAATCCAAATGAAGCAAGACTGAAATGTCAAAGATGACATGCTCAGTAGCTTGTGAAATTCACCCCAGTTTAACTCTATAGGCTGTGTTTCTCTTTCTCCATCACGTGGACTCTCCTAGAGCATATGAAGGAAGCTGCAAAAGAGGAAAACGTGCTTCCTGCTGGAGGAAATCTTGTGGAGTCTATGGAAAAGATAGCATTTGGGCTGGGTCAGCTTAGGCAAGGCAAGGAAGAACTGAATATTATAGGCCAAAATGCAGTATCAGTGGAATTAAAAGTTGAAAACTATAGAAAGAAGAGTAAGGCTGGAGCTTATGGTAGTAAAGAGAAGAACATTAAGAGTAGAAAGGTAGTTTGGAACAGTTTGTTCAAGACTTGGAATGTCAAGCCAAGTATTTGATAATAGTCAAATGGCTGAGTCAGTGTTGAAGGTTTCTGAGCAAAGCAGTGATATACTCAGAGTTTTACTCCGTAAAGATTAAATTTCCAGGATTTTCAGGTTGACTGAAGTCCTTGGTTGACATCACTAAAGGACCTGGAAATTTGGGGGAAGGAACTTTTAATTCTGGTGCCTGGCTCATTTTCAAGGTTGACCCTTCTAGACTAATCCTATTGGTTTACTTTTTGCTCCTTTCCTCCCACCTTCCTACCACCCATCTCCTACAGTACATTAGACTTCTCCATTCCTTTAGTTAAGCCATAGAACCCAGCTCTGCACATCAGCGAACCGTGATAAACATCACTTCCTTTATTACTACATTGCACTCCGTATATCACCTTGATAAGCCTGGGTCCCTGGAGCAGAGCAGCTCAGACGCTGCCTCTCAGATGTCAGAAAATACTCTTTAAACTTGCATTTTGCCTTCTCCCTACCCTCAAGGCCACCCCAGCAAAACACAGGCTCTCTCTTTTGATATAGAAAAATTCCTGGGGGAGGATCTGAGCAAATGGCTCCAAGAGCAAATGTCAGGATGTGGTTTTTCCCATCTATTTTTATTTTCATTTTCATTTGAAGGTTTCAGAAAATATGGGGGGGGGGTGGAAATAACAGCTCCTCATTTTCATGTCTTTCTGGAGCTATTCCATCACAATGATATCCAAATGCCAATGGGTCCTGAATACTTTTTAAAAGGGAAACAATGTCTTTGATCTCTGATAACATGTTTGTGGATCCAGATGAAGGAAAACTGCTCTACGGTGAGCATCTATCTCTACAAACAGTGGCATAATAAAGTTTACAATGGGTCTCAGAACTGGTCCCTCTCCAAATGACAGGGATATCTTTTCTCCTGATATCGGGCCTATAGCACTCTCCTCCTAATCCAGAAGACTATATTGTTGCTGCATTGCTTTTTTGTTTTTGGTAAATATTAGAAAGAATCAACTTATGTCTTCTACTAAGATACTAAATAAGGCTCTGTGCGTTCACTTTAAAAGCAAACTAACAAAAATGAATATACAAAATAGTGTTTATTCTTTCTCACATATATGTCAACTATGTCAAGGTGGTTCCTAATTGTTTTACTGATAGCTGGGCACTAGATTTAGTGCCTATCTAATTAGATACATTCTACTGGAAGTCTAAATATGAGGTATTAATGGTTCTCTTTCTGTTACACTTTAAACAATAATCAAGAGGTTGGGTATGCTTGAATATTTCCCTCAGGGCTATTCACTGGTAAATTTGGAGATGATCTAAATCTCATAAGTGATTGTAACAGAATATCCCAAGAATGTAGGCTATATAAAATGTTTAATTTATTGTAAAATATACTGCCTCTCAATATTTTTTTTAAAAAGTAGCCTATTATAGCTTTGACTAGCTGCTGCTTTTATTAGAACATTCAATTAAAAAATGCTGTCTATGTTAAGACTCTCCGAAACTCAAATTGTTAGAATTAATTTTCTGTTAAAATGCACATCTAAGATTTACTCTATCTATGGACAATTATTTTTTATTAGAAGTCTGCTAGAACACATGATGCCTTTTATGGGTTAGTTATTAGCCTGTAAACAGTGCATAGTATGTCACTTTGGGGTCAGGGAAGATACGTATAAATTATGGATGGCGAACATAAGGTGAAACACAGTTTTTTTAACAAGAAAATGCTCGTGCCCCCCTCCCATATTGTAAATCAACCTGGTGTTTAGCATTTCCCTAAAATGAAACTAGAAATATTTCCTTCGCCAGTGAAATCTGAAGTCTCATTTGTTTTAGACAGGCTCACAGGATCCTGAACAAGAGGGTTCTATTCTGAATAGACTACTTACACAGAGGATGGTCCTAAGAGAGACTGCCCATATGCAAAGCCCAGAGAAAGCCAGCTACTTCAGGAATTACATTCATTCTTTCCCCCGCTTATCTGTAAACCCAAATGGCAACTACTCCCAAGGGTTTTATATCAAGTTGCTTTTATTATGCCCATAATATGAACCTCCCGGGTTTGCTGGTAGCTCATCCTCATTTTATTTCCTTTGATTATTTAATCATTCATGAAAGCCCCTCTTCCCTCCAGTACTCTCTGATTCTATAGAACCTGATAATAGAAAGAAGTATTTTATAACATCCGGTGAGAGACTTCATAAATTCCATCTGCTCTCAAGACAGCTCCTAGTTTAAGATGATCAGGATGTTTTGCCAGCATATACAAGACTCTGATTCTCACTCTTCAGAAGGTCATTTAATTGAAAGTGATCCCACGTGTCTCTGGTTTGCCTTAATCCTAATTCTGCCCAGAATTTTCTTTTAATTAGATTTCAGCCAGTATGCAGATTCTGAGATTAATCAGTGAAACACTGCTTTGTTGGCAGGAAGCACAAAAATCCAGGGATGATCGCTTGCATTTGAGCACGGTTTTCACATTTCATTTTTGTTACAATCTTGACTCTAATGCTCCCAGATTTATTTTAGGACTAGGTTTATTCTCTGTAAGACCCAAAGTAATTTTCAAATATTCTGTTATTTACAAGCATCCACTTCTACCTCTACGTTCCTCTCTTTACTCCCTCTTCTTGCTTCCACCTCCTGTTCTCCCCTTCTCTGTGTGTTGCCTTTGCAATCAATGATCATGGTTGCCAAAAATTTCGTATGGAACATGCCAGAAAACATTAGCATGCAACTTTAGTGGAGAACAAAGTTTAAACCTCATAGCTGCTGAAATATTGCTATTAATTACTGATATTTTTAAAAAATCATGTAGGAAAAATTAATAAAATCGATGGCAATAAATAAATGGCCATTTTCTTATCTGTACGTCATTTTTTTTAATGCATAGGGAGGCTGTTTGCAGCTCCTCCCCTAAAGCATATTCCCCCATAATCTGGTCACTGTCCTCCTTCAGGAATGCCAGTAGGGATCGAGAAACTTATCCATAGCTACTTTCGCAGGCTGGGCATTATATGAGGTTATGCCAAGCTCTAAATCTGTGCCTATTTCCTGAGACACAGTCCTAGAATTGTTGACACTGTTGATCAGATTAGATGGAAATGTGGCTTATAGCAACAGCACATGTTAGTGACAGATAAAAGCCTCTTTATGCAGCAATTTCAGCATTGAGTCCTTTATAAAACAAGGTGTCTGTGTGTTGTGATAGGGAGTAATTAAAAATGAAAAGGCTGTCTACGATGAATGTCTTATACATTTTTCATTTTTCAGAAATGAAGCTCTATGTCAATAAATAACTGTGCAGCTGTGATGGTAGCTTTTTGCAGTGTGTGTGTGTGTGTGTGTGTGTGTGTGTGTGAGCATGTGGGTGTATGAAGGAAGGGGAAGGAAACAGATAAATTGAAAGAGATTGAGAGAGAGGGGAGCACCGGAGTGGGGAGAGAGTGAGACAGAGAGAGAAAGAGAAGAAGAGAAGTAAAACTACTAATAAAATGTAACAATAGCAACAAAAAATATGTGTAATACTTATTTAGTGTTTAATATATGTCAGATAAGGCAGGGTTGAGACTAGGTGAGGTAAGTGCAGTACTTAATTCAGAAGCATTTAAGAAAATGCCAAAAAATAAGCATCAAGATAAATAATTTTTTAAAAGATTTTATTCATTTATTTGAGAGAAGAGAGAGAGGGCATGAGCGGGGGCGGGGGAGGGACAGAGGGAGAGGGAGAGGCAGACTCCCTGCTGGGTGGTGAGCCCGACATGGGGCTGGAACCCAGGACCTGGAGATCATGACCTGAGCCAAAGGCAGACGCCTAACCAACCGAGCCACCCAGGCGTCCCAAGATAAACAATATTTTAAAGCAAGATTTTAAAAAATCAAAATTGATGCCAAAAATGAAAAAATGTCAAAATTATAAATAAAGACAAGTTCAGTAGTAAGATGCTAAACTCTTTGCCTACTTTGTCTGGTTTAATACCCAAACAACCACATGGAGGTGATATTATTGTTGTACATATTTTACTGTTAAGAAACGAGGCTTGGGCGCCTGGGTGGCTCAGTTGGTTAAGCAACTGCCTTCGGCTCAGGTCATGATCCTGGAGTCCTGGGATCGAGTCCCACATCGGGCTCCCTGCTCAGCAGGGAGTCTGCTTCGCCCTCTGACCCTCCCCCCCTCTCATGTTCTCTCTATCTCATTCTCTCTCGCAAATAAATAAATAAAATTTAAAAAAAAAGAAACGAGGCTTAAAGTAGTGAAGAGGTAAAGAAGGAAGAGTGATGCAATAGCTTGCTGCCCCCCCCCCCCCAGATTAGGATTCGTGTTTGCTAGGAAAGGAGTTCGAAGACACACACAGGTATGTGTCACCCACTGTCCACTGTGCTCTGGGCGGTGCAGAGGGATCTAAGTAGGACTGGGTGTCAGATACAGAGAGGAGCTGTGGCCACAGGTTGTGGAGCTTTTCAGCTGCTGATGAGGATGAGGTGGTCTTGCTATGACTTAGTGGATCTGTGGTCTCCAAGCCCTTTCCCTGCACCTCGGCTTACAGGGCTGGCAGAGCACCGGCCCCTCCCCAGACATGTCTAGGAGCAGGAGTTGAGGCATCACTTGCAGCTGTGTGGTCACAGTCTCCCTGTCTCTGGTTCTTGGTGACAGGTTCCCGTCCCATCCCTGTGTGATACAGCTACATGGTTCCGGAGTGATGCACTATCTCCCAGCCATGGCCGTGGTTGTTTGCTGAACACTCCCAGCAGTGGCCAGCTTCCATGGAGCAGGTTTCAGTTCTCAAACGGTCCTGCTCTGTAGGAGACCAGCTCCCAATCTGGGAGGCCATCCTTCACGGAACCCATCATTCCCTTAGCCTTCAAGTGTTAAATGTATTCATCCAAGTCCACACATGCAGGACATTTGCAAAGTGAGGATTCAAATCCAGGTCTGTGAGGTTCCACAGCTCAAATATTTAGCTCCTATGTAGTAGTCACATCACTCGTTTATTCCTTCAGAGCGCAGTGATTGAAGCTTTAACTTATGCCAGATCATTTTCTAAGTTCTGGGGACAAAACAGTCAACACAACAGTGACCATCTTTGTCTTCATAAGGCTTATTAGTTAAAGGATGAGGAGCATAAATCTTTATGATTTCGGAGCACAGGGATTCTTTCAGTGGGTCACCCCCAGGTTTATGTCGTGCAACATGCTGTAAAGATGACCAAAGAAAATCACTACTGTGCTTAGAATGGAATCCAGACCAGACCTCGGTTTCTGGGGCTGTGCATTGGGGGACCCCTCTCTCTCTCTCATTATCATTTCAAACCAGAGTCTCCCGTGCTCATTATTTTCCAGCCACTATAATGGTCTTGCTTTAGTTCCTCAAACATAGAAAGTTACTTCCTGCCTTGGGAAATGCTCTTCTCTTGAAGAGTAACATTTCTCCCCAGGCTTTTCTCCTCTCACTTTCACACCATTTGGGTCTCAGTTTAAGTCTATGTGCCCAGAGTGGCCTTCTGTGACCATCCTAGGGAAAGCAGATGACTACCCCCATCATTTGAATTCTCTCTCAGCCCCTCATTGTTTCTTTTTTTTCTTTTTAATAGCACTAATTATGATTTGTAATCATTGTATTTATTTATTTGATTTTCCTTGGTCCCCTTAACAGAAACAAGGGCAGGAAATAGGTTTGTCTTGTTTACTATTTTATCTCCAGGAATTTATGCAGTGCCTTGTGTAGAAGTGCTCAGTAAATGCCTGCTAAATGTGTAAATTAAACACTGATAATTATAGTAATAACAGCTACCATTTAACCAAGATTTAGTCTGTGCTAAGCCCCTCTGTAAGTGTAACAATTCTTGAGGTAGAAGCTATTTTAATAAAAATGTCTTATTTTATAATTATAAAATAATAAATCCTCAATGGGAAGAAATGCAAATAGTGCAGAAAATCTGTTTGCATCTAAATCCACTCCCCAGATATATAACCTCTGTTCATAATGTGCTGTATATCCTTGTCAGTATATTCTATGGCCATAAATATTCTGACTCCTCTGTGGCCCTAGGAGTCAATAACTTCACATTTCAGAGTGAGTCTCTTGACCAACAATGGAGAACTTGGAAGATTTGAACGAGCTAGCTGGTTATGAAGCTTCAACCATTGACCACCCATCTCCATCCTCCAAGACTTTGAAAAAGCCAAGAAAGGAGATGCTGGAGTTTAGAGAAAGGATTTCATTGGAGAAAACTGTTGGCTCTGTGAATTCCCTCTTTGTGTCTTGAAGGGTGGAAGGGTTAATTTGCTCTCACCTCAAGCCTCCTCTCAAGGAGAAAATCAAAAGTGGCCCTTGTAGAAATTTGGGGAGGCTGTGTTTGAGAAGCAATCAAATTTTTTAAGTGGCAGAACAAATGTATAAGTTTTCACTTGATAAGAACTACAAGTGAGAGAGATGGGGCCCAGCAATGTCTGACAGAGTCACTGGGAGGACCAAGGAGCCCTCAGCCTAGAGAAGCCCCAAAACACCACAACTCCCTGATGGAGGTACTTTTCTGTGAGTCAACAGAGCTGTAGTTATGAGATCTTCAGTGGTAGGTGTTTCTCAAGAAGCTACAGAGGCCCCCAGAGAGGAGAGAATTAGCTTTAGATATGTACTTGGTTCACAGAAAACAAATGGCACTTGCATTAATACTGGTCAGTAAGACCTTTCCTTACGGCTTCCCTGCCTCCTTCTAGAAGTGGAGGTAGAAGAGAGGAGATTTTCCAGTAAAGAGAGAAGATAATACCTATGCAAGCATTTCCCCATGCAGGCTTCCTCACTGGGAGAGTTCCGTCTGCAGAGGGGAGAGGTACCAATGGAAATGAATTTCAAACTTTGACCACTACATGGCATTGAACATTTTAATTATTTAAATGAGATTTTTCTGGCAATAAGAAAGTAGTATTTTCTTTGAGAGTGATTGAATAACCTATGGAGCCTACTCAATATTACATTTTGATTTAGACATATAACCTCACGGAGGAGGGAGGTTTAAATGGGGGAGAGGAATGCAATATTTTCCTATTGCACCTGGAGTCCCATTTAATTTATCTATGAGGTTATACACACTTTTAAAAAAACAGAATTAGGATCATGCCATGCCTCCTATTCATCATGGACATCCTTCCATGTCAATACACAGTTAGCTATATGGTAAGTGTTCTTATCCTCATTTACACAGCCTAAGCTTCCTTGTTCCAGCATACCACTAGGAGCCAGGCAAGTGCATAGAGCCAACAAATGACATTTGGTGGTCTAATATAACAAAAAAGAAAAAACATTTTCTGTAGAAGGTAGAACTTTCTAATGTTTGAGACTTTTACAATTAAGATTTATTTATTTATTTATTTATTTATTTATATTTTTATTTTTATTTTTTTGTAATCTCTACACCCAACATAGGGCTCGACCTCATGACCCTGAGATCAAGAGTCGATGCTCTTTCAACTGATCCAGCCAGGTGCCCCTACAATTAAGTAATTTAAATTAAATAAAGGACCAAGGTCAGAAAAGAGGTCATTGGGGCAGGAGGAATTCAAATAATACTGTATTATTCCCTAGGATTCACGCTTTCCATTGCTGAGTTTTAGCAAGCTGTATGTGTTCCAAAGTTAGCAGGCATAAAGGGAGGACAGTGGTTGATCAGGGCGTGGGAAGGTGCTATAAGACAGACAAGATGCTCAGTGCAACACACACGGGTCTACAAGTAAGAGAGGATCCTGCCATAGGATTCAAATTCTGCTGTTTGCTGCGATATGACCGTGGATCAGACACTTAGGCTCTTACAGCCTCTTATCTCTTAGATATAGACAAGTAGTATTTAACATGCACAGAAGTGTCATGAGAGGCAAGTGAGATTGTGTATGTTGAGGAACTCTTAAGCTAAACAAGCAATATGTCCACAAAAAAGATGCTTATATATTGTTTAATCAGGATAGACAAGAACTTGTTTCACAGCCTGCACATCTGGATGTTCAGTTTTGATTATTTCAAGTCTAGGAGAACTTTGCTAATGTTTGCTGCATTGGGTAATTCCAGAGGTGAAACCCCGGTGGTGTGCAGAGTATGTACCTTTGCACTTAGCTCAGAATCAAGGCTCTCGAGGTGTATCAGGGTCTGCATTGGCTCTGCCCTTACTTACCTTGTGTTTTGGACAAGTTGCTTCAAACCTCTAAGTCTCATTTTCTTCATCTCGAAAATTGGGTTAATAATTCCTACTTCCTACGTTTGTCCTCAGGATTCAGGGAGATGATGTTTTGAAGCACATAGTGGCATTCATTAAAGGCTCTAATATTATAGCCATTATTACTCTCCGATTTCTCTCATTTTCTGCTCCAGTTTGGTGTGGTTTGGGAAAACAATTCTGTTTCAATACATGTAGGAGCCATCATCCCAGCTCTATAAGGACCATGGTCCATGAGGCTCAGGCAACAAATCACTTCTTGGTCAATAGAGCGACAACGCCAGGCTGCCTGGTGAAGGAGACAGGTCTTTTCTGATCTATGAGGCTTTTACATTGTTGTTATTGTGCTGATGATCCAACAGGGCCTTTCTTGGAGTTTATAGAAAGAAAAACCATGACTTTACAATCCTTACCACAGGAGGAAAATAGACTGACAAAAGAATTTTCTGGTTTTTGTTTGAGTATATCCAAGGTTCTTTTCTTTGGATTGAACCTTGACCTTCATGTCAAACATGAACAGCTAATAAGTTTTTCTGTTTGTTTACCTGTTTCTAACACTGGTGAGGCTTTTGGGGGACATTAGCATAAAGTACAGAAGAAGACTGCATTTGTTTCCACATTGCTATGACCCCCTTCCCCTACCTGAGCTCTATGCTGCACAAAGGCATACTTACAAGTATAGGATAATATCACCCAGCCCCTGTGTTATGGACTTACTTGTGTCTCCCTCACAAAATTCACACGTTGAAATGCTAACCCTCACTATATTTGAAGATAGGGCCTTTAAGGGAGTAATTAAAGTTAAATGAGGTCATGAGGGCCCTAATCCAACAGGACTGTTGTCCTTATAAGAAGAGGAAGAGCTACCAGGAGTGTGCGTGCACAGGGCGAAGACCATGTGAGGACACAGCAAGGAGGAGACGATTTGAAAGCCTGGAAAGGAAGCTTCACCAGCAACCAAGCCTATTGGCCCTCTGATGTTGGACTTCCAGTCTCCAAAAATGTGAGAAAATAAATTTCTGCTGGTGAAGTCTGTGGTATTCAGTTATGACAATCCGGGCTGACTAATACATCCTGCGCCAAAGTCTCCTATCGCTCACCATTTAGTTCAGCATAAAATCAATCTTTTTAATTGACTGGATCTGGCTTTATCCACTGGTCCAAGCTTATCTGCTGCTGTTCTCCCTACTAAATTCCATCCACATCGTCTTGTATTCCTTTGATATTCTGAGTTTGTAGGGAAAAAAAAAATCGTCACTTGAAGTTTGTCTGTCTGGAACTCTCTTTCCCTGGTAGTTTTCAAGAGTGGCTCCTTCTTTTCCTTGAAGTTTCAACTCAAATGCCCCCTCATCAGAAGGGTTATGTCTGATCATTTCCTGGGGAGTAACCCTTCCTACCCCACCCCCAGAACTCTCCACAATACTCTTCTCTTATTTCCTTCTCAGCATTTCTCACTCTCTGACATTATCTCATTTACTTACTATTTGTTTGTCTCCTCTCACTAAAAGGAAAGCTCAGTGAGGGCAGGGGCCTGTCTATTTGTTGAGTGTCCATTCTCTGTCTCAGTGTCCTGTGGAACACCGGACCCACGAATAGCTCAGTATGTGTATGCCAAACGCTGAATGGATGAATGTGTCTCTTCTGTTTCCTGTTCCCCGTTCCCCTTTCCACTGACTGTCCGCCCATTGCCTATCCCATAGTCCATGCCCCAGGCTGCCTGCTTTTAGATAACTGCTCCAATTAACTAAAAGCTCTTACAAAATGGAGATAATTCTCCTCATGGGAGCAGTTGCATTTCGTCTGGAATTAGACTTCTTATGTTGGGAGTTTAGTCAAATGGGCAAATATTGAGGTAAATAATGACCGATCCGATGCCCCTCAAATTGAGATCACCATCAATAACCTTTAATTCCACTCAGCTGAAGGGCCTTGCTGGCCTTAGCCTGTATTTAAGCTATACAAGGAAAGATTGGTGCTCATAAAAGGAAAATATGTTTTTAATAAAGTGATCTTATAAGACATTAGATATCGGCTGGTTTTGAAGGTCTTTTATTGCACTAAGTCTTCAACAAAACACAATTCCCTCTTCCCTGAAGGTGTGAGAGGGAGATAATGTGGGGATGCAGTGGTCACAAATCTAGGAAAGGATTCATAGCCCAGTGACATGGAAATTCAGTCTTGAGTGGTATAAACCACCAAATCTGTTGTGTAATTTGCAACTATACTAGTTCACGTGCCAACAAGGCAGGGAAGTAAGATGCCAAACAGAACCTCTTATCACTGGTATCCCTGTTTAAAGATGCTTCCAATCTATTACCAAAATTTTATCTTCCTCTGTTCCTGCAAGTTGTGCAAACTGAAGCCTGCTAATTCTAATGCCAACATGATGCTACTTGTCATTTTTCATTGCAAGTGTTTATATAGAAAATACCATCCAGCTTTCATGGAGGAAGGCTTAATGTTCATCTCTTCCTCTACTTCATTACCCTAAGCTTAAGCTCAGTTTCAATATCAAACACAGAGAGAATGATATGCATCTAATAGAGTAGAGATTGGTCATGGAGAAGCATTAGCCAGGCCCCTGTGAGCAAACATGGTTTCTAAATTAATATCCCACTAACAGCTTCTTCCTCCTGTTTTATTAAAGTAGCATTATGACTTGGAATAGTTCTAGGTTGTTGTTTTTTTTCCATCAGTGTCCAATATCTAATTTTAGTACTTTGCAGAGGAAGATTCTATTAGGTTGTATTGTATAGTTAACATTGAATATATAGTTATTTTTCCCCACTTGAGCATAATAGGAAAAGGCTACTTTAGTTCCCAGGATGCTTAGCACACAAATAGCTTTACCAGTTCACTGAACAGCCCTATAAAAACCAGTCTCTGTAAGTTTAAATGCTACCTTCAATCTATCCCATTCCGCTTATCCCCATTGCCTATGCACGTAGAACCTTGTCCCTATTTTACCTTAAACTTGATTTGATTAAAGAGAGGATGCTTGAATTGTCTTTGCCAAAACATAAAGAGCAAAAGCAAATATCCTAGAAACATCCCTCACCTTTAACAGGAGAGAGAATAGTAACAGTGACATCTGATCAATGCAGAAGAGCTGGTGAGACAATGGGCAGCTGGGAAAAAAAGAAGCATGAAGAAGAAAAAAATCATAAAACCTTTAAAACTGTAGTAGGCTGGGAGATGAAATACATTACCTTTTCACCCTGGAATGATTTCTGCTGAAAAGAGCATGGTCTCTCAGTCTCTCTCTCTGTCTCTGTTTCTCTTTTTTTCTCCTTTACCTCTGAAGAAATAATTCTCTAGGAATGGGAAGGTTTTTTTTTTTTTTTCTTTCCCCTATTAAATGGAAAATCATTGAAGTTTTGCCGTAATACTAAAAAACTAATAATAGAATATGTTCTGTTTGTAAATATGTAATTCTTTTGGCAGACCTACAGAAATAAACCAGCACTGATGTTTTGTCTTGCCTTTATTTCTACTTATAGGAAATTTCCCTAAAGTAAGATGCTGATAACATTCAATCCAACTTTTCATAATAGATGGCAAGAGTTTTAAAGCACTTGCATATTTTTCTTTGCTTACAAGGAATTAAAAATCCTAATAAATTAAAATTCTAACATTTATACAATCATACATTATGAGTCACCCATTTAAATACACTGACTATGAGTGCATGAATCCTGATTGTCAGCATTTTCATGGTCATTTGTTATTTCCTCTACAAATAAGCAATGTTACCATTCATTGCATTCACTTCCCTCCAGTTCTTAAAGAAAAAAGATGCAATCTCTGCAACCACTTATTTCCATAATCCTTTCTCTGTATATGTTCTCTACGGTAAATTAGCATAAACTTGTCATTACCTGGTGAGTCCAGATTTCAGACCTACTCTGGATTTGCTTATTTCCTCTAAGATCACTGCAAAGTTATTTTTGGTTTGTTAGGGTAATAAAAAAAAAGAAGAAGAAAAAGAAAAAAAAATTAACCCTACTCCAGTGTGCCTGTTTTCAAAAATGTTTTAGCATATTGTTTTTCAAGACAGTTCTTAGTTTATGTCTTGTTACTCATGTATTTTATTTTGTTGGAATGAAAGAATGTAGTGTTTTAAAACTTTAAGTATAACAAACTACTTTTTCTTTTTCACTCAGGTATTCTCATTTACTGCATATCTTAATCTTTGTTGCTTGCCTTGCTTTCGACAAGCAACAATCTTCCTGGCACTGCTTCTAGAATGAAATAGTCATTCTTGTCCTCTTCAGTCTTTGAATTATAATCTTGCTCTTTGTTCTTATGATGATTTTTCAACATATCAGAAAAGACATCACTTTTACCTGTGAGGTTCTCTAATAATAGGTAACGTTTATTTAATATTGACTGTATGATGGACAACCTTCTAAGTGTATGTTGTTCAGGGATCCATCAGGAATGAGATAGCATACCCAAAAGGAATTATTAGAGAGTTTAATTAAGGGACTATTTACAAAAATATGAGCAGAATTAAGAGAAAACAACAGGGGATGGCTAAGTACTCCAGAGTCAGCAACAGAAAGAAGCTGCTAGACTCATAAGCAACAAGACTAGGATGAGGTTACCAGAACCTGGCCAGCAGTGGCCGAGGAAGAGGACCACTCAGTACCAAGTTGGCTTTTGGTAGAGGACTGCAGCGTGACCTATCTGTGCCCTGGCAGGGGGCTGCTGCAGGACAAATATACATAGACCTCACTCTCCTGTGTCCTCCTGCCTCCTGCAGATCTGTCTTGTAAGCAACAAACCTAACTGGGAGCCAGAGGAGGAGGCTGGCTGCTCAGGGTACAAAGGTTTGCCTTCCAGGCACCAAGGCAGGAGGAGAAAAATGGAGTAAGTAAATACTCTCTAGCACTGTCTTGTGATCCTGTAGATAATGGACTGTATCCCCTCAATGATCATATCACGTGGGTAGCTAATATTAGCCCTGTGTTACATGTAAGGCAACTGACTAAGGTGGTTTGCAAATGGGTCCTATATCTCAGGAGCAGCAGCACCAAGTTTTGAACCCAGAGTCTTTCCCCACAATCCGTATGCTGATTCATTACAACCTGCAAAATAAGGAAGAGCTTTCTTATAGCTCAATGGAAACCAAGACACAGAATGTGGCTCTCTTCCTGAAGCTATTCTCCCCTTTCCTTGACTCTCATTTTCATGTCTTTGTATAACTTCATTTGAGAACAATAGCATCCACATGATCCTTTCATCTACCTTAGGATGTAAATTACCCATTGAGGGACTTTCCTTGTGACAAGAACAGCTATGTTTTCTGAATCAGTAAATATCTTAAGAGTTAATTCTTAGCCTTTTTTAAATAAAGATTTTATTTTTTTGACAGAGAGAGAGTGTGTGTGCAAGCAGGGAGAGCGGCAGGCAGAGGGAGAAGCGCTGAGCCCCATGTAGGGCTCCATCCCAGGACCCTGGGATCCTGACCTGAGCTGAAGGCAGATGCTTAACGACTGAGCCACCCAGGCTCCCCAGCCTTTTGAACCATCGTTCCAAACATCTAAATATAATTATATAGAGGTTTCTACTCTTCTGATTACTGAGCGAGAGAGTGAGAGAGAGAGAAACATTTTCTGAGGAATAGTAGAGTGCTGTAAACCTGAGATGTGTGCTAAAATTTAAAAAAAATTAGCAGAAAGATTTTCAAAATTTCTAATTTCTTTCATACTGGAAATCACACTTCCGCTAGGTTTCTACTATCCTGGAGTAAAGTGAAATTCTTCCATGTCAGAAAACTTAGTGGGATGCATATTTAAACTATATTCTTGTCACAGTCAAGACTTTTTCTGCTGCAATGAACAGAAACCCTATTTATGGTAGCTTAATGAAGAAAGGGCTTTATTGGCTCATGCAGTTGAGAAAGATACTGAGAAATTAGTAGAATGAAGAAAGTTCTGTAGGAATTAGGGTCTAAAGGATTGCAATCTGAGACACCATTCCAGAAGTATCTCTCTCTGTCTCTTTGACTCTGCTCATTTTTCATCTCTGCTTTTTCCAACTTCTCAATGTGTTGGTGTTATTTCCTTTTATGCAATAGTTTCTTAACATTATGGATGGATAACCATTGTCAGCTCATTTAGCAGCTCCAACAAAAGGAGCTTCTTTCCTTAGGGTCCATATGTCAATAGAGGAGATAAATTCTGATTGATTCTTCTAGACCTGAATGACTATCCCATATCCTATTCACTGTTACCAGGAAGATGGGGTGATATGATTACACAGAACTGGCTCACTTGCCAATCTATGTGATCAAAAGTACTGTGTGAGTTACCAAAGAACAGAGACAGAAAAATGTGTTGGGCAAGGAAAAAAAAAAAAGGTCTGTTACCATGGTCCAATAAAGTCAGCCAGTTACCTAGTGATTTAATAGATTGTGAGCTTGCCTCCTTCTTTCATTTCCTTCTTCTTCAATCATTCAAGAGATAATGATATTTTAATTTACTACTTTGTTTTGAAGTGCTATAAATTTCATGTACATGAAAACCATTTTGAAACTTTCTAATTAAAAATTTATTTAAGAATACTTTTGTATGTCTTACATCTTGATGAAGAACATGAAAAATGTTTAATCACAGATGTTCCATGAGACATTCAAAATTTGCCTTTGCTATATGATTCACATTATTTTTCTTCTCAAATGAAATTAGGAGGTTGGTGGTAATATAACTCTTAATCATGTGTTCACAATTCACTATCTTATCTATCTGGAATATTGGCATTTTATTGTATTTTCAGTCAATACAATAAAGCCTCCTTCCATTATCCCCACCATCAATCTTTAAAAATCTATGACAATGTTTCAATTTCTACATTAATATCATCAGTTTATCCCTCTTCCCTATTCTCCATTTTCCTCAGACCTCTAAAAAATTGTGGGAGGTCCAAATGTATTCACATTTGTAAAGGCTTTTTTTTCAGAGCTCTGAAATTTTTAAGGCAAACAAGTAAATAAATCCGATAGAATATTTATTCTCTTCACCTATAATTTATTAGGCATTTAAAATTTCCCTTGACATAGTAAATAAATGTTTTCTTCAACTACATTGAACATAACATTATGTCAGGAAACCACTTCCATTTTTTTAATTACACATGGTACTTGGGAGAGTGATATATATGTCATAGATGCTTACTTTGGATTGGAATATAGGCATTTATATTGTCCAGACAAAGTGCAAGAAGAAAGGTAAACACTACACCTTACTTCTCCAAACAGTTTGAAATTTTGGACCCACTGTTCTTTTAGATTTTAGTGGGGTTATGTTTTCAGAAAATGTTTGATTGAACACCTTTTTTTATTTAGTCTCTTACAACTTTATAGCATACCGGGACCTTCTGGAAGAATTATTTCTGAACATTAAGGTAGGAATGACACACAGGAAAGGGTGATAAAAGTATATAGAAAATGGAACTAAGTATCGAGTGCATATGTTATACATTATCTAGGTATGTTAGCTAACATTTATTGAACATTTACTATATATAACATCCTAGACCCAGTGCTTTTGTGCATCTGTCATTTAAGCTTCATAACAATTGGAGAAGGTAGAAATTAAACGTCCATGTTACACATGACAAGTTGGTACTTAGTGTGGTTAAGGCAGTCACTTATGGACACAAACTCACAAAAGTTAGAGATTTACATCAAATACAGTATTGTCTGCTGTCAAAGGTCCTGGTCTTAGTCAGTATATAACCTCACTTTCAAGCTTTGCCACAAGATCATGATTTAAAATCTGTTACCAAAAAAATAAATTAAAAAACAAATAAAAATAAATAAAAATCGTTACCACTACATGGGTGTGTTAAGTGTTTAAAGGAATTATATGGTTCACTCAGTTTCCCACAGTTAATGAAGGACAAAGCTGGAATTGGAACTGACAACAGTGGGACTACAGCCTTACTTCTAATAAGAAGTACACAGAGGCTGCAATTGTGTTATTTCATCCTCAGATAGAATGAAGTCCTCTAGAAAAAAATCAGCTGTTCTTTCCCTTGTGCTCAGCTTAAGAAGTCATAAATGTTTAAGATAGACCTCCTGGAACATTTCCACTTCTGACAAATTGAAAGTGACACCAGTGGTATCACTTGAGTGGACACTTACCTGGACAGTTTGGTACTTTTGCATCTTTTGCCACTGCTGTTATTTACAAACCATCTAACCAGGCCCAGTGATTTAGTTTTCAAATTATTGATCCACACTCTAGGAAGAGCAAGGTCTTTCTTTCTTTCTTCTTTCTTTTTCTTTCTTTTCCTTCCTTCCTTCCTTCCTTCCTTCCCTCCCTCTCTTTTCCTTTCTTTTCTTTCTTTCTTTCTTTCTTTCTTTTTTTTTCTTTCTTTCTTTTCTTTCTTTCTTTCTTTCTTTCTTTCTTTCTTTCTTTCTTTCTTTCTTTCTTTCTTTCTTTCTTTCTTTCTTTTCCTTCCTTCCTTCCTTCCTTCCTTCCCTCCCTCTCTTTTCCTTTCTTTTCTTTCTTTTTCTCTTTCTTTCTTTCTTTCTTTCTTTCTTTCTTTCTTTCTTTCTTTCTTTCTTTCTTCTTTCTTTCTTCTTTCTTTCTTTTTCTTCTTTCCTTCCTTCCTCTATCATCTATCATCTATCATCTATCTATCTATCTATCTATCTATCTATCTATCTATCTATCTATATCTATCTATCATCTATCTATGTATCATCTATCATCATCTATCTATCATCTATCTCATACTTGTTCAAGGCCACAGGAGAAAAGTGTAAGAGTTATGATGAGCAGATATCTTCTTCTTAAAGAACTTCACTGTAGCTCTGAATATCAAAAAGATAACACCTGGAATTAACCATAAGAAGTGACTCAAGGAAACATAGTAAGTCAGGGACTTGACCCTAATACTCTTTTTTCATATCCCTCTGCAATGACCCAGGTTACAGTCATATTCTGATAGTATGGTTTCAATAATTAGTCATATATATATATATATATATATATAAATTAGTTTATATATAGTCATATATATATATATAAATTTCCTATGCCTGTGTGACAAATTATCAAACACTTAGAAGCTTAAGACAACACATATTAAGTATTTCACAGTTCTGTGGGTTAGGAATCTTGGCAGAGCTTAGCAAGGTTCTCAGAGTCTCATAAAGCTGTAATCAAGAGGTACTCATGCTTCATTCTCATCTGGAGTCTAGACCAGAGAAGAAACAGTCTCCAAGCTACTCAAGTTGTTGGCAGGATTCATTTCCTTGCAGGATCTATGTCCCAGGCTTCTTGCTGACTTTTAACCAGGAGCTGCTTTCAGCAACTAGAGGCCAATTGTATTCTTTGTCACATGGCCCTCACCATAGGCCCTCTTACAACATGGCAACTTGCTCTTTCAAGGCCAAAGAGGGAAAGCCAGACACTCTAGCAAAACGGGGACTAGATCCTTATATAATCCCTCTAACCTATGTCACATTTCATTGGTTAGAAGCAAGTTCCAGGTTCAACTTCCACACAAATGAGGGGATTTCACAAAGGCACATACCAGAAGGCAGGAATCCTGGAGGTCAACTTAAAATCTGTCCTACACTGTGCAAAATGAAACAAGCCAATGCCAAAAAAAGGTGTATAAAAAGTTTCTTTCACCTGTCCTCATTCACCAGTATCCTATAGACGGCCAAGATCTGGAGTTTTCTGGGAGACAAACTTTAGCCATGAATAGTAAATTAGGGCTTAGGGCCTTTTTCCTCTTGTATCAGATTCTCATTAAAGTTACCTTAAGCAGGGATGCCTGGGTGTCTCAGTCAGTTAAGCATCTGCCTTTGGCTCAGGTCATGATCCCAGGGTGCTGGGATGGAGTCCCACGTTGGGCTCCCTGCTCAGCAGGGAGTCTGCTTCTCCCTCTCCCCCTCTCCCCCCCACTTGTGCTCTCTCTCTCTCTCTCAATTAAATGAATAAAATATTTAAAAAAAATACCTACTTTCTGGGCAAAAAATTAAAAAAAAAGTTGTCTTAAGCAAGAGAGTATAATTCCTTGACAGAAAACTGACTATCTTGTAGTTTCTGGACTTTAGGGACAGTTTGGAATCGAGGATCAGGTTGTTATAAGGAAAAAGCATTTCTCTGTCTCCATCTTTTGTCTTTGTTTCACTCTGAGCTTCTGCTATATTCTTTCTAAGTATAGACCACATTTCATTTTTGTTTTAGAACACAAATAGGAAAAGGGTTGGAGTGGAAGAGAGGTTTTGAGGAAGTCTGTCAATGATCTACTACGGGTCAAGAATTCAACTCTGAACCATACGACTCAGGTCAAGGGGCAGAATTTGGTTACACAAACCTGATTCTATAACACATCCTCATATTGTCCCTTCCTTGTTTCCTATCTCAACTTTGTCCCCCACAATCCTGCTCCCTGGAATAGCACTCTGGATAAAACAATAGCTTATACCTCTTCACATTAGACTCTGCATTGTGTGGGAAGGCAGACTAAGACAGTGGAATTGGAGATGGCTCTAGAAAGGAGATGGGAATTTGGAGCTGGATTACACTCTGATCTGATGACAACAAGGATCTAATGACTGGTGATGTGGCATCATTATCATTGGGGCTTTCATGTGAGTCATCAGAATGAAGTGCTGGTAGAATGTAAGGCACCGACTGTGCAGTAGCTGAGGGCTGCAATAACATGGGGGAAATGATAATTATAAAGAATGTGAATTCATTTGGCTCTTTATTGGAAAACTTGCAATAAGTTGATGATAGCTTCAGGGCAGCCAACTGCTATCTCAAAGCCCACAGAAGCCAGAGGGCCTCTGGGGCAGCTATGAAGGAGATTTTCTTCTTCTGAAGCCACAGCACAGACTGCACTGAAAATTAGGCCCATTGTAAGGATGATCCCTCCATATGGCATAATTCCTCCAGAAAACCAGTTACCCACACGGTGGTAGGTCAGTTCAATTGGATTCCTTCCACCCAGAAAGGGAAAGAATTGGCTTCTACTACGAATATGGATTTTCCTTCCCTGCCAGCAGTGCATCTACCATCACCACTTAGGAACTTACAAAATGCCTAATTCATTATCATGGTAGCCTAAATAACATTGTTTCAGAACAATGGACCCTTTTACAGCAAAGGGACTATGAACAATGTTTGCATAATAACAGATACATCTGTCATACCATAAATTCCATCATCCAGACAGAACAGTAGAATGCATTATTAAAAGTTCAGCTAATGAGACAGTTCAGGAACAACATCCTGGAGATTGGGGCACTGACCACCGGAATACAGTCTGTTCAATGGGCCAAAATTGTCCATAATAATATATATGGGTCTGGGAACCAAGCAGTGGAAGTAAGATTGGCTCTTCTCACCTTACTCCCAGTGATGTGCTGATAGAATCAGTGCTTTCTGTCCCCCAGACCTTAGGCTTTGCCAAATTAGTGACCATAGATCTTAGAAGAAAGAATGCCTCTCTTAGAAACATCAAGAGTTCTGTTGAATTTAAGCCAGAACTTCTTTCTAGTTGCTTTGGATTTCTTATGCCAGAGGAATAGGCATAAAAAGGAGTCACTATACTGATGGAAATAGCAGATTCAGATTATCATGATGAGCTGGTGTTGGTTCTACATAGTAGTAGATGATGGAAGGAATGTCCTGAACTAGGGAGCTCACTGTGGCTTTTGTGCTTCTGTACCCAGCAATAAGAGTGAATGAACACTTGCAAAACCTTGACTTTACAAGAGTGAATTAAGAGCAAAAATATATTAGGGATAAGTGCCTGGATCATCCCTCCAGGCAAATCATTATGATTAGTTGATGTGCTGGCCAAGACTGAGAGAACCTAGGATGAATGGTAGAGATTGGAAACTGGTGTTTGCAAGCATACATAGAGTGACCAAGTGACAGAAGGATGAGATGACCTTTAGAGTCTTTTCCCATTGGAGACTCAATACCTCAAAAGGTCCAAATATTCATTTATTTTCTTAATCTATTAACTATTTGCCTGTTTTGTATCCATCCCTTAAGCCCATCTGGATAATATTATTATCTTGATAAATATATGGCAACGGTGTACTTGATGCCCTTATACAAACCTGTTCTTCATGATAAATCAGGTGTATAGAAAACAAGAAAAACAAAGTTATCAAGTAACGCCTAAGATGACAATTGAGTGATGATTGAGTGATGATCAGGTTTGAAAATACATGCACTTCACATACAGCAAGCTGAGGTTTAAGAAAAAGATTTTTCACAAGAAGTGCAAATAAGGAGCTGGATATATCGGGGCACCTGGGTGGCTCAGTCCTTAAGCGTCTGCCTTTGGCTCAGGTCATGATCCCAGGGTACTGGGATCGAGCCCTGCATCGGGGTCCCTGCTCCGCGGGAAGCCTGCTTCTCCCTCTCCCATTCCCCCTGCTTGTGTTCCCTCTCTCTCTGTGTCTCTCTCTGTCAAATAAATAAAATCTTTAAAAAAAAAAAAAAGGAGCTGGATATTATTTCTTTAGGGTAAAAGGAAAAAAACACCTTAACTAGTGAAGGCGACCAACTTGATAGGCTAATGAAATGTTGAGCTTCAATAAAGGAGGTTTCGGGAAGGAATTACTGCCAATATCAAGTTTTGGTGCATTGCCATGTTAGAAAGTGCCTGAACAAAGACTAGAGGAAGAGTTGGTCTTCATACCCTAGTCCTCAGTTATAGGGGGTGTGATTTGGAGACTTCCTGGGAGGCTTTCTTCTCCATACACTGTTCTGCTCAAGCATGATTTTTTTTTTTTTTAATTGGAGTGAGCTTCAAGGTTTGCTGTGTAGCCTTGGATGAATCATTTACCTTTTTAGAACTGAGATACCTGTACTATAAAATAAGAGACAATGGTTAATTCTTTCACAACTTTATTCAACTAATATCTTTTGGACACCTGGGATACGCTAAATCTGGGGGATGTACTTGAGAACAAGATTAGAAACTCTGTAAAAGCAGTGAAGGTGACTTTCCAGTATACTAAATAAACAATCCTCCCATTAGGCTCTTCTTTGAGCCTGTTTCTGGTCTATACGCTGAGAGGTAATACTTGAACTATATCTTCTCAGATTAAAATTTGAAGAGACCATTTGATAGAAGCCTTGCCTTCAGGCTTACTCTGAAATGGAGCTTGTCTCTTTTATTCTGGAAGATTTTCAGCCTTCATCAGTCACTCATTTCTGTTTTTTATCCTAGACAAATAAGACGTTCTTCCTAATGTTCTACCAAAATCTACTCTGATTTATAGTAACTTCATTTTCTCTGATTTGTCTTCAAAATAACGGCCCAGGATCCTTATAAAATATATTTGAAAATAGTCATTGAAGCTGGGGAAAAAGTCTCATTAAAACATTACTGTTGTCATGGGTGGAACAGTTTCAGACACACACCAGCACTGCTGGAGATGTCATAGAAGGCATGGCATAGTGAAAATGGATATTTGTCAGAATAATACCAGGAATGGGATCTGGGGCAGTGAGGTTGTGCATTGCCTGACAGATGCAGATTTCCTCAGGGTCCTTCTGGTGGCTCACACCAGCAGTTGACTTTGTTTTTTTCTTGGGTTATGTCAACACCCAGCAGCAAAAAGGAGATTTTTCTGGCTAAATTTGGTGGCATTAGGCATGTGAGGCTAGTGGGGGAAGGTGTGAGCTGCATACAAAATTCTTAGAGCACCCAGTGAAATACTAGCCTTGAGCATTTGCTAGTTCTACTAAAATACGTCTTTGATTAGTTTGAAATTGCATTTTTTTTATAATAATACTTATGAAACAGCTCCTTGCAAGAAAAATGATGAACTTTTCCTTCCCATCTGAAAACAATTCCTTGAGATTAGTAGAAGGCATTAGAGAAATAACTGCTTCTTTTGCATCTAATCCTGCAAAGACAGGATGGCTGGTTGTTTAGACAACCTCATCAAAGTAATTACATCTCTCTCTAAAGATCTGAACTTATTTGGATGTTCTAAGCCAATTATAGGGAGTCCCCTGTTTTGCTTAGTGATGCTACAAAAATAGAGGCAAAATTCCATCTGAGAAATGAAAATGAGTTTTATATCTGGCAATAATAATAACATGATAAATCAAATTATATTATATATTAAAGCATGTTCTTATACATAAAGTCTAATTTCATTATTATTTTTCCCATTCACTTGTTTCTTTCTCTATTTTTTTAAGATTTATTTATTTATTTATTTATTTATTTATTTATTTATTTATTTGAGAGAGAGAGAGAGAGAGAGAGCGCACAGAGGAAGAGGGAGAAGCAGGCTTCTGCTGAGCAAGGAGCCCTATGTGGGTTCGATCCCAGGACCCTGGGAACATGACCTGAGCCAAAGGCAGACACTTAACCAACTGAGCCACCATTCACTTGTTTCTTACATGAGAAAAATAGTAAAAATTATTAGTTTCTTTGAAATTGGTGAAGAGGTACTCCTCATTGTGAAAACTTTGACTTGTGAAGCCTTATTTAGGATTATTATGTTACAACTTATCCTTACATATTTCCTTGGGGTGCTGGAGTCAGCATCTCTCTTAATGTACAACACTGTTGAATAAGAATATAGAATATATAGAATTCTCCACATATTGTCCATAAACCAGAAATTTTTATTCTTTGATTAACTTATTTTATTCACCCAAAGAGCTCCAGACTTTTTTTTTTTCCAATATAGCTGCCAATTATCTTGCAGATCCTTTTGGATATTTTTATGTTGTCTAGAAAAGAATTTTTGAATCTTAAATACACTTAGAAATTAGAGTATCATAGTAAAAAAAAAACCAAAAATTGAATTCAAGAAAACTGGGGTATATTCCCTAGTTAGTCTCATGAGATATTACTTTACTTTCCCTAGCATAAGTTCCATACTTGTGCACATAAGGTCTGTGAATCAGATTGTGCTCAATACTCTTTCCATTTTAGTTTCTGAGGTTTTAGTTCCCTGTATGATTATCTGGTCCATCCATCTCTCCTCTATCATTATTATTACTAATAGTAGTAAAATAACAGTATTTTAATCAAGGAGGAAATGAAGAGCCAGGAAGATGAAGTTATTTACTCAAAGATATACAGTGTTTTGGTGGCAAAGCCAGAAACAGTACCTAGATTTAGTTTTGTGCTAAGTAAATTAGGAATATTTTTCTGTTGGATCCATCTCTCAAAAAGTTAAATACATGAGAATATGTATCTCCCAGTTAGTTCATCAGGAAGAAGATGATAAAAATAGATAATTGGTCCTTATATAGTCAGGGCTAAGAGTTGATCACCAAACCAAACACAGCAGAATGGACCATGAAAGTTGCCTTCAGGCATGAAGCAGCATATGATGGAGTTATCATCACTTCCTAGCACCATCTCCCTGAAACCTTTCCTCCTTTTAGGTCAGACCCCTTGCAATGAAATTTCTCTTTGAAATGTTTTATTATTTCTCAAGAGCAACTTAATGTGACTCCCTTAGCCTGGAGGCCTGAAACCCCTGAATTAGGTCCCTGAAATGATGCCATAAAGCTGAACCCATTTAATTTTGTCTGGTTCTATTCATTTGCATAATGAATATTGAGCTCATTTACAGCTCTATGAGAATATTCCATATTAGCTAGTGGCAAAATAAAACTCTTTTTATAACTAGGTTTTTCTAAGTAGCATTCACTCAAAATAACTTGGGAAAATATTAAAATTGTGAATTGAATTACAGATTAATTTGCATAATTTCCAACTTAAAAAAATTCAGAGATTAAAGGCATACATTATAATTTAATAATAAACTGAAAAATTGAGGGGAATCAGGAACGATGGCCAATTAAATAGGTGTTCCTGTGTGTCCTTTTGGTCACCTACTGGCACTCTGACCAGTAAAGTAACGAAGACTGACTATAGATTCACATGGAGAGCCACATATATAGGCCAGTGCTCCCATGAAAACATGGAGAAAATGCAGATAGAATCTAACGTTTATATACAGTAACGCATCAAAGAACTGCAGAAGCAATATAACACTGAGCAAACGAAGCCAGATACAAATGACCACACACTAAATTATTGATATAAAATTCTAACCATGCAAAACTACGGTAGATTGAATTCAGAATAGGGGCTTATTAGTCATGTATCACTACGTAACAAATTCCCACAAATTTAGAGAATTAAAACAACACACACTGATTATTTCAAATTTTCTATGGGTTCGGAGGTCAAGTATGGCTTTTCTGGATCCTCTGCTTAAACTATCACAAAGAAGCAATCAAGGTATCTGCTCAGTTCATTGTCTTCTGGAGGTGTCTCTGGGGAAGGATCTGTTTCCAAAACAATTCAGTTTGCTGGCAGAATTTATTTCCTGGTAGGAATGAGAGACATGGCTTCTCTCTGGCTGTCAGTTGACTCTGGTCCTGGAGACTTCCTGCATTTCCTAGAGGCTGCCCTTAATTCCTTGCCATGTGGGTTTTCCCAACATAGTCACTCTGTCAAGCCAGCAAGGAGTCTGTGGAGCTAATTCACTAGCAAGGAGAAGTCACATACAACATAAAAGCACATAGTGACATCTCATCCCCTTTACCATTTCTTTTGGTTAGAAGCAAGTCAAGATCATTGGTTCGGGGCGGGGAGAGGATGGCAAGGGCACCTTACACTCTGCCTGCCAAGTACCTACAGAAAGGTGTTTATTTAAAGGGAAATAACTGGAACCAGAAACAAAGATTTTTTTTGGATACTGTAAATACTATATTTCTTAATCTTGTTGGTGACTACAAAAGTATAGTTACTCCATAATAGTTTAGCAAGCTGTGCACTTATGATATGGGGCCTTTAGGAATATTAGATGTTGATTAAAAGGTTACTTAAAATAATAATGTTGAACACATTTTCATATGCCTGTTAGCCATTTGTATGTTTTTTTTAGTGAAACATCTGACTAGCCCTTTGCCACTTACATGAGGTATCTAAAATAGTCCAAGTTATAGAAGCAGAGAATACAATAGTGGGTGCCAGGAGCTGGGGAGTGGGGAAATTGGGAGTTGTTCTACAAACAGTATCAAGTTTCTGTGATGCTAAATGAATAAATTCTAGAGGTTTGCTATACAACACGATGGCTATAGTAACAACACGGTATTATGCACTTCAAAATTTCTAAGAGAATAGATCTCATGTTTTGTTCTTACTGCAAAAAAAACAAAAGAGAAAGAGACAGAAGGGAACTCTGGGAGATGCTGGATACATTTATTATCTTCATCGTGGTGATGTTATCATGAGTGTTTGCATATGTACTAACTCATCAGATTGCATACATTAAATGTGTGCAGCTGCTTAACAATTATACCTCAATAAAGCTGTTGAAAAATTTACTTAAAGTCAACATATACCCACAAACACATATATTTCTGATATATATTTTGTACTTACTATATCTATGTAATGTAAATGCAAAAAAGAAATAGGCTTTATTAATATTAATGCTTTATTTGATACTAACTACATTAAATGAAAGAAAAAGACAACTTTCTATCTTAAAGGAAAAGATCTATGGTAATATGCTAGTCATTACTGTCTTGTACCAAATCTTATAGCAGCCAAATACACAAAGGGAGGTATTTATGTGTCTTTTACAGAAACTGATAAATCCAGTAGGCAAAAATCAAACAGAAATTTGAATAATATAATCAAGTATTTCCAAAGAGATCACATACACACATATTCTTTTCTTAAATCAATGGAATATTTACAGAAAAATTCACTAATAGTTAGCAACTAATTAAAGATACTGCATAGGCCAATTGCACTACTGGGTATTTACCCCAAAGATACAAAAGTAGGGATCTGAAAGGGTACGTGCACCCCGATGTTTATAGCAGCAATGTCCACAATAGCCAAACTGTGGAAAGAGCCAAGATGTCCATCGACAGATGAATGGATAAAGAAGATGTGGTATAGGGGCGCCTGGGTGGCTCAGTTGTTAAGCATCTGCCTTCGGCTCAGGTCATGATCCCAGGGTCCTGGGATCGAGCCCCGCTTCAGGCTCCCTGCTCTGCGGGAAGCCTGCTTCTCCCTCTCCCACTCCCCCTGCTTGTGTTCCCTCTCTCACTGTGTCTCTCTCTGTCAAATAAATAAAATCTTAAAAAAAAAGAAGAAGATGTGGTATATATATACAATGGGATATTATGCAGCCATCAAAAGGAATGAGATCTTGCCATTTGCAACGACGTGGATGGAACTGGAGAGTATTATGTTGAGTGAAATAAGTCAAACAGAGAAAGACATGTATCATATGATCTCACTGATATGAGGAATTCTTAATCTCAGGAAACAAACTGAGGGTTGCTGGAGTGGGGGGTGGGGTGGGAGGGATGGGGTGACTGGGTGATAGACACTGGGGAGGGTATGTGCTCTGGTAAGCGCTGTGAATTGTGCAAGACTGTTGAATCTCAGATCTGTACCTCTGAAACAAATAATGCAATATATGTTAAGAAAAAAAAAAAAAGAAGAAGAAGGTAGCGGGAGGGGAAGAATGAAGCGGGGGAAATCGGAGGGGTAGACGAACCATGAGAGACGATGGACTCTGAAAAACAAACTGAGGGTTCTAGAGGGGAGGGGGGTGGGAGGATGGGTTAGCCTGGTGGTGGGTAGAGGAGGGCACATTCTGCATGGAGCATTGGGTGTTATGCACAAACAATGAATCATGGAACACTACATCTAAAACTAATGATGTAATGTGTGAGGATTAACATAAGAATTAAAAAAAAATTAAAAAAAAAAGATACTGCATAGGCCAAATTATTTTATCATAGTCCAATAAGACTGTATACCAAAAACAAAGATATAAACACACAAATTCAAAACATTAATAAAGAGAACAAATTTTACTCCTGAAAATTAAGAAACAATCCTCTGAGTTATTTCCTAATCACAGTGATGATAAACTCAACATTAAAAATTGTCTAGAAATGAATGAAAGTAACAAATCATAGTAAAACATGAGCTTAACTTAAAGCTAGACTCAGAAGAATATTTGTAGCTTTAAGTATTTTTTAATTAAAAAAGGAGTTGTGAGTGAATTATTACTAATAAGAAACTAGTAAAATGATACTAAAACTAAGCCCCCAAAATTGAAAGAAACTTTTCAATAAAGATAGAAATAGAAATTAATGAAACAAGAAAGTGGTAAGATTACATACAATGAATAGCTGCTCTTAAAGATGCTGTTTGGTTTGGGTAAGGAAAAAAAGAAGAACACATACAATATCAAGAATAAAATTTAACCTGTTTTATGTGAAACTACAGAAAGTTACAAGGGAATATGATGCATAACTCTTTAAAAATATATTTAAACTTTGGAAAAAATAGGTGATTTTGCCACAAAATATTAGATATCACTTTGATTAAGGAAGAGTTATAAAATAATGACAGACAAATCATCAGAAGGAAATTTCAAAAGTTTTTTTTTTTTTTAAAGAAAGTACAACTTGAATGGTGCCAAATTCAGATGCACTTACAAATTATAGGTTTCTTAAGAGTTACATAAGAATTGAGTTTAAAGATGATTTATAATTCTGATAATCCCCTACCAAAGAAAAATCTAGAGATTTCTGCAGGTAATTTCATAAGTAATCACAAATTATCTTAGTCAAACCTGAGAAATGCTGTACAAAAACTATAGACAAAATTAATTTATAAATACAGGTGTGAACATGCTAAATAAATACTAATAAATTATATATTGAAAGAATAGGGTGCCGTGAGAAAGTTGGGATTATTCTAGGAATGCCAACATTGCTCAGTGTGAGGTAATCTATCAAAATATAAATAATATATTTAAATTAAAAATAACACCTACACCTTATTAAATAAATATATCAATAAGTTAAAGGAGGACAAAAATTCATTGTAAAAATTATGCAGTGTGAGACAGAAATAGTAGGAAACTACCTATACCTAATCCTATTTCTTTACTCAAAACTAATAGCAAAATCATCTTTAAAGGTGAAATAATAAAGGCATTCTCATTGAAATCTGGATGAGAACAGGGATGACTGCTATTACCATTACTAATCAACACTGTAGTAGATGTTTTATCTAATTAATATAATCTAAAATAGTCAAAATATCAATAAAAGAAAATCAACTTGAAATGTAGGTAACATACCTGTGCTTTGAAAATACTCAAGTGAACCTAAATACATGGAATTAATAAGTCATTTGATTACAAAGATAAATCTATAAATCCCAATAGCTGTCTTTATTCAAATAAATAATATGTCAAGAATGAAAATGGGAAAAAATTTTGACCAAAAAATATGAAATACCAGAAGTCAATTTAATAAGAAATATATAACATGTAGCATAAAGACATCTATAAAATGTTACAGAAGAACATTAAACAAGATCTTGATAAATGGAGTAACAGACCATTTCACTAGATGGTATAAATTAGCAACTTAAAAATGCCATTTCTTTCCAAATGTATATATAAAATTTGTCATCAGGTTTTTAAAATATACTTTGATTCAGATTACCAACTGATATTTTTGGGAGAAGAAAATACTTGGCCAATTTCAGTTTTACATATATATGGAAATTGGTAAGAAATGAGGAAGAAAAAAAAGAAAGTGAGGAAGCGTTTGTATCCCCTTCACATTAGAATTTTCTAGAAAACTTCTTTAATCTTAACAGTATGTTATTAGAATAGAGACAGGCAAATGTATAAAGGAAAGCAAAACAGAATATAGAGTTCAAGAACAAACTTTATTTTATAGGGGAATCTAATATATGTGAGGAATAGCACTGAATTTTGTGGAAAAGAGACAGATCTTTTATAAGAATAATTGGATTCTTTCTATTTATTCATCTATATCATTGGTGCAAGTCGCATAGGTAATTTTAAACTAGGAGCCATATTTAAAAAATAAAAAGAGACATCAAATTAATTTTAATATGTCATTTAATCCAATATATTACCATTTTAATATACAATGATTTTAACAATTATTAATTATATATTATTTTTTGCTTGTTTTTCCTACTAATTCTTTGACATCAGTATCTGTTTTACAGACAGCACATCTGTTTAGACTAGCATATTTTAAGTATTCAGGAGGAGCATGTAACTATTGGCTGCCATATTGGATCTTCTCTCCCATTGATGAGATAAATGCTGTGAACTGCACCCATCAGAGCCCCTTGTTCTATGAATTCTTGTAGAGTTCAGCCAAAAAGAAGCACTAAGGAGAAAAACCTGGAGTGAAAGGAATATTTATTGGAGTACTGGTGTATTTATTCCTCCATGTACCTCTCTGCTGAGCTGTGAGTAGGTTTCATCCCTGTCCTGCAGAGTTCTGGTAATAACCATTCTGTCCTCTGCCTTTCCCGCCCTTCCTGCTCCAAGTAGAATAAAGGAAAGGTGCTTCACTATTGGTCTCCCCCAACCTCACCTCACCTTTGTAAATAGTTGCTTTATTAAGACTTCTAATTTACTCTGTTTGAATGTGCCGTCTTTTTCATGCCAGGCAGGATCCTAATTGACATAATTATTCAATTTGAAAGATGTAAAAGTATACTTCATATCACAGGCAACATACAAACACACACCATACACACCAAATGTATTATAGGTTTCAATATTAGGTATATAAATATAAGAAAATATTTGAATAGTTTTGTAGGGACAAGCACAAAACTGAGAAACCATAAAATATAAAGCAAAGCAAGAAAACAAAAAAAACCCTGAAATATTAGATGACATTTATAATTAGGATGTTTATGTGGTTAAATTAATCAAAAATGGTCAAAATATTTTTTAAATATAGAAAATATGGATATGGTAAAATAGACAAAATATTAATATCTTTAATATACAAAGATCTAGAGATTTCTTAAGAGAATCTGAGAAGAAAAATGGACAACAAATGTGAACAGAAAATTCACAAGAAATTAAATGCATATGTGAAATAAGCATATGGAAAAATGTTCAATTTCACTAATAGCTGGTCAATCACAAATTAAAATAATAATGTGTCATTCTTCCCCCAACGGCAAAATGAGGGATTATGTAATTTTTCCCCCCAGTGGCAAAATGGGGAAGATTGATTTCATGCAGTGATGTGAAAAGTACAGTGTCAAAAGCACCATCATAGCTTACTGGTGTGAGTGTAAATTTCTACAACCACGTTCTTGGGTGGTAAATAGGCCTTATCTATAATCTTAAACTCAAACTATGCCTTTGCTTTGCTTCCACAATCCCCTAACTAGTCATCCACCAGAGTGAGATAAAAGTATCAGTATCTAAGGATATGTTTACAAGGATTCTTATTACTCTACTGTGACATCAAATACTTGAGGAAAAAAAGTCCGTCATCGGGGAAATGTTTGAAGATGTTGTAGGCATTTATTTTATGAAAAGTATGCAACTAATAAAAACAGGTTATGTCTGCATGTGTTGATCTGTTAGCAAGGAGAAAACATACAGAAGAATATATATTGTACAATTTTATTTCATCAAAAAGAAAGAAAAACAGAGTTATACATGTATATGTACATAGAAAACCACTATGGAAGGAGATGCACTAGGCAATTAATGTTAATTACATCAATATGTTGGGAATGAAGAGGGGATTTAGGAGATAACACAGAGTTATACAGATAAAAAATATAACAATCGAGTCATTAAAAAAGCAAATACTGCGAAATAAGAAAGAACAAAAACAGAAACCTACACAACATATCATTTAATATTTTTATATATATTATTTAATATTCTCTCTATATATAATATCTATATCTATATCTATTTATATACATGCATGCACACACACAAACACACACAAAACTGCTCTTTGTTAACACCCCAGAGTCAAATTCTGGGTAGTCTGAATATCTGAAACCTGCAAAAAGAGAGGGTTCCTACTCGCATGGATCCAGCCTTCTGGAAGACTGTCCTGTTAACACATTTTCTACTGTGCATTAAGATCAGTTACTGATTTTAGAGCCCTCTGATCATTGTGTACCTATACATTCATTAACTGATATAATTATTTTAAGAAGTTAATTGATAGTTTTGGCAGTGACTGCTCCAAGTTTAAATCAGAAAAAAAAAAAAAAAAAAAAAGGCCTGAATTGGGACTTGTGCTTCCCTGGGTTCTATTTCAAGGAATTGCTCTCTAAGTTAGGAGTGCTTAGTGTACTCAGTCTATGTCTCAATCCAAAATGGTACGTATCCACAGAGGAAGTTGAGGGAAATCTTTGTTACAAGTTATCAGAAGTTTTAATATTTATTAATCCCTCTTGTGTCTTCCCATTCTTAAGTGAAGATTTCACTATTTTGTTATAAGTAAGACTATATTTTTAAATTTGTTTTTTAGATGTTTATGCACCTAATCTAATTTTATAGCCTAATTGGCATAGACAGTGAATGGGGTGGGGGGGGTGAAGAAAGCAATGATGTTTCCCTGCTTTTCTTTTCTTTTTTTTTTTTAAAGATTTTTATTTATTTATTTGACAGAGACAGACACAGCGAGAGAGGGAACACAAGCAGGGGGAGTGGGAGAGGGAGAAGCAGGCTTCCTGCAGAGCAGGGAGCCCGATGTGGGGCTCGATCCCAGGACCCTGGGATCATGACCTGAGCTGAAGGCAGTCGCTTAACCAACTGAGCCACCCAGGCGCCCTCCCTGCTTTTCTGAGATAAACGTCATTCAGAAGATAAAGTGCCCTGCCAAACAGAATGCACACTCTAAATGCAAAACCAGAAGATAATTGGTCTATTACCAGTTTTGACTTTCTGATGTTTGAGAACCTACCCAGCTTATCTGAATTCATTTTGCTAGGAATCCACAAAAATGTTTCACAGTTAAGCAGATAGCATCTTACTCTTGCCATCTGCATTGCCTGGCACGTTGTCCTCAACTTCAATCATACTATTTTTTCTACCCAGTCACAATTCAAATTTCACCTCTTTCCCAATGATTTCCTTAATGACAGTGATTGGAAATTGAATTTCTTATCTCTTATCCAATACTGTCATGCATTTTTGATAATGGTGTACATGTTTTAACACTCTTAATGCATTATAAATTTCCAGTGGCAATTAGTAGAGCTTTGCACAAATTAGTTACCCACTATGATTTTTTAATAAGAAATATGTTGAATATGAAAAGATTTGCTATCATTTTGTACCATATTTAAGTAATTGCTTAAAAATATTTAAATCTGGATGTTTTGGGGAATTGTAGTTATGGCCAAAATTTCATGACAGAAACTAGTTTATGTGAGTCAGAAAGTTCGAACAGAGAAGATAGTCCATTGATTCTATGTCTATTTTATAATACTTTGGAGACCAGAGAATGTTGGAATCAAGAGATTTATAAAACAAAAAGCCCTGCAGCTTTCCTCTGTTTGGTTTTCCAGATGGTACATTGCATATTGTGGGTATTCATACAATACAGAAAAGATTAATCAAACGAGCAAAACATGTAAACGTCTTTTTTAATCATAATTTTAATTCTCCCCTTTCTTCACTTCCAAAGATTTGGATAAAATATTTCCCTGCCTTGACAGTATTTTTCTTTGGAATGCAAATTCCTAGTGTGGACCAGTCACATATCATTCCAGGCCAGACATCTCTAAGATGGCTAGCATACGCTAAAGGTTCACCTATGAATTTGTGTTATGTATTCAGAACCCTTGATAATTTTAGGCAAACACAGATAGAGAATCCAAATGAAAATGTTTACTTACCTTAGGAAAATAAAGACATATCAACTTTAATTCCATAATATAAAACTTGTTCACCCCTGCCTCCAACCATTTCCACACATCTTCCTGCAATATTTCCCTCCTCTCCTCTCATATATATTAGTCCATATTGAGTGGTTACTGTAAGTTCTATCTCAAAACTTTACCTTCCAAGATTTTCCTACTCTGATAATTCTTTCATCCAGATTTCCATGTAGAACCTGTCTAATCATTGTCATATATTTATTCTATCATGTATATAGGTTCTACCTTGTTAGTGTGTTATTTTGCCATTATTTTTAGACTGGATTGTGTCTTTCTTAGAGGATAAGCTTCTAAATATGAGAAACTTTGTTCTATCAGGGTTCTCCTTATTTAGGGCTTAAATAATGATGGCAGAAAAGATAAAATTAATAAAATACATGACAGAGCTAGGATAAAAACAATTTAATATTGGAGTAATGTATCTCATCTGATGAGGTGAAATTGAATTTCCATTATTGTAAGGTACTACCTTTTAGTCTGCAGAAACTGCATCCCAAGTGCCTAATGTAATTATGTTATAGAATAGAAATGTATGTGAAAATAGAATAGAAAATATATGTGAAAAAAGGCCAGTAGAGAAAATATGCGTGTGACAGACATTATACATCATTGAAAATAGTTGGAATTAAGGTACGAGAACTAAAAGCACATGAGGTTGGGAAGATACATATAAATCAGTTTATGAAAGCCCTCATGATATTAATTTTTAAGTCAAGATTTCATTGAGCACTGGATATATGCCAGACATTGAAACTAATCAGTTTACATATAATGTATCTCATTGAATCTTTGCAGTATCCCAAGAGAAAGGGATTTCTATCCACATATTATAAATGTAGAAACTAAGCCTTAAGAAATTAGAACAGCTAAGAGTAGGTTGAGAAGGGAAGTTTGAATTAACTGGCTAAGAAGCTGCAAATAACTATAAAGAGAAGGTATCAGTGAAGCAATTGGAACAGAAGAGTGATAGTGTCAGATCTAGATTATAAAACAGATAGAAACTTCTTTGGTTTTTAATCAAAGAATAATAATTATGAGAGGTGACAGAGTTGTATAAAATTTCCCCAAAGGATTGTTGTAACCTCTCTCCTACCCAATTGAGAATCATTGCCTCACAAATATGGGTTGGCAGCAACATGAAGAGTCAGCTTCCCTAATGCATGCTTCAGTCCACTATTCCAAGAAAGACTATTTGGTGTCCTCTCTGCATGGGTTAGATCAAACTTGTAATACAGCATCCATTTGCAAGGCACTAATTAAGAAAAACTGATAAAGTGCCAAGTATTCGGGGTCAAGCAATTAGGATGGTGAGGGCATTCAAAATCATTTTATGATGGAAAAAAAATCTGGATGCTTATTTTTTTTAAGATTTATTTATTTATTTATTAGAGAGAGAGAGCATGAGAGGGGGGAAGGGCAGAGGGAGAAGCAGACTCCCCACCGAGCAAGGAGCCCGATGTGGGACTCGATCCCGGGACTCCAGGATCATGACCTGAGCTGAAGGCAGTTGCTTAACCAACTGAGCCACCCAGGCGCCCCTGGATGCTTATTTAAGAAGAGAGGGGAGCATCAGATATATCGTCAAATGTTTAAAGAGTGTTCCTTGTTGGAGTAAGTCAGGTGTTTTAGGTTGTTGTAAACAACTTTTTTCTGGATTCAGCTTAATATAAGAAGGCATTTCTAATCACCTTTGGGGTGTTGGGATGGACTGTCACTGAAGTAGGTGAATTTCTGATCACTAGAGGTTTGAAAATATAGGTTGAGAACCTCTCATCAAAGATATTATCCTTTTCTGATTTAAGGGGATACCTTAAATGCCAGGATTTTCTATGTTTCAAAGAAGAGGTAATCCAATGCAAATGAGCTCAATGTATAAGGGAACTCATTAGCTTATATAAATGGAAGTCAGGAGATGGGGCATGCTTTAGAAGTAGGTAAGACCCAAAAGTTCATATACCCCTATTGCCAGGGATACAGTTTGATTTTTTAATCTGGCTTCACTCACATTGGCTGCAAGTTGCATGAATCTTAATTTGTTTTTAGACAAGAGAAATCTCAGCTGCAATAAAGTTCACTGTTTCAGTCTCATACCTATCCCTGAATATGCTGATCGTGTAGATCTGGGTCATAAACCCATCTCTGACTCATAATCTGTGGAAAATAAATTATGAGTATACTATAAATTTGGCATATCCCCCTGAGCAAGGGTTTTTTATTTTTAGCATGCATTAGAATCACCTGTATTTCTCGTTAAAACAGAGATTACTGAATCTCTCTTCCAGAATTTCTAATTTGGTAAGTATAGAGCCCAAGAATTTGTAATTTTTAAAAAATTTTATTTATTTATTTATTTATTTATTTATTTATTTATTTATTTATTTATTTATTTATTTTAGAGAGAGGCGGGCAGGAAGAAGACAAGCAGAGGGAGAGGGACTCGCAGACTCCGTGCTGAGCACAGAGCCCCACATGGGACTCGATCTCACGATCCCTGAGATCATGACTTGAGCCGAAATCAAGAGTCAGATGCTCAACCGACTAGGTCACCCAGGTGCCCCAATAATTTGTATTTTCAACATTTTTCCAGGTGATAATGATAATGCTGGTCCAGGGAACCACACTTTGAGAACCACTGTCCAGGCCTCATTTCTAAACAAATGAGAATCTCTGATGACAGGACCCAGGCATGTGTATTTTTGTATGTGAGTACAAATCATTTGAAATCTTGTTAAAATGCAGACTCTGGTTTGGTAGGTCTGGGCTAGTGCTTGAGATTCTGCATTTTTTGGTAAGCTCTCAGGTGATGTTGATGGTCCTGGTTCATGGACCTCACTTTGAACAACAAGCCTCTAGACTAGATTCTGATTGAATTCATCTGGGGGAGAAGGTGTTCCTAATGTGCGTATTTAGTTGTGAATCATTGTCATAAGCAATCAGGACCCAGGAGTTAAAAGCCGACCCCAAAGCATGAGGAAGAGTAGATTTCTTCTGGAAAGATGCTCGGTTGGCAGGAAGGTGGGTAATTGGATTGGTTGTATTGGTCTTTGAGCTATCTTGTAACTTTTAATTTCTAGGAATTTTCTTGAGATTCTTTGTGTCAGTTGACACAAAAAAGCACTCAGCTCAGAGGCTCTTCATAGTTGAGAAATCAACTCAAGGAGAAATATTTGTTTTGTCAATTCAAAAAGAGTCTGAAATCGTGATAATCTTCTATTGCCAGGCTCCAGTCCTGGTGTGTTCTTTTTTTTTTTTTTTTTTATTCTTATGTTAATCCCCATACATTACATCATTAGTTTTAGATGAAGTGTTCCATGATTCATTGTTTGTGCACAACACCCAGTGCTCCATGCAGAATGTGCCCTCCTCAATACCCACCACCAGGCTAACCCATCCTCCCACCCCCCTCCCCTCTAGAACCCTGTTTGTTTTTCAGAGTCCATTGTCTCTCATGGTTCGTCTACCCCTCTGATTTCCCCCGCTTCATTCTTCCCCTCCCGCTACCTTCTTCTTCTTCTTCTTTTTTTTTTTCTTAACATATATTGCATTATTTGTTTCAGAGGTACAGATCTGAGATTCAACAGTCTTGCACAATTCACAGCGCTTACCAGAGCACATACCCTCCCCAGTGTCTATCACCCAGCCACCCCATCCCTCCCACCCCACCCCCCACTCCAACAACACTCAGTTTGTTTCCTGAGATTAAGAATTCCTCATATCAGTGAGATCATATGATACATGTCTTTCTCTGTTTGACTTATTTCACTCAGCATAATACTCTCCAGTTCCATCCACGTCGTTGCAAATGGCAAGATCTCATTCCTTTTGATGGCTGCATAATATTCCATTGTATATATATACCACATCTTCTTTATCCATTCATCTGTCGATGGACATCTTGGCTCTTCCCACAGTTTGGCTATTGTGGACATTGCTGCTATAAACATCGGGGTGCACGTACCCCTTCGGATCCCTACTTTTGTATCTTTGGGGTAAATACCCAGTAGTGCAATTGCTGGATCATAGGGTAGCTCTATTTTCAACTTTTTGAGGAATCTCCATACAGTTTTCCAGAGTGGCTGCACCAGCTTGCATTCCCACCAACAGTGTAGGAGGGTTCCCCTTTCTCCGCATCCCCGCCAACATCTGTCGTTTCCTGACAAGTTTACCAGTCCTGGTGTGTTCTTAAAGGAAGTCACCAGGATTTTAATCCTCCCTGAGAAGCCCAGACACCCACACAGCTGTTATCACAAGAAAAGGTAAGGGAACAATTCCTCATTCACCAATGGGACAGAATTTGGATTAGTACATTAATTCCTTTTTTCTTTCCTAACACCTCTGCAGTATTTACTTTACCTTTGCCAATGTGTTTTGCTTACTAATAAGTGCTGCTCTGGTCTGAATTAGTAGATTAATTTATAGAAAAATTTGCATGATAGAGAATCAATAAAGCAAATTTAAATTCCTAGGTGATACGGAGAGAGGAAATAGGACACATGTACCTGGTCATGGTTGACAATTGTGAGCAGACAAGTGAAAATATCTACTTTGAGGGGGGGGGGAAAAGGTGTGTGATGTCAAGGGTGAAAATACCAGGAAAATTCAAGTTGGGGTCTGAATGTCTCCAGTCTCTGCTGTAACTCACACTCATTAAAACTGATAGAAGCTGTTGATGGATTGTCCGTTATTAAGAGAAAATGGCTTTGATAATACATCGTTGAGATATGCATTCTGTTTTGGCCAATATGAACCACTAGACCTTGATGGTATTTGTGTGGGGCTACTTTAGGAGAATCTTAAACCATAAATAAGGGCAAGACAAGAGTAGGGATAAAGGAGATCTTTCTATGGATGTTTGTATTGTCACCGGTACCCATTCTCTGTGATTCTGAAACATGGCTGGCGGAGTTGAGCTGGGTTCATTAGGGGTGTATTGTAATCCTCAAGTAGCAGTTCCCCCAGTTATCTTTCTGTGGCATATTTTATAGTTAGGCTCTGCAGGGTAAGCCTCATAAAAATTACAAATTTTATCAGCCCACATTAAAGTGACTAGTAAGATGATTTGAATGACTTAAGAGCATGGCTAATTACCCATTTCTTAGCATTTGCAAGGTCACCGTATCAACTGCTGAGAAGACCAGTATTGGGTAAAGGGCTGACAGGAGTTTGAGAGGTTTCATGAAAAGATCAATGACCTTCATTTGTTGGAGGAGGCAAAATGGGCTCCAGTTCCAGTAGAGGGCAGCAATATGCTTGTCTTTGTCAGAGGCCAGGCCCAGGAGGAACTAATGATGGGAGCAGCAGGAACAATTACCAGCTGTGTTATTACTCAGTCAAGCAGTATATATTCTTTCATGTAATTTTCAAAACAAATGCACGAGATTTTTATTATCCTCATCTTACTAATGAAGGAGCAAACTTGGAATTTAATATACCAGAATGAGTTGACCAAGCCCATGTGAGTCAGAAATAAAATTGAATCCAGACCTTGTGGGCAAGTTGGTACCCTGGAGAATGGCCAGGACTACAAATCCTATTGTGCTCTGATGATGGTCCCCTGTGATTTCCTGAGATTGTATTCCCAAGACCTGAATATTTCTCCAAGATGTTCCTAGATGTTGGGGGTGGGGGATTCCTGTGTGAGTAGGATAGGATTCATGAGAAATCTGGGGTACATAACTTTAAGCAAGTTTATCTCTTTACTTCACCAAGAGGGAGATATAATATAAAACACAATCAGTATATTACAGAATATTTCAAGTGGAACACAGTTTGGGAAGAACTGAAGTAGGGAAAGAAAACAAGAACAGGTGTTAAAAACCTGGTGTCCAGTCCTGCTTGGGTGATTAAATTGACACCCACCTCCCCACCCCCTACCTCCTATTCCCCACACGGGGCAAGTTACTATCATTCTTCAATTTTAGCCTTACTAATAGGATTACCATCATGCTTTCTTAGGTCAGAGATGGAGGGAGATTTTCTAAGCATTTTAAATATGTATACAATATAATTATTTAAATGCATTGGTATTTTATCCAGGAAATTGCTGCATATAATTACTATATCTGAAACTTTCCCCAGTTGCCTTTTCTGTAAGTCTATTACTTGGAGCTATAGTTTACCTAAGGAAATGGCTCACAACACTTGCTAGACTTGCTTTTTCCCTCCACAAAGGATTTCAGGTGACTTACAGCCAGATAGATATTTGCATACATATAAGAAAAGAAAGCCAAAAAAAGTCAGGCTCATTGGTGAATTTAATGGATCAAGGCAAAAGAGAAAGTAATACTGTAGATTGTCAGCCTAAAAGAGCATATCCTTGCTAAAGTTGAACCTCAACTTGGTTCTTACTTCCTGGTAGCTAAGGAAGGCTTAAGCTGAAGTTTCCAACCTAGCCACCTTGCCTCATCACTGGGTACTGCAGCTGTCAGGGCAGGAAAATGAAATCAAAGAATGGGAGAAAATGAGAATTTTGTTAGGGAACCAGAGAAGAAACTGCAGAAGTTTAGAGAAGATGAAGGGACAGAAGCAGAGTGTCCTATCTGCTTGATTCAAAACATTTTAACTCCTATATCTAGAGACCTCCCTCCAAGACTCTTGATGCAACTGACACACTGGGATAGGGATTATACACATCAAAAATCATATGATCTGTGTTTTTACCCTATGATTCCAAGATAAGTCTGCCAACTAAGACCTGTAGACTATAGAAACAATAACAAAAAAATAACATGTATGTGTTTGCAGTGATCATTATATCAACAGAATATACTGAGCATGTGGCTAAAATGGGAATTTGTTGACTTTGGAGGCAGAGTAAACACTGTATCACGTAAAAAAAAAAAAAAGTCTAGGAATTCAAAGACCCCACATTTGGCATCTTTTCTACTGAAATAAGAAATTCCTTTTGAGTAAGATGCTACCTCTACTGCTCTGTAAACTCCACAGAATTTACTTGAACTATAAGTACCTGAATTCATAGAATAATAGGACTTAGGTTCAAGCAAGTTGTTTAAGTCAAAAGGGGCCTTGAGGGGGCCTACACTCTACAAATAAGGAAACTGAGGCCTACCAAGGAGACTTACATTCTCAAAGTAGATTGATGACAAGAGTCAGGGCTTTATATTTCTGTTTATATGCAGCCCTTTGAGAGACTGTCCACATGTAATTTTGCATGTACATCTTCAAAGTTATAGTGTATTTTGTAACTCAGAAGGCTTCAGAGCTAATTAGAAGTCAAAACAAGAATGCATCCGATGAACATACAAAAGAAGATTGATTTCAAGTGGGTGGATACAGTAGGCAAAGAATGGCCTGAGTTTCTGCTTTAAAAAATGTTTTGGGAATGAGGCGAAGCACTTGGAGTGAGTTAATATTTACCATGATGTGTAACTACAGGAATTTGAGCTGATGCTCTTGGGTAAAAATGGTACCCATCTTTTCAGAAAGCAATTTCTGCTCAGCTATGGAGAGGGAAAGAACAAGACCACTGAGAGATGGGACTGAAATATTAAAAGCTCGGTTGGTTTATAGGGATTAATTGTGAGTCCTGAATCAATATTTTTTGTTCGTTTGTTTGTTTGTTGATTTTTTTAAATTTATTTATTTGAGAGAGAGAATGAGATAGAGCATGAGAGGGGGGAGGGTCAGAGGGAGAAGCAGACTCCCTGCTGAGCAGGGAGCCCGATGCGGGACTCGATCCTGGGACTCCAGGATCATGACCTGAGCCGAAGGCAGTCGCTTAACCAACTGAGCCACCCAGGTGCCCCTGAATCAATATTTTATCATTTTAGCTGGTGAAAAATGTATGAGACCGCTTCCCTCCCCGCCCCCCCCATTGTTGTTGGTGTCCCAGTATAATTTAAAAAGATCTAACCCTCCAGTTGGCATTTCCTTCTCCTTATACTCATGTCACGTTGATTAGGTTCTCATTGAGCTAGGAACGGTCTTTCTGACCCTCTGTGCTCAGCATCCTTATACCCCTAACCCACCACATGCATACAACAGCTTAATTTACTCACTGAGAAAACATGTATTGAGTCACTGATTAAGGAATAGGTGTTATGAGGTATATGATGATGAGAGAGACGTAGTCCAGGTCCACCAACAAAATATAGACATCACCTATGTGGAATCCAACTTTCCTTAGACTACATCATGAAGTGAATGTGTGATGTGTGTGTGTGTGTGTGTGTGTGCATGCACATGTGTGCACAGGTCCAATGGATGTAGCTATAATTTAAAATAACAAAGCAGAAAGCCTAACAGCTCAGTCTATTAATATTTTTAGATTTATTTAATATTTTCAGATTAACTTGGGGTCTGGGGTCTCTCCCAGACCCCAAGTTTTTGGAAGCTCTCAAGAAGTGTCTCCTGTAGAAGCAGCGTAAACAAATGGGTGGGAACATGAGTTTGGAATCTGAATCCTGCCCATACCACTTAATAGTTTGGTAACCTTGGGCAAGTTCTTTAACCTCACTTTCATCCTCTGACAAATGGAAATAAAGCACTTATTCTCCCCCAGATTTGCTATAAAGATCAATTAATGTAAAGGCACTTGGTATGTAGTGCCTGATGTAAGCCCTCAATAGTTACTTATTATAAATAGGTCCATGTAATTGGATCTCTCTATATTTTTTTTGTAATTAGATCTATATTACATGTTTCACTGACTCAGATGGATTTTTCTATTTTAACATCTCTGAAGCTAGAATATGAATCAAATATACAGGGTCTTGAGTTCAATGAAGGAGAATTCTATAAAATGCATGTTTATATAACATGCATATATGCCTTTATAATGTATTCAGATAACATTTATAATAATATGTATTATCATGGGCTCATGAACAGCCCTTATCAGTTACCTGCATATTCCTATCTGTTTTTTCCTTATTGATCCAGTTCAATGTGGTGATCTGATGTTTAGATCTGATTCATATAATTATGTGGATGTTACAGCTGGAATTGAATAAAACTTGTTCGTGTTGCTGCTGTTTCTGGTACCTGCACTAGGGTGTCCAGCAGTCAAGGTCTGAAGCATTGACAATCCATGGAGAGCAATAATTTCCTTTACTACCAGAGTGATTAGTACTTACTATGCCCCAAATCACTTTGATTTCTACTAACGTGGAGCTAATCTCACGGATGCACCTTGTGTCACATTGTTACTCATAGCTCACGCCAGCATGGCTTGAGACTCTTTATACTTTACAGATTTAATTAATCAACGCTTTCAGGTTTGGTTTGTAGACTAGCCTTGCTAAGGCTCAGGCTTCTATCCTGGGGCTAAGCTCAGGCTGGGAGAAGCGGAATGTCTGGCAGTGTGCAGTCCTTGGGATTGTTCTTCCCCTTCAGCAGGTATGGGAATCTGACTCTCGTTTGCTGATGAATTGTTTCCTAAGTATCAGTTCTCCTTCCAAGGTGCCTATGGGTGCTGCGTAACTGCCATAGGTGAATACTCAGGTTGTGATGTGTGGTGTACAGTGTGGCATCCCTCGTGTCTGTTCCTCTGCTGTCCATTGGTCTGTTTGTGCTCAGAGTGCTTGACCTCTCCATCCTTCGCTCCACCCCATGTCACAAGAGACTGAGCTCCGCAAACTCTACTTCCCAGGCTACTTTTCTTCCATCTGGCCTCCAGCTAGCTCTGGCTGATAGCAAACACTGACAAGAGCTTGAACTTGAGAAGGAAAGGAGAGCCTCAGGTACGTTTCACTCGGTGATTTGGCACTGTTCCTAGTAGGGACTGTATTCTGCTATTGCTGGATGCCTCCTCTCTCTGGCCCACGTCCCACCACTTCTGCCCCCTTGAGGGTAGCCAATCTCTGGGCTCTAGCCATTCCATTTCTTCCCTTTATCCCTATAGCCCAAGGGTGATGAAGACTTCTTGCTTTTGCTCATTTCTGAGTTGCCTACTGTTTGATATTTTGACTTCTCCCACATCTTTGTAACTAGTTTTCTGTATTAAAATCCTACTGTTTACCTGGAATGGGTATTACTTTCCCTATCAAGTCCCATGCAAAAAGACCTTGGGAGCCCTGACCCTGCAGAACCTTGAGGTACCCTCATGTGTCTAATCATTAGCAAGACAATGAGTCTAAGCTGAGCTCTGTGATGTATCTCATCAACTGATTGTCAAATATGAAGAGAGATCCATCCAAGAGCCATGAAGGATGATAGAACTTTAGAGCGGGCTGATCGAAAAGACTGCAAGGTGGCAGTGGAGAGTGTTTTGTGTATGGCATTCAGGATGAGGGATGGCATATCAGAAAGCTAGCACATGGAGAGAATGATTTGCTCTGGAGTGTAGGATGCTATAGAAGATGAGAAAAGATACGACAAATTAATAACAATGTCCAAGACCCATGTCATTTATTTTGATCCTTGTATTTGCCAAGCACTAAGTGGTCAATTTACATTCTGTAACTTTATAAAGCCTTGTAAGGGAAGCATTATTAACTGCATATAATGACGGAGAAACTGAAGGTGAGAGATGGGAAGTGATTCTTTCAAATTCACACAGCTAGTAAGTGGCAGAGCTAGGCTGTCAAATCCGATGCTAGCCCCATCTGCTCAGCCCATCTGATTTGGCCATTCTCGACGGTGGTACGCTGGCTCCCGCCTTAGGGCCTTTTTACATTCTTTAATCTTCTGAAATGGTCTGCCCCCAGATCTTCACATTTCTTTTTCATCATCTAGAAATAGTCCATGTATTTGTTTTTGGCCATTTTCTCCTGTTCCCCCTACCCTAGTTAGAACATAAGCTCTAGGAGAGCAAGGAATGGGATTGTCTTTCCACTGTTGCATTCCTGGTACCTAGAACGCTGCTTGACACATAGTAGCTACATAGTATTGATTCAGTGAGGGAAAGAACAGCACATAGCAGATCCGTAATAAATATCATTGTTTCCTTTCCCAGGTCCCCAGGGTGTCCAAAGCCCAGCCCCTAAGCCACTTTGAAGGACATATACCATATATCCATCAAAGTCATTGGGTCTGCTCCCAGAAAAAGTATTTTTAGGGAAATCTATAAACAGCAGACTCAAGAACCATGTCTCCCAGCCACTGTCCTCATGTAGGCTGAGGAATAAGATTCCTACCCTGCCAAACTATATATATATACTATATATATATATATATATATAAATAATATATATATAAATAATATATATAAATAATATAAATAATATATATAAATAATATAAATAATATATAAATAATATATAAATAATATATAAATAATATATAAATAATATATAAATAATATATATAAATAATATATATAAATAATATATATAAATAATATATATAAATAATATATATAAATAATATATATAAATAATATATATAAATAATATATATATAAATAATATATATATAAATAATATATATATAAATAATATATATATAAATAATATATATATAAATAATATATATATAAATAATATATATATAAATAATATATATAAATAATATATATAAATAATATATATATATAAATTATATATATAAATTATATATATATATATATATATATATATATATATAAAAATTTTAGGTAGTTAAAGCAATGAAGATATCTGGGACCACAACACATTGTATGCCATCCCTTCTGGCCCTAATCATCTGCTTAGTTTCTGACTTCAGTGAGCAGTTTTATGGAGGAAAATCACATACAGTGGGAACTCATGCAGAGCCTCATGGAGGAACAAACTATTCGCTATTTCTAAGAGAAATGAGTGAGGGCAAGCATGAAGGTGTGAGCCTGCCTTCCTATTTCGAGCAAGAGCTGTGTATTTTAAACAGGCCTCTTAATGAGGCACAGAGAGCTCCAGCCAGCACCACAGCTTCTATGTGGACATTGGGAAGCATCTTGCACTGTTTGAACTATATCTACATAAAAGGCAAACAAATAGGGACATACTCTGTTTCACTAGGAATCAGTGTTGCCCAGAAGGGTGTTGTATCCCTACGGAAGTAAAATGGTCAACTGCTGTTTCTTTACAGGTAAAATGCTGTTTCTTTACAAGATACCCCCTTGTGGGGGGCCGGGTGGGGCCGTGGGAATTTGCCTCTGGGAGGGATAGCTTGAGCTTCTGCCCATGCTTAACCCTCTTCCTCACTTCAAGTGCAGCTCAAGAGAAATCTCAAGGGAGCCTCTCTGGGTCTCTTCAAAGACAACCTTTCATCCACCTCTGATGTCCTGCCCAAGTGTCCTGGAATGAACACGTAGGTAATTTAAAAACAAAACAAAAATGAAATCTTTCCATACTGTTCGGTAAAACTGACACGATTTGAGCCCCCTAGTTTCCTCAGTTGCCCTGACCACTTGGGCTCCTTCCTGGAACCCACAGATTCTTCATGATCCAAGTTGGCATCCAGCCTGGCAGGTGGTCTTCAGACCTCTGTCTGAGCTCATGGGTGATGGTGGTTGTGGGTGTTCACTGCCTCCACCTAACAAAATGCTGCTGATGAATAATATTCCTCCTGATCAAAAGAGGGTACATTTTTCAGTGTCCTTTGGTCTCCCTTCACTTTTGAAATCTGTCCAATTCCTTTAGAGGCCTCTAGGACAGGACTAGGGACAGTGTGAAGAGGCACCACCGCCCAGCTGAGTGCAGGCCTGGGAGTCCGCCTGAGCTGTGTTCAAACCCTTCTTGCTAATTGGGTGAACATCTGTGGTGTTGTCTCCACATCTTGCCGACACTGTTTTAGATCTGAATCTCGGGGCCTCGTTGTGAATTGGAGGAAGTAATTTGAACGTGAAGGCAAGAAACAGGAATCAAAGTGACTATATGCTTGAAAAAATAACTTTATTGAAAAGATCTAATAAATAACTTGAGTGTAGCTCCCAGAAATCGAAGGAAGGACTGAGCAACTGAACATTGTTGGAAAGAGCAAGAACCATAGCGGAGCTGGGTGTTTCTGAACAGATGACTGGACTCCAAATAGAATTCCTCTCCATATGTATGTTGTTCCAGTTTCTGGAGGAGAGAATCGGGCTGTGCTAGTTTGGGCTTCATGCCTGCCTTTTGTATCTTGGGGAGCAAGTCCCTTTAATTGGCAGCCCCACAAGAATCTCATGGATTAGAGAAGAGGAATCCCGAAGAAAAAGAAAAACCATCAACAACCAACCAAGAGATGTCCAGTAGACCAGAGTCATAGGGTCACCACAAAGTTAATAAATGTATCTAACATATCAGTTGCTTAGCTTAACACATCATGCAAACACTTAACAAATAGATGCCAAGTAGGAAATAAATGCTATTGATACAGCAAATAGTGTAGTTACAGTATCCATACTATTACCAGTAACAATAACATCAATAGCAGCAGTACCAGGAAAACATGGTCTTTAGTTTTGGATAGGCTGGCTGTAAGGTCAGTGGAAAATCCATGATTCATTTTCTTTCATCAGAGAATGAAGGGTATGATAGTTTCCTTTGGTTGCTAAATTAAATGACACAAGATACATAAAACACTTACTACATTTTTTTGGCTTGTGGCTAAGTACTCAATTTTATGTCTGCATAGGCTCGTATCTCTAGGTCTACATCTGTATTTATATATCTTTATCTGACATATATAGGATTACATATTAGGACTCCAAGAGAATCATAAAATCCATTATTAAGATAAGTTTGAGGTTGTCTTTCTTTAACCTTTTTTTGACCCCCTTCCATCTATAAATGTGCTTCTTGAACATCCACATGCAGTTAGAAGTGACATTTCATTCCACCAAAAAAAAAAAAAAAAAAAATCATCTGCTGGCAGACTCTGGGAAACCCTTAAGTTTCCATCACCAATTTTTTAAAGATAACATTTATTTGAGAGAGAGAGCATGAGTGGGGGGAGAGGGAGAATCAGGCTCCCCACTGGGCAGAGAGCCCAATGCAGGACTCAATCCCAGGACCCCGGGATCATGACCTGAGCCGAAGGCAGATGCTTAACTGACTGAGCCACCCGGGTGACCCTCCATCATCCATTTTAATAATAATAATCAATTTACCCTTTACAAACTCCACACTGATGATTCAAAGTGGGTATTAACAGCTGTACTTTAATGAGACCCAGACATAGATAAAGGAAACTGCTCATGGACTAGTTTGTGCTACTTTCTGAAGACAAGCTCAGAGGAGGAAGCTTGTGTCAATAAGAACAAATTGTCACTTTTCCAGTGATTTCTTTAACAATTGTTTCCTTTGCCTTCCCTTCTGTGGCCCATCTTGGAAAAGCAGCTGGTGCTTAATAAGGAAATGAGGTGTGCGCTCTCTTCAGAGAGGTCTCTGCTTTGAGTTGGTTGTCTTTGAAGTTCATCAAATGAGTAAACTGATTTCATGACAGAGTGCTTGCCCCATCAATGTAGGTTCCCATTATATGCCTTCTTTAGTGATGTTTCCAGAATACAAGGGGAGAAAAATTAGGCAGAAGTATTCTCCATAATATTAAATTATCTTGAGGTAAATTTGAGCTGAGACCAAGTAGACATGATCGTAGTCATTTTCCCCTGACAACTGCTTTCCTTTTAATCCAATTTAGAAAATACAGCAGATTGTTTGCCCCTTGCTGCCAACCCAGAAGTCATTAAGTGGCCCCAATCGATTGGTTAAATAAGGTACAGTGCACAGCATAGTATACAGACACAGCACTCTGGAACCACTTTTTTTGACCCTATCTAATGAATATGGGGATATCTTCCCAACATACTAGTAGGTAAGAAAAGATAGGGTTCAAACAACGTTATGTAACACAATCTCGAATAGTCAAAGATTTAAAAAAAAAAAATTCTGTATTGATAGTTCTTTGTTTCCCAAGGAGTATGTGTTTCTTTATAAACATAAAGAAAATCCCTGCTCTGCTTTTAAAAAGGGCTCCATTGGCCCTTCTATCCAGCCTCTGGATCTTGGTAAGGAGTGTCACTTGATCTACTCGTCCCTCATCCCCTTCTATCAAATACACTGCTCTACCTCTGTATGATTGCCTAGGATCATTTCAGTCCATGGACCAGACCTTCTGAGATTAGACTAAAAAATCTGGCTATTTCCTTAATGAACTCACACTTAGCAATTCTATTAGCTTCCCCAATTCATTTTTTCACCTTATGTTAAGTGCATATGTGATAAACTTCCTCTAGGTGGGGTCTGTGGAGGATATGGTGTCAAGTCCTGCAATGCATCCTTGGTATTAGCACAATGCCCATCACACCATGACCGAGAGTAAAGCAACAAGCAAACAAAATTGTATGATGCTGCCAGTTGACCTCAGCAAGGTACTATACCTACCTCTTTGGGGTCTGCATAGATGACTATAATCCACATATTTTCCTTCAAGGAGAGAACAAGGTGGGGTCGAGATGGTGATCGTGTGATGAGAACACAGATCACTCCTGCGTAGGACAGAAAGTGTATGTTCAGTTGTCATACTTATAAACAAAGGTCTGAAAGCTTCAAAGGAGGTAGAAGTCCTATGGTTTAGTGAGTTTCTGGAGATAATTTATGTGGGATTTTTCACTCAAGGTGGGACTTGAAGGAGGTAGAATTTGGTAAGCGGATGGGCACTTCAGAATGAAAGGCATGAGTAATTGGGAAGTGTGAATAATTTCCAAAGCCTGAAATACGTTTGGGTGCCAGAGGAAATTGGGTTGACTATCTCATGAGGAATAGTGTAGACGCACAATATTTAGGTCATGGTCCTACAGCAGAAAGTACTTTGGGAAAGTTTATTCTCCATTTGTTGGAACAAGAAACCACAAGCGGCTTGATATTCTTAGACTGAGTGGAAGTTTCATTTATATAGAAAAAAACCTGGGGATGGGGAGACCAGTTTAGTGGTTATTCTAACATTTCATTCAAAACACAAAGAGGGACTTTAGAGTGATAGTATCGGAAATATGCTGAGATGGACAAAATCCATGGGTTGAATTCTAGCAGTTTGCAAGGTAAATAATGTTCTTTACAACCTGTATTTAATTTATCTTTCTCGGAGTAGCATATTTCAAGGCCCACCTATCCGCATACGTTTCTGCCACTCATATATACAATTCTAGGTAATTCTAGATAATTCGGGATCACTCTGTTCTTTTGCTTTGTACCTGCCACCTGCGTGCACAGTGCCCTTCTCTCCCAGCTCAGATGTCCTCTCTCAGTATTTGTGGACTCATACAGATAGTTTCTCCATCCTAAATTTCCCCACAGTATTTTTTCACATCTCTAGTCCTTGACTATGCGTGATAAGTTTATTAAATGCATATCTGTCTCCTTCACTAGACTGTGAGTTCTCATTCCCAATTTAAAGATAGCTGCAAACTTGAGAAGATTTTCTTCTAGGTCTTCTAAGGCATTTCCCCAGATATTCAACAGGACAAGGCCAAGGCCTTGCCACAGTCCAAATTCATTCTATTTAAAGTATTTATGGAGCACTGGCTGTGCTCAGTCTTGTGATAGATGCTGTGAAGGGTTTAGAAAAAAATAAAATATATGATCCATATTCTCAAGTTGCTCACCAGAGAGCAGGGAATCAAGATCAGCACTTGTAAAAACAGTAAGAGGGCAAAACGTGATATTATGTAATTAAGAGTTTAATGGTATGATGAAGATGTATAGAGATTTAAGGGGATGGAAATTGGTGAGTTCTGAAGAAGTCAAGGATGGCTTCATGGAGGAGATGGAAAGAAACAAAGGAGAAATGGTGAGGGCATTGGAAAGTGTTTCCTAACTAAACCCCTGTCTCTCCTTTGTTCCCTTGTGACATGTACCTGTGGGACTTGACCAGGACAGGTAGAGACATGGATGTACAATGGCTCAGAGTTAGGATATTTGGGAAGAGAGTACACTGAGTGTTTACATTTCAAAGATAAATAAGTAGTTTTTTTTTAATGAGATAAATCAGCCTAATACATCTCCAGATATTTTTGTCTGAGGTTATAATTGAATTCAGTTGACTTACCTATCTTTTTAATCAGAATCCATAAAATAGTTGGTAAATGAGGAAGGAACTGATTTCTTTATAATAATTACTAAGAAGTCCTTGTATCCAAATGCTTTGTTTTGAAGAGCTCAAAGCAGTCAGATATTCAGAGGTGAACTTGAGATATTAAAAAATATATAAATAGCTATAGATATACACAATAATCCTAATATTTCTTTGGAAGGATTTGGTTATATTTGATGTCTTTCCAGTTTATCATTCCAGAATCAAAGACAGTATGGTGTTTGCAGATTATGAAAATCCAAATCAAATCGGTTATCCCCAGAATTGAGATGTGTTTGTTTTTAGCTTTAAAGCTGCATAATGTTAACATGATGTATTTAATGAGAAGTTGCCACCAATGGAAACCCACTGCAGTACTGTATTTTCTTTCCTTTATAACAACATTATTCTTTAATAAAAGGAATGCAATGTTTATGCTGTGTTAGACTCCAAGTACTTGCGAATTAATAATTATATATGGGATTGAGGTTGTGTTGACTAACCAAAATGAGAAGGTAGAGGTAAATTTAGTACTTCAATCTTAAATAAGATTTGTTGACTTTGTTTCTGTGTGTTTAACAAACACCACCAAAATGACATTTTGTATAAATACATGTACACCTGTGATTCCTTTTTAATATAATGCACTATATTTTTCCTTATGTAATAACCACATAATAAAGCGGGGTGAGGGGGTGGTTTACCTATAATCTTAAGGCCAATCTGAACCACTTTCTCTTAGATAATCTTTGTGTATGATTGAAGAAATATGTGGATTGTCAAGGTTAATATAAAACAGCAATCAGGTACAAATAGTAAGCTTGACATGTCCTATGTGTGAGCTTTTTTCCACCTACCTCTACTGACTTTTGTCCACAAGGTGGCACTCTCTAGATATGTCTAAATTCAAGCCTTTTTAATAAAGATGCATCAAAATAGAAATCTTCCCCAACCAGCCTCCATTGTTAAAAGCCTTCCCCAAAAGCCAAGTAAATCTACCTAATGCAGTTTAGAAAAATAGCATGGTTAAATGTGTCATATAGATCAGCAACAAGGTGTCATTCTTTATATTGTTAATGTATAAAGTCTTTAATTCTGCATCAGTCCATTTAGATCTGATTTTTGTTCCCAGGTATGCACAGGAAAACAGATTGTCCCTGCCAAATCTGATAGTCCTGAAGTCTCTCTATTCCAGGCTGCTTCTTAGGAAGTCCACAGGTGCATTCCAGTGAGGGTTGTTTATGGAAAGAGAAGGGGCTTGTCCACTTTGATTGCAGTGACTACTTATCCCAAATTTTCCAGGACAAAGATAACTTTAATTTACTCCATATGGGTTTTTATATTTCTAGAGTTTATGTTCCACATTTTAGATTTGAAAATAGATTATTTGAAAGGCAATCTTTACTTACTTTTCAGCCACGGATACCTGACTCTGTCAAGAGCATGAAAACAAATACTCAGTCCCTATTTAAGTTTGGTTTTTACCCTGGGAGATCTCTTGTTCATTGGCTATAGCATAGTGCAAGGATGTGGCTCTGCAGCTGGATTTTAGGAACAAGTCATCCCTATTAGTTTTCACCGCCTCTTGTGTACCTGTCTCAGGACAGAGAGAGACCCTAACCCTTGGCTTGAGATACTTTGAAATTAAACTCTCAAAAATTAGAGCACCCACCAAAAACCATGTCATTGCTCTATGGTCTGGTTCTTCTAGGCAGAATTTTATTGTCTCTTCTTTTACCATTGAGTAATTATGAAATAAACAGACTTTCAGTGGCCAAAACAATGTATTTTCTATGTCATGCAACTGAGAAGGCAGACACGGGGTAGAGCTTACAAATGAGGCTGTCAGAGGACTTCTAGCCCTTCCTCCTCTCCCTTCTGTATGTGAAAGGAAACTGAGATCTAATGAGAACCAAGGATTAGCCAAAAGTTACACTGTAACTGTTGTCACTAGGACAGGTTAGTGTCATAGAACAGGTAATGTAATGTAACAGTTTAGTTACAATCTACGTTTGTATTTTTTTGCCCATTATTTAGGTACAGATAAGTCAGTGACAGATCCTACATTTTGTTAATGTGGGTGATAAGGACTTCTTATGTTTCAAAACTTTTTTTTTTTTTCCGTACATGGAGCAGGTGTTTAAAATGTCCATGAGAAACTTATGTCTGAAATTAACTGAACGTAAATTAAAGGAGGAGGAGACCATAGAAATTCTCAAATGCCAAATAATGTGGAGTGTGTGGTAATTACCAGGGACTACAAGTAAAAATAAACTGATTAACTGAAAAATGGCCTTAGACAGAGAGGCATCTTGTAAAATCTTCAGACCTTCAGTGACCTCCCATTGTGGAAGGCCCTATTGTGGAAATGACAACTGGGAGGAGTTTTAGTCTTGCAAAATTAAGTAGATGTAATGAAATGGGAAAGAGGTTTGCTCTGGGAAGCCTCTTTGATGCATACGGTGTTGTGAAATGCATTACGGTCCCAGCATAAATAACCTGGATATGAGTGTACCTGATAGACATTTGTGGGTGGTAATGTAAGTGGAAAGTAAACAGAAGGACTTGATTTGATTTAAAATGAGGAGGAAATTTGATAAAACAGGGACCGTGATGGAGAGGTCAAATTGGAGAACAGGGGTTTCAGAGCAGAAACAAATCAGCTTGAAAAAATGGAGATGTGTGCAGAGATGAGTGAACTAATCAGCCAAACACTAAATACATTATACACTGGGCTCTTGCTCTGCAGGAGGAATACGTGCTATGTGACCTCAGGGGCTACAAGAGGAATGGCATAAGGCAGGTCACTTTTTACCAATAATCTTACAATCTTACTGGGGAGGAGAGATGTCAGCACCTAAGAAAATTAGATTTTAATACAAATATTAACAAAAGACAATATGACAAAAATGGCACAACATAATATATGAAGAATTACAGAGAGACAAATCATAACTATCTGAAGATCCTCACCAACGTGAAAGGGACAGATTACATTAAATCCATTGACATGGATGGAACTGGAGGGAATTATGCTAAGTGAAGTAAGTCAATCAGAGAAAAACAATTATATGGTTTCACTCATATGTGGAACATAAGGAATAGTGCACAGGACAATAGGGGAAGGTCAGGGAAACTGGGAAGAAATCAGAGAGGGAGTCAAACCATATGAGACTCTTGAATCCCCAAAACAAACTGAGGGTTGCGGAAAGGGCGGTAGGTGGGGGATGGGGTAACTGGGTGATGCACATTAAGGAGGGCACATGATGTGATGAGCACTGAGTGTTAAATACAACTAATGAATCATTGAACATTATATCAAAAACTAATGATGTACTATACGTTGGCTAATTGAATTTAAATAAAAAAATTAAATCCATGGGGCACCTGGCTGGCTCAGTCGTTAAGCGTCTGCCTTCAGCTTGGGTCATGATCCCGGGGTCCTGGGATCAAGCCCCGCGTCGGGCTCCCTGCTCAGCAGGAAGCCTGCCTCTCCCTCTCCCACTCCCCCTGCTTGTGTTCCCTCTCTCGCTGTGTCTCTCTCTGTCAAATAAATAAATAAAACCTTAAAAAAATTAAATCCATTTATTGGACAAATCTCTATCCTATATAACTACTTGAATTCTGATGATTAATCATTAAATATTAATGTGGATGATGGGGCCTACTTATGTTTAAAAACATTTTCTTGGTATGTGAAATAGTGGATTGAAATGTTGAATTAACACTGTGTAAGGTAAAATGATAGAGACAAATGGATGCCTTTGCTTCCGTATGTACGACGTTCCAAAATTTCCTGCTCTAGTCTTTGATCTAAGGGTTTATTAGCTCAGAAGAATAAGCTTTCTAAGTCCTTTACTTTTAAATGTTTATGTTATTAAAGCAAAGAAGAAGGCTGCTAAAATAGAAAAACAGTTCCTACACTTAAAAGAACCTAGTTTACATATCAGTATTTTTTAAATTAACTTTTAGATTCCCAGGGAGAATCACACATTAGATTTTTTTTTTTTTGTCAGTGGTAGTTAATTATGTACAATCATTTGTGACATTCAAAATGTTTTAAAAACTATAATTCACTTTGTGATTTAGGCTGAAGAAATTATATTTTTCAAGGAAGCAGTTTTCAAAACTCCATTTTTATTTATTTATTGAGAGCACATGCTCAAGTGGAGTTGGGGAGAGGGAGAGGGAGAGAATCTTAAGCAGGATCCATGCCCAACAGGAAGCCTGATATGGGGCTCAATCCCACGACCCCTGAGACTATGACCCGAGCCAAAGTCAAGAGTTGGCCACTTAACCCATAAGCCACCCAGGTGCCCCTCAAAACCCCTATTTTAAATGATTGCTAAAATGCTCATTCAATAAACAGTAGTTGCTGTTGTTTCTATTATTGTTATTATGCCTCTGTTCAAGTACCTAGATCAGGCACTGTATATAAATCAACCATAGCTGACAAATTTGCAGTTTCACAAATCACTCAGAAGATGGAACAGTCAAGCTCAGAGAGGTAGCATCTTGTTAAAAAATGGCTCAGCTTAAGTTTACTCCAAAATCTCCCTGATTCCCAAATCACTGCTCTTTCCACCAGGTTATGCTGCCTCCTTAGGGAGTACCATATTGGGAAATTGTCCCATGACAAGTGTGTATGCACGTGTGTGTGTGTTTGCATGCACATGTACGGGACTTATGTAAAATTGTTGATCTCCAGACAAGTCCCTAATCAGCTTCAAGATTTGGAAAAAATTGAGACACAGGTTAGAATTAGATTTTATTTTTCTTTCCTGATCTCAATCGATACTACCCTCATCCCACTCCAGAAGAAGAACTCTAGCAGCATGCAATTTGTTGCCATCAACTCTTGGACATCTTTTCATCTCCATTTCCTTATAGTGTCCAACCTAAATCAGGTACTCCAATATCCTTGAAAGGCTGAATGCTATTAATCTGTATTTATATCTGATGGTTCCACAAATTACACTTGGTTTTCCCTCAGGCCCCAGAAAACCCAAAAGCACATTGAATTTTATTTATTAAAAAAAATATATTCTCAGGTGTACTTACATGTAGACAATAGTTTAAAGCTCACTTACACTGAATTTTTAAATGCTTATGTCAGTTATGTAATCTAAGATTTATGAGGGTCCTTAAAGATAACATAGTCTGAGTTTTTCATGTTATCAAAGAGTAAAATGAACCTTTGAGAAATTAGGATGTCCTTAGTTTAAAATTAAATAATATTTTAAATTTGCCAAGGAAATCCAGAGAATTCACATAAATATTTCTTTCAATAGTGAGAGTATTTTGTTGTCTCTTCCTTCCCTTATGTGTTGTGGTTGAGTATAAGGCAGCATTGCATGGGTAGTGGAGTCAGGGAGATCTGAATTTGAGATCGACTTCTGGCATGTTTAACATGGGGCTTGGAGTATGTTGTACAGTTTTCTCTACCCAAGTTTCTTTTTCTATATATTGGATGTTATAACTATCTCATTCATTCATTCATTTTAGGGATGTCTGTTAAAATTTAATTATTGAACTCTAATTGACATACAATATTACATTAGTTTCAGGTGTAAAATTGATATTGATTCCATAATTTTATGCATTATTCAATGCTCTCTAGGATAAGTGCAGTCACCATCTGTCACCCTACATTAATACAATATTGACTACGTTCCTTGTGTTATACTTTTCATCTCCACAACTTATTTATTTTATAACTGGAAGCTTGTACCTCTTCCCATTCATCAATTTCACCTGTCCCACTACCCACCTCCCCTCTGGCAAACACAAGTTTTTTCTCTGTATTTATGTCTGTTTGGTTTTTAGATTCCACATATAAGAGAAATCATATGGTATTTGTCTTCCTCTGACTTATTTCATTTAGCATAATACCATGTCATCACAAATGGCAAGATTTCATTCTTTTTATGGCTGCATAAGTTTCCTCTGTGTGTTTGTGTGTGTGTGTGTGTATACCACATCTTCTTAATCCATTTATCAATTGATGGATATCTCGGTTGCTTCCATATCTTGGCTATTATAAATAATGCTGCAATAAACATAGGCAGGCATATATCTTTTTGAATGAGTGTTTTTGTTTTCTTTGGGTAATTAGTAGTGGGACTGCTGGATTGTATAGTAGTTCTATTTTTAATTTTTTGAGGAACTTCCCTCCATACTATCTTCCATAGTTTTTTTTTTTTTTTAAAGATTTTATTTATTTATTTGACAGAGAGACACAGCTAGAGAGGGAACACAAGCAGGGGGAGTGGGAGAGGAGAAGCAGGCTTCCCGCTGAGCAGGGAGCCCGATGCGGGGCTTGATCCCAGGACCCTGGGATCATGACCTGAGCCGAAGGCAGTCGCTTAACCAACTGAGCCACCCAGGCGCCCCGGATTGATGTTTTTAAAGATTTTATTTATTTATTTGACAGAGAGAGCAAGAGAGCACAAGCAGGGGGAGCTGCAGAGGGAGAGGGAGAAGCAGGCTCTCCACTGAGCAGGGAGCCCGATGCGGGGCTCGATCCAGGATCCCGGGATCATGACCTGAGCTGAAGGCAGACGCTGAACGACTGAGCCACCCAGGCGCCCCTATTTTCCATAGTTTTGTGCCAATTTATATCCTTACCAACAATGCATAAGGGTTCCCTTTCCTCAAGAAACTATTTTAAATATTAAATGAGATAATACATGAAAAGAACATAACACACAGTCTTATTTGTAGTAAAATTTCAATAAATATCAGTTTTCAGTACTGTTGTGTCACAATCCCTGCTTATTTTTTGGCTTTGGAGAGATACTATAATCTCTCTCAAAAAGACTGATATAAAAAAAAAATGGTAGTAATTCCTGATCTTTCTACCACAGTATGTGCTCTTTCTTGCTTTCTTTGCTTCTCTCCTCCTTCCTTTCTTTGCTTCAAATCCAACCCTTCAACCCACTTCTGATGTCAGTACTGCCATTGTGGACAGCTCAGTGCACCAGATGATACATGACCTGAAGTCTCTGCAAAGTCTCTTCACTTTTCTGCCCCAAGGCTTTCCTGCCACTGGAAGCCATTCAACCTGGCCTCAAGTGTAACCAGGAAGTGAAGGGGTGTTAACACCTACTCTCCATCAGTGGGATGTGGATATTGGTGGATAAATGTGCAGTCTCCTGTCCTTCAAAGGAACCACGCTGAGGCACATTTTACATTGATCCCTCAGGATCCCCAGGATTTTAACCCCAATTGCCCACAGCAGTGATGAACTTGATTATACTTCCTTTACTGGCTTTTATCTTTCCTTGCCTTTCTCTCTCTACTATCTCTCTCTTATCATCCTATTTAGAATTTTATCTTAAATAGGCTTCCTGGAGCAAGTCCTTGCTTCAGGCTCTGTTTTTAGGGCAGTTCATCAAAGATCTACCATACTGCTTTCAGTTACCAAATTAAAACTGATTGGGACAACAGGAGGTTTTACTGATTTGGAAAAGTAAAACATCCAGAAGAAGGATTAGTTTCATGTGCGTCTTCAACCTTGCATTTTTTTTTTTTTACCACATTCCAAAGATTTGCTTTATCTTCATTATTCTCCTTGGCTTCCAAAATACCTTCTTGACCCTGTGGTAGATTTTCTTCATAGTCCCAAGATGGGTTTCACTGGCTTCCAGAGCCAAATATTTTATCATTTACAGGTGGTATGGAAGAGACAATATTTTCATCCTGGGATGCTTAGAAAATGTCAGCATGGGTTTTTATGTCCATGCTGGTACCAATCACTATGACCCCGGAACTTATATACACTGACTGGTTTTGATGATTCATGGGTTTTACACTAGATCTAGGAAAGGAAGCAGCTTCCTTTTTTTTTTTAAATTTTTATTGTTATGTTAATCACCATACATTACATCATTAGTTTTTGATGTAGTGTTCCATGATTCATTGTTTGTGCATAACAACCAGTGCTCCATGAAGAACATGCCCTCTTTAATACCCATGACCAGGCTAACCCATCCTCCCACCCCCTCCCCTCTAGAACACTCAGTTTGTTTTTCAGAGTCCATTGTCTCTCATGGTTCGTCTCCCCCTCCTATTTTACCCACTTCATTCTTCCACTCCTGCTATCTTCTTCTTTTTTGTTAATTGCATTATTTGTTTCAGAGGCACAGATCTGTGATTCAACAGTCTTGCACAATTCACAGCACACACCATAGCACACACACTCCCCAGTGTCTATCACCAAGCTACCCCATCCCTCCCACCCCACCCCCCACTCCAGCAACCCTCAGTTTGTTTCCTGAGATTAAGAATTCCTCATATCAGTGAGGTCATATGATACATGTCTTTCTCTGATTGACTTATTTCGCTCAGCATAACACCCTCCAGTTCCATCCACGTCATTGCAAATGGCAAGATCTCATTCCTTTTGATGGCTGCATAATATTCCATTGTATATATATACCACTTCTTCTTTATCCATTCATCTGTCGATGAACATCTTGGCTCTTTCCACAGTTTGGCTATTGCGGACATTGCTGCTATAAACATCAGGGTGCACATACCCCTTCGGATCCCTACATTTGTATCTTTGGGGTAAATATCCAGTAGTGCAATTGCTAGATCGTGTGCTAACTCTATTTTCAACTGTTTGAGGAACCTCCATACTGTTTTCCAGAGTGGCTGCACCAGCTTGCATTCCCACCAACAGTGTAGGAGGGTCCCCTTTCTCCGCACCCCTGCCAAAATCTGTCATTTCCTGACTTGTTAATTTTAGCCATTCTGACTGGTGTGAGGTGGTATCTTATTGAGGTTTTGATTTGGATTTCCCTGATGCCCAGCGATGTTGAGCACTTTTTCGTGTGTCTGTGGCCATTTGGATGTCTTCTTTGGAAAAATGTCTGCACATGTCTTCTGCCCATTTCTTGATTACATTCTTTGTTCTTTGGGTGTTGAGTTTGATCAGTTCTTTATAGATTTTGGATACCAGCCCTTTATCTGATATGTCATTTGCAAAAATCTTCTCCCATTCTGTCAGTTGTCTTTTGGTTTTATGGACTGTTTCTTTTGCTGTGCAAAAGCTTTTTATCTTGATGGAGTCCCAGTAGTTCATTTTTGTCCTTGTTTCTCTTGCCTTTGGCGATGTTTCTAGGAAGAAGTTGCTTCAGCTGAGGTCGAAGAGGTTGCTGCCTGTGTTCTCCTTTAGGATTTTGATAGACTCCTGTCTCACATTGAGGTCTTTCAACCATTTGGAGTCTATTTTTGTGTGTGGTGTAAGGAAATGGTCCAGTTTCATTCTTCTGCATGTGGATGTCCAATTTTCCCAACACCATTTGTTGAGGAGACTGTCTTTCTGCAACTGGACATTCTTTCCTGCTTTGTCAAAGATGAGTTGACCATAGAGTTGAGGGTCCATTTCTGGGCTCTGTATTCTGTTCCATTAATCTATGTGTCTGTTTTTGTGCCAGTACCATACTGTCTTGATGATGACAGCTTTGTAATAGAGCTGGAAGTCCGGAATTGTGATGCCGCCAGCTTTGCTTTTCTTTTTCAACATTCCTCTGGCTATTCGGGGTCTTTTCTGGTTCAATACAAATTTTAGGATTATTTGTTCCATTTCTTTGAAAAAAGTGGATGGTATTTTGATGGGGATTGCATTGAATGTGTAGATTGCTCTAGGTAGCATTGACATCTTCACAATATTTGTTCTTCCAATCCATGAGCATGGAACATTTTTCCATTTCTTTGTGTCTTCCTCAATTTCTTTCATGAGTATTTTATAGTTTTCTGAGTACAGATCCTTTGCCTCTTTGGTTAGATTTATTCCTAGGTATCTTAAGGCCTGCGTGCAATTGTAAATGGGATCAACTCCTTAATTTCTCTTTCTTCTGTCTTGTTGTTGGTGTATAGGAATGCCACTGATTTCTGTGCCTTGATTTTGTATCCTGCCACTTGACTGAATTCCTGTAGGAGTTCTAGCAGTTTTGGGGTGGAGTCTTTGGGGTTTTCCACATAAAGTATCATATCATCTGCAAAGAGTGAGAGTTTGACTCCTTCTTTGCTGATTTGGATGCCTTTTATTTATTTTGTTGTCTGATTGCTGTGGCTAGGAATTCTAATACTATGTTGAATAGCAGTGGCGATAGTGGACATCCCTGCCACGTTCCTGACCTTAGGGGGAAAGCTCTGTTTTTCCCAATTGAGAATGATATTCACTGTAGGTTTTTCATAGATGGCTTTTATGATATTGAGGTATGTACCCTCTATGCCTATACTTTGAAGAGTTTTGATCAAGAAAGGATGCTGTACTTTGTCAAATGCTTTTTCTGCATCTATTGAGAGGATCATATGATTCTTATTCTTTCTTTTGTTAATGTATTGTATCACATTGATTGATTTGCGGATGTTGAAACAACCTTGCAGCCCAGGGATAAATCCGACTTGGTCGTGCTGAATAATCCTTTTAATGTACTGTTGGATCCTCTTGGCTAGTGTTTTGGTGAGAATTTTTGCATCCATGTTCATCAGGGATATTGGTCTGTAATTCTCCTTTTTGATGGGGTCTTTGTCTGGTTTGGCGATCAAGGTAATGGTGGCCTCATAAAACGAGTTTGGAAGTTTTCCTTCCATTTCTATTTTTTGGAAAAGTTTCAGAAGAATAGGTCTTAATTCTTCTTTAAATGTTTGGTAGAATTCCCCTGGGAAGACATCTGGCCCTGGGCTTTTGTTTGTTGGGAGATTTTTGATGACTGCTTCAATTTCCTTATAGGTTATAGGTGGTTCAGTTCTGTTATAGGTGTGTTCAGATTTTCTATTTCTTCCTGGTTCAGTTTTGGTAGTTGATACATTTCTAGGAATGCATCCATTTCTTCCAGGTTATCTAATTTGCTGGCATAGAGTTGCCCCTAATATTTTCTTATAATTGTTTGTATTTCTTTCGTGTTGGTTGTGATCTCTCCTCTTTCATCATGATTTTGTTGATTTGGGTCATTTCTCTTCTCTTTTTGATAAGTCTGTCGAGGGGTTTATCAATCTTGTTAATTCTTTCAAAGAACCAGCTCCTAGTTTTGTTGATCTGTTGTACTGTTCTTTTGGTTTCTATTTCATTGATTTCTGCTCTGATCTTTATTATTTCTCTTCTCCTGCTGGGTTTAGGCTTTATTTGTTGTTCTTTCTCCAGCTCCTTTAGGTGTAGGATTAGTTTGTGTACTTGAGACCTTTCTTGTTTCTTGAGAAAGGCTTGTATTGCTATATACTTGCCTCTTAGGACTGCTTTTGCTGCATCCCAAAGAATTTGACAGTTGTGTTTTCATTTTCATTGGTTTCCATGCATTTTTTTTAATTCTTCTTTAATTTCCTGGTTGACCCATTCATTCTTTAGTAGGATGCTCTTTAGCTTCCATGTATTTGAGTTCTTTCAGACTTTCCTCGTGCGACTGAGTTCTAGTTTCAAAGCACTGTGGTCTGAAAATATGCACGGAATGATCCCAATCTTTTGGTTCCCGTTGAGACTTGATTTGTGACCTAGGATGTGATCAATTCTGGAGAATGTTCCATGGGCACTAGAGAAGAATGTGTATTCTGTTGCTTTGGGATAGAATGTTTTGAATATGTCTGTGAAGTCGATTTGGTCTAGTTTGTCATTTAAAGTCTTTATTTCCTTGTTGATCTTTTGCTTAGACAATCTGTCCATCTCAGTGAGCGGGGTGTTAAAGTCCCCCACTATTATTGTATTGTTGTCAATGTGTTTCTTTGCTTTTGTTATTAATTGGCGTATATAATTGGCTGCTCCCATGTTAGGGGCATAGATATTTACAGTTGTTAGATCTTCTTGTTGGATAGACCCTTTAAGTAGGATATAGTGTCCTTCCTCATCTCTTATTACAGTCTTTGGTATGAAATCTAATTTGTCTGATATAAGGATTGCCACCCAGCTTTCTTTTGGTGTCCATTAGCATGGCAAATGGTTTCCATCCCCTCACTTTCAATCTGGGGGTGTCTTTGGGTCTAAAATGAGTCTCTTGCAGACAGCATATCGATGGGTCTTGTTTTTTAATCCAGTCTGTTAGCCTGTGTCTTTTGATTGGGGCATTGAGCCCATTTACATTCAGGGTAACTATTGAAAGATGTGAATTTAGTGCCATTGTATTGCCTGTAAGGTGATCGTTACTGTATATTGTCTGTGTTCCTTTCTGGTCTGTGTTACTTTTAGGCTCTCTCCTTGCTTAGAGGACCCCTTTCAAGATTTCTTGTAGGGCTGATTTTGTGTTTGCAAATTCCTTTAGTTTTTGTTTGTCCTTGAAGCTTTTTCTCTCTCCTCCTATTTTCAGTGACAGCCTAGCTGGATATAGTATTCTTGGCTGCATATTTTTCTCATTAGTGCTCTGAATATATCATGCCAGTCCTTTCTGGCCTGGCAGGTCTCTGTGGATAGGTCTGTTGCCAATCTAATGTTTCTACCATTGTAGGTTACAGATCTCTTCTCCAGGCTGCTTTCAGGATTTTCTCTTTGTCTTTGAGACTTGTGTGTTTTAGTATTAGATGTCAGGGTGTTGACCTATTTTTATTGATTTTGAGAGGGGTTCTCTGTGCTTCCTGGATTTTGATGCCTGTTTCCTTCACCAAATTAGGGAAGTTCTCTGCTATAATTTGCTCCAATATACCTTCTGCCCTTCTCTCTCTTTCTTCTTCTTCTGGGATCCCAATTATTCTAATGTTGTTTCATCTTATGGTATCGATTATCTCTCGAATTCTGCCCTCATGATCCAGTAGTTGTTTATCTCTCTTTTTCTCAGCTTCTTTATTTTCCATCATTTGGTCTTCTATATGACTGATTCTCTCTTCTGCCTCATTTATCCTAGCAGTTAGCGCCCCCATTTTTTATTGCAACTCATTAATAGCCTTTTTGATTTCGACTTGGTTAGATTTTAGTTCTTTTATTTCTCCAGAGAGGGTTTCTCTAATAACTTCCATGCTTTTTTCAAGCCCAGCTAGTATCTTTAAAGTGATGTTTCTGGGGGCGCCTGGGTGGCTCAGTTGGTTAAGTGCCTGCCTTCAGCTCAGGTCATGATCCTGAAGCCCTGGGATCAAGTCCTGCATCGGGCTCCCTGCTCGGCAGGGAGTCTGCTTCTCACTCTGACCCTCCTCCCTCTCATGCTCTCTGTCTCTCATTCTCTCTCTCGCAAATAAATAAAATCTTTAAAAATAAATAAATAAAAAATAAATAAAGTGATGTTTCTGAACTCTAGATCCAACATCGTACTAATGTCCGTATTGACTAGGTCCCTGGAAGTCGGTACTACCTCTTGTTCTTTTTGTTGAGGTGATTTTTTCCATCTTGTCATTTTGTCCAGAGGAGAATAGATTAATGAGAGAACAAAATGCTAACAGATGCTAATAGGGTAACAACCTCCCCAGAAGATATACTCTAAAAAAATCAGAAAAGACCCTGAAGCCAGGGGAAAAAGAAAGGGAAAGAAAGAAAAAAGAAAAAGAAAAAAAGAAAAGAAAAAGAAAAAGATAAAAACAAACAAAAACAGAACAAAACAAAACAAAAAGAATATGATCAAATATGATCAGGCTGGTGCCTAGATCATTTCCACACTCTAGATTTTTGGTGTATTTTGGTCTGTTAGAAGGAAGTGCCTCTCAAAATTTTAAAGAAAGAAAAACATATATGTACAAAAATAAGGGTTGATATGATGAGGGGATGGAATATGACTGTAAAGATGAAAATTATAAAAAATTTTATAAAAGGAATTGATAAGTTGTTTGAAAAAAAGAAAGAAGAGGATTTAAAAAACAAAGAGGATGTGATCAGGCAGGAGAGTAGAACAAAACCATACACTAGAGATTTAGGATATATTTTATTCTGTTAGAAGAAACTATCTCAAAATTTTAAAGAGAGAACAACTTATATATATATGCCAAAAATATGGGTAACTACTATGAAGGGATAGAATATGACTCTAAAAATGAAAAATAAAAATGTTTTTTTAAAAAAGGGATTGATGGGGTGCCTGGGTGGCTCAGTCATTAAGTGTCTGCCTTCAGCTCAGGTCATGATCCCAGCATCCTGGGATCGAGCCTCGTATCGGGCTCCCTGCTCCATGGGAAGCCTGCTTCTCCCTCTCCCACTCCCCCTGCTTGTGTTCCCTCTCTCTCTGCTCTCTCTGTCAAATAAATAAATAAAATCTTAAATAAATAAATAAAAATAAAAGGGATTGATAAGATGTTGGTTGAAAAAGGGAAAAAGAAAAATTCGAAAAAAAGACAGTTAAAAAAATTAACTTTGAAAGACTAAAGAATCATGGTAAAAAAGCCATGGATTCTATGTGCATTATTCCCCTAGCGCTGGAGTTCTGCTGTTCTCATTGATCAGTAAACTTGGTCTTGGCTGTCTGTTCTCGCTGATCTTCTGGGGGAGGGGCCTGTTGCCGTGGTTCCTAAATGTCTCTGCCAGAGGCTGAATTGCCCTTCCCTTGCCAGTCTGGGCTAAGTAATCTGCTCGGGTTTGCTCACAGGAGCTTTTGTTCCCTGAAAGCTTTAGGTACAGCTTTGGAAGCCGAGAGTGAAAATGGCAGCCTCTCAATCTCCACCCTGGAGGAGCCAAGAACTCGGCGCCCCACGCCTCAGTGAGCCCCCAAAGAAAAGCAGTCAGTTCACTCCCGTCTCCGCGGTGTCTGGCAGCACTCCGTGCTCACTTGGCCTGTGACTGAGCGTTTCTCTCTCTGGCACCCGACCCCAGGTGGAGTCTCCAAACCCAGCAGATCCCTGCAGTGCGCTCCCACATGGCTCCTCCCAGGAGAAGAAGGTGAGTCTTCCCGGATCTGCCGCTTGTTGGGTCCCTGCTGGAGGAGCAGGGGCCCGACTGGGCCGCGGATCACGGTTTATGGCAACCCTGAGCTGCGAGCCCCCTCCTTGGCTCTGCCTCTGCAGCTGGCTTCCTCGCTCCGGTACCTGGGAGCTCTGCTGCACTCAGGCACCCCCGGTCTTTCTCTGACCCCGAGGGTCCTGAGACCACACTGTCCTGGAGGGTTCCACCCCCCGCTTAGCCACCAGAGTGACGTCCCTCAGCAGAGCAGACTTTTAAAAGTTCCGATTTTGTGCTCCGTGGCTCTATCACTTGCCAGAAGCGGCCGACGGAGGCCCCCTCCCCCGCCATCTGTCCTCCCAAATATCGCCTGGGATTCCCTTCTCTGCACGTCCTACCTTCCAGAAAGTGGTCGCTTTTCTGTTCGGAGAGTTGTTGCTCTTCTTTTCTTCGATCTTCTGTTGAGTTTGTAGGTGTTCAGAATGGTTTGATCCCTATCCAGCTGAATTCCTGAGACCAGAAGAAATCCAGGTCTCCTACTCCTCTGCCATCTTGCTCTGCTCCCCAGGAAGCAGCTTCTTGAGATTCACATAATTTATCTAACAGAAAGTGAAACTTCTGCAAAGGGTATATATTTAGGTGGAAGCTAATGTGGTAACCAAAAGGGTCTACTATTTTACCCCACATGACAGTGTTGAAATTAAAATGAGATGATATCTGTCAATATCCATTCATAGAGATATATATCTGTATATTTACAAATATCAGTGGTTGTTGTTAGAATCTGATTTTCCTTGTCAGGGGCATCTCATGAGGTTCTATCCCTTTGTTTTTAGTCTAAGGCCATCCCACCCTGAACGCACCCAATCCTGTCCCTTTGTTTTTAATCCACAACAAGGATTCTGTATGCAAAAATGTCTCAAAACCACTCACTTGGTGTTCAGTAAGAGTTGTCTTCTTTGTAAGGCATGATACACCAGCAGATGTGCATGGGTAGGGAATCCAGAGAATTTCTGTATATACAGGAGGAGCAATGCAAATCTTCCTCTGGGCGAGATTTGATGTTCACTGAAGCAGCTGTTAGGTCTCAGCCACTGCACATAGGTGAAAGGGAATAGGATATAGTTAGTATGGGATCAAGCAGTTTTTATTTTAGTAACAGCACCATACCAGACATGGACCAATCTGCCATCTAGGAGACTGTTCAATTTCATTCCTCACAAGAGGAAATAAACAAATTGATTCCACAGGAAATAGTATAGTCTACCCTAAACACAATATGCATCCTGTTCTCCATATCTTAAAGCCATCTTAAAGTACCAGTTTGGGAAATAACTTTGACTTTTTGACCATAAACTATAATTTGGTTGAAAATACCATTGTTTGAGAGTACCACTTCTAAATCTGAGATCCAACACCATAAAAATTCATAAATAAAACAAAATTTTAAATATGTGGTAGTGTTTAGAACAAGGAGATCCCAAATGGAGTAGAAAATGTGTTATTAAGTAATATGATGACCATTTCAGATATGAACAGTGTTGGTCAGAGCACAGATAGAATCTTTGGATTAAATGGCAGTGAGCAAAACACTGTGAAGTAGGCCAATAAACGTTTTTGTAAACATTTTTCTTTTTTCCTTAATAAAAGAACATAGGGTTCATGTGCTAAGGCACAAATAGGAGAAAAAATGCACTAATCCAGGGAAAAGAAATAGGTCAGCATTAATCCTAGCCTTGCTTTATAGAGATAAATGTGTTTTTTAAAATGACTAATTGAATACATGACAAGAAACGACATTCCTGGTAAATAACTAGCAATTGAAAACATATCACTACCTTGCAGAAAGCCAGACTCGTGGTAACTCATACTGAAACACAGAGTAAGGATTGGTAAACCACAGCAATAACTCAGATTGTTGTGAAACGGCTGAGAAAATTGTCTTTACTCTGCAAACTTTTGGCATCAAGCTTCTTCTCTGATCCCACCTGCTTTTGCAGGGAATCCCACATGATGCCTAGAGAGAGGAAGTCATGAATATTTCAGGATATGGTAGTCCGAGAAGTACACATGGCAGGAAAAGTAAAGAAATGAGAAAATACCTAGAATTAGATACTTACAATGTTTGTTACTTGGTGGTTCTATGTGAAAACCCTCAAAGAACCACTTGGTTTCACAAGTTGCACCATGTTACCACAGATTGGATGTAGCAGCATGACCAAATCTGGATGAATGGTATGGGAGAAACATTGCAGGGAGATGTTCAAAATGCCACAACATAAGATATATCCTGTGCAAGGTGAAGAGCAAGTACAGTAAGAGCTCAGAGATGAAGTCTGTATCAATTTATTCTACATTGTTCTGGAGGACACATTCAGAACTATGTGGAAAAGTGACGAGGTAGTTGATTTCTCCACTATACAAAGAAAAACTTAATACCAGTGACAACAGTCCAAGAGTGGAAGGTCTAATCAGGTCCTTGTCAATGAACGTAATCAGAGACCCCATTGTCCCAAGATGCTGTTGAGGATCATGTTCAGAGTTCAACTAAATAACGAGCTAAGTCTTCACAGGTTCTATGAAAAAATAACTTATCTCTCAGCTATTGCAAATATTTTTATTTCTTTGGGATTTTTGGAAATGAGGAATTTTTTGAAACATTTGAAACATGTTTGGTATGGGAGACCTGAAAGCAAGAGATATTTCACTGAGCTTCTCAGAATTTCTGAATTACAGGATAAATGTATTGGCTTTTATTAATTTGAAGGTAGATTTTCTCTAATTGATGCTTTCAACTCTTTTTAGTTGTTGTTTTTCCTGAGATTTTTGGCCTCACAGGCTTGATTTTATTCCTGTTTATGAGTTGCACTTTACTGTTTCCTTGCATGATTTATGATTTTTCCTTGAAAACTGGATATTTTAAGTAATCCAGCAACTCTGGATCCTTATTTCCTCTACCTTTTGGGACTTACTGTTTGCATGTTTAGTTGCTTGATAATTTGACTAGTTTAGTGTATTTGATTTTTCCAGTTGTGTGAAGTCTCTCTAATGTTTCTTCCGAGAGTATGCAGCCTTGGGCATGAACAGTCCCCCTGAGCACCTGAGATGGTCAGCCTCTATTAATATCATACCCATTTGCTTTCACTAATTGCTAGATGATTGCTGTATTTTTTGCAACACTATCCTGAGGCATAAATTGTTCCACAGTCTGATCCAATTAAAGTAAGGCCCCTTTACGGGGACAGTCTTGCCAGTCTTTGTGGTTGTTCTGACCCCCTGAAGGCTCTGTTTAATTATCTCTTTCACTGGTTCTCTCAGTTAAAATTCTTTCCTGTTTACAGTTTTGATTTTTTGTGATTAGGTTCAGAGAGCTACCAATCTCTTAATTGCTCATTTGGTGATATCCGTTGTGTTAAAAAATGCCCATAATCTCTTCCAAATTAAGTGAAACTCAATTAGGAAAATTTGTGAACTCTGTGCTTACTGTCTGCTTCTCCTAGTGGACAGAACCACTGTGCCACACTGAGTCTGGGCTGAGGGTGGAAAACAATTGCCCACTTCTCCTAGAGTGACTCCCTGTTCAGCAAGTGGGGCTCCGGGCAGGAAAGTAGTCCCTGGACTTCTGGACTTGCCCCTTTTGGCATGGAACCTCTGCCCTACAAGTTAGGTGGGCAGGGGTGCTTGGGATCAGGCTTCCATGGCCTGTTGTGCTTGAAATAGAACTTCAGCCACATGAGTGTGACTGGGTAAAGGAAGAGACCATCGTTTTTGGCAACAGCTCCCAGAATAGGGTTTCTGCAGTTCAGAGTTGGGGTGGGATGTGGGTGCCCTCCTGGGTCCTACTGTAGCCCTAGACTGAGAGCTAGTAGACAGGAAGACCTATCTGCTTTGCTTCAAATGCCTGAAGTAGAGCTTCCATCACATTGAGCTGGGGGTGGAGGAGAACAGGATAGGAAATGATATTGAGTCATGGTTTAAATGCCACAGATTCTTACTGCTTTTACCTAGATGTAGTAAATTGTCTTGAATAAATGGTTGTCCATTTGCTATATACACTTAGGACAATTTCTAAAGCCTTTAGATGGTTAATTTCTAAGTTTTTCATTAAATATTTGTTTGCCTGACTGGACAAACGTTCTCATACTGTCATTTTGAAAGTCAGTCTCACTGGTTGCTCTTAAGATAATAGCTTGTCTTGGATATTCTGCAATTTTACCACAATGTGTAACTTGGATTTGCTAGCATTTATTATGTTAATGGATCATTTGTTTGTCAATCTTAAAGCTCTCTCTCTCTTTTCCAGTTTGGTGATATTCTCAGTCACTATGGTTTATAATAGTGCATCTTTTTTATTTATCCTACTCCTTTCCCCTAGAATATTTAAGGTATGTTGAAAAACTTCTATGTCTCCATATCTCCAAATCTATTTTTCATCTTCTCTAGTTCAGATATTCTCAAATATAGTAAATATCTGAATTACCTGGAGAATTTATTAAAAGATAGATTGCTGGCTTATACCCCCAGAATCTCTGATTCCATAAATGTAGGATAGGGCCCCCAAATTTTATTTCTAACAAATTTTCAGGTGATGCTGATACTTCTGATCCAGAGACCACACTTTGAGATCTGCCGTTCTCGTTCTTTTTATCTCTTTACTGAACTTCAAATGATTTCCTTATATTTATCTTTCCATTTACAAATCTCTCTTTAGCAGTGTCAGATTCACTATTTAACTCATTCTCTATAGTTTAAATTTCAGTTGATTAATCATAGCCCCCTGTTCTTTCATTGTGGTTTATTTTCTGTATTTTCAATCTTTATCTCATTTTAACATACTTATTTTAGACCTTTTTTTTAGATCACCTCATTACATCAAGTTCTCCAATACTAATTTTTTCTTGTTGTGCCAACAGGCTGTCCATTAGGTAGGATGACTTCAACATTTGTTAATTTTTGTTTGTAAATTTTGATGTGAGATTACCCTTGAAATAAAATATTTGCTTATGGGAGTTTTGTTCATGCTGGTTATAGTCATAGTGGGCTCTGTATCATGGGTGAAATCTGGAGTTTTATTTTTGCCAGGAGCTTGTCAAACTTAATAAACCTGGACCCATTTCAGTAATAATTGTCATCAGACAAATTCACAGTGTGTGTAGTATAAATTTGGATCCCAATTCTAAATTCAAGAAAATGTGCTGTACTTAAACACTACATCTCCTGATTATCTTAACTTCCTCTCTTGTCCATTTTTTACACCAGTCATTGTTGCAATGGAAATGACCAATTTCAAAGCTTTCCTATTTCCTGAACATGAAAGAGGAGTTGAATTTACTATTGTTTTGGGGGAACAATAGAACTGACAAGTAATTGGGCTGCTAAGTCTAATGCCATTTTGATGGACAGTTGTCTAGTTCCACAAAAACAGTCACAGTGTGCAGGCAGTTCTAGTTGTTTTATTTACTCATATATCCTAGCACATAGAATAGTGCCTGGCACGCAGTGTAGGTTCAATAAATTTTGGATAACTGCATGAAACTGCTAAACTGATCTCAACCAAGGAATTGGTTGTGGTCTCTGGAATCAGGCTAAAATTCCAAATCCTGATTCCCAGTCAGAGCCCTAGCCCCTGAGTTCCTTTTCCTAATGGAATCCTGGAGATTAAATTGAGACCTCTAAATGTGAGGCAATGGTAAGGGTAGGGGGTGCTCTGTGAGACCATGACTTTGTGGAACTCACTACAGCTCAAGTTCTACCTTTGCTAAGATTTATAGTATTTCTAATGTAACAAGTGTCCTTTACATTAAAAATAATAAATATCTCATTAAGTGTAAGGTACTTAGACTATTATTTTCCCAAACCCATAAAGAGGAAAGGTGAACTCATATACATAGCTTGCTTAATTTGCTAATTACTAAGATCAGAACCTGAGCAGAAGATAAAAGGGAAGCCAGCACTATTAGAAAGATCTACTCAGGGCCACAAACATATCCAGTGTTCCCGCCTTTCTTCTATGAACAGAGATCTTGTCACTGGGATAGGAGCAAATAAGTGATGTAAAAAAAAAAAAATCTACCTTCTCCCAGTATTCTCTACATATTTGGCCATAAGACTGCATCTGAGGGTTGACTAATGAAAATTCCCCCATAGAATCTTACAACTTTTTAATGAGTATTCCTAGTCTGTAATTATTTGTATGATTTTAATACCTGTTAAATGAAAAGTGAGGTGAAGCCGGATCAGATTTTACCAACTATCTGGTAACTTAAAATCTAAGCTTCTAAACCCCTATTATTCTTTAATTCAAAGAGTTTCTCCTTCCCAATCAATGTGTCCATCAAGAGTCAGTTTCTCCGTGATATATCTTTCTTTCTAGCTCCAGTGGGATTTAGGGAGCATTTTTAAGATTAATATAGTATATAGGGCTTATCTATAGCCTTACATTTATTGTGACTTATTCTAATAATTAAAATGTTAAGGTCTTCTACTAGACAATAGGCTTCTTGAGAACATGGTCCAAGTCTTATTTTCATATACTTGGTAGCTAATATGGTACCTGGCACAGCCCACTCAATATACATATGTTAAGTGAAGACATGATACATCATCCTCACCTCACTTATCACCAAATGCTTCTGAGGATTCTTAGGCAAGAAAAATCCCTTTCCTTATGAGATCACTCCTTCCCCATACTATGGAAAGCTCTTAGGACATCTCTCTGACTGAGCTAAATGAATTTAAATTTATATAAGTAGAATAATGTTATAGTTTAGCTAATCAAAAGCTAAAATTAAAGGGAAACTAGATCTTCATTTTAAAACACTCATGCTCTTTCTTACTTAAAATACTAAAATCGGGCGCCTGGGTGGCTCAGATGGTTAAGCGTCTGCCTTCAGCTCAGGTCATGATCCCAGGGTCCTGGGATCGAGTCCTGCATCGGGCTCTCTGCTCCTTGGGAGCCTGCTTCTCCCTCTGCCTCTCTGTCTCTCATGAATAAATAAATAAAATCTTTAAAAAAAATACTAAAAATCATCTATTTAAGATAGATTATTTGAATACTTAACATTTAGTTGACTAGTAGTTTTGTTTCTTCTTCCTCAAATCTTCCTCCAAGGAGTGGCAGAGAGAAAAGGAAATACTCCATTGGAATTTGCTTCATTTAATCAGTTAATGACCTAGAATCATCCTCTTCTTGCATAGTAGTTCCCTGGTTAGTGATTTCTTCTCTGCTACTTTCTGATTGGCATTATTAAAGTTTCTAGGGAGATAGGGTGGGAAAGGAACAGGGTTCCCAGAGAGAGGCAGAAGCCAAGGATTTTAGTGAATTCAGACTTGAGTCAGGCATGCCACTTCTGTGGCTTCATGTCTTTATTAAGTAGATGTCTTGACCTAGAATATCTCTTCTAGTTTAAATGTTCTGTCCTTGAATTCTGAGACTCTCTCTGCCCACGATTCTCCCCCCTCATACCATCACCACCACAGACACAGAGAAATCCTATAACTGCAAGGAATCCACTAGGATACAGACATGATAAGAGACAGATGTTGGGCTTCTATATTTGCACACAACTTCTAGTGCCTTGGGCATCCTCCCTGTCCACACCCTTCACGGGCATGCAGGATTCTCCAATACCAACATGTTTCAGATTATGTTTGTATAAGGTACTAGAGGAAGGGTGTAGGTGAGTGGTATATGGTAGAGAGGGAGAAAGGGAAAAGCAGGGTACAGTTTGATTATCACTGTGCTTTAATCTAATAGTTATTAAATGCTCACAATCTGCCAGGCATTGTGCTGTGAGCTTCTGTTCCTAAATTTTACTATTAGAATAAAACTTTGAGTTAGGCACTATTTTAAGTTCCTTACACAGATGCAGAAAAGGCTCAGGGAGTTGAAATAAGTTGCCAAGTTCACACGGATTTTAAGTGGTGTGAATGGTAAACCCAGGCTGTCTGACACCGGGGGTTATGCTCATAATCATTGATCTATTAAGGGTTTCTTACTCTTGCTATTTATGAGCAAACAAGCAAGCAAAACTCAGTGGGAGGAGAGGATCATAAGTTTCCAAGGCCTCAATGTGAGCAGCAAGACCTGCTCCAAAGAAGAATGTTGGTCTCCTTGGCTTTCAGAGCATTACCTTCACCTGAGAAGAGCCCTACATGTGAGATCATGCAGGACCAGCTTTGAGCTATAGGCCAGAGACTAAACAACAACAAAACAACATAAACAATAAGAATATGATTTCTGGTATTCTGGTTAAAGTATATGTATTAGTATAATTGAAGAGAAGTTTACAGAAGCCTAATTCTAAAACACGGATTCTCAATGGTCACATTCATGCATGAAATGACTCTTTTCCTTTATTGTAAATAGAAATTTTCAAATACTTTCTCTATAACTTGAGACCTTTATTAAATTTAGTTTAATGGCACATTGATGTATTATTCATATTTATTTATTTATTGAACAGACATCAGTGAATGCTTTCTATGTGTCGATGGGTAGGGTTAATGTGATTCTGTTGGCATTGGCATTGTACCTCACGTATACTTGGCATTGTACCTGACATACAGAATATGTTCATTTAATGATAACCATTACATTGATTAAGTATCCACTAGTTCTTCACTTAGGGTTTGGGTTTGAATGAACCAGAAGTATGATTTCATCAGATGCAGGCTAAAAGTGGAATGTACTGTATATGAAAATTTTTTCTACCTGTGGGGTCTGATGACATCTTTAATAGGACAGTGTCCGGCTATAAGGACGTACACAGGTTTGGATCACTCCAACCCTTGCTCCCATTGCCTTATAGCCTTCTACCTTCTGTATCTGTGTGTCTCTATGAATTCACATGGTTGTCTTAAAAGGATAACAGTCATTGGACTTAGAGCTTACCATAACCCAGGCAGCCTCTTTCTGCCTTTTTACATCCAGAAAGAGTCTATTCCAAGATGGGGTCATATTTATAGTAAATGGGTATTAGGATTTCAACTTACCATTTTGGGGAACACAGTTTAACCCACAACACTACTATCCCATTTTCCTTTTTAGCCATGGTTCTTTAGGAAGTTATGTTTGGATTAGGTCTCTTGATGAAGTATTATACTTCACAGAGGATGCATAAGAGGCCAAAGGGTTTTAAACAAATCAATGGATAGGACAGAATTCTCCATTGCCTCACATTCCTCAGGCTGGTCCTTTGAGAAAAATGTGTGCTGTGTTCATACAGAGAAATGGGCAGCAGAGAGGGGTTCACTGTATAACTATAGTCCACTGTTGGAGAAAGAAAGGAAAATAAATTATATACAATTCTGAGAGGCTGATATGGTGTTATCATCCCTAATTCAGTGCCTAGTGCTAATACTTAATAGTTGTTAGATGAACAAGTCCCATTCTATCTTTAGCAAATCTCAGCATGATTTGAAGAAGCCTGAGAAATATCCTGCCTTCTCACTATTCATTTACATTTTTCTATCCATTTATTTATAAGCTGCCTTGTTCCAACAAGGATTTAAAATGATATAAAAATATAGGCAAGTAGCTATAACAAATATAAACTACAGAAGACAATGAGGGAATTTAGATAACATTTTGGGGGTGAGGTCCTCCAAAAACAAATGTTCTCACCACTTAATCATTGTGCTGCCCCACAAATTAGTTGAAATTTGTGTATTTTAAAAACATAGTTAACTGATAAACCTTGAATATCATGTAGCTGTTTGAATTCAGGTGCAAATGGGAATACCTTAAATGGAAGTGATGTATTTTAAAAGGATTGCAATCTATTTTCTTCTTAGACATTCTGGCCCTAAATTCTTAGCTACTTGCAAAGAGAGCTGATCCTTAAAAAGTGAGACCCCTTTGCTCATCTCTACAGAGTAACCTGAGGCAACAGGATGAGGTAGGCATCTCTCTGGGCTATACAGCTGTCATCCTTCTACTGAACCTTTGCTCCTCTTGTCACGGCACAAGTCAAGATCTGGCTTCCTTGGTAACCAAGAAGTAGAAAGCCATTAGTCTTCCTCCTTGAACACCCAACATTTGCCATACCTATACTAGAGTAGTGAACATCTGTTCATTGATCCTTCCCTTTCTTCTCACTTGGTTTAGGGAAAATAAGAGAGAGCGTTACAGTGTTTTGTTTTCCTTTCTTTTCCCTGTGACTATTGCAAATGTGTTAATTATTGAAATCTCCATCATTTAGGGAAAGAAATGGTGCCTAGAAGGGCATTATTAGTCATTGTGCCAGGACCGCAGGCATAAACTAGGATTTCCCCAAGCAAACCAGACCACATAGCTGCACTGTACACAAGTATTATCGATTAATGTTTATAACATGATAGCCAAGTATAATTCAGTAAAGACAATTCTATGGTGAGCAGGTGAGAGGGTTGGGTTGAACAATAAAATGCGCATCAGAAGTTTGTTTCTCTGCTGATCTGGCTTAATGAAAAGATAGATTTTAAAGAATCCTGAATAATCAACAGGCAGTATATCCTTCAGGCAGTCCTCCAATATTTTTCTCTGCTGAGTTTTGAAAACTGAGCTTCTGGGAATTTGAAATTATATCTCTTGAAAACTACTTGGATTGAGGCTATTTAAGATTCACAGTTAAATGCAGCATCTTAAATAATCAAATATAAAGGCAAATTGACTTTTTAAAAAAGAAAAGAAATGTGAGGATACTAACCCACATATGTATAGAAGGCTATGCTTCATATGTTCTGAGGTAAACCATACTTGCTTCTACTTTGCAAGCAAATAAATACTTTGCCTTACTGGCAGTACATTTGTTTACTTGCTTATTTGAGTGCTGAACAGACTTCCCCTGTAATGTATGGCACGTATGCTGTAAGGTATTCCAACATCTTGCTGTAATTGTCATTCATTGTAATTGTCCCTGGCAACTCAGTTTTCAAAGACAAAAGATCTGCCTAATGGAGCACCTATCCTCTTGGTTGTCATTGGCTGTCTTGCAGTGACTTCCTACCATTGGTGATATCTTCAGTGAGGCCATTTGTTTCAGAATACCAGCAACTTTTCTAGTTTGGAATAATTTCAAAGTTCATTGAGTTCACATGTTTTCATTTGGGCTTTTAATTAATTAACATAAATAGTATTTATTCACCAGGCTTGATATCACCTGGGACACCATAGCATTCAAGAATTTGGAATGTACCTGGTTGTAATTATTTGTGGTAAGCACCCCTGAGATTTAATTTTAGTATCTTGTAGAATAGCGTCTGCAAACTAAAACCCTAGATCCAAGCCTTGTCTGCTGTCTGCTTTTGTAAATAAAGTTTTATCAGCTACACTCATTTGTTGGCATAGGCTGCTTTCACTCTACTTGGGTAGAGTTTGAGAAGCTGTAACAGAGAATGTTTGCCCTACACAGCTGAAATATTTACAGTCTGACTCTTTGCTGAAAAAGTTTGCCAAGTGCTGCTTTGGAAACTATAAAGATCACTTCCTGTAATCAAGATTCTGTTGGTTAGATTTTATTTCTTTTTTAATGGTCTATAGGAAAAGCTTTAGGTAATTTTAGATCCATACTAAGGGTTGTCAATAGACAACTTATTCAGTTCCTTCCAGAACAATCAGTGAAGTTGTGGGTTTTGTTGTAATGATGGTTCTTCCTGTGTCTTGAATATTCATTTGTCCTTAAAGCTGACAGGTAATTATAAATTGAGATGACATATCCTACATAAACATGAATGCATTTCTCCTTTTAAATGTGAGAACCCAAAGATACAAATGTGTCTTTGATTTGTGAATTGACATTTGCAAGCTTTTAATGAATTATCTATGAGAAGAATATGAGAGAAATCAACATCTGCTTTGAAATTACTGTTAAAGTTTTTGTGCCTACTCTTGTTCTTAGTGAAGATGCTGAGGTGATATATTTGTTCTTTTGTGGATATAGTTATAGAATTAGCTTTGCAGTAAATTGGCCAAGTCTTAAATTATTTTTTGAGAAATTTCCAAACAAATCCAATAAGCATCCTGGCACCATTTATAAGGTTGACTTAATTTTGTGAGGTGCCGTTTAACAATTTGCCTAATCATGTTTTAAACAAGTAATAAGTATCTGCAAATTGTACTGTGAATCTTTCCCTTTCAATTTCCTCTAAGAACATCCATTAGTATTTCAATGACTTTTGTTATTGTTATTTTGTTGGATAGTAGTCATCCTGTTACAAATTTCTGCAGTGATTAATTACTGATCACTATGTAACTATCCTTCCATCATACTTATGACTAAACAGTATAATCACTTATTTAATAATCTCTTTCACTTGACTATAAATTCCACAAAATTAGGCTCCAAGTATACACTGTCCCTCATTGTAGCCCCATAGTAATTATTTACTCAGCCTATATTATTGAGTGGCTACCTACACCAAAAACTGTGCTAATCTTGAAGGAAAAAAGTACGAAACAATCATGTCCCAATCCTCCTGGACTTCACAGTTGAGCTTCTAGAGCACGACTGAGCATAAGGAAATTGCTTAGGGATAGTCCTCCAAAGAATCAATTAGTAAAGAGTACTAATATTCCGTACTAAATCAGTAAGAATAATGGTTAATTTTCTTTTAATTCATTGCTATAGGTCTTTAATCTCATGACTGTAGCCAATAAAAAGGATAATATGAGAAATAGTAGATGGCTCAACTTTCACCCACTACTAGAAAAATAACACCTAACAAATTAACGACAAGAGGTGCCAAGGATAGGATGAGCTTCAATTTAATCTGGATATTTTTAGAGTAAAAATATGTATTTATTGAGTCTAAAAGGCAAGGTCCTTGAAGTGACCTATAAGAGCCCGTGAAATCAATCAGGTGTTCTACTTTTCATTCTATTCCAGCCACATGGTTGCCTTTGACCTCTGTCCATGGCAAATGGGCTTCTCCCTCTGGATCTTCATTTTTTTCCTTTCCTCTGCCAGAAGCATTCCCCCCTCAAGGAACGCATGTGGGTCACCTTCTCAGTTCCTTTTTCTGGATCTTACTTCACTCATGTTAATTTTTCAGAGAGACTTTCTCTGACCTCCCCATCAAAAAATTAGCCCTCATACCAGGTTCTATCTGTACCCTTTCTCTGCTTGCTTGCTTATGTATGTATGTATGTATGCATACATTTATATACTCAATTATTTCCTTAACCAATGATACTACAGATTTAAGAAAAGGTGTTTTTATATATTATGAGGAGCAAACTTAGATCAACATGGCTGTGAGACAATAGAGAATGTCTTGGCAAAATACAGATATAATGCTACTAACATTTACAAAGGGTAGTGATTACAGAATATTTCAGTAATAGATCTAGGCTCTGATTCTTAGTAAACAACTACTCTAAGTGAAATTGAACAGCTGCACGAGTCCATGAGGTCATGGTTTCTAAATATTCTGTGGTCAGATGAATCACTGAACTCTACCTCTGAAACTAATAATACACTATATGTTAATTAATTAAATTTAAACTAAAAAATAAAATGAACTTAGTAAAGTCACAGGAAAGAATATTCTGTGGCCAATCTATGCAATATTTGAGCAATGCTTTACACATGACTATACAAATGACTCATGTACCATTAGATTTTCCAGTTTCCTAAGGCATGACCTTTTCACCTAATTCCAAAATTTCAACTGCTTATACTCACTAAGAGTCCTGGCTGAACATCACACATGGTTGAAACAGATGAAAGTAACAGATATGGCCCTTTGGTTTGCACCTGTCTCAGTGCAGAAGTCACTGCCAGTGTCTTAATTTCATCAGCCCAACTACCAAGACTTGCTGTACCCCCTATAAAGTGTTCTGGAAATCCTTAACCTTCAGAGCCAATTTAAAACCTAGGACCAACAACTCAGGCATGCTCTTGCTCCCTATACTATTCATGCAGGCTCTTAGATTAAATAAACACATTCTGTTATATGCCTTTCAATATTTATGTGGAGTCATGTGAATTTGGTATGTAAAAAAAGGCAACAGATTCAACATTCAGAACCACTACTTTGCCAGTAAGAATTACGTTAGGGGAAAGATGTGTATGGATGCCTCCTCCAAGAACTGCCTTATAGTCTGCAGGGCAGAGGACTCTCTTGACTCTCAGTATATGAGAAAACATGACACTCAGCAGGGGAGTGAAAATTGGACTTTATTGTTAGAAATCAGCCATTTGGAAAATGGTGCTGATAACATACACTTTAAAGGGTCATGGCGTTTCTCCAAGAAAATGTTTTGGATAAAAAGAAAATTTTTGTTCACAGAAGTGAAATATTCAAAATCGATGAAGAGAATATAATGTTTTTGTTTGGTTGGTTTGAAGAAGTAAACCCTTAAGAATTCCTTGTAAGTTGAATTTTGGTCTTTGAGACCGTAAGTCTGTTCTGGAGTTTGGTTGATTATGGACGTAAATTGCCTTCTGTCTGTGTATGTGTCTATAGCAATGCAATACTGACACACATTCATTATTGTCTGTTTGCATATTCTGAGGGCACCTTATAATTTCTGAACATGCCATGGGAGGTTATTTTTTTCTAGTTCAGCTGTTAGCTCTTTTAATGCCCCTCTCTGCCATCCCATGTTCTCTTTGGTTGCTGTTAGAACCTTAAGCAGGTGCTACTGCCCATAACCAGAGACCCTATTCTCCAGGGAATTCAGGACAGGTTTGCTTTCAGAGGACTGTGCTTCAGGTCTCCTAAAGATTCTTGCATGGCTCCAAAGGAGGCAGGGAGTAAGTGGGAGAGTGGGCAGCATCCAGAGTTTCGCACACAACCATGAAGGAAGCTTATGTTCTGTTGACACTGGAATTTTAACTCTATCACGAAGTATTTTCTAGTCTAACTTTAAAGACCTGACAAAATTCATTTCCATTGGTATTCCCTATTTAAAAAGTCAGCAGTTTGTCTTTAAAAAAATTTTTAAGACTTATTATTTATTTTTAGAGAGAGAGCAGGGGGAGGGGCACAGGGAGAGGGAGAGAGAGAATCTTAAGCAGTCTCCATGCCCCGCATGAGCCCAACTCAGGGCTCAATCTCACAACCCTGAGATCATGACCTGAGCCAAAATAAAGATTCAGATGCTTAACTGGCTGAGCCAACCAGGCTCCCCCAGCAGTTTGTCTTTCATGTTGAGGCTAACCTTACCTCATCAAATAGATGTGTAATTGTACTTGGAGGAAAGCTGTGGATGGCTTTGGTGACCTGAATTTTGCCTTGGATCCTAGTACCGGATGTCTTAGTGGAAATGATGGTAGTTTTTCCTGAAGGTATATGGAGACTCCCAGGACCTAATCAGTCCAGGAACATGTGACCAATTACCAAGTCAACAGTGAGGGTGGAGTCACCTCAATGACCTAATCAGCAAATTTAAGGTAAATTGACCTCTCATCTTTGACCTGAGCCTTGGCACCAGCCCCACTGCCTTCATTGTACACAGACTTTTCCACTGGCTTTGATGGTTTCTCTAGGACCATGTAAAATTATTTGTCCGTGGGCTTACCAAAATCTATGATGATTTTGGTTGAGGCACAAACCTATTCCCATGCTATTATCATTGAGTTTTATGTAGAAGTTGTTGAAATTGTGGATGGCAACAAATATGGCATCTATTTGTGAATACATTTTTTAGTAGGAAACTAAGTTTTTGGGTTTAATCTTGTGCAAAGATTGAAACTACTCTGTTATTATCTGGATGATCTTTTTTACCAATCCCCTGTGACTCTGCTTCTAGAGCTCAGGAATATGCCAGATACAGCTCAACATCTCATGCCTATGATGGAGAGCTGAAGCACAGGAAAACAGCAGGTTAACTCGCACTGACTTGAGTGAAACAAGTGTCTTCTCGCTTGCTTTCTCGTATCTGCTGTGTTCTAATACAGACAGTTCTCATACAGTTACCAAAATCAGAAGTGTCATTCTGAGCAAGAAGCACTCCTGCAGGAATAGGATAGCATAATCATAAGACCAGCAAAGTAAGGTTTGTAGTATATCCCAGGGCAGTGGGGATCTTTTGTTCCTCTAGAAAAATAGGATCAGTGCGGGACCATCAGTGTTTTACTTTGAGTCCGGTTAGTCCATCACACATTCTTAAGCTATTTGAATAGATTTTGACAATTGAAAAAATATGAAAATATGGTCTTGATCCAAATTGAAAACTCTGGGTTCATGTGGAATGAAGAAACATTTGTGTGTGTGTGGTTGTATGTATTGTTTGTATCACTGTTGGCTCATGTATGTTTTATTCCTTGGCTGGTAACTCAGTACTACTTTACTGATTTTGCTCTCTCAAATTGCTTCAGTTTTGGCCACCAGGGGCTCTTTCGGTTGGCTCTTGTGTTGCTTTGACATTCCTCCATCAAATGTTCTTCCTTGGTCTCCATCTCTCTGTGATCGTTGCCTTTGTCCTCGTCTGAGTATGTGTGAGTTTGATCTTCCTTCATATCCTAACATAAAGTGAAATTGGTAGGTTTGAGAAGAGCAGTTCTCAAGCTTGTTCTTTTTCACTTCGACATTTAAACCAAGCTACTTTAGAAGAAACGAATTTACTAGCTTGCCTAGTCCAGTTTGTAAAAGAGATTTTCTTTTGGTATTTGAAATCTAAGCCACAGATTAAAAAAATGAAAAATGAAAAATTACACATTTTACAGACAGATACACAAACACATGCATACATAGACTCTTCGGGAACTTTGTGTGAAGGGATCTAATAATGTCTTCATATCTTCAGAATTCAGAATTTCATCCTGCTTTTTTACCATTGAGTACTAAAAATGTTCAGTCTCTCTGGTGACCTGATTGTAGAAAATTCAAACATGATCATATTCATGTGTTAAGGTTCAATGATATCCTACAGCTACCTCATCAAGGATGCTTTCCTATCTAACAGGGCAGAATTTGGATAAGTAGCTAGTGTGGGCAAATTTTGTTAAGGATGTAGGATTTCAAAGACTCTATTTTACTGTGATCTTGTAATACCTAACTTTATACCTCATTCTTGTGTTTATCATCACATTGAATACAGATAAAAGGATGGATTCACTGTCTTCATCCTATATGACATGCAGCTAAAATGAGAGGTAGGAAGAATCAAACACATCGGTACTAATGCAGAAGGTTTGAAAGGGGATACTTTGAGAGTTGGGAAACATATTCTGGAGTCTCATAATATCATGTACGATACACTCCTTAGATATAATAGAAGGCAAATATCTTCATAGATCAGTGCTGCTTGGCATTCTTGAGAAAACAGGACTACAGAACAAAAAAATCTTAGAAAAGATTGTTTATGTAAGGTAATATGCCTGCTCTGCTCTTTCATTTACCTCCCAGGGTCAATGGTTACCTATTTAATCTCAGATGGTAATCAGAGATTCTTGAAAATTTTAAAAGACCACAAAGTGGTCAACCAATAGCAACTGTGATTATTTTTTTACTGTAAAGAGCCAGATCAAGACAAGTGAGCAGATTTAAAGGAAATGAAAGCACTAAGGAATCAATATACAGTTGCAAGAGCTTTTTAGTGAGACTACTATCTAAAGAATGAAACATTTTCTACAACCATTATATCAGTATGTGGCAAACAATATCTTAAAATTTACAAACAGGTTCTTCTTACTTGATCTGTAGTCTGTTCTTTGAAATGATGCTTTAAAGAGATCATTTTTAGATGTAATACTATCTATAATTGTATTTTTCTTTTCAAAAAAGTCATTAGTAAATGGGTAAAGATGAAAATAATGATTATTAGCTGAGTATAGAAGATACATATATACTTTGAATTTTAATTAACTTTATTTATGTCAGTGATGTATGAATAGTTGTTTTGTGAGACACCGAGCCTGAGAAATGGCTTAAAATAAAAAATGCTTATGAGGCAGTGAGTTTTGGAAACAGTTTCTCTAATGAGGAATATTAAAGTGATTTAGATTTGGGGATAGTGGAATTGGAGTCATGGCTTTCTTTGGGTTGAGAGATGTATGGGTGAAGACCAAAGACATTTTTTTTTAAATAAAATACCTTGAAATAAAAAGTTAAAGGGCCAGCAGAATAGGTCCCAGAATGGGTAGCTAGAGAAGTGGCTTAAGGATCACTGTAAGTCCTGTTTGATTGATTGAATTATGTAAGAATTTAATGTATGATTTAAAAAAATCATTAAAGTTACGGGCGCCTGGGTGGCTCAGATGGTTAAGCGTCTGCCTTCGGCTCAGGTCATGATCCCAGGGTCCTGGGATCGAGTCCCGCATCGGGCTCCCTGCTCCTCGGGAGCCTGCTTCTCCCTCTGCCTCTCTCTCAATCTCTGTCTCTCATGAATAAATAAAATCCTTAAAAAAAAAAATCATTAAAGTTACAAATTATTTAATGCATATTGTGAGGAAAATTGGCTAAATATTAATAAATGAACTGCAAACTGACACAACAAATGAACATCAATACACTCCAAAATGATTTAGATACAGATTTCTTAACAGCACCCACCCACCCAAAACAAACAAACAAAAAAGGTGAACTACATAGTCCCTTATTTTACTATTTTAAAAAATTTTTATATAGACTTTGTTTTTTAGTTTCAAAATTACTAGAAAATTTGAGAAGTTAGTAAAGAGTTTCCATATACCCCTGTACCCAGTTTCCCCTATTAACAATTGACATTAGCATGGTACATTTGTTACAACTAATGAAATTATATTGATACATTGTTAGTATTTAGCATTTGTAGATTATTTATAATTCCTTAGTTTTTATCCAATGGCCTTTTATTTTTCCAGGATTCCATCAAGGAGATCACAATACATTTAGCTGTCATATCTCCTTACCCTCTTCTTAGCTATGACACCTTCTCAGATTGTCCGTGTACTTGATGACTTTAACAGTTTTGAGGGGTACTAGTCAGGTATTTTGTAAAATAGCCAACTTTGGAATTTTCCTGATGTTTTTCCTCATGATTAGACTATGATTATGGTTTTGTTTTTTGTTTTTGTTGTTTTGGGAGGAAAACCACAGAGGCAATACTGCTCCTAGAAATTTACTCCAGAGAAATGAAACATTTCCTCACAAAGAACACTTGAAAATGTATATTGCAGCTATAATCATAATAGCAAAAAAAATAAAATAATAATAATCCAAATGACCACCAATGATGAACGCATAATTGAATTATGCTATATCCACCCAATCAAGATCACCTGGATAAGGTGATAATATTCAGCTTTCTTCACTCTAAATCTCCTCTTTTTACCCCTTTACTATGCTAAAGTTTTTGCAAGGATATCCCTATGCATAGCCCATACTTGAGGAGTGGAAATTTATCTTCCCCTCTTTGAGGGTGAAGTATCTACATAAAATATCTGGATTTATTCCGCATAAGAGATTGTCTTTTGTCCCCCATTGATTTATTTATTTAGTCATTTATTCACCATAGGGACTCAAACATATTTATTTTATAATTTGGGTAGTAATCCGATACTACCTTATTTTGTTGTTCAAATTGCTCTAGTTTTGTCAATTGCTCTTTCAGGTGGTTCTTGTGTCTCTTTGGCATATCCCCACCAAAGTGAGATTTTTTTTTTTTTTTTTTTAGCATTTCTTTACTTTCTGTTACTATACGATGCTCTTGTTCATCTTGTATATTTCCTTCTCCAGTGTAAGAATCAGCCAATTCTTTTTATTAGAGCATGGTATTTGAAACTGAGATCTGGATGTTAGATGTATTCTCTATTTTTTAATCTGATAGAGAGATGCAAAGAAATCTAAAAGGACCCAATTCCAAAAGAGTGCTATCCCTTTTTAGGTATAAGGAACAGTATACCACTTTCCTACTCCAGGCACTTCTCTATTTTTGGCATAGATGGGCCAAGTATTTTCCGGAGGCATAGAAGAAATGAACAGAGCTGTTTTTCACTGCTTATGGGCTACCCTACAGAAATGAACCTGTAGAATTAAGTACAAAGCTAGCGGATTTGATTCTCTCAAAGACATTTATGCTGAATATTGGACAGTATAGGAGAGTAGGGACATCTCTCCAGATCCTATAATCATTAAAAGAACTGTAATGACATTATAAACACATTCATGCCAATAAATTTAACAATTTTTATGAAGCTGATATTTTGTTTTGCAAAATTAAACTTAATGAAAGTGATAGAAGAAAAAAAATTAAAATTTAAATTAAAAAAGTACATACATCAAATACATGAAAATTCTGAAGTAAGAAAAAAAAAAGAATTGCCTGATATCTGTTTAAATATGATGAATCCTAATTAAAAACCATCTCAGCTCCAATGACTTTGTGATGAACAAAACATTTAAAGCAGGAATAGGTGCTTTCAGAGAAAAAATAAAAAGTAAACTTTTCTCATTTTATAAGGTTATCATAATTTGTCACAGCACTACCTAAGTAATAGTAAGAAAAGAAAATTATCTCTCAAGCATAAACACAAAAATATTAAAATATTAGCAAATTTAATCTAATACATATACATGATATATGTATTATATATATATGTATATAATAACATGAGCAAATGAGGCTTAACCTCGGTTAAGACAACTTATTTTAATATTTTTTTTTTAAAGATTTTATTTATTTTTTAGAGAGCGAGCGAGAGAGAAACAGCATCAGAGGGGAGAGGGTCAGAGGGAGAAGCAGGCTCCCCGCTGAGCCGGGAGCCCGATGCGGGACTCGATCCCAGGACCCTGGGATCATGACCTGAGCCGAAGGCAGATGCTTAACCATCTGAGCCACCCAGGCGTCCCAAGACAACTTATTTTAATATTTAAAAAATCTATTATAAAGAGAATTATTCTCAATGGATAAAAATAACTTAATAGATTTAAACACACATGATAAATATTTCCAACTTATTTGGAGTAGAAGGAAACTTTCTTAATTTGATAAAGGGTTTCAATGCAAAGTTGTCAGATAACATGTTTCTTCATGGTTAAATAACTATTAAACTCTGTCCCCTGAGTTTGGGGCAAAAACAAGGCCATCTATTCAACACTTTTTTATGCCTGGCCTCATTCATTTTGCATAAGGCTTTTCAGATTCATGCACATTGTTTCATGTATCAAGAGTTTTATTTTTTTTTTTAAGATTTTATTTATTTATTTGACAGAGAGAGACAGCGAGAGAGGGAACACAAGCAGGGGGAGTGGGAAGGGAGAAGCAGGCTCCCAAGAGTATGTTTCTTTTATCAGTGAATGATGGTTCAATTGGGTGGATATAGCATAATTTGATTATGCATTCATCATTGGTGGACATTTGGACTGTTTCTAGTTTTTGGGGGGTTTTCTTTGCTATTATAAATATAGCTGCAATATATATTCTCAAGTGTTCTTTGTGTGGAAATGTTTCATTTCTCTGGAGTAAATTTCTAGGAGCAGAATTGTTGAGCAGGATATTGTTTAACTTCATAGGGAACTGACAAACTCTTTTTCCAAAATGGCTATGCTATGGGGCGAGCCAAGCTACTCATGCTGTTTGACAAAGTCCAAGTATGGGGGACGATCCTGAAAACAGGACACTCCACAGCTGGCTCCTGCTATTCTCTTTCATTTTGTTTATGGCAATCTTTATAATTGTGGGAATATTTCTGGGGTTTCATGATAAAGTGACTACTCAGTTACGCCTATCTAAGCAATCATAATGAAACTAATTCCATGAAGAATTAGTTTCTGTAGAACAAAATAACAAAACGGTCATGCTCTGTCTAGCACCTTTCTCTTTGCGTACTGTTTTTTAGTTTTAGCGAAAGCCAATAAGCGGAAATCAATAAAGGTCATGTTAATCATTACAAAGGAAAAATGAAAGAAGGCTATGGCGGTAATCCAGAAAATGATCTAAGATTTGGAAAAACAAAAATATCCTAACATATAAATAAAGTTCCTCCGAGGCTGTCAGGAGGAGATGCTTGCAACCTGACTGTGTCTGTGTCTCCTCATTCGCAGACGCCGTCCTTTCCTACGAGAGACCCACCCCGGCTGGAGCTGGACTCCGGCAATGCTATTTTTATTTGAGAACTTTTTATCGATTAGCAGCATCCCACAAATTTCGATACATTGTATTTTCATTTTCATTCAGTTAAAATACATTCTAATTTCCTTTACTTTCTCTTTGACCCACAGATTATTTAGAAGTATTTGTCTAATTTCTAAGTATTTGGAAATTTACCTGTTATCTTTCTGTTACTGGTTTATATTTTAATTCCATTATGGTCAGAGAACATGTTTTTTTATGATTTTAATTATTTAATACTGTTAAGAGTTTGTTTTATGAACCAGAATTCAGTTATCTTGGTTCACATATGCACACTTGAAAACAATGTGTATTTTACTTTTGGGGGTGGAATAGTCTGTAAATACCAGTTAGAACCCATTGGTTGATGGTATTGTTCAGTTCTTTTATATCTTTACTGATTTTCTGTCTACCAGTTCTATTTATGGTTGATAAGGACATCCACTGCTATATTTGGGGATTTTTTCTTTCTCTATTCCATTCCTCCTTCACGTTCTCAAGTTCTCTTCTTATGTTCATATACATTTAGGGCTATTTTGGCTTCTTCGTGGATTTATCCTTTTGTCATTATGTAATGCCCCACTTAATTTCTGGTAATTTTCTTTACTCTGAAGTCTGCTTTGAAGTTAATATATCCACTCCAGCTTTCTCTGTCTTAGTGTTTGTATGGTAAATATTCTTTCCATCCATTTAATTTTAACCAAACTATATCCTTGATTTTGATAGCATGCAGCTGAGTCAATTTTTAAACCCACTTTGCTAATCTCTTTCTTTTTGTTAGTGTATTTAGATCATTTAGAGCCCATTAGTTCATAAACAAGTACATGGGTTTGCATTCCTGAGCTCCTCCCTCTCCAAATTTTCTCTGATACTTTACAGTACTCTGGTATTCCACTTTTCTGTGCTCTAGCCAGAAATATGGAACTTTAGCTACTCTACCTACCATGTACTTCCTATGACTTTGCCAGCACCAGGGACATCACAGAATAGAATAACTAAAGCTCCAGCTTTTTGGCCAAGAGGAGGACAAGAAAACAAAAACAAAAACACAACTGGGGTTTTCTTCACCCTCTTGGGGCTCACCTTATTGGGGTTTCCTTCCCTCTAAGTTTATGTGCTCCTCGGTGGATGTACATTTGTACGCCCATTTTGGTGGACAATATGTGAAACAGTATCTAGCAACCTTGAAAATGAGCAGCCCTGGAATCCTGTTTTTCATCACATACCCTAAAGAAACTTTTCATTGTGTGCAAAAGGAGACAAAAGTAGTTTATCATTTTAGTATTTTTTTGTATTAGCAAAAATTTAAATTATCCTAAATTTCTATCAACAGGGAAGCAAACAGTTTCCTTCTCCACTCCCTTCATGTCTCTGCTATAAAGTAGCCTCTTCAGAAATGCCTTTCTTGACCACCATATTAAAATGATTTATCCCTCTCAATGCCAAACTCCCTCTATCTCCTTATCCTATTTTATACCTTTAATTATGCTTAATATTATCTAACATTATATTGCACTAATGGTTCATCTCCTGACAGTCTTTTCCCCTAGAACGCCGCAAGAATGGGGATTATTGTTTGTCACTACATCACATTATATATTTATTTGTTAAAATGTTTGTTTGTTCTCCCTCTCCCTCCAGAGTACAAGTTCTCTGAGGGGCAGGAAATTTGTCTTAGTCACTGTTGCATCTCCAGTAGCTGGAAAAGTATGTGTTACAAAATAGGTGCTCAAAATATTTACAGAATATATGAATGTGTGAATTATTTAAATAGATAAAAGTTTCATGACATTTTATAATTCCCTGTATTTTTCTCCACTTTTATATTTTATAAATGACTTCGGTTAAATTATAGGTAATCTTTTTTCTCCTTGTTATGTTTTATTTTTCAAATTTATTTGAATACATTTTATTTTTAGAAGTAGAATGCTAATTATTTTTATTAATATCATATTTTAAAATTTAGCAACAAGTCCTTTGTTTAGCATTCAGGCCTATTTTATTTTATACCCACTCCTCTGGCAACCTACTTTTCTAGCCAAAGAATTTAGTACTCATGAATGAGTATTTGGCATGGAAAACTGAGAATTTCCATATTATGCTCTATGGTTACTTCTCTAGCTTCTAACTCTGCACACATGCTATTCTTTTCATCTGGAAAAGACAACCTAGAATAAGATTCCATGGTAACTAAATTTTGCGATGACTGTGTTTAGGAAAAGCTAAATTGATTCTTTTAAATGCATACCTGTTGAGAGCATTTTATTCGCTAATGTGTATTATGAATCTCCAAGAGAGATTCAGCTTGTTTGCCCATAGTTCCTTCTTAAATTTGAATGGTTTTCTGCTAAGTATTTCTTTGACTATTTCACAATGTGGACCATTATATCTTGCTATATTTCATACTTGGTTCAGGCAAATAATCTTTTAATCTTGAAAATTCCCTCACTACAAATTGATTCACATATTAGATACTGAATGCTCACCAAATAAGCCATAAGTGATAACTATCAGAAATTTCTAGAGGTAATTCGGCACTATGTCTAGTGTGACCCTGGAAGGACAGTCCTCTTTGTTCTTAACCTCCTGACAATGAAATCCAGCCTGTTAAATTGACCCCCATCCTACACCCTCCTCTACTACCTGAAGAGTGCAATGAGTTAGGGCATTTGTGAAGAATTTGTTACCTCTTGTTACTGATGAATGGTTCACTGGGTGAACGTGTTCTGCACATATGAGTCAAAATCAATTTGACAGGTGGAAGTTGCCTTCAAACTTTTCATGAGAACGAGATAAATGAATGTACCCTGAATTGTTTTCTGCTCTTTCAATGTTGGTTGACAATGAAATTTTTAAGGATTACAGAATCAAAGTGGGTGGTTTTGGAGAAGGAATGTGTTGGAATTTCATTTGGTTTCATGATCAAATAAATGGACTAATTCAGATTAAGGCTGAGTTCTGAATGTAGGCTTAGTTTGCTCTTGTAGAATTCCAATGTTGTATCCACTTCAAAATGTATTCAGAGAAGGAACCATTGTCACTCCATCTGCTTTACATTTGACAAAAGTAATCCTTTTAGAAAGGTTTCAGCTGAAATCACTTAGGAGATAGAAAAGCCCATGGTGACAACAGTGAATTTGGGAAATTCATTTGTCCTTTTAAAATTATTAATTTATCAGGATAGTGTGAAGATCCACTAAAAAAGTTCTAGTTTGAGCTTCCTAATTCATTGACGAATTTCCAAATGTGATTCTCTTTGCCATTTGACAACCATTTTTCAATGATTGAGAAAAGTTTTCAAGTTATGCAGCAGTATTACTGTGTTCTTGTTGTGGTTAAAACCTGTGTACTAAGTATTTACTGAGTACTAGGGATAATTCTAAATATTTACATATATTGTTTCATATAATCCTCAGCACTGTTCTATGAGGTGAATGGGATTATTCCCTTTATTGATATCCCACCACTAAGAACACTGACATGACAAGAAAATAGGGTACTCTGTCCAAGGGGCCAAGCTGGGATTCAAACTCACATAGTCTTTGTTCAAAACCTGAATATCTAGGGCGCCTGGGTGGCTCAGTTGGTTGAGCGACTGCCTTCGGCTCAGGTCATGATCCTGGAGTCCCAGGATCGAGTCCCGCATCGGGCTCCCTGCTCAGCGAGGAGCCTGCTTCTCCCTCTGACCCTCCCCCCTCTCATGTGTTCTCTCTCATTCTCTCTCTCTCTCAAAATAAATAAATAAAATCTTTAAAAAAAAAAAACCTGAATATCTAATCATGGCTGTACAGTATGCAAGGGAATTTAAAAGTATAGGCTCTGAAGCAAGAAGCACCCCAAATTCCAGAGTTTACTGTATATTGCAAGACTTTGAATAAATTGCTCAATCTAGTTAAGTTTCAGTGTCCTCATCTGTAAATTAAGGAGAAGAAAGGTTCCCATTTAATAGGCTATTTTTAAAGATTAAAGGCATTCATGCATGTGCATAGTGGGGCTGAGTAAACAATCAGAAGTTGTTACCTGTTACTCTGATACTATTATTCTGATTATGTCAGAAAAGTTTCCCCATATTAACCGGTCAGTTCCTCTGTGGAACGTTCTGCCAAAGGCTTATCTGGAAAAAAAAAAAAAAAAGTAGCGATACAGTAAAAGTTTAGCGTGTTTCAAGCCACAGATAAGATTTCCTGCAAGAACACATTATTTTAAATCACTCTTGAATCAATCTCCCCTTTTTCAAAAGGATAGTAGTTCAATGCCATCATCATGAACGTCACTCTCATATCCATGATTCATAAAGTCTCGAAATGTGTATTGAAATGTGTGTTCCAATCAGCAAAGAAATAGCACCCCTGCCCTCTCAATGGACCACAGAGATGCTCTTACTACTACATTCTTTGGTTTTCTACATGGGTCCAGTCAGCTTCACAATCCCTAACATCAAATCAAGAGTTTTCCCCAGGGAATTGACTGGCTGATTATTGCAGGAAGAGAGCGTATGCATTGACTTAGAACTGATTTACAGACACAAAACAGATTGACCCTCCTAAAAGACCCAGGAAATAGTAAGTTCCTAATGAATATTCTTGAGTTTTAAAATCTTTGTATTGTACCTACTGTATGAAAAATGGTTCTCCACTCTAGACGCTTATAAATTCAGTTCAGTTTTCACATATTTTTGTAATCCAGATACTTTTTAAGTAAATAAACAGTCTTCTCTCCAGAATTCAGATTTAGCAATAATCTGCTTAACGGTTCAACTCAAAAGGCTGTCTTTTGCAGGTTATTTTCTGGCTTCACCCATGAATCTCCCTTGACAGAATCCAGCAGGGTAAATTGCATTACTGCACATTACAATCATTGTCAATAATTCCTTTTATCTTTCAGTACTTTCTTGCAGTACCTTCATCTGTCAGTTTGTATCCTTCTTTTGAATCACCTTCTTTTGACCCTCAAACTCACAAGATCTGTGGCTCTGGTCTAACTGTATCATTATCTACCAGGGAAAGGGATTTTGCTTTAAAAAGGTAAACGGTCTTGTTTCCACAACTGAAAGTCTGATTTTAGGGGCTTTCTCCAGTCAAGCCCTACACTGGTACTCCAACAAAATAATGTAGAAAAAGCTTGAGCACATAATTTTGAGATTTAAGAGTCTTACTTACAGATCCTGTTGTTCATTTGAACAAAGATTTTAAAAAATATGCCTTTAATAAATTTTGTCCTCTACAATTTTTCTGTTGAATGCAAAGTGATAGGATCTCATCATAGACTCAGTGTTGACCATATGGTTATAAGCAGCTCTTCATGAATGGCAACCACAGGGGCTGCTTTGGATGAACTATCAGCAAAATATCTCATCATTGCAAGCAGGAAAAGTTCACGTGTGATCATGTCACATCCTACTGTAACATACTGTCCTCCTTTTAGCCTTCTGCCAAGAAGGCTTTGGTGGCTCCAGACACCACTCAGATGCCTTAATAACAATTTAAACAATCAGCTACATCATTTATGGCTTGTGTTTTTCTTTATTTCCTTGATTATTTATTTTTTTAGGATGAGAGGGGGATCTGAATTAATCATGTCGATGCTGCAAAAGTAGATGTCATCTAACTGATCCCTACTCTTTATGTCTCCCCCTCTTTTGTATCCACTTTGTTCCCACCCCCAACTAAACTGTTCTTTCAAGTAGTCCAATCCAGGGACCATTTCTCTGTATTGGCCTTGCTTTCCATCTCCACAGCAGCATTTAGCACATTGCTCTGTGACATTGGACATGTTGTTTCTCTCACCCTCTCATCACAGATCTCCCTTGGATTGTGGAATCATGTAAATTAGTCTTGGTATCTCTTCTTTCTCTGTCTACCTTCTCTACCTGCTACTGGATACTGGAAAGTTGAGTCTTCATAGATAATACTGTATATATCTCTACCTCCTTTAGTTCCAAAGCTTTATTTTTTTAAAAGATTTTATTTATTTATTTATTTGTCAGAGAGAGAGAGCAAGCACAAGCAGTGGGAGTGGCAGGCAGAGGGAGAAGCAGACTCCCTGCTAAGGAAGGAGCCCGATGCAGGACCTAAGCCCAGGATCATGACCTGAGCCAAAGGCAGATGCTTAACCAACTGAGCCACCCAGATGTCCTAGTTCCAAAGCTTTAAATACTGTGTTCTGATGACCTTCAGATTTGAATCAGGAGTCGTCACTTTGAGCTCTGGACCTGGACACCAAAAGGAGACTAAAGTACTAACATATGCTTTTAAATGGCTCAGAGTTGATAGGTCTCCCAGTTTTCCACAGAACTGTTTCTCTTCCCTTCCCCATTTCAGTAAATGAGTCTACATTCCACTCCATTGTTGACTTTACATAGGTAGTTATTCTTAATTCTTTCTATATCTTAGAGAATATGCAGTGTTAATTTTGACCAGTGAGATTTCTATAGGAGAATATTAGCAGGAGACTGAATGTAATGTTCTTTTATCTGGCCCAATCTCTTGTATCTTCTTAGCTTTTTGCTCTTTTATCATCCTACCAAGGGGGCTTCTGGATTCTTAATTTTTACTAAATTTTTATATTGCATATTTAATGATGGGACCATGTACAGAAGATAATGATACTAAAATTTTGTCAAAAATATAATTATTGAAAGAAATGAAAACAAATTTCCGGACTTAAGATGTTTTGACCTACAATATCCCTCTTCTTTGATAACCTTAATACCTGTGGTTTTTATTTATGAACAGCTAACAGCTGACTCCATTGGAGGATGAGGTGAGAGGAACATGGCTGATTGAGTCTGAACATAGAATCAGAGGAAAGATATGTCCATCATAAGCCTTTTGTCTTTGAGTACTTTTTTTTTTCAAACTTAGAAATTGATTTAATCTTACATAAGAAAACGAAACAATGATGCAGAGTAGAATGTCAAATATATCTGTACATGAAGTATATTCTGAGTCAGCCAAATTCTTTCTTGAAAGGGAGCTAGTCTCTAAGTCAAAATTTTCATTCCACACATAATTTTGAACTTAGAAAATAAAAAGAGTGTTTTGAAAAGCAGGAGTTTCATGTAACAAAACACCTAAGAAGGAAAACTTTTGGCATACCTGGAATCCTACACCTCTGAATCAAGAAGGAATTCTGGTAAAGACAATGTCTGTCTTTCTAGAGGTTAACAAGTTCAGAGGGGAAAGTGAGGAAGTGTTTTCGATAAATAGCACATGACTCAAGAGGAGACCCCGGTTATAAAATTGTTGAGGACAGGAATATGTTGCAAGCGCCAGCGTAAAACAAAGACTTCCCATAAAAATTCACTTAAATATTTGGAGAGGAAAGCTATTTTCTGTGATGAGTGTAAAGACCTTCTGGAAATTTATCTTTGCAAAGTTACACTGGAAAAAAAAATGTTTTATAAGGGAGCCAAGGAAAGACTGTTGCTCCTCCTCCTCTCTATCAGAGTTCCTTGCTCTTCCTTATTCCTCTGCCCTGAGAAACATGAGAGGATGATAAGAAAGGGAGAAAGAATTCTAATCTCCAGCACATGTTATCTGAAGACTTTGGTGGCATTTATAGATACTCAAAAGAAAATGACGCTTTTGGAGGCAGATGCACCTACTTTGAATGAAGTGATGTAAACCAGGAGCTGATACTTCTTTCTGGAAAGGGCTAGAATATAAATATTTTAGGCTCTGTGGGCCATATGATTTCTTTTGCATCTGTGCAACTCTGCCAACACAGGGCAAAAGCCTTCCTAGACTACATGTAAACAAATGGGTATGGCTGTGTTCCAATAAACCTTTATCCACGGGAGCAGGTGGAGCGCCAGATTTGACCTGTAGACTTTTTGTTGCCAATCACTACTTTCAACTATTGAAGGATGCTTGCTAAAGGAATTTTTACCAGGGAAAAAAAGGACAAAGATTCAGTGCAAAGTTTACTAAATCCAGGGTTTCAAAAGCCTCATCGGGGCATTCAGTTCCTATTAAACTCACAAAAAAGAACATTTGTAACCTTCTTTTAGTTTTCAGTTTTAAATTAAAATGTGAAAACTCATAAAAATATATATAATACTGTTATTTACATAATTTGAGAAAATAGCAAATAGACTTACAAGATATGAACCTTAATTTTTAGCACTGCACTGGAAGCAAATAAAAAGCCTACTTAAATGGTGGTTTGCTATCTTTTAGGAATAAATTAAATCATAAATCTGGAGTTTTTCCAGTCCGTCTTCTGTTAGAACAATATAAGCTTATCTCCAAACCTGGTGAGAAGTCTTAGATCATGTCTGAAATCTTAAAAGCTTGAAAAGAAGTATTATTATGCTTATAGTCTAAGCTAATTGAAGTAGGGGGTACAATTGTAGCCTTTGATAGTTTACTCACTACTCCTTTGATTATATCTTTGCATAAAATTTTCACCATATTCTAAAATATCTCTCACCAAAGAATCAGCTTTGTGGCCACGGTAGAGTGGAAAGTGAAAGATTTGTAAATCAGGCTTCTTAAGAAATATGCAAGATTTTGATGCAGATTTCAGGCATATAGTAACAAGCATGCAGTTTTGGAGAAATAGAGCCAAAGATCCATTGCAGTGAAATTGAAATAAGAACTTTATACATACTATAGAATTGAGACACATCTTGAGGCGCTGCTTAGATTTCAGTTAAAAAAAACTATATTTATGAGACGTGGGTGGAATCAAGAAAGCACCAGTATCATCAGCTACTAGTGAAGGAGGGTATGGATCTAAATGGTAAGCAAGAGAATCAAGGTCAAATCACCCTAAGGATTTATGGGAAAAGTGTGGGATTTTTAGAACCTGAAAATTGGAGGATTTGAAAACTATTTTCTTTACATGTGGACAAAATCATACTTTGGCTTTAGGATGCACAGCCATTTTTTAATTTTATTTTATTATTTTATTATTTTATTATTTATTTTATTTTATTTATTTATTTTTACCTCTGCAGGTTTGTACAATAAATCCGTAAGGCCATAGATCCACTTTTTTTCCATAGATCCATTATTAAGGCAAAGTCCCAGTGATTTGCAAAGATTATTTTAAACAGTTTTGTTTTGTTTTGTTTGAGGGTTTTATTTTTCCACTGTGGAAGCTGGAACATGGGTGGTCCCCTAAGGAAAACATGATCTTAAAAATGTAAAAAAACTAATTATCCTGTCATTATGGTTTGAACAAAGAAAGGGGGAGCAGGCAAACATTTTTTTTTTTTTTCAGTTGGGGTAGCTCAGCTTTTCATGTTCACCCAGAGCCTATAGAATTGCTTCAATTAGTCACCGGAGCCTTGCACCAGTCCTCTTGCCAACTGTCTAAACCATACACAGGCAGTCCACAGGGCCGTGGAGCAGCAGCATGTTGTTCTAAATTATGCACCGTGGCTTTGGAGTCCTTAGCTTCTTGCTTTTTACAGCAACGGTAGTGAGGATGAAAAAGTATATTTTTCTAACACATACGATGATGCACTTAATGTATTCTCTCCAGTCCCTGTATTCTGGGTATATTTTCAGCTGCATAGAGCATACAATGTAAATGAGATGTGGAGTAACAAATTTAAAGCTTTTATAGAAACCTTTAATTACTATTTATGACTCCCCTGGCATTACCTAAACTGGCTACTATTCAAATAATTACAAGTTCCCCAGTGAGTGTGGTGTGTGCATTGTTGACTAACAACAGATGTAGTGAGCAATGTGATTTATTATTAAGGGAAAGCCACAAGGTAGGTTTTTTGTTTTGTTTTTTATCAATGATATTCTGCCTCTGCCTGCCAGGAAGACAATGAGAAAAGGCATTTTTTAAAATGGTGGCATTTTTCTGTCCTGTAGTTCTTCTTGGATGAGGATTCCTTAATCCCATCATTTTTCTTTAGTACATAATATCAATAGCGTAATAAAAGGGACAGATATGCTCACCTAGTCATACGGTAATTTAAGCATCATGAAAACCTATATTGCATTTGTAGTTATGTAATTAATGCATTTACTGAGACCTCCCTATAGGCAAAGCACTATTCTGTTGCCTTGTTAAAATAATTAAAAAAACAGTGCTTGACATAAAGGGGAGTATGATCTAGTACATGATTCTTTCTTTAGTATATGACATTATTTCTTAAAATGACAAGATGGTATAAATTTTATTAATCCAACATTTATTGACTACCTACTATCTGTCAGTTACTGGTTAGACTCTGGAATTCAGAAATTAATATCCTGGCCTTTAGATGCTCATGATCTAGTGAAGGACAGGGAAAGCTACATAAATAGCATTGTTAGATGGCAGAGAGCATAAGTGATTGGATTTCCAACCAATATATTAAGGGAGTAGGAGGAATGAGATTAAAACTGAGTGGAGCTAGGGCACCTGGGTGGCTCAGTTGGTTAAGTGACTGCCTTCGGCTCAGGTCATGATCCTGGAATCCCGGGATAGAGTCTCGCATCGGGCTCCCTGCTCGGCAGGGAGTCTGCTTCTCCCTCTGACCCTCCTCCCTCTCATGCTCTCTGTCTCTCATTCTCTCTCTCTCAAATAAATAAATAAAATCTTTAAAAAAAAAAAACTGAGTGGAGCTGTTGGGAAGACATCTGGGAGAAGGTAGAATATGGACTTGCTTAAAAAAAATGTAAGACTTAGTCCTGATTGAAGGGACTTTCCAGGTAAAATAATGGCTTGATATGAAAAATATATATATTCACAAGGATAAAACTGGAAGAAATGTAGTTGATATAAGACTGGAATTCAGCCACAATTATTGTGTAGACATCTGTTTGATGGGATGATATAGTGGTAAAATTAAAAGAAAAAAAGATAATTATTATTTTCATGATGCTTAGAGTCTAGCTGGAGGGTAAGAGCATCTATTCTGCAGGATCAGATTTGTTTTTACATAGTTTGTTGTAATGACAGAAACTTGGATTTTGAAGCTATGTACCTACTCTAACTCTTAGAGATTGTATGAGTATAGAGAATACACTTGGAATTGCTTTACTAATTATGACACTTCAAAGAAATGTCTGACTTGACTCAGGGGATATATAAGTACTGCTTCTCCTCAAATATCACACAACTGACTTCTTTGAAACCCAAAGGGCTTCCTTGGACAGAACAGATAATTTTGGTTTTTTTTGTACTTGACTAGCAGTGACAAAATGCTGTCAAGAATGATTCTACCTCTTTGGAAGGCAGATGGCATCATATTTCACCACACTGGGAACCTTGTTTTTGCAACTGACCATCAGAGAGTCCAGAAAGGAAGTTGTTATCACTTCTTGAATGTCAGTGTAAGAGTCTTAGCCTCTCAGGTTGGAACTCCAGCTCTGTCTCCAACAGCAATGTGGGAGAAGTTAGGATGAGCCAGCAAACCCATCAGAAGTGGGGCCACTGCTGCAGCAATAGCGCTAATGGCCAAGAATCTCATGCTTACGTAGATTGCTCCATAAGACCTTGTGTCATTCTCGACTTGAAGTACAGACTTTTGGTGGTGGTTGGAGTGTTCTCTAGTACTATGATGTATCCTCATTTGGGTGAGTCCAGGCTGAGCAGGGCTGGTCAGTAAACCCTCTGAAACGTGGTACTATAAAGGGAAGGATGACCCGACGATGTCAAGAAAGTAAACATTTGCAGAGAAGAACTTGAAGTCAGCCTTAGCTGATTATGTGAGAGCCTTGTCCTCCTTGTGCAGTGCAGGCTGGTGTCCCAAATACCTCTCACTCACCACTCATATTTTAACTTTAAGAAAATCTCTTTTACTTTTTTGTATGAATCATATTAATATTAAATAATTTTACATAACCTTTATCCCTCACACAGCTCTGAGAAGTGGATGAGTACTATATTTGGTCTTGGAGACACTTCACATTATTTCCATGACTCATGTCTTAGACTCTAAGTATTTTTATTTATTTTTATTTTTTTAATGCTACAATGTGGCTTTTCTCAGTTCCCTAGACCTTCATATCTCTGTCTTTGGACAGATAGACCCAATGTCGGTATCTCATTATATAGCATTTCTAAAATTATAATACCCATTGACATTTACTCTAGCTGACCTCTTTACTGACAGTTGTCATAGCCTGAGAAATGTGTTGGAGAAGTAGACTGTTCTCTCATACTTAAAGCTCACTCAAAGCCCCATGGAAAATTGTTAGGGTATCTCTGTGCTTTGCCATCTCTTTCTAATCTTTAGTCAGAATTGATCTAAACAGGTGCATTAGTGTCCTAAGAAGATAAACAAAAAATCCCAATGAGATTGGGGTGCAACATAACTCATTTACACATTTTATAATACTGGAAGCCTACTGACTATTACAGTTGACCCCTTGAATGATGAAAGGGTTAGGGGCATTGAAACCCCCCTCCCCATGCCCACACAGTCAAAAATCTATGTATAACTTTTGATTTCCCCAAAATTTAGCTAGTAACCTACTGTTGACCAGAAGACTTACTGATAACAAGAACAATTGATTAACACATATTTGATGTGTATTGTATACTGTATTTATACAATAACTAGAGAAAACAAAATGTCACTAAAATCATAAAGAGAAAATACATTTATGGTACTGTATTTATTTTTTTTAAAGCCTATAAGTGGACCTCTGCAGTTCAAATCCATGTTGTCCAAGGATCGGCTGTATTTCAAACTTTAAATGCCTTTACCTCAAATTTAAAATGACTATAGATATTCATGTAATAACGAAGTCTAAAAATTCCAATTAGATGTGTGCTCAGCAGAGGATCTTGAAGACTTAACAAAAATCTATTTATGCATGTTAAAAGATTCTGCATTTCCCATTTTCTATGATGGTGTGTGCATTTTAAATACTAAGGGATTAAGAAGCTTGAAAAAAAGATTGTCAAGGGCTGACCTGCATAGATAAATAAAAGTGTTAATCTGAGAGAAAAAAGTTTGAATTAGAAATGAGATAATTAAAAGTGAAGATACAGTGGAACAAATAAGTAGATAAGGATGGGAGATTTAGGTCCACCAATAGGCAGTCTTAATAAGTTTGCCATACTATCTCATTGATCAGCTTGGTGCCTACCAATTTCTATTTTTAGTGGAACCGGTAGAAAGTCTATCAGTAATGTGGTTTAAAAACAGAAGAGCAAACAAGCACTGTACTCAATACAATATAATGGGGCCAATGACCATTGAACCATGACAGTAGAAACCACATTTTTAATTAATTAATGAATGAATTGCATGCCCTTTAAATGACCCTAATATCTTTATTACTTCATGGCTCTTTACATGCAAGCTCTTGATCTTTTTTCACACAGTTTTCATAATGAGTGTGCTTAATTTTCATTCAGAGGAGGCAATCCTTGTGGCAAAGCAGTATGGGAAACAATTGCTATTCTTTGCTGTGGCGGCTTTTGCATGAGGTCCTAAGAGCATATTGGGCACTATAATTTCTTGAGAATGGATGTAATGATAGTTTAGCATCCATTACTTTTAAATGCCTAATGTGATTATTCCATCTAATAGGAATGGGATAATCTTGGTTTTATAAATTACTATAGTTCATGTTGAAATGTGTACCAAATTATTAAATATTACCACTACCTTAAAAATGTCTCATTCTATCTCACTGAGAGATTTTTTTTCTTTTGACTGCTTTTCATTCCACCTTTTTGTTCTAAGCTACTTAGATAGAGACCCTAATAGTGAGCTCTTGCCTTTGTCAGAATGGTGTGAAATTTTTTTTATTAATATTTTATTTCCAAAAACCTTGATAAACAAGTGCTTTTCCAAAAATACTTATGTTTCTCAAGGGTTTTGAGTGCTTTCTGGTTATACCAGAGAACTTTGTGACTGTCAGAGACACAAAATTTCACTTCAATTTGGATGTATGCTTTATTATTTTGTTTTCAGTGACTTGAATCAAGTTACTGAAATGTTGATCCAAAAATAACCGTTGAAAAAATTCTGCACCACCTGGTTGATTCAATAGTGGTGAAAAGACACTATCCCTGTCAGGGTCTGGCCTATTGTGTCCTACCCCAGGTGACTTGTCTTATAAACACAAAGTACAGATGGTTCCATAAACCTGATGGTAAGGCAGTAAGAATGAGACATCTGTGAAATATTTGAGATAGCCAGGTAAAAAGAAATCTGCAAGTGAAAGCCATCCTTGTTATTATAAATGGAAATATCAAAGATCCTGGGGAGGTAACTCTAGAATTCAGATCATTTTCCAAAACATGGCAGTGCCCTTTCCCTCCCATCACCCACAACCAGAGAGAAAAGTCTTCTTTGAACCACCCAAGTGGGTGTAGGGAAAGCTCCTCAAACATTTGTGCTTTGGATATTATATTATTACAGAAGTCAATAGATACCTTAACTGGCTGTATATAAATGAACATTTACTTTGACAGGTTGTTCAATATGCTCCATGCTGTCCAGCCAACATACAGTATGAAATGAAATTAGAGAGCAGGAAACTTTTGTCAGCGGGAATATATAATTACAATGTATTTACCAAGTGTGTACCTGGGAGCTCTATTAAATTACTACCTAATTAAAAGGCAGTTTGTTCTTTACTCAAGCTGCAAGTTAGAGTATGTGGAGTGTTCTTACAGTAGTTAAAAGAAGCCCGATAGTTCATAGGACAGTTCAGAACGCAGATGGAGGCTTCAAAGTGGATCCAGGTTTTTTGATTAACCATTCATGGGCTTTCAATTAATCCCCATTTATTTTTGTTACATTATTTCAGACAAAAGATTTTTCTCTTGTGGCCACTTAAAATTGGATAACTTAGTGAATAGTTTATAATATTGATAAAATTGATACACCCCCACCCTTGAAGTTTTCATTTAGCAGAAAGAATGCACAGCCTTTTGAAAAACTTGTTCCTGAAATGCCAGGTTTATAGTACATGGGGGATCCTGTTCCACTTCAGAGACTCCAGCTCAGTGGTAAAAACGTAATGGCAAATTGTCAGATTTATTCTGTATTTAAATAAACAGATGTTAGTAAGAGAAATGGTACATAGTGACAAAAGAGCATTCAGTAATGACATCTGTGTGTGTGTGTGTGTGTGTGTATCACTTACAACTATAACGCAGGGATTATGAAGCTCTTGTTCACTGTGTTTCAAGGTGCTTATGACTAAGGACAATGTATTTCAACTGGAAATATCTAAATAGTCCCAATTTAAAGCCATTCTAAAAAATATTAGGGGAAACAAATGGTTGCAGCAGAAATTTGCAATTCAAATAGCACCAGTTTCTCTCCTGTGCAGCAAGCTGTTTGCTTCCATTCAGGAAAAACAACAACAACAGCCTTCAGACCTCTACTCATGCTGTGAACACCTACCATACAGAGTTGAAATAGGTGTTAATTGTCCTATCATATCACTGTTGTTTTTCATGTAATTTTATCCATGCTTCTCAGGGTGTTGTTAATGTTTTAAAATACTTTGCATTTAATCATAATTACTGAACCTCTCTCACACTCTTTTGCAATTCTGGCTGTTGAGGTCCCATAAGTAATGAAATAGGTTTGTCTTAACATTTTTCAGTATTGTTTCTTTTTGTCTTTTCTGTACTCATAATTGGGCCTTGAGTAAAGGAGTAGAGCAGAGTGCAGTTTCCTCTTGGGGACTTTTTCCTTCAGATAAGCTTGAAGATTTGTATTGTTCCTTTTCCTATCACAACACATTGAAAGAAAATGTCACCTGTGGACATTGTTGCAGTACCCCAAGCTGGCTGACTGAGTGGTGAATTCAGTCCCTAAAAGACACATAAAGATGAATGTGCAGATGGAGGAAATGGTTGAGAATAATTTTACATGAAAGAGAACTACAGAGTATTACAGAAGTCATTAGATACCTTATTGGTATCTATACCAATATATAGTATTGGTATATACCATATACCAATATATAGTATTGGTATATAGGAATTCTGCACATGAGGTGGAATTTATTTTCCAGCATCTTCCAGGACTCACCCTGTGATGAAAATCGATTTATCAGGTGCAAACAAAGTTTGGCAGAGGGAAAAATAAGTGCTATATAGAAGATGAAAATAGAGAACAGAGAATCTGTCTATATCACTCTAAAAGTTTGAAAAGTAAAAAATAAAGGTAACTAGGTATTGTGGAACATAATTACTTTTCTGAATTAACAGGCTGGTTTGAGATTGTATGGACAGATCTGAGTAGATTAAAATAGAGGCATTCCTCCTTTCCCTCCCAACAGAGACAAAGAGTTGTGTGTATACAGGCACACTCTTGCCTAACCGGAATATAATTTGTATTTGGAATAGTGACTGAAAGTTTGAGAAAATAGCAAATAATTACTATTTTTCTTTTCTCTATGATTAGATTTCAATGAGGACACAACAAATAAAAATAGTAATGAGTGTTTCATATACATTCTTTTAGATTTAATCTATGTATTTTTTTTCCCCTCCTAGAATTCCTCCCACTCCTTCTTACTGTTCTATATTTATTGACTCATAGGAGGGAGGGAAGGTAGAAAATACAGAGATTTCTCCTGGCTTTGGTTTCTAAAAACCAATGTCTGTGGAAACAGAGCTTCAGAATCTCAGCAAAATGATGGAGAGAAACATAGAGTAAAAAGGATCCTGCCATCTTAGACAAGAGATAGGTTTCCCTATCCTATGAAGCAGATAGAGGGAAGTAATGAAAAGAAATATGTTGACGTATTGAAGAAAAAGTTCATTTCTTTTCTCTGATACAGCTCTTGAAAAATTTGTCCAGTGATATAAGGTAGATGGAACAACAGAAAACCTTCCAGATTCGTAGGTCCCTGGTGCCACGGTAACACAGTAGTAGAGATAATTCCATTAATCCAACATCGGCAGGGAAACAGGAGAACCGATAGACCTCAAGGTGCCATGAAGACAATATTGCTAATGAAGATCTGGTCCATCTGTGCAGACCAATGACTAAAAAAATAAAAATCTTCATTTGCCAACGCCTTAGCACTATGTATCACTCCCAGCAACTTGACATAACACCAGAAGAACTCTGAAAAGTCTATGGTTCAATTTTCCTGTCAACTTCCATTTCCTCAATCCTAGTAGATGGAGGCTTGAGACTGAAACAACTTTGTTTTTGTAGAGCTCAATAAAATGCTCACTACATACCTGAGGTTGTACAGTGCTGACTTTGAGTTTAGTGGGCCCAATTTGAGAATGATGGGTTTTGTTAGATTGGCTTCCCATGAAAGTAGAAGTCTGAGACCAGACATGCTTGTAGGCAGTTTATTTGGGAGGTCATCCCAGGAAGCCAGGGTAAGGGAGGAAGAAAAATGAACAATAAGGAGAGGAAAAAAGTCACAACATAAAAGTGCATTATTGTAGTTGTTGCTGTGAGTAATGAGGCTTTGATTATTCTAGGGTCTCTGAGTAGCCTGACAAAAGCCTCCAGAATTGTGCACTGGCTCCTTCCCCCACCCCCCAGTCCACCCCAACTGGTCAAGGGTAGCTTCTGAGAGCCTTAACTCTCTTATATCTCCACTACATTTTTACACAAGGAAGGCCCTGAAGCTGGAGACCATAAAAAGATGCACAGCATGTTTTTAAGTTGGAGTACTGTCTGCATGGAAATGTTCACCACTGCTGTATTAGAAATCAGATTTGGTCCAAGCAAAAAAGATAAAGAATATAAAAAAAGCATCTGGTATAGTCCTTCCCTTGCATGACTCAGAACCACTTTGGGATATTATGTCCATCTCTTACTGATTCTTAAAGATGGGAGCCAGATAAAATCTCTTTTAAAAACTTATATTAGGGAAGAGTTCATTGAATCTGCTATAGTCCCTACTGCTGCAAATGGTGCTGAGACCATGAAAATAATAATCTTCCTCCTCTACCACTGATTCTACATTCCTACATCTTTTTTCAGCCTTTCAGTGTTCTATAGTTTTTGCCTGCTGATATGACTTAGCCCTTGTTCCTGAGGAATGTTGCCCTTGTTAGGCTGTAGTTGAAGACACAAAGCACCAAGAAAGGCTCCCAGTAAATCTGTTGATTCCAGAGACTGTCTCTCTACCCCCCCCCAACCCTCGTTATATAGCAGTAATCCTAGCTCTTTTAAAGTAAAACAACAATAACAACATGAATATCCCAGAGTGATCAGGTTGCAGTTGTAATTTTGGGTTTGAGGAAAAATCGACTATGTCCCCTGGTGTAAGTTCACCTCACTGACTGGGAACCAAAACCTCTTTATCTAAAAGAGTATGAGAAGCACAAATTTTGCAAGTGGCTCACTAGCAGTGATGATGGGAGAGATCAGTTCTTCTAAAACTTGGCTCCCAGACCTGTGTATTCCATCTATGGGAGACTCAGCACATGTAGGCTATTGGTTTATTATATATATTGCATTCTGGAGGACAGAGTGTTATTCTGGAATGTTAGTGGAGCCTTTAATGGGTCACTCTAATATTTTATTAGACTGATCAATTCCATGTGGTATACTGTATGGTAAGGCCAGTAAGTTATGTGATAATGTAGTAATTGGTACTCCTTAACTGCAAACTTGGCCAGTTGGTCCAAAGTGATGTTATACAATAGTCTATGTCAGGATATGAGAAATTCTATAAGTACTCTAATGGTGCTGCTATAAGACCACTTTGAGAAGGGAAGGGAAACCTAGCTGGACTAGATTTCAAATTGAATAAGGATACACAATTGCCATTTACAGGGTAGAAGGAATCCAATGCCTTCAACTAGATAGAAATTACAAACTAATCTCCTCAAGGGATTTTACTCTTGGGGTCACAGAGTGGAATTCTGTTGATTATATGTCTGCTGTTCAGCTGTTTGAGTAGCTAAATCAGCTTCACTTAGAGGGGCTTTTCCCATTGCGGTCATGCGTTGACACCATCCAAAATGGATACACCTTTTGTAAGCCAGTTGTACAAGCAGAGATTCACAGACTATTGAAGCTAAATAACATCCATTGGATGAGCCATTCTGTCCACTTGTGACTGTGGTTGTGTGCTTCCTTTGCAGTGGGTCCTCTTTGATGTTCACTCATAGGATACACAAATATTTGTGTACTTAGTGCCCACTAGCATGGATTCATGAATATGCATCAACCTCACAACTTATTGGATTTGAGTTCCCAATTTTTTCCAGTCCCCTGACCAGCCAGCCAAGATATTTGTAATTTTTCATGAGTCATGTATATCCTTACTTCAGACCATTTCCCTCTCCATAAACAAACAAACAGGTATATTTCTAGAAGTTCCCCTCACCACTGTCTTTTAGGGCTAATTCTCAAACTAAAGAGTGGCAGAATAACATTTCAGCTTGCACTGATATTAGCTGGACAAGGCTTCTGCACAGCAAACCTGATTTTTCTCTTCTTCATTCATGTGGTTTGAGGGAATGGCACAGAAGGCCACAGCCGTAACCTTTGGTGCAACATCAGTAAGGAGGGGAAGTATCTTGTTTGTGTGCATGAAACTGACTTGCACTCTCTGGACCACTCAGGCACAATTTTAAATGTATCATTTCCATCATATCATAGATTGCTGTTGATTAGCCTGATGTCATCAATAAAGAGTTTAGGCATGAATATAAAGGTGATTTAACATTTCTATGGGCTGTATCATGACAGAAATCAGGAGAGTTAACCTTGGGTTGAGACACTGAATGTGTATTGCTCTATTTTCCATATAGAAGCAAACTGAATTAAATTCTCATTATTGATGGGGTTTGAAAAGAACACATTTTTCAGACAAATAGCTCCATACCAGGTCCAAGAGGCTGTATTGATGTATTCCAGGAAACAGTCCTCATCTATCAGAACAGTTAGGATTGTGGATATCACTTAGTTAAACTTGTAATTATTAGTTATCCAAAACAATACTTTGATTTTTGTAAATTCCTTAAATTTTTTAGGGTGGCATTAATCTCTGCAAGGGATTGTGAGGAACTATAATGCTTCAGATTTCTCTTTGTCAGGATGGGGATAGTATTAGGGGAGTTTCATATATACTTCAAGGACTCTATAGACTTGCCATATGACTGGCATCTAATAAAAAATTCTGACACACAATTTTTTAAAAAGGATTAGTTTATAGTTGTTTCTTAAACAATAGATAAAAATAACTTAATCACAATTCAGATAATAGGGACAAAATTTTAAAATAAATACTTGTGTTAGAGGAAAAGACGGTTAAAAGTGGAAGGAAACCTATAGAATTCCAATAGAGAATTAGTACTTGCAAAAATTAATAAATTAGCAGTTTTATAACAAAGTATACAATATTAAAAAACCCATTGTATGAATATAAAAAGAATCTGGACACAGTAGAAAACAGGAATAATGGGTTCAATGACAGGTCAACAGAAAAGCAGTTAAACTGAAGCACAGATAGGACTAAAATAGAATAGAACAGGGTGTGAAAGACATGTGAAACATGATCAAATCTTTTAATGTCTTGGGAATTAGAGTCCTATAATGAGAGAAAAGGGAGGATGAGGGAGACAAAATTTGAAGACATAATGACTGAGAATTCCCCCAACCTGATAAAAGATCCCAACCCTCAAACTCCAGAAGACACTGAAACCTAAACAGGAGACATGCAAAGAAAATAACCTTTAGATGCTTCCTAGTCAGATTGCTGGGTATTATTATTTTTTTAAGAATTTATTTATTTGAGAGAGAGAATGAGAGACAGAGACCATGAGAGGGAAGAGGGTCAGAGGGAGAAGCAGACCCTCCGCTGAGCAGGGAGCCCAATGTGGGACTCTAACCTGGGATTCCAGGATCATGACCTGAGCTGAAGGCAGTAGCTTAACCAACTGAGCCACCCAGGCGCCCAGATTGCTGGGTATTAAAGAAAAAACCTGAAAGCAGCTAGAGAAAATAGAAACATTATCTTCAAAAGAGCGACAATAAAACTGATGTCGGACTTTTCAATAGAAATGATGGAATCCAGAAAACAAAAATGACATTTTTTTTTTAAATCACTGGGGAAAAAAAATAATTCCAGTCTTGAATCCTCTACCTAGTTAAAATATTCATCAACAGTGGAGGCAAAATGAAGACTCTTTCAGGCAAACAAGAGCTGAAAGAATTTATTACCAGAGATTCACACTGCATGAAATCTGAAAGGAAGTTTTTTAGGCTGAAGAAAAAATGATTTCAGATAGAAGCTTTGAACTACATGAAAGAATAAAGGATGACAGACAAGATAAACATGGGGGTAAATAGGAAAGAATGTGAAAGGGTGAAAAACAGCAACTGTGTCTTACATAGCATGTAGAAGGAAACTATGATAGCAAGAAAAACACAGGGAGAGTTAAATTTTTTTTTTAAGTTCCTTGCATTATTCCAGATGTAGTAAATATACTAATTCAGGGTAGACAATAATAAGACAAGTATGCACATCTAGGATATCCACTAAAAAAAACAGAAAAGTGTACTAACAATCTAATAAGAACACTCAGTTCTGTTTTTTTTTTTTTTTCTTTTTTTCTGGGCACGAGGAATATATCATTGAACAAGCAAAAGTCCCTGCTCTTTTGAAAAGAGATAGAAAATAATCTTACATATAAGACAAGTTAGGTAATGAAAGCTATTGGTAAAAATAAATGTTGAAAATTGTTATTTCTTGACCTTTTGGTAGATTTAGGCACTGACCCAAGGGTTCAGCATGCATAGCTGGATTTCTTTTTTCTTCACATCAAGCTTATGAAGGATATATCACTATCTAAATTTTACATATGGATAAAGTAAGGTTTATAGAAATGGAGTGATTTACTGAAGGGTACAAATGAATAAGTGACATAAGCAAGTTTATAGCATGTTTTTTTAAACATCATAGCAAAAGCATTTTTTTTCCCATGTTATGTTTTTTCAACCTTATTTTAAGTTTCTACATAATTTTTTGGTGGATATTCAAGGCACACTCTATGCCAGGCAGTATTTTAAAAAGAAATTCCTCTCTTGTGGGTTACGGTAGAGTCTGTAGTGCTATCCCATATGTTCCATGACATTTACTAGGCTTCCTTTTATTTTGGCTAGGAGACAGGTGGCTAGTTTAGGCCAATGGACTGTGAGTAAAATAATGTGGAAGCAGTTAAGGTATGATTTTGTTCAGTTACCTTCCCCCGACACAGTGCCACATTTTGAGATAGCTGAATCACAGGATGGAGTGAGTCTGGATCTCTGATTAGTGATTGGATAGAGGAGCTACCCTTGACCTGCATCTTTGTGTGAGAGAGAAATGAACTTCTGTTTGTGCAAAGCCAATGTATAGTTCATTTTCATAGGGTAGCCTATAGGTTGTTATCTTAACGGATGCATGAGCTATTTAGCTTGGGTCCATTTTTTGGACTACACATATAACGCCATATTGAAAATAATTGTAGATTAAATATTTTCTATATTTTGGGATTATTTTCTTGGTATAGATAATCAGACATGGAATGAATGGTTCAAAGTTTCTGATGCTTACCTCCAAGTTGCCTTCCCAAATGTGGTTTTTATCATAGGTCCGTTGAGTTGAGTGCCATGTTTTAGACTATCAGGATCATTAATCATTAAGGTCAAAATCATATATTCAGACACATGAAACAGGAAAGAACCTCATTGTTTTGATTCATTTTTATATGATTATTGGTGAAGGTGAACTTGTTTTCCTACATTTACTTTTTAAATAGTTTTATTGCACTCTAACTGACCTATGATAAACTATATATATTTAATGTCTAACATTTGAGAAGTTTTGACGTCTGTATATGCCAGTGAAACCATTGCCACAATCGAGATAATGAACATATCCATCACTCTCAGAACTTTCCTTATGCTCCTTTATAATCCCTCCCTCTTGTCATCTCCAAATTAAAAGATACTGCTCTACTATCTCCAACATATTTATGTTGAGACAACTGGTGCCATCCATTTCTCTGTTCCTTTGTATATAATACATCTTTTCTCCAGGCATTTTTAAGATTTTCTCTTTATTATTGGTTTTGGGCAATTTGATTATGATAGGTCTTATGGTTTTCTTCATGTTTCTTGTTCTTGGGGTTCATCAAGACTCCTGGATCTGCAGATGTGTAGTTTTCATCAAATTTGGGAATCTTTATCCAAATTATTTCTCCAAATATATTTATAATTACATGTACATTAAGCTGATTAAAGTAATTGTATTTTCATGGATGCTTTGCTCATTTTGTTATTTTTCTCTGTATTTCGTTTTGGATGATTCTTATTGCTGTGTCATCAAGTTCACCAATCTTATTCTCTATGATGTTCATCTATTAATCTTATCCAGTTGTGTTTTTCTCATGATAATTATAGTTTTCATCACTAGAAATTAGATTTGGTACTTTTTTATATTTTCCCAGTCTATAATCAACTTTGTGCACATGTATTATAATAGCTGTTTCCATTTTCTCATCTGCTAGTTCAAATGTCTGTGCCAGATCTAGGCTAGTTTTTTTTTTTTTATTTGTTTTGTTTTAATTTAGGTATAATTGCTATTTAACATTAAATTAGCTTCAGGTGTACAACATGATTTGCTACTGTATATATTACAAAATGATCAGTACAGTAAGTGTAGCTAACATTTACTGTCATACATAGGTGCAACTTTTTTCTTGTGATGAGAACCTTTAAGATCTACTTTTTTTTTTTTAAGATTTTATTTATTTGTCAGAGCAAGAGAGAGCAGGCACAAGCAGGGGGAACAGCAGGCAGAGAGAGAAGCAGGAGGCCAGTGCTGGGCTCAGTCCCAGAACCCTGGGATCATGACCTGAGCTGAAGGCAGACGCTTAACCAGTTGAGCCATCCAGAGGCCCCAAGATCTACTTTCTCACAAACTTTGAAACATGCAGTATAATATTAACCATAGTCACCATGATGTAAGTTACATTCTCATGACTTATTTATTTTATAACTAGAAGATTTATTTTCTAACTTGTACCTTTTGACTCCTTCACCCATTTCACCCACCCACCAACCCCTGATTTTGTCAACCACATGTCTGTTCTTTGTTATCTATGAACTTGGGTTTATTTATTTTTTTTTTAGATTCTACATATAAATGAGATTGTACAGTATCTGTCTTTGACTTATTTCACTTTGCATAATGCCCTCAAGGTCCACCCATGTTGTTGCAAATGGCAAGATTTCATTCATTTTTGTGGTAAATATTCCATTATATATATAATGTACATACACCATATTTTCTTTATCCTTTCATCCATCAATGGACACTTAAGTTGATTCCATATCTTGGCCATTATAAGTAATACTGCAATGAATATGGAGATGCATATATCTTTTTGAGTTAATATTTTCTTTTTGTTTGGTGGAATTGCTGGATCATATAGTAGTTCTCTTATTATTTTTTTTGAGGAAATTCCATACTGTTTGCCATACTGTCTGTGCCAGTTTGCATTTCCAGCAAGGGTTCTCTATTCTCCATCCTGTCAACACTTTTTATTTTCTGTCTTTTTGATAATAGCTATTCTAACAGGGAGGAGGTGATATCTCATGGTGTTTTGAAAAATAAAATTACAAGTATAGTTGACACATAATGTTACATTAATTTTAGGTGTACAACAATGTGATTCAACTTCTTTACATCTTATGCTATATACTAACTGTAAGTAGGTTACAATATTGTTGACCATATTCCCTATGTTGTGCCTTTTATTCTCATGATTTATTCATGCAATAACTGGAAGCCTGTATCTCCTTTATGTGGAATCTAAAAAAAACAAAACAAATTAAAAGCTGAATCAGACCTATAAATAGAACAAATTGATCATTGTGGTTTTGATTTGCACTTCCTTGATGATTAGTGATGTTGAAAACATTATCATGTACCTTGCTGGCCATCTGTATTTCTTCCTTGGAAATAAATATCTGTTCAGATCCTCTGCCCATTTTTAAATTGGATTGAGTAATTGTTTTGTTTTGTTTTGCTACAGAGTTGTATAAGTTCTTTATATATTTTTTATACTAACCCCTTATCAGATACCTGATTTGCAAATATCTTCTCATTTTCAGTAGTTTGCCTTTTCATTTTGTTGATAAACATTTCCTATGCAGAAGCTTTTCTATTTGATATAGTTCCACTTGTTTATTTTCCTTTTGTTGCCTTTGCTTTAATGTCAAATCCAAAAAAATCATTGTCAAGATCAATGTCAGTGGCTTACCACTTATGTTTTCTTCTAAGATTTTTATGATTTCCAATCTTACATCTAAGTTTTAATTCAGTTTGAGTTCATTTATGTGTATGGTGTAAAATAGGGTTCTAGTTTCATTTTTTTTTTTTTTTGCACATGGCTGTCCAATTTTCCCATCAACATTTATTGAAAGGACTGTCCTGTTGCCATTGTATAATCTTAACTCCTTTGTCATAAATTAATTAACTATATATGTGTGGATCTATTCCTGGGTTCTCTATTCTGTTCCATTGATATACATGTCTGGGTTTTTTGTTTCTTTCTGCTTTCACAAAAAAACTAAGACTTTATTTTCCCTGATTTCAGAATGTTTATATGAGTGTTTCCCACCATAATTAAGAGTTACTGAATTTTTTTCTATACATTTTCTGAATTTTCTTTGTGACTGGTAGCTATTACCAAAACTTTTGACTAAAAAACACTTTTTTCTAGAATTCAGCACAAAGCTTACAGATGTGTATATTTTTCTATTCAGATAATTCAGAGGATAAAAATGAGAAGCTAGGATGCCTAGAAAAAGAACATACGAAAATATATACAATTAAATTATCTGGGTGATATGTTCTCATTGAGCACATTAACATTTTTTTAACTGTCAAAATCTCTTTATGTTCGGTCTTGTAAACTATAAGGTAAAGCACAGTAACTTATGGAATAAGGAAAAACTTTGACTTAAATTTCACATTTAACAACTGCTATTTATAGGTTGTTTAATGAGCTTCCTATTTTTTATTCTAGTATAAACATAATAACTCATTATTATAAGAACATTTTCTCCACAATTTTATTCTATAAAATGAGTCTCTGCCAGGATATGAATCACTTAACATTCAATCAACAAATATTTTTTAATCATATACAGATTTATACTATTTAGAGTCAAACACATATTTCCTATCAATGAGCAGTAACAGTTTTAGTAGATGGAGACAATCCCAGGGAAGAACATACCATATTTCAAATCAGAGTATAAGAAGCCACCTGAAAATCAATTTACTAACAGAATTTTCTGTTTATCATTTTTAGCTTATTTCTGAGAAGATAATTATTTCAAAATAATTTTAAAACATTTAAACAAAATGTCCAACTCAATCTATTGCATCATGACATTTAATAAAGAAAACTTCCAAGATTATATAAAATATTTGATTTTGATAATACTTGAATATCAATTCTTAAAATGTTTATCAAAAGTCAAGATATGAAAAGTAAATTAAATTATTAAGTCTAATCTGTATACAAAAATACTGTTCTTGCACATGTAAATTTTAATTTTCCTGAAAAATTTTTCCCAAACCTATGTCCCAAACCTTTCTTTTAATTCTATTATTAAAATAGTTTGTTCAACAAGTAACTTTTTTTGATTAGTATATTTTAATTCATATTCTACAACAGTCTACAGTCACATTTGATTTAGGTTGCTACAAGACTAAAGAAATTTAAAAAGATCATGATATGAAAACATAACACATGTATTTGACCTTATTAGAGAAAAAAATGAGCTCTAAAATAGATTTTGAATTTCATTTAGAAAAAATTTTAAACATACCTTTTATGAAATGTATAAATTAGTGGATTTGTTAATAAAATTTCCATTTTTAAGACAAGACAATGAAAGGAAATATTCAATTCAGAATTGGAGAAGGAAAATTTTCTTTAGGCAAACTGAAACCAGTGTTTTTTCAAGTTGGATAGTGGTATGTTGCTCATTGTAGTCATAAACTGAAAACTAGTTTCTTAAATGCTCTAAGTCAATTAGAATGTTCTTTGAATTCTATGAAATGTCGGGTTTGTAAGTATTTAGAGTTGTTATATATCTTCTTGTTGAAATGTCCACTTTATGATTATATAATGTCATTCTTTGTCTCTTTTCACAGTCTTTGTTTCTAGTTTGTCTGATGTAAGTATTGCTATTCTAGCTTCCTTTTGACATCTATTTGCATGATAAATGTTTCATCATCCCCTCTTTCAATGTGCAGGTGTCTTTCGGTCTAAAATGAGTCTCTTGGAGGCAGCATATGGATGGTCTTTTTTTTGTTGTTGTTAATCCATTCTGACACCCTAAACCTTTTAATTGGAGTGGTTAGTCCATTTACATTCAAAGTAATTCTTGATATGTGTATTTATCGCCATTTTATTGTTTTGTCATTGTTTCTGGAGATTTTCTCTGATCCTTTCTTTTCTTTGTCACTTTTGGTCTCTCCTTTGATTCAAAGAGTCCCACTTAATATTTCTTGAGCACTGGTTTAGTGATGACAAATTCCTTTAGTTTTTGTTTGTCTGGGAAATTCTCTCTTTCTCTGATAGCCTTCCTGGATAGATTCTTGGTGGCAGGTGTTTCCCATTCAGCACTTTGAATATATCATGCAGCTCCCTCTGGCTTGCCAAGTTTCTGTTGAATAATCTGCAGCTAGCCTTATGGGTTTTCCCTTGTAAATTAATGATTTATTTTGTCTTTCTGTTTTTAAGATTTTTTTCTTTTTTCTTTATCACTGTATTTTTCAAGTTCAATTACAATATGTCTTGGTGTTAGCCTGCTTTTTATATATTTTGATGGGAACTCTCTGTGCCTCCTGGATCTGGATCTCTGTTTCCTTCCCCAGATTAGGGAACTTTTCTACTATTATTTCTTGAAATAAATTTTCTGCCCCCCCACCCCACTTTCTCTCTTTTGTTCTTCTGGGACTCCTGTAATATTAATGTTATTATGTTTAACAGAGTCATCAAGTTCCATGTCTATTCTTGTGTTCCATCATTCTTCTTCCTCTCTTTTTTTCAGCTTCTTTGTTTTCTGTCATTTTGTCTTCTAGGTCACTAATCTGTTCCTCTGCTTCTTCCAGCCTGCTCTTTATTGCATCATGCCTGTTTCTAATCCTGTTTATTGCATTTTTCCTCTCTGATAGGTTCTTTTTAAACTCTTTTATCTCTGTGGTAAAGGTCTCTCTGGTGTCTTGTATTCTTTTCTCAAGCCCAGTTAGTATCCTTATGATTGTTGCTTTAAATTCTCCATCAGGTATGTTACTTATATCCATTTTGCTTAGTTTTCATTTGGGATGAAATCCCCCATCTTGTCATTTTGTCTAAGTTTCTGCCTTCTTTTGCGTGTTAGAAAAGCCAGTTAGGTCTCCTGCTTCTGAATGTAATGGCCTTATGAAGAAGAAGTCAAGTAGTACCCAGGGCCTGCTGCTTCTGGGAGTGTCTCTGCTGTTGTGTTTTGGCTGCTCTGTCCTTCAGCCAATTGGTTGCAGAGGCTCTCCTTGCCTGCTGTGGGCAGTGTTTGATCCCTGGCCTAAATGTATTGACTTTTAAGTAGGTGTGCTCTTGCCTGTTGTGAAATGAGTCCTGACACCAATTCCAGTAGAATTGAGGCCCTACAGAACTCTCTGGTTGGGAGACATGGTGTGGGCAAGGGCTTGTGCTGGTCTTTGGGGGAGGGGAGGGGCCCACCACACAGGGCCTGAGGCAAGCTTGACTGAGAAGGGCAGTCCCCTCAGAGCACAAGGGTGGGGCTTGGTCTCAGCAAGGTAGGCAGCCAATGTCAGTGTTGCACTGCTTCCCACAGATGGCTCTGTATTTATGCTGAGGGAAGGAAATGGTGCCAGCCAGCTCCTTTTTTCCAGAGAGGCATCTCTATGAACACTGTGTCTCAGGGACATACTCTGAGAAGAGTGAACAATCTCCCCCTGTGTGCTCCAGACGTTCCCGATTGCCATTTACATACTGTCTGCCCCCTCGATTGTTTGTCTGCCCTCTCTCCAGGAGCAGCACAGCACCCTCTGGGACCTATCCCAGCCAAGCTCATTGATCTTTTAAAACTCTAGGCTTTAAGCCGCACTGGTTGCAAGAACTCATGGAATTCAGGCTGTCTCATTTCCTAAGCTGATTGCTTTGGGAAACATTCTCCTTGTGTGCTCCCCTGTGAGGTCCTCTCTTTCTTGTCCTTCTCTGCAACCATGGCTCCTTCCCCTCCACAGCACCCATGATCCTTCTCTCTCCTAAACCATGTCTCTTCACTTCCTACCTTCTTTGATATGGCCTCTTCATTCCCTTTAGTTGTGGAGTTTGTTCTGTAAGTCTTTTCTGGGGTCAATTTCTGGGGTATTTAGAATGATTTGATAGTTACCTAGTTGTGTTCATGGGACAAAGCAAGCCTAGGATCCTCCTACTCTGCCACTGTCTTGCAATGTCTCTAATATATGTGTCTGTTCTTATACCAATACCATACCATTTTGACTGCTATAGCCTTGTAATATACTTTGAAATTAGGGAATGTGATGCCTCCAGATTTGTTCCTCTTTCTCAATATTGCATTGGCTATTTGGTTTTTTTGTGGTTCTATACAAATTTAAGAATTATTTGATCTATTTTTGTGAAAAATGCCATAGGGATTTTTATCAAAATTGCATTGAATCTGCTTTGGATAGTATGGACATTTTAATGATATTTACTCTTCCAGTCCATGAACATAAAATATCTTTCCATTTGTTTGTGTCTTAATTTCTTGCATCAATGTCATACTTTTCAGTATACAGATCTTTAACCTCCTTGGTTAAGTTTATTCCTTAATATTTTATTCTTTTTGATGGAATTGTAAATTGAATTGTTTTCTTAATCACTTTTTGATAGTTTGTTACTAGTGTATGGAAACACAACAGATTTTTGTATATTGATTTTGTATCCTGAAACTTTACTGAATTTATATAATGGTTTTGTAGTAGTTTTTAGGGTTTTCTATATATAATATCATGCTATCTACAAATAATGACAGTTTTACTTCTTCCTTTTTGATTTGAATGCCTTTTATTTTTCTTGCCTAATTATTCTGGTAAGGACTTCCTAGCAAGTATTTTCAAAGTTTATCCATGTTGTAGCAAGTTTCAGTATTTCATTATTTCTCAAGGCTGAATGATACTCCACTGTATGGATATACTACATTTGTTTATCCATTCATTCAAGATAGATATTTGTGTTTCCACTTTTTGGGTATTTTTGGATATTGTGAATAATGCTTCCATGAACATTACAAGTCATCTGAGTCCCTGCTTTCAAAGGCTTGGAGTTCATTCTAACTTTTTGAAAGGTACAGAATTCTATGTTATTTTTTTCTTTCTGTGCTTTCAATATCTTAGTCCATTTTCCTTCGGGTCTCCATCATTTCTGGTAAGTCAGCCTTGATTTTTATTGTTCTCCTGTATGTGATGTGTCATTTTTTTCTGACTGCTTTTAAGATTTTGTCCTTTAAGCTTTATTGAGATAAAATTGACATATAACATTTTGAAAGTTTAAGGTGTACAATGTGATGATATGATACACATGTATTCAGTGATTGCCACAATAAAGTTAGTGAACATCCCCATCACATCACATAATTACCTTTTTTTTTTTTTTTTGTGGTGAGAACATTTAAGACCAACTCTGTTAGCAACTTTTAAATATATAATTCAGTGTTATTTCCCAGCACCATTTATTGAAGAAACCATCTTTTCCTCATTGTATGTTATTGTCTCCTTTCTTATAAATTAAATATTTATGCATGGGTTTATTTCTGGGTTCTCAATTTTGTACCATTTATCTATGTGTCTGCTGGGTCAATACCATACCATTTTGACTAGTATGGGATTGTAATATAATTTGATCAGGAAGTATGATGCCTCTAAATTTGTTGCTCTTTCTCAATACTGCTTTGGCTATTCAGGGTCTGTTGTGGTTCTATTAAAATTTTGGGATTGTTCTATTTCTGTGAAAAATGCCATTGGAATTTTGATAGGGATATGCATTGAATGTATAGATTGCTTGGGTAGTATGTATATTTTAACAATACTAATTTTCCTAATGCATGAGCACAGAACATCTTTCCATATATTTATATCTTCAATTTCTTTAACCAGTGTCTTAGTTTTCAGTGTACAGATCTTTTATTTCCTTGCTTAAATGTATTCCTAAATATGTTATTGTTTTCGATGCTATTGTAAATAAAATGGTTTTCATAAATTATCTTACAGTTCACTGATACATAGAAATGCAAATTATGTTTGTATATTGATGATGTATCTTACAACTTTACTGAACTTACTAGTCCTACAGGTTTTTTTTAAATTTTTTATTTAAATTCAATTTAGCAAACACACACTGTATTACTAGTTTCAGAGGTAGAATTCAGTGATTCAAAAGTTGCATACATCAGCCAGTGCTCATTACTTTAAGTGCCCTTATTGCTCATCACCCAGTTATTCCATCCCCCCACCCTCCAGCAACCCTATAGTTGTTCCCCATAGTTGAGTCTCTTACAGTTTACCTCCCTGTTTTCCTCTTATTTTTTTATTCCCTTCCCCTATATTCATCTGTTTTGTTTCTTAAATTCCACAAATGAATGAAATCATATAGTATTTGTCTTTCTCTGAGTCCTACAGTTTTTTTTTTTTTTTGGTGGAGTCCTTAGGGATTTTTATATATAATATTATGTCATCTGCAAATAGAGACAATTTTACTTCTTCCCTTCCAATTTAGATGCTTTTTTTTCCTTCTCTATCTGCTCTGATACTATGTTGAAAAAAGTAGTGAATGTGGGCACTTTTGTTTTATTCCTGATTTTAGAGGAAAAGCTTTGAGCTCTTCAACACTGAGTATGATGTTAGTTGTGGTCTTGTCATATATGGCTTTTATTATATTGAAGTACATTACTCCCATTCCCAGTTTGTTAGCATTTTTTTTTAATCAGGAAATTAAGTTGAATTTTGTAAAATGTTATTTCTGCATCTATTGAGATGACCATATGATTTTTATCCCTCATTTGTTAATGTGGTTAATCTGGGATCAATAAATCCCACTTGCTCATGGTGATCCATCATTTTAATATACTGTAGAATTCAATTTGCTAATATTTTGTTGATGAATTTTACATTTATGTTCATCAGAAATTGGCATGTAATTTTCTTGTTTTATCCTTATCTGGTTTTAGTATCAGGGTAATGGTGTCATAAAATGAGTTTGGAAGTGTTTCTCCTTTTTATTTTTTGGAAGATTCAGAGGGTTTGGCATTAGTTCTTCTTTAAATGTTGGGTAGAAGTCACCAGTGAAGAAATTTGATCCTGGACTTTTTTGTTGGGAGTTTTTAGATTACTGATTTAATCTCTTTATTTGTAACTACTTGGGTTTGGATTTTCTATATCTTCATGAGTCCCTCTTAGTAGGTTTTAGATTTATAGGAATCTATTCTCTTCTTCTAGATTAACCAATTTGTTTGCATATTATGATTCACAGTAGTCTTTTATGGTGTTAGTGTTTGTGTGGTGTCCAATGTAATGTCTTCTTTTTCATTTATAATTTTGAGTTCTTTCTTCTTTTTTTCTTGGTGAATCTAGCTAAAGGTTTGTCTATTTTGCTTATTTCAAAAATCTAGTTCTTAGTTTTTATTGATCTTCTCTACTTTTTAGTCTCTATTTCAATTATTTCCTCTCTGATCGTTTTTAATTTCTTCATTATACTAACTTTGGGATTACTTTGTTCTTTTTTTCTTTATTCTTTGAGGCACAAAGTTAACTTGCTCATTAGAGATGACTTTTTTTTCTGAATATAGGTATTATTTTGATGAATTTCCCTCTTAGAACTACTTTTGCTGCATCTGGTAAGATTTAGTATGTTGTATTTCCATTTTCATTTGAAGATATTTTTTGATTTCTCTTTGTTTCTTCCTTGAGCCATTTGTTTAGGAGATTATGGTTTAATCTCCATATTTGTAAATTTTCTAACTTCTTGTAATTAATTTCTAGTTTCATACAATTGTCATCAGAAAAAGTTGCTTCATAGGATTTTAATATTTTTTAAGACTTGTTTTGTGACCTAACATGTGAACTGTCTTGGAGAATGTGCCATGTGCACCTGAGAAGAATGTGTATTCTACTAGTGAGTGGAATATATGTTAGGTCCATCTGTTCCAATGTGTCCTTTAAGCTCAAAGCTTCCTTATTGATTTTCTGTCTGGACTATCCATCCATTATTGAAAGTGGTGTATTAAATCTTCTAATATTATTGCTGTCTATGTCTCCTGTTAGGCCTGTTTTTATTCACTTAATGTCAATGCTCAGTATGTTGGGTGAATATTTACAAATATGATACCCTCTTTTTAGATTGACACCTTTATCATTATATAATAACCTTTGTTTCTTTTACAATATTTGGCTTAAAGTCTATTTTGTCTGATACAAGTATAGTAATTCTTGTTTTCTTTTGGTTTCCATTTGCATGAAATATCTTTTCCCATCACTTCACTTTCAGTGTGTCCCTAAAGTAAGATGAGTCCCTTGTAGGCATTGCATATTGGGTATATTTATTTTTTTATCCTTTCAGCCACTTGCGTCTTTTTACTGGAGAATATATCTATTTACATTTAAAGTAATTATTGATAGGTATAGACTTATTATTGTCGTTTTGTTAATTGTTTTCCATTTGTTCTGTAAATCTTTTTTTTTAATTTTTTTTAAGATTTTTTTTTATTTATTTGCGTGAGAGAGAATGAGAGACAGAGAGCATGAGAGGGAAGGGGGTCAGAGGGAGGAGCAGACTCCTTGCTGATCAGCGAGTCTGATGTGGGACTCAATCCCGGGACTCCAGGATCATGACCTGAGCCGAAGGCAATCACTTAACCAACTGTGCCACCCAGGTGCCCTGTTCTGTAAATCTTTTATTCCTTCTCTTGCTCTCTTCCTTTTTGATTTGATAGTTTTCTATAGTGGTATATTTGATTTCTCTTTCTCTTTTATGTATCTACTATAGGCTTTTCCTTTGTGGTTAGCATGGAGGTTATATAAAACACATATTTATAATAGTCTATTTTAAGTGGATGATAACTTCAAACATAAAAGCTCTACATTTTTATACTCCCTCCCCCACATTTTGTTTTTGATGTCACAATTTTCATCTTTTTACAATATTTGTTATATCTTTTAACAAATCATTGTAGTTATTAATATTTTTGTCATTAACCTTTCTGCTAGAGTAAAAAGTGATTCCTTCTCCACCATTACAATCTTAGAGTATTCTGAATTTATGGATTTACTTTTCCAGTGATTTTTTACATTTTGATAAGATTTTCTGTAACTAATTAGCCTTCTTTCATTTCATCTTAAACTCCCTTTAACATTTCTTGTGAGGATGGTCTAGTGGTAATGAACTCCTTCAGCATCTTCCACTTTGTAATGTGTACTTTAGTACTCTCCATGTCTTTTTTTGGCTGGATGGCTCACACTTTTTGGCACTGAATAATACTCCATTGTCTACATGTAGTTGATTTATCCATTCACCTACTGAAGGTATATTTTAGTTTCTTCAGTGTTTGGCCAATTATGAATAAGCCTGTTATAAATACCCATGTGCAGGTGTGTGTATGTGTATATATAAGTTTTCCATTCCTTTGGATGAATACCAAGGAACAATTGCTGGATCATACGCTTGAATGTTTTGAGTTTTGTAAGAAACTGCCAAATTGCCTTCCAACAGGGCTGTACCATTTTGCATTCCTACAGCAATGTGTGTTACTACTGTTCTACATTCTTGACAACATTTGGTATTGTCAGTATCCCAGGTTTTGGCTATTCTAATAGATGTGTAGTTGTATCTCATTGTTTTGCTTTGTACTTCCCTGATGATATACGATGTGGAACATCTTTTCATATGCTTATTTGTCATTTGTATATCTTTTGTGTCAAAGCTTTTGGCCCATTTCCAAGTTGGGTTATTTTCTTGAGTTTTAAGAGGTCTTTACATATTGTGGATAATAGTCCTTTAGCAGTTATATTTCTTTCAGTGTGTTTTCTAATTCTATTGATACTGCTTTTCACAGGGCAGAAATTTTCAATTTTAATTCACTCCAGTTTCACAACCATTTCTTTCATGGATTGTATCTTTGCTGTTGTACTTAAAAAGGCATTGCCATACCCAAGGCATGCAGGCTTTCTCCTAGGTTTATCTTCTAGGAATTTGAGGGGTTTTTTTTAATTTTTTTATTTAAGTCCATGATCCATTTTGAGTTAACTTTTGTGATGGGTATAAGGTCTGTGTCTAGATTTAGTTTTTTTGCTTTCATGTTTTTTGGGGAGTTTTTTTTTTGTTTTATTGTTTTTTTTTGTTTTGTTTTTTTGCATGTGGATGTCTAGTGTCATTTGTTGAAGAGACCATCTTTGTTCCAGTGTATGGCTTTTGCTTCCTTGTCAAAGGTGAATTGACGATATTTATCAGAGTATATTTCTATGCTCTATTCTGTTCCACTGATCTATTCTTTCACATACTGCATTGTGCTGATTACTGTAGCTTTTCAGTAAGTCTTGAAGTCATGTAGAGTAATTCCTTGAACATTGTTCTTTTCTGTTTTTTTAATAATACGTGGCTAAATGTATTGCATCTGAACTGGAAATTTAAGAAAACTCTCTTTGTAATATTACAACTAGATGTGTTCCTTCAAATACAGTTTACTCAATCTAAAGCCTCCTGGAAGTCATATTGAAATGTTTGTCAAGGGCCATGCTAAATAAAGGTGATACTTACTGTGATTTTGTTTCTTCAAGTGTGTACACTTCTGAGTGGAACTTTTTATGCCTGTCCAATCCTGTTTTGAATTTTACATTAGGTCTAAGTTCTATCTGAGCTGAAGACTTCTATTTTCTGATGCAGTGAATACTTAGACCTTAAGCTGGCCTCAAAATAAGCTTTCCTTGTTGTAACATATTGCAAATCAAATTCAGCCTGGCATTTAATCAGGTCATTTAATTTTAGGAATGTGTATGTGATCTTTCTATGATACTTCAAAATCTTCCTTTATCCCCTTTAAAAAAAAAAATCATTAGGACAGAGACACTCAGTCTTTTTTCTTAATAAAAAGAAAGCAATTATAGGTTAGAAATGAGAGATGAGACATTCAAACCAGCTGATTATAGATATTGCCAAACTTGAGCTTTTCTATAGTTACCTCTTAGGTTCATTAACAATAGCCAAATTTTGTATGAGTAGATGAATAGAATTCTAAGAAAATAGTACTGCTGCCATGTTAATATTTATATTACTTCATACACAGAACTCAACACAGTTCTTGAGGCATGGAAATTATTAAATGAAGAGTTCATCTAGTTTTGTCTCATTTACCATCACAAAAACAGTAATTAATAACTATTATCATCTAAATTTAAAAAATAAACTGAGGCATAGAGGAGGAAGTTGACAAGTCTCATAACTAGTGACCCAGAGCTGAGATTCAAATTCAGGTTCTCTAAGTAACATGCACACACACATGCACATTCACACAAACATGTACTCCTGTTCTTAACCATTGTCCTCTCTTGCATCATAATTATTATCCAGTGCCAAATGCTTATTTTGTGATGGTGGAATGTGGGAGGATAATATTTAACATATATTAAATATTTACCATGTGGCAGAATTAAAATGACTTTAGATATAAGTAATATTCAGTATTTTCCCTGTCAATAGCACCATTCTTCTCCCTGTCAAATATTATGTGTATTATCATTCACATGTATAATATTTTTTCAATTTAAGGCACAGGGATTTGTGATACAATTTAAAATTTTTTGACTATATCCTAAATTTGTTTGTTTTGAAATATTCAATACATATATAGGAACATATTTATAAGATATGAAGGATAATCAAATGGCCACATGTGTACTCACCACAACTTAAAAAACAGAACACTATTGATGCATTGTGTCTCTCCCTGATCATATTCTTCCTTCCCTTCCCACAGGGATAACCACATTTTGAGCATGTGTTTATCATTCTCTTACTTAAAAACAGTTATACAGACAAGTATTCCCATATGAAATATATTAGTATTTATTGCTTTTGAACTTTATATAAATGGTGTTAGACTCTGTGTATTCTATTGTGACTTAATTTTGTCAAACATTGTTGACACAATTTATTCATGTTGATGCAAGTAGCTGTATACTTCCTTTATTCCCAAAGCTTTATCAAAATATACTTAGTTTATTACACATTCTCCTTTCAGTGGAAATTCGGTTTCCAGATTTTGCTCTTATAAACAGTGTGCTACAAACACTTGTTTCCATGTCTTCTGGTGGTACACTGACTCAAGTTTATCCAGAGTGTATGTGCCCAAACGTGTAAATAATGCCAAATTATTTCCCTAATTTTTGGACCAATTTACATTTCTCCTTATACTAGTTCTCAATGCATCATATCCTTATCAACAGTTGATATTATTTAATTATCTGACATGTATCTCTCCATCTATAAGATTTCTATATATATATCATCTGTCTATGTCATCTACATATCTATAGAGAGAGTCTGAGTAATTGACTCAAAACCTATGTTAAGATTTTTGGTGTATGAACTAGAGATTCACTCAGGAAATAGAAAATTGGAAAGAGAGAGGAGGAACTTGAAGGTTTATGTAAAGTTAAGATATTTGAGCACCATGATCTGGCCATATAGGAATATAGAGAATTCTTTAATATCAGGAAAAACAAAGATCAAAAGCCTCTAACAGCCAGGAAAATCTCTTGGGATCTGGATGATCATTCAGAATCAGGCACTGCTCTTGAGAACTGGTACTCTTCCTATCTTTGTAGTGGGAGTAAATCATCAATCTCTGCAGGTGGGGAATTTCCATTCTTATAACTCTCTCAATACTGAGTGAAAAACCAAAAAGACTCAGAAAAAATGAATGCTTAAATTTCTCTATATGTTTCTTGTTCAAATGAAGGAGAGATAAATATTCATCTAATTAATTTTTATTCTAATTGATCAAAGGTCTCCTGACAGTTTGCTTCATAATTATATACAAATACCAATGACTGTATCTTCACTTATATCAACTTTTTGCACTCAATACATTTTTATTACAAGCCTATAGAAATCCTTCTATAACATGATTTTGCTACCTACAAAATTCTACATTATGCTTCTATTCAATGTTGGTTTCATGTCTTCATGTTCTTTCTTGGCACCTTTCTCTACATACCCCTGGCCTCATCATCAGTGCCCTGCTTTGCTTGTTCTGTTACATGGGTGTATCATTCATGACTGCCCTCGTTAAGTCTCTGAACATCAGTGTTTCCATTGTTCTTCCTCTTCGTATTCTGTCAATTAGAATTCACCTTTGCTGGTTCCCACTCTGATTACTCACAGTAGGGAGTAATAATTACTCACAGTAGGGAGTATTGGGTGTTCTTGGAGTGTTATATTTCATATCTGCATATGTATCCTGTAACTTTGGAGACAATGTCTCAAGTGTCAGAACTGGTGGGATTTCAAGGCATTGTGACAGGGTAGAAGTAAAGCCACTTCAGTGTCTTTTATATAATTGTGAAATAAGGCTTAGCCTCTTCCCTTTACATTTGGGGCCATGCCCTCTATGTGACTGAACTCAACTTCAGTTGCCCTATATGCAGCAAAACCAATCAGTGAAATGTCAGTATCAGCAAGGAAAGTGTTTGAGAGGCAGCCAAATGAGGAGATGGAAGAGCAAGCCTGAAATCTGCCTCTCTGAAGGGGGAGAGTAAGAGAAACTTAATGGCAAAAGAAAAAGAATCTGGGTATAGAGGAGAAGAACTACATGACTTTAAAATCAGATAAATGAAGTTATTAAGAGGGGATTGAAGTCATTTTGTTGCCTCCACCTGCATGGATCTTGTGCACACATGGTGTGTGATCCATGACCAGAAAATGGCATCCTTGGCATGATCCAAGGGTGGATTTTTAGGCCCTTCTACATCGGAAGTCCATCCATCAGATACTTGCACATACTCAAAGAGAAAGTTGGTGGTCCTGACTAGTTCTGGCCAGTTTCTTTGTGAAGGCTTGAGTCTCTGCAAAACAACTAAATCAACATTTTGGCAAGCATGTTATCTTACGGAAACATGGTGGCCGACAGCCTTCTGAGAACAAGTAGATGTTGGTAAAAAGTTGTAGTTAAGCTTATTAGTTCTATTAACTCTTTGGTTACTGGTTTTAGTCCCCACTATCTTCTTGAGGGACTTGGGATGATTGCTCCATCTACTTCCTGCTGAAAGAGGGGTGGAGATCAGTTAGAGGAATGAACTTTATTGCACTCATTTGGAAATATTCCTTATTTCTAGGTTAAAACTCAACATTTTGCATTACTAATTCTTTTGTTCTTTAACTAATAGTTTTTATAAAACATTGCACAGCACATTTTATGATTAAGTAGCAAAGAAGGAGAATTATGAATATGGGCATTTCACATTGAGTAATCTTAGTAAAACTGACTTAATTTCTTGGAAGGATCCAAGAAAGAATCCCTGAAAACCAGTCCAAAACTATTCTGGCACTTTAGGAGAGATTTGTTGTAACCAAGTAACTTGTCTTGTTTTGTCAAGACAAACTTTAACTTCTGAGGGAATATTAATATATGTAGAGCATGATGAATTATCAACTACACAAAGTCTTCCTTGTTCCGTTAAAATAAAAATTTATTGTTTAAAATTACTCTGGCCAAAGAGTTGAAGGCCTTTTGTTGGGCTGCTCTGAATGGTTTGGGCAGTTTCATTCATTGTGATTCCTAAAGTCATTAAAAGATTTGTACTTATATATTCATGTGATGCCACTCTCTCCCAGATATGTACCAAATTTTATACTTCTGATTTCTGGGAAAATAATTAGATTATTTTGTTGTTTCTCTCTTTAACCTACTGAGCAGTTTGAGAGAAATCAGTCTAAAGAGTGACTTTATCAGAGTTATATATCAAAAAAGGGGTGACCAAAAGTCCTAAAAGACAAGTACCTTCCATGCTTCAGCTATCGTTTATAACCACAGGAAAAACAACTGGGGGTACACATAACATCTGCTAATTCAGGGGGCCCAATGTTTTTGTTTTGCAGAATCACTAAAGGTGCCATTTGTATGGTTAAGTTTAGTGTAATTGGTAAGAGGCATTCAGGGAAGGGTGTGGGGGACCCATGTAGCCAAGTTTATCAGTATCCTACAGAGAGGAGTAGAATCAGATGAGGAAATTTTGTTAAAAGTGTGTTTCTCCAATGTCTCTGGAAGGTGGTGAAAGGAACAATGTACAATTAAATTTATAAAAGGTGAAGTTATTAACTCCTATGGTTATATTGTAAGCATAAGGAAAATTACAAGCTTCTCACAGTGGATTTCAATTACTGAATGTGGGGAACCCATATTTTGGGATAGTTAAGAAAAAAGGGATGGGAGCAGTGAGGAAAGCTAACTTGATTAATATGACTCTATAAGGGAGTGTGTCAATTTGGATGTTTTGAAAACTTATAGACCAGAAAGAAGTTGGTTATGGGCATCACTATAGGGTTGTTGTCATACTCTGAGTGGGGCTTAGGGTAACACGCCCAACAGTGAGGAGGATTCCCAGCCTTGGCCAATGTTTGAAAAATCCTAAATCTTCCCAAGAGTGAGATATTGTAAACAATAGGAAAATGGAATGAGAAAAAGTAGTAACATTCATAATGTATAAGCTATGAGTAGTTCACAGGTTATTTGCTACTTATCATAGATGACTCTTTTCCAAACAGCTCTACTAAATAGCTCTTTCAGGTACATCAGAGGCTCACTGGTGTAAGCAGGGTTCTTTCTGAAGTTTCCCTTAGAGTATATAGGCAACCTGTGGAATCTTGTGGACAGCCTAACTTGAGTGTGGTGAATCCATGGCTTAATACCCTTCAGTTTCACTGAAGAATGGGTAGTCAATAGCACCTCATGAGGTCCTCTTCAGTGAGGTTGGAGTTGGTCCTCCAGGTTCTTGTTCTTCCAGATCTTCAAAAACATCAAGTCTCTAGGATTTAGGTGGTACAAGGGCATATCTGTGGGGTACATCAACCTGCAGGAAGCAAACTTATATAGAGTATTTCCTAAAGATTAAATGTACCTGATAGTATCCAGTTTCCTAACTTGAGCCCCATCCAGAACTCCTATGTCATGAAAAGAGTATAGAAAGGGTCTTACATATGACATTTCATAAACATTTAAACCAAACCTGCTACTAGGGGCCCCTCTTGCCCTGCTTTGGGTAACCAGGAGGGCTTTTTTCCAAGTTAAGTTGGTTTCTTGGAAAACTTGTACCAATTTTTTTTTTTTCCAAGTGTGTGGTTCTATTTTCCCTGTCAATTGGGGTTTTCAGGAAGTAGGTAATTTCCATTGAAAGCCCAAGGCATTGGATACTGCTTGTATGACTTTTGCCACAAATGATGCTCCATTGTTAGTGGCAATCCAATTTAGGAATAATTTTGTTTAAAAGTGTTTTTGAAGTTGAGGATCCAACTTTGGATTTCAGCTCAGGTCATGATCTGATCTTGGAGTTCTGGGATCAAGCCCTGTATTGGGCTCCATGATTGAGGATTCATCTCTACTTCTGTCCCTCCTCCTGCTCATTCTCTCTCTCTTTAAAATAAATAAATCTTAAAAAAAGTGTCTTTGACAACTTTTCAGGTTTTCTCTGAATGCATGAAAACTTCACCCCAGCTTCTGAAGGTATCTACAAATACTAGCCAACTCTATTTGTCAGTCTTTTCCAAGATAGCTCCCTCAAGGATGTACACCATTTAGAACTAGTGGGGGCCCAGACTTATGATTGTCTTCAGCCCAGATGAATTTAGCAGATTTTTGACTATCATTTGAATCACCCGCTGAAGATCAGGACCCACAATATACTTCAGGATCCATTAAAGATTAGCATCTTGCACTTAATTAGTCATATTCACCAAAGCATCCATTATCTCTTTCATAAGATGTTCAAACATGGAGGCTTGATCTACCTGACTGTTCTCTGGTGCAATCAAGCAATCTGATTTCTGGTCTCCTCAGTAGTGGACAATAGCTACCACCTTGGGTTCCAAAATAGCCTTTAATAATTCTAAAATCTCTTTGGCATATTTAATTTTTCTATTTCCTATAGTTAACCCATTTTCTTTCTAGATCGATCCATGTGCATAAACCACTGAAAAGGTATATTTAGAATCAATAAAAACAGTCACTCTCTCATCCTTAACCTAAATAGAAGGATCTTATGAGAGCTACTATTTCAGTTTTCTGAGCTGAGATACCTGAGGGAAGGCTTCTACTTACAGTGTCTGTTGATGGATCACAACTGAATATCTAACTCTTTATCATCCCTGATACATAAAACTCTCATCCATGAATATCTCAAGGTCTGGTTTTGCCACAGGCAGATCCATCACATTGGGATGGCTGGAATAAACTTGTTCAATTATCCATATATAGTCATGTATGTGTCCCTAAGAGTGAGTAGGGAGCAAAGTCACAGTGTTACCTTCAAAGTAACATTGGAATTGTCAAATAAGATGACTTGATATTTGCCTCATCTTCACAAGGTGGGCCAGTAGCCAACCTTTTGTTTTGGTAGGGACAGTACATAATATGGAGTATGCACTAGAGTAGGCTGTCCCCATGTAAATTTTTCTTCTTCTTGTAATAGATCACAAGGGGCCACTATTGTTCTCAGACATACAGGCCATCCCTTAGTTATTAGGTCCAATTGTTTTGAAAAATACACAACAGGTCCTCTTATGTTACTCCAATTCAAAGTTACCACTCTCAGATTGATCACCTGTCTTTCATGGACAAAGAAATAAAAAAACACTTTCTGATATCTGGAGACCCCAAGTGGAAACATTGAGTAGCTTCCCTTTAGTAACGTGGAATGCCTATGGCATTCTCTGGAATTAAGAGGCCCATTTCCTCCTCCTTTAAGGACTTCATACAGGGGTTTATCAATGAGTTCAAAATTGGGCATCCAAAAATGGTGGAATGTATACAATTGTCTTTTAGTAGTGGGAATGCTTTCTTCCTGTAAGGGAGCAGATTCCTTTGTCTCTGACATTTCAAAGCCCAGCTATTTAACACATAGATTTTTTATTTAATTTAATTTTAATTTTAATTGTATTGTATTGTATTATGTTAGTCACCATACAGTACATCATTAGCTTTTGATGTAGTGTTTCATGTTTCATTCTTTGCGTATAACACCCAGTGCTCCATGCAATACATGCCCTCCTTAACACCTATCACTGGCTAACCGATCCCCAATCCCCTTCCCCTCTAAAACCCTCATTTTGTTTTCCAGAGTCCATAGTCTCTCATGGTTCATCTCCCCCTCTGATTTCCCCCGTTCATTTTTCCCTTCCTTTTCCTAATATCCTCCATGCTATTCCTTTTTATTCCACAAATAAATGAAACCATATGATAATTGACTTTCTCTGCTTGACTTATTTCACTTAGCATAATGTCCAGTCCCATCCATGTTGATGCAAAAGTTGGGTATTCATTCTTTCTGATAGCTGAGTAATATTCCATTGTATATATGGGCCACATCTTTATCCATTCGTCTATTGAAGGGCATCTCAGCTCTTTTCACAGTTTGGCTATTGTGGACATTGCTTCTACGAAGAGTAGGGTGCATATGGCCCTTCTTTTCACTACATCTGTGTCTTTGGGGTAAATACCCAGGAGTGCAATTGCTGGGTCATAGGGTAGCTCTATTTTGAATTTTTTGAGAAACCTTCACAGTGTTTTCCAAAGTGGCTGTACCAACTTGCATTCCCACCCTTTCTCCACAACCTCTCCAACATTTGTTGTTTCTTGCCTTGTCAATTTTTGCCATGCTACCTCGTGTAAGGTAGTATCTCAGTGGGGTTTTGATTTGAATTTCCCTGATGGCTAATTATGATGAACATTTTTTCATGTGTCAACCATTTGCATGTCTTCTTCAGAGAAGTGTCTGTTCATTTCTTCTGCCCATTTTTTGACTTATTTGTTTTTAGGGTGTTGAGTTTGAGAAGTTCTTTATAGATCTTTGATATCAGCCCTTTGTAGTGTCATTTGTAAAAATCTTCTCCCATTCTGTGGGCTGCCTCTTTGTTTTGTTGACTGTTTCCTTTGCTGTGCAGAAGACTTTTATCTTAAGTTCCAAAAGTTCATTTTCACTTTGTTTCCCTTGCCTTTGGGGTTGTGTCTTGAAAGAAGTTGCTGTGGCTGTCAAAGAGGTTACTGCCAATGTTCTCCTCTAGGATTTTGATGGATTCCTGACTCACATTGAGGTCCTTCATCCATTTTGAGTTTCATTCTTCTGTATATAGCTGTCCAATTTTTCCCAGCACCATTTATTGAAATGACTGTCTTTTTTCCACTGCATATTTTTTCCTGCTTTGTCAAAGATTATTTGACCATAGAGTTGAGCGTCCATATCTGGGATCTCTATTCTGTTCCATTGGTCTTTATGTCTGTTTTTGTGCCAGGACCATGCTGTCTTGGTGATCACGGCTTTGTAATATAGTTTGAAATCCAGCAACAGGATGCCCCCAGCTTTGATTTTCTTTTTCAACATTTCCTTGGTAATTCGGGATCTTTTCCGATTCCATACAAATTTTAGCATCGTCTGTTACAGCACTTTGAAAAATGCCATTGGAATTTTGATCGGGATGGCATTAAAGTTATAGATTTCTCTGGGCAGCATAGACATTTTAACAATGTTTATTCTTCCGATCCATGAGCATGGAATATTTTTCCATCTTTTTGTGTCGTCTTCAATTTCTTTCATGAGTGTTCTGTAGTTCCTAGAGTATAGATTCTTTACCTCTTTGGTTAGGTTTATTCCAAGGTATCTTATGGTTTTTGGTGCTATTATAAATGGAATCAATTATCTAATTTCTCTTTCTAGAGTTACACTGTTAGTATATAAGAAAACAACTGATTTCTGTGCTTTGATTTTGTATCCTGCCACATTATTGAACTGCTGTATGAGTTCTAGTAATTTGGGGGTGGAGTCTTTTGGATTTTCCACATAAAGTATCATGTCAAATGTGAAGTGAGATAGTTTGACTTCTTCTTTGCCAATTTGAATACATTTTATTTCCTTTTGTTGTCTGATTGCTGTTGCTAGAACTTCTAGAACTATGCTGAACAATAGTGGTGAGAGTGAGTATCATTGTCATGCTCCTGATCTTAAGGGAAAAGCTCTCAGCTTTTTCCCATTGAGGATGATATTCACTGTGAGTTTTTCATAGATGGATTTTATGAACTTGAGGAATGTTCCCTCTATCCCTATAGTCTGAAGAGTTTTAATCAGGAAAGGATGCTGTATTTTGTCAAATGCTTTTTCTGCATCAATTGAGAGGACCATATGCTTCTTCTCTCTCCTCTTATTAATGTGTTCTATCACATTGATTTGTGAATGTTGAACCACCCTTGCATCCCAGGGATAAATCCCACTTGGTCGTGGTGGATGATCCTTTTAATCTACTGTTGGATCCTATTAGCTAGGATTTTGTTGAGAATATTGGAATCCATATTCATCAGGGATATCAGTCTGAAATTTTCCTTTTTGATGGGGTCTTTGCCTGGTTTGGGGATCAAGGAAATGCTGGCCTCATAGAATGAGTCTGGAATCTTTTGAAACAGCTTCAGGGGAATAGGTATTATTTCTTCTTTGAATGTTTTGTAGAATTGCCCAGGGAATTCATCTGGCCCTGGACTCTTGTTTTTTGGGAGGTTGTTGATCACCACTTCAATCTCGTTACTGGTTATTGGCCTATTCAGGTTGTCAATTTCTTCCTGTTTCAGTCTTGGTAGTTTATAGGTTTCCAGGAAGGCATCCATTTCTTCCACGTTGCTTAATTTATTGGCATATAGTTGTTGATAATAATTTCTAATTGTTTATATTTCCTTGGTGTTATTCATGATCTCTCCCCTTTCATAATTTTATTAATTTGGGTCCTCTCTTTTTTTTGGATAAATCTAGCCAATGGTTTATCAATCTTGTTAATTCTTTCAAAGAACCAGCTTCTAGTTTCGTTGATCTGCTCTACTCTATTTCTGGTTTCTAATTCATTGATCTCTGTTCTAATCTTACTTCTCTTCTAATGTATGGCTTAGGCATTATTTGTTCCTTTTTCTCCAGTTCTTTAAGGTGTAAAGTTAGTTGGTGAATGTGGGATTTTTCTTTTTTCTTTTCTTTTCTTTTTCTTTTTCTTTTCTTTTCTTTTTTTTTTTTTTTTTTTCTGGGGGAGGCTTCGATGGCTATGTATTTCCCCCTTAGGACTGCCTTTGCAGTATCCCCACAGGTTTTGGACCAATGTGTTTTTGTTCTCATTGGTTTCCATGAAATGTTTAAGCTCTTTGATTTCCTGGTTGACCCAAACATTCTTGAGCAGAGTGGTCTTTAGCTTCCAAGTGTTTGAATTTCTGCCAAATTTTTCTTGTGATTGATTTCCAGCTTTAAAGCATTATGGTCTGAGAATATGGAAGGAATAATCTCAGTCTTTTGGTATTGGTTGAGACCTGATTTGTGACCCAGTATGTGGTCTGTTCTGGAGAAAGTTCCATGTGCACTCAAAAAGAATGAGTATTCTGTTGTTTTAGGGTGAAATGTTCTGTATATATCTATGAGGTCCATCTGGTCCAGTGTGTCATTCAAAGCTCTTGTTTCATTGTTGATTTTATGCTTAGAGGATCTGTCTATTGCTGAGGGTGGAGTGTTGTGGTTTCCTACAATTAATGTATTATTATCAATATGACTCTTTATTTTGGTTAACAGTTGGCTTATGTAGTTGGCTGTTCCCATGTTGGGTCTTCTTGTTGGGTAGCCCCTTTAAGAATGATATAGTGTCCTTCTGTGTCTCTAACTACAGTCTTTAGCTTAAAATCTAATTTGTCTGAAAGGCAATTGATACCCCAGCTTTCTTTGAGGTCTATTGGCATGCAAGATGGATCTCCATCCCTTCACTTTCAGTCTGGATGTATCTTTAGGTTCAAAATGAGTCTCTTGTAGACAGCATATGGATGGGTCCTGTCTGTTTATCCAATCTGCAACCCTTTGCCATTTTATGGGAGCATTTAGGCTGTTCACGTTGAGAGTGATTATTAAAAGATATGAATTTATTGTCATCATGTTGCTTGTGAAGTCCTTGTTTCTATAGATTGTCTCTAAATTTCTGTTGTATATCACTCTTGGGGTCTTTCTCCTTTATAGAACCCCCCTTAATATTTCTTGCAGGCCCAGCTTAGTGGTCACATATTCTTTCAGTTTCTGCCAGTCGTGGAAGCTCTGCATCTCTTCATCCATTCTAAATGACAGCCTTGCTGGATAAAGTATTCTTGGCTGCATGTTCTTCTCATTTAGTAACCTGAATATGTCTTGCCAGCCCTTTCTGGCTTGCCAGGTCCCTGTGGATGGGTCTGACATTATTCTGATGTTTCTCCCTCTGTACATATGGAATCTCTTCCCCCTAACTGCCCTTAAGATGTTTTCCTTGGTTCTAAGATTTGCGAGTTTTACTATTACATGCTGGGGCATTGGTCTATTCTCCTTGATCTAGGGAGGGGTCCTCTCTGCCTCTAGGACATGAATCTTTGTTTCATTCCCCACATTAGGGAAGTTCTCAGCTATGATTTGCTCAAATATATCTTCTAGTCCTCTCTCTCTCTCCACCACCTCAGGGATCCCAATAATTTTTACATTGGGACGTTTTATGGCATCACTTATTTCTCTAATTCTGTTTTCATGGATTCTAAGCTGTTTCTCCCAGGCCTCCTCGTTTTCCTCTTTTCTATCAGTTTGTCTTCTAGATCACTAATTCATTCTTCTGCCTCATTTACCCTAGCTGAGTATCTAGATTAGATTGGATCTCATTGATAGCATTTTTAAGTTCTGCCAGTTCAACTTTCTTTTTTTTCTTTTTTTTTTTCAAGGTTTTTTTTTTTTTTTTTTTTATTTGACAGAGAGAAAGACAGCGAGAGAGGGAACACAAGCAGGGGGAGTGGGAGAGGGAGAAGCAGGCTTCCCGCAGAGCGGGGAGCCCGATGCGGGGCTCGATCCCAGGACTGTGGGATCATGACCTGAGCTGAAGGCAGACGCCCAACAACTGAGCCACCCAGGCGCCCCTGCCAGTTCAACTTTCATTTCTGTCCTTAGAGACTCTAGGCCACCATTAATCGATTTCTCCATTCTAGCCATCATCTTCATAACTGTTACCCTGAAGTCTATTTCTGACACCATGCTTATATCTGTATCCATTTGTAAATCTGTGGCAGAAGTCACAGTCTCTGAGTCTTTCCTATTTTGGGGGTTCCTCCTCCTAGTCATTCTGTTGAGAGGTGGTTGAGGGAATGTACAGAGTCCAAATTATTGACCATATCCCAAGCAAGATGCACCTGTTTATAGGGACCTTAGGGTTGTTGGCCTCTTGTTCTCCCAGCCTGTCTTCTGGGGGAGGATCCTGCTGCACTGTTATTCAGGCAACCCTGTTTGGGCAGAGTTGCCCTGCCCCCTGTGGCAGGGGATGGGCTCAGTGAAAACCGGTTTTGGGGGGCTTTTTTTTTCCTCTGGAGGCTTTCTTTGGTGGCTTTCTGTGTGTCTCTTTTGAGAGTCAGATCAGAAGAGAACATTTCCCACCCTCTGCCTCAGAACAGAGAGATTGCAGTCTGTTCTTCAGTGAGCTCTCCAGGCCACAATGTCTCTGTTTCTGTGCTGCTAAAACTGTAGCATCTTGGGTTGTGGGCCCCGCAGCAGCACTCCCAGCTCTTGCTTCTAGGTCCATGCACTTCTCTGCCCTTTGTGCTTCTAAAACTGCCAGCTGCCCCCAGTTTGCACACACGACCCTGTAGCTCCAGGTTTCAGTCCAGGGCAGGGGGGGCTGCCCTAAAGTCCTTTCCGTGCTGCTACTGGTCTGCAAGTCTGTGCCCAGTCCACAGAGTGGGAGGTTTTCACACTCTGGCAGGGCAGGATCCTGGAGGCTCCCAACCCCTTCCGTTTATCTTCCCATATCTGCCCACGGAATCATGGCTCCCTGCTTCATACCTTGAAGCCAACAGCTGGCTATATTCTGTTTATAGAGATCCAGATATATCTTCTTACATCTCAGGCTGATTTCGTGGGTGTTGAGAGTGGTCTGGTAGATATCCAGTTCAATTCAGGGGATGGTTGGAATAGGATCCCCTACTCCTCTGCCATCTTAGCCCCCAGTCTAACAGATTTTTTAGACCTTATAGCCTTGCTCAGCCAAAAAGTTTAGGGTCAAAATCATATTTTAGTCTGAGGTTTTCTAGTCTTGCTAGCAACCAAACCATCTACATGGGTAAAGAGGGTTCCTCCCTGAAAGTCCTTGGCTAAGATTTCCACCAAAATACTTTGGATCAGGGGGAGAGTTTTTAAAACCTTGGGGAAGGGTATCCAGCAATAGTGCTGCTTACTCTTAGTCTTGAGGTCTTTCCATTCAAATGCAAACAGTTCTCCAGAGTCTGAGAGGGCTACAAAAGAATGCATCTTTTAAATACTGTACAGTGAAACTTTGAATGTCCCCAAAGTTGTTAATAGTATATGGATTGTGTACCAGCAGGCAGATATCATCTACAATTTGGTTAACAGTTTTTAAATCTTGCACAAACCCAAGTTTTTGTACAGGTAAAATGAATGTATTGTATGGTGATTAACAAAGGCCGGTGAGGTCATATTCCAAGAATGCAGAAAGAATGAGCTGAATAGTCCTTTTAGCTTATTCCTTTAAGGGCTTGTATCTGAGGTTTGGAATCTTAACTCCATCGTGAAGTTTAACATGTATGATAATTGCTTGTCCTGGCTTCTCATCTATCCAAACAACCTACCTTTATTTATTTATTTTAATAATTTTTAAAAAAGATTTTATTTATTTGAGAGAGAATACAATTGAGGGAAGGAGCAGAGCCCCCCATCTTATCTTTTAGATGACATCTTCAGGCAACTCTAATAGGACTTTCAGCATTCAATTTAGTTTATAAGTCATGACCCAGTGAAGGGATAGGGCATTCAGGCATATAAAGAAAAATGTGTTTAAGGTGAATTTGACCTATGTGGCAATCTAGTGGTCGGAGGAAGCTTTTAGTCAATACTTCCCAGAAAATTCCCATTACAGTGATAGTTTGATTTGAAAGCCAAGAGAGCCAGGTATTTAGTACTGAATAGGTGACCCCAGTATCAATCAAAAAATCTGAGCTTATTTGCCCTTGTAACCTGGGGTTCCTTGTGGGAAATGACGGCAGGCTCTGTAAGATATACAGGAACCACTGGGCCCCTTCATTCCTGGTCACTATCAACCAATTCTAGCACCTGGTGGGGGGGGGTGCAGCTTAGGGCTCTGTCTCCTCAAGAGACCTCTATGAGCTTGGGCATTTTCTTTTTCAATGGGCCTCTTCTTTATAATAGACACATTGACAAGATCCCAAACTTCTTACCTGGGTTGACCTCATCCTTGTAGTGGTTCTTGTCCTGGTCTTGAATTCCCTTGAGTTAGGGCAGCAGCTAACAAAGTAGCCAGCTGTTTCATTTTTTATTTTATTTTATTTATTTATTTGAGAGAGAGAATGAGAGAGAGCACATGAGAGGGGTTAGGGTCAGAGGGAGAAGCAGACTCTCTGCCGAGCAGGGAGCCTGATGCAGGACTCGATCCAGGGACTCCAGGATCATGACCTGAGCCGAAGGCAGTCGCTCAACCAACTGAGCCACCCAGGTGCCCCAGCTGTTTCATTTTCCAGTGACCTTTTCTTTCTTGCATTTGGTTTGTGCTGTTCAAAATCATAAAAGCAAATTTAGCCAACTGTAACCTAGATATCCCCAATGCATCCTCTAGCTTTTGGAGTCTCTCTTGAATATACATGGCACTTTGCCTGATAAACATCATATTGACCATTTTCAACTTTTCTGGAGTATCCAAACCAGTATCCAATCTATCTCAATGTTTGGTTGTTTGTTTTTTTCAAGAATTTCCAAAGGGTTCTCAGTTTTTGCTTAACTTCTTTTAAATTTTTTAACTTCTTTTAAACTTTTTGCTTAGGGCCCCCTTTTTAGAAATCCAACTAAAATATAATCTCAATAGTGTTTGAGCTTACCTTGGCATCCATGGTAGGAAGAATCATCATAGCATCAGCATTTAGGAGGTTACTGGGGGTTTCAATTAGCTTCTTCCCTAGCCTTTTTAGGACCATGTAGTGTTTGGTTAATAAATTTTGTACATCTGTCCAAGTGGGGTTATGGGTGGCAAAATAGATGAGAACAAATTTTTCACCCTCTTGAGGCAATCTCTATAAATGGTCATAGTGTTTATTCAAGTAAACAGATACAAGGTAGAGAATGGAGAATGGATCCAAATCTTTCCTGCATCTAAGCTCCAATTGCCTTAGCAGAGATTGGCCTCCTTGGCGATGAGTGGCTCCCTGACCAAATTGAGTACCACGTAGGCAATGAGAAGGGAAGACCATTCCTACTTCTTGGCCCCCCAAGGTAAGAGGTCCTGGTTCAGGGTCCTGCTGGGGCTGAAGTTGTTGGGACTAGTGCTGTGAGGGAGTTTAATTCTGTAACTAATAAAATATCCTATTTTCCCTGGTTAGAATTGGGTAGCACATGCTTTATAATTGGAGTAAAATTTTACATTTTCTCTGAGCTGGCTTATTCTGATATTTTGAAAGCATAGAAGATGGAACATAAGGTATTGCATCCTATTTTTTCCCCTTTACAAAACAAATCTAATTGTAATGTGGTATTCTAATTTATGGATGTGTTGACTATTTTTCTCTAGGGTCTAACAAATATTGTGGCCAAGCATTATTGCAAAAAAAGATATATTTTTTCTTTTTATAGGTTTATAACTAAACATTGCTCAATTTTGTAGAATACAGTCAAAAGAGCTGCATTTGGGGACTGAATTGCCATTTCCCCTTCTCCAATCAGAACATGGCTGATTTTATCTGAAGATACCAAAAGCTATAGCAACAAACAAACCAAGCCCAAATTTCCTCTGTGAGTATTAGTTCCTCCCTAATTTCTAGTTCATCCCTAAAAGCCAGAGCTTTACCAACTGAACCAAAGGGCTTCCTAGCCAACCTTTCTTTTAAAGGCTAAGAACCCCTCCCCCCCAGCTAGAGGCTGGATGGAAGGAAGAAATCAGCCCAGTCAAATAGGAGTAAGAAAGAAGCTCATGTGCCATCACACACAAAGTACTCACCGAGAGATGTCCATCCAAACTGAAACCAAAAACCATTTCCCTGCCACAAGAGTTAAATTAAAATGCTAAAGGTCAGTGGTGGGGTAGGGCCCTGGGGGCTGTCCCTGGGACAAAGAGTGAAGTCTGCTGCATGGACTCCTCATCAGATACCCATTACTGGCTGGGGGCCAATGAACCATGGGCAGTTGTTCACCAAATTTTTAACCAAACTGAAGTTTGTCTTTTGCAAATGCAGTCACTAAAACATCAAGGATGCAGCAAGGAAAGGGTTTATTTGAGATGCAGCCAAACAATGAGGCAGGAAGGCAAGCCTCAAATCCACTTCCTAGAAAGGGGAGAGTCAAGGATACTTAAAGGTAAAAGAAAAAGGATCTGAATATAGGGGAAAAGAGCTATGTGTCTTTAAAATCAGATAAAGTTAGAAAGTAAGGGGAAGGTTGAAGTCATTTTGTCTGCACCTGTGAGGATCTGCTTACATTTTCATGTGGTCCGTGACCAGAGAATGGCATCCTTAGCATGATCCAAGGGTGGATGTTTAGGCCCTTCTATGTCAAAAGTTTACCCATCAGACACTCATGCATGCTCAAAGAGAAGGTTGGTGGTCCTCACTGGTTCTGGCCAGTTTTTTTATGAAGGCTTGAGTCTCTGCAAAACAACTAAATCAACATTTTGTTATCATGGTGCCAGGCAAGAGTGTTTCTGAGAGAAACATGGTGGCAGACAGCCTTCTGAGAACAAGCAGATTTGGGTAAAAAGTTAAAGTTGCTCTTATTAGCCCCATTAAACCATTGGTTACTGGTTTCATATCTGGGATATTATTTTTGAATAGTAACTTAAAGAAATATTACCTATAGATAGATAGTCAAATAAACTGTGCATCATGAAAACCACTAGTGTAAACCTTTAAAAAAAGAAAAAAAACTACCTGAGTCTGAGTAACACTGCCAGAAAGTAGGAACTGATGGAATTGTGGGGCTTTTAACTTTCTTAGGCCAAGTTTATTTGAAATCCCTATCCATATTTTAATTTCTTTATTGAGGGGAAGTAGACAACCCACGCTTGATCCTTTTAATGAAGAATAACCTTAAATGCCATTGACGTGGTTTTGATAAAACAATCACACAATATAGAGCTGCTCAGTTTTTGTGTAGCAATGAATACAAAGTACCTACATTCCAAGGTCTAAAATACATTTGTTCCTTTTTAATTTTGCCTTTATTAAAAAAGATCCTTATGCAAAAAAGAACAATATTAAAACTGCATAGATTAAACATTTTTAAATGATCTCATGATCATATGAAGGTTGGTAACATTTAAGTAAAAGAGAAAACTCAATTATCAATGTCCTCTTCCAGCAGCATCTGAATAAATATTAAGCTCAATTTGAATCCAAACACGGTTTCCTAGTAACTGTACAGATTTTTAAGCTTCATTGTGTTACCCTTTCTGGAACTTCTGGTTTTGCTTTATTGATCTTGCTGTTCATGCCCTGTAAAGCTCATAAACATTGCTCAGACCAAACCTACTCATTGATGATCTCCAAATGACTTGGGTTTTATTTTGTAATACTAAAATCCGTTTCATGCACCAGCTGCTGCCTCCCACACACACACAGACTATCTCTATTAAGGAGTTTTCCTTTCTATAAGTCATTTAGTTCCATGTGTTATTTCTCACATCCTATGATAACCTGGATTTCATGACCTATACTTAAAGCCAAGAGAGTAAACTAAGTTTGTGTTAAGGGCCTCGTTAGCACTATAAGAGATAGTGGGTAAAAGGTGAAGTACAGGAAATAAACTACTCCCACTTCTGCTACTTGTCAAGTCTGGTTAGACTGCCTGGAGGACCTCTGTCTTAGGGAGGTAACAGAGGGATGGCTCTAGGGGAGTGTAGATTGGGGGAGAACATTTGAAATGTTACTCTTATTCTGTCTTTGGAGATGCCTCTACGGTCAGGATAATTACTTGTAATTTGCAACTGCAGCACATGAGGATAAAGGAGATCCAAGGAACCTTTTTTAACCTCTCTGTGGTTCCTTTTATCCATTTATACTCAAAACTAATCTCTCATCTGAGGACATATCTAATTTTTATTTCACTGCATTCTGGAGACCTCTGACAGACACTGGTGATCTCTTATCATGTTCACTATATTCACTGGTAATACCATCAGCTTTCAACAGAGCTAAGATTACTTAGTTCTAAAAGAACCAGTTTATTAAATCCTCAAATCTCTCAATAGCTCTCAGTCTGTCCTAAATATAACTTTTTAATTAAATAATTTTAGAAATCAGATTTCTAATCAGAAGAATCAGTGGCAAGCAATTGAGTCTCTCCAATTTGAAATTGGGAATACTGTTTTGTGTTTTGTGTTTTGTTTTGTTTTTTTAGGTGACCAGTAAGAAATTTTAAGTTAACCTTTATATTCTCTATGGCAACATTCTTTGAAGTATAGCCCTTGAACCCTTGTATCATCCAATGTGATCTCTAAATATCAAACTTCCTGGGTTGTATTCCAGAGTCCTAGAATGAGAATCTCAGAAGCAGGGTGAAGAAATCTACATTATAAACTGCATTTAAACTGCATTTTTCTTTCATGATTATTTAACTGATTGGCATTGGCAAAGCAGTTATCTGAAGCTAATAAAAAGTCATACTTTAGCTCCTTTTCTTCTAAAGGTAAGATGACACTGACTATTAAATCATTTTTAGGATTTGCCAGTGCTCTCAATTCTGTCATTCCTTTGCTGGTATAATTTTAACAGGACACCTCTGGTACCTCAGAAGGAGCTTGGGAATTGAACCTAGTCTTGCAAGTGCTGACTCTGTCACTTACTAGCTCAGTAAGTACACAAGCTAGATGCTAAAACCTTTCAAATGTATTAGCTGCCTTATCTGAAAATGAGGTTATTAATAGTGTCTTTCATTTAAAGTAATTGTTTCATGGCATTTTCAAGGCTGGGACTTCTTGGAGGTGTTCTATATACTATAGTGATGGGAATATATAAGCAAAACAAATGTTCACTCCAACTTTTCTTTGAAATACTTAGTTTTTCTCTAAAGTGAAAGCAAGAAACATTAAAACTATGAATACTGTGGTGAAGCTTTTTAATAAAGGTACTCTCTTTCACAATGAAGTCTAACTTGCAGAGTCAGTTCTGTAAAATATTTCTGAATGTCTTTATTGTGTCTCCAGTTGTTGAGGATATAGTATGTAATGATTTTGCTAATGGGTGACAATATGGCTAACATATGGTGAAATTTAAATTTGTGGATGAAAAAATTGTGTGCAAATCTGTAGGGTTACCTGGAGCTATATATAAACCTTTTAAGGATATAAATATGTAAACACAGTACTACTTGTGAATATGTCAGGGTGTGGGGATTTCAAGAAAGGAATAGCACTAAAAGACTGAAATATAACATTTATAAAACATTTGAGTTTATGCATTAATGAAGATAATAATGAATTCATGTGATTCTTAACTGAGAATCAAAAACTATGTTTAGAGAGTTGAGAATACTGCTTTGATTACTTGCTTTCAGTCATCTTTCTCTGTGGGCATTAATAATGCATATTTCACCCTGAAGCTGGCTTTAGTAGATGCTTAATGAACATCATGCAATTAAAAAAGTTAGAGCTTTCAGTGTCTAATGTAAGGACCCTGGTGGTGACTGGCCAAGAAGACATGTCTTCCCTCACTTTCTTTTTCTTAAATACCTAACAGTATGTTTGGTTTTTGAAGTTTAGTGTCATTCTAGGTAGCAAATAATGCCAACATAGTTCAAAGAGTTTTGAAAGATCTATCATATTTGCATTTGTGTCAGTGTTACTCCATTCATATTTCTTTGAGGTATAGCTAAAGGGCCAGCCTACCATAGTCAAGGGAAGATGTAGGACATTTTGTCACTCACCTCCTGATAAGAGAATTAGCTGTCCATCTGTATCTCAGGAAAAGCTTTTCCAGGCTGCAGCATAGGGGACCCACAAGAGAATCTGTGGCATGTTGCAAATGATGGATTACTACAAAGTTAGAAAATACTTTTCTTTAAAAATAACACTGCACAGTTTCAAGGTTTCACTATTACAACTATATTCTCAAACACTTGCTTTATGATAGGCTTTCTTAAGCAGAAAAGGGAAAATCTTACCTCACAGGTATCAACCTTATCTTGTGCATAGATCTGAACTGAACACGTGAACATTATGTGGTATACGTCTTGTGGCATGAAGAAAAATGGTTGCAAACCACTTGCCTGTAAATCATATTTTTGCTTTCTACTAATGCAAAAGGGAAGAGAAATAGAATAGTGTCTATGATCCTTTCCTGAGAAATGTATTGTTGACCTGAAACAAAAATCAAGAAATTTTGTGTTTTCTTGAGACTGTTTAGATAAACCCTTTGAGTATGCTGTTTCCTTCTGGGACTTGTCTTGATAGACTCATTCTACAGAGTTCTAAAGTTAAAAAAAAAAAAAAAAGGTGAAGCAGGGTGCCTGGGAGGCTCAGTTGGTTAAGTGTCTGCCTTCGTCTCAGGTCATGATCCCAGGGATGGAGTCCCACATTGGGCTCCCTGCTAAGTGGGGAATCTGCTTCTCCCTCTGCCCCTTCCATCCTTCATGTGTGCTCGCTCTTTCACAAAAATAAATCTTAAAAAAAATGATGACACACACAGACTAGCAATAGAGGCAAACTATTACCATTTCTAGGCCTGTTGGAAGGAAAGAAAGAAGCTGTCCAAGAACCTTTAAAAAATGTTGAGCCCTGAAAGAAAATCCTCCCATAGGATATATAAACACTGAATGTATCCACCAAAACTATAGACAAAGAGTAGAAGAAATAAATCCCCTCCTGTTGTCTAGTTCCTAACAGTGCTTCCTATTGGCCAACTCAGCTAGAAGCCAGAGAGTGAGGAAGTAATCCAGGGCACAAAGCTAGCAAGGAAGTGCAGACAGAGGGTGAGTCTGAGAGGAAAAAGGAGTGTAAACAACAAAAGCAGTACTTTGTTAGATGTGAAGGAAAAATAAAATGAGAAAAATTTGATTCTTTCTCTTTCTGCCAGGTGACTTTGCCAACTACCAATTTCTATATACTCAGGAAAGAAGTGAGCAGAAACATGATGCTGAGAAAATCTGGAGCTAACATATTATCTATTTCAAACAGATCTGGGACATACTTTTGATAATGATGACTCTTAACTTTAATCAAGGGAGCCCAGACTAAGTCAGCTATGTGTTATTTCTGCATTAAAACCCAGATGGGAGTGATGCTTTCCTTTGATGGTGGGTCTGCCTTTGTTGGTGCCATGGAAGATAGAGAAAGCATCAAATGATACATTACTTTATCTGCTGCTGGCAAGTGTGATACTCTATTTCAGTGTGTGTTATGACTTCTGTTCCTAGAAACAAAGGAAGAAAAATTAAGCTGTTAAAAAACCTTTTGAATATTCATAACAATATGCCCATGCATGATTATTTAGAACAGGAAGTCACTACCAGATAAATAAGTTAAAAATGAATCATTTTTCTTCCTTTAGCCATATTCAGTCAGTTTTGAGGCAACTACTTACAGTTAATCTTCATTATTGCTAAATTACTTTTGCTTTGGTATCTCTACTAGTAAAGGTGCATAGACCATGGGGAGCTGTCCACACCAAAATTAGTTCTTGAACAAATAAAGTGGCTTACTTGTTATATATTAATCATGGAGTAATGGGGAATGGAAATACACTTGGCTCCAAAAGTGCTTGAGTTTTTCTTAATCAGAAATGTGCTTAGGAACACTATTGAAGCAAAGATAGATTAATGACAGATTTCCTAAACACAAGGAAAGAAAGATATTATTAAAAGGTTTCTTAAATTTTAATGGTTTATAGTATGAAGACTTGGACAACAAAAGTTACAGATATAATTTTCTTGATTCAGATTACTGGTAACATATATCACTGGTTTATCTGACCAATAAAATTTAATACAGCTTGTATGTGGAAAATTTAATTATGTATTTAATATAGATGCAAGTAGAAATACCCATGCATGAGCAAAGACAATGAAGTGGAGATTTGGTGGTAATAATTTACCAACTGAAACTATAAATGCTGTGCATGCATCAATCTATCTAAAATAATCACTATGCTAGTGTTTTAAAGTTCATTTTTTAAAAAAATTACTCATAAAATTTCTCCCCAAATATTGTAGTTAAATTGCAAATATATATTATTATCAAAGTATTTGTGTATCTCACTACTCCTCACTAGCTTGTGCCCCTTGACTGCAATAATAAATCCCCAGAATACATATTTTGAATCCATAACATCAGAATGAATATATAAATGCTTTGAACACAAAAGTTGGTCAAAGTTCAGTGAGTTTAGGAATAGGATACACCAAGTTTTGATTCAAAACAAAACAACAGAACATACAGGCATATCTCATTTTACTGTGCTTCACTTTATTACACTTCACAGATCTGTCCCCCCCACCCCACAAATTGAAAATGTGTGGCAACCCTTTTCTGAGCAAGTCTATCAGCACCATTTTTCCACCAGCACCAACCACCTGTTCATCCATCCTCCATCTCCTCAGGCCTCCCTATTCCCTGAGACACAATATTGAAATTAGACAGTTAACAATCCTGCAGTGGCCTCTAAGTGTTCAAGTCAAAGGAAGAGTCACACATCTCTCACTTTGAATCAAAAGGGAAAAATGATTAAGCTTAGGGATCTGGGCAAAATCAATTGAAAACATTCTGGAATGGATTCACCATTCTAGATGCCATTAAGAACATTCATGATTCATGGGAAAAGGTCAAAACTCAACATTACCAGGAGTTTGGAAGAAGTTGATTCCAAACCTCATGGATGATTTTATGGGGGTTCAAGATTTCAGTAGAGGACATAACTTCGGATGGGGTGGAAACAGCAAGGGAATTAGAAGTGGAGCCTGAAGATGGGACTTAATATTGCAATCTCATGATAAAACTTAAATTAAAAAGAAAAGCAGCTCCTCATCTGTTAAAGATTTATTTGGGAGAGAGAGTGAGGAGGAGGAAGAGGAAAGGGAGACAAGCAGACTCCCCACTGAGCAGGGAGCCTGTCACAGGGCTTGGTCCCTGGACTCTGACATCATGGAATCAGATGTTCAACTGAGCCACACAGGCTCCCTGAGGAGCTACTGCTTATGGATGAGAAAATAAAGTGGTTTCTTGAGATGGAAACTACTCCTGATGAAGATGCTATACAGATTGTTGAGATCACAACAAAGGTTTAGAATATACATAAACTTAGTGATAAAGCAGCATCAGCATTTGAGAGGATTGACTAAATTTCAAAGATCTATTGGTAAAATGTTACCAAACAGCATTGCATTCATGAAAGGAAGAGTTCCCACAGTAGCCATCCACATTGAGGAAAGACCCTCCACCAGCAAAAAGTTCCAACTCACTGAAATCTCTAATGGTTAGCATTTTTAGCAATAGGTATTTTTTTCTTTTTTTTAAGATTTTATTTATTTATTTGACAGAGACAGCGAGAGAGGGAATACAAGCAGGGGAGTAGTGGGAGAGGGAGAAGCAGGCTTCCCGTGGAGCAGGGAGCCTGATATGGGGCTCGATCCCAGGACCCTGGAACCATGACCTGAGCCAAAGGCAGATGCCCAACGACTGAGCCACCCAGGCGCCCCTGTAATAGGTATTTTTAAATTAAGGTATATACATCGGGTTTTTAGATAGTCTTTTAAGTATGCAATCATATGCTAAAATGTAGTGCAAATGTAACCTTTAAATACACTATGTAACAAACAAAAATTTCATTTGACTTGCTTTATTGCAATATTCACTTAATTGTAGTAGTCTGGAACCAAACCTGCAATGTCTCTGAAGTATGCCTGTACATTATTTTCTTATAGAGAACTCACTAGTACCGGTGGCATTGATAGAAATATATTAGGTTCCAAATAATAACACAACTTTAGATCATTGCAGTTTAACAGGGAGGATCATTTACTTACTTAGGTCTGTCTGTAATCTCAACAATCAAGATATGTTCTCGTGTTCCTATTGCACTATGCTTATCAAGATGCCATGTTGCCTTACATCCACGAGAGAGCTGAAAAAGAAAAGAAGGGCTATAACCCCCATTTATAACAGATAAAAGTGTAGTTGCTTTGGTTTATTTGTTGAGATTCCATGAATGTTTTATTTGATAAAATATCCTGTAAAAATATTTTGAAAACACTAGGCAAAAAGCTCTCTTAGATCTTTTCCATCAACAAAATGCTCAATAGGCTATGCTTTAATATATAAATAACAAAACTGTTATCTCTCTCCCAAATGTAAAGCCTATCCCATCCTAGTTTTGATGTGAAATCATCCCAGGAATCAGTAGAATTGCTGCGTAAGTCATTTGGACATGAGTTAACTTATTTTTAGAAATTTATTGTTTTAAGTGTCAATGGATCCTGAGGGAAATTTTCCAATTGCCATATAACTTAAGATTCATTTCTATACCATAGGAGAGGAAAAAAAAAATATGGGAATGGAGTAGATTCCATAGACGATAGATTAAAGTGGTTAAGATGTCCCAGATATCATATATATATATATTATATAATGTATGTGCCAAGAATGGATAAGAGTAGAACCCATAAAATTAGCAAAAGAGCTCAAAGAAGACAAAATAACCTAGGGGTTTCCCTAGGGGGAACCTCTGTTTGGGGCAAATAAAGACCTACTTTATGAAAAGAGGTAGAAAATTAAGTCAAAATGAATGCCTTTCAGTTTTGAAATATTACAGAAGTTTCTCCATAAGCTTATGATACACCTATAAGAGACAACAAAAGGAAGTTGATGTTTTTGACATTACCCTAAAAATGTCAGTTTATAATACATGTTGTTAGTTACTGACCTCTTCTAGTAAAAATCCCTTAGTGTTACTGTCCCCCACTCCAAACCCCACACTGGTAAGAGACCACAAGACAGACCCAAAGAAATGTTTTCAAAATTCTAGTGAATTCATATATATTTAAAGTGCTCATTAGGTACAATTCTCTATGCTGAGCAGAGAAAAGCAAAAAAAAAAAAAAAAAATATATATATATATAAGGTATAGTGCCTATATCTTTATGAATCCTTAAAATTAGGGAACTAAAATATAGAAATAGAAAGGCATTTTAAGCTATTGGCATACAACCTGAAATAGTGGAAACACTCCTATTTAATTCTCAGCATATAACAGTATTATCCCTGTTTTGCAGATTGTTTGGATTTGGAGAGTATCTTGCTCAGTGTTATTCTTTCAACACTGACACTGCTTATTTGTTGTGTATCTCATTTTCTTCACTTATTGGGATGTTCATGTTCTAAATCATTGCACTGTAATACATTTTAAATAATGAAGTTATGTTAGACCTTCCTGTTTCATTAAGCCTTTTTTTTTTTCTTCAGCCAATGACACAGTCTCTTCTTAACAAAGGAAATCGAGAGTTTGCATTAAAAACCATGGGATCTGCAATCTTTCCTTCCTGTATACAAGAAGGATGGACATAAAGATTAGTACAGATGCAAATAAAAGTCCTGCCAAATAATCCTATCACTGCTGTCCTTGAGGTCAGTGATTTTGACTTTCTGGGTATCTGTTTATGTCTCTTCCTCCTCCCCGATGCCTTCACTTTTCCCTCTATTACCCTAGCATTAAACTGTGAACACTTGCTCTCTCAAAGCCTAAAGAAACATAACTTTCTTTTTTCATTTTGGTCAACAATTTTTCCTTCATGACCACATTCAATAAAGAAGCACTAAACTTTTTAATTTTTTTTATAATGTTTCCTAGAAAATCTCAGATCATGGGCTTGTTGCATCTATCTATTAGGAATGGCCTTCTGAGGATACAAATGGCCTTTAAGCTGCTCAATTTAATGGAATAATCTAGGGTTCTTACTTACCTATACATTAATATGCTAGTGGATACTGTTGACAACAATGTGTTTTTTCTTGAAATTCTCTTCTTTCACTAGAAAGTGAATGTTTTCACTTTATTATCTCACTTTCTTTAAGAGTACACTGCATTCTTCTCTCTAGTTTCTTCCTTGTGTTCTCAAATAGTGGCAGTGCTCTCCTGGAGTCTTTCCTCCCCTGCCTTTTCTTTTTCTGAGTCATTCCATACATAACTCCATGATATAGCCTCTATAATAATGACTTTATATCTTTGGTTCTGACCTCTCTCTTGAGCTAAAAAATTGACCCTCCAGTGAATCCATTCTTATACTTCTTTTGAACCTGAAAATCCACAGTCCCTTACTAAACTCTGCCCAAATCTGCAATATTTCTAGTCCTGACCTCTCCTACCTGCTTGTTCCACCTTTCAGGAGATATCTCTCTGTGAATGCTCCTTGAACACATCAAACTTTAAAAATATATATATAGTTTCCATTAAAAAACTATTCCTATTTTATTCATTTTTACAAATGTCCTACCAGCTAGAAGTGATGTCACAAAATGGCAACATCTGTAGTTCCTGACTCTGATCCACCTCACAAGAAGAACAAATAACTACTATTCATGGGCAAGACACCACTGAAGGAATCCTAGAACCACACAGACCAAGAGAGACCACATCGCTCATTCCCCCAGGCTAGCAAAGTACCATGCCAAGAGGTGTCCTCTGAATGTACCATTCCCCACAGTGGAAAAAGAGAGACAGAGTACACATCCAGAACCCCAGCATGATGGGTCACTTCCTGGGAGTCCCCACTCTGGTCTTACCCCATAGGATTACAGGGGACTCCATGGAGCTTGACCACTAGAAACCTAACTGTGACAGAGAAGGGGAGAGGAACTTCCAACAACAGGCACTTGGATCTTGGAAGACCCAATTCCTACCCATAGCACCTAAGTAGTGGTCCTGGCCAGCAGTTTTGTTTATCTATAGAATCAGTGGCACAGTCTGACTAGGGAACCTGGTGGTATATAGGTCTGTATGATATGGGTTCTCACACAAAGAGATTTGCTAGCTTCAGAGCCTGTTCTGCCCAGGCAGTGGAATTACATCAGAGCTCTGCCCATTGCTGATGGAAGCTCCGAACCTCATGTGACCAGAAATCGTGCCCAGAATGCCTAAAAAGTTGTATAGGCCAAAACCACTTGGGCAGAGAGAATGACAGTCTGCAGAGCAAAGCCAGTGGCTCTGTTTGGCCAAGGAAATTGGGACAAAGGTTGCCTTGAGTCAATAACAAACAAAACCCTTACCTGCCTTGAAGCAAGTGCTTGTACTGCTGTTGGGCATGGAAACCAATTTGTAGCCCCATCCAGTGCTGAAAAATCTTTCAGCCTGCCTGACCACAGAACCTAACCAAAATACATAGGAAGCTGCACTTCCCATCCAATAGCCATATATAAAGTGGCACTTAAACACAGAGCAAACCCTTGTCTCTTTCCATTTGCACAGCAAAACCAATGGTTCTATCTAGCCAGAAAATTTAGTGCATAGTCATGCCTGTTTCAGGTCCCTTAGAGCAAATGGGTCAGTCACTGGGATGCTTCATGCTGCCGTGCCAAGGCAGAGAAGCTAATTCATAGGCTTACCTACTGCTGAATTTGGTACCCAGTCCTGACTGACTACTAAGCATGACCAAAAAATCCAGGTGAATGCAGAATCTCTCCAGTAGATTTGCTTAGGCAGGGAACCAAGCCATCAACCTTATCCAACTGCTCTCAGCCAGTGTACCCTTCCACCCCAAAGCTCGGTAGTGACCTTACCCCAAAATAAACCTGATAGCAAGCCCTACCTGCTGAGAGTTTTACAAGCAGATGCATCCAGAAACCCAAATGCACCAACTAGAGATTAACTGTCTCTGTCAAAGCAAACCTGCAAAGTCTGGAAGTGGAGACCACTTACTCAAATGCATAAATACCAATGTAAAGAATCAAAGGTCATGAAAAATTTGGTAAACATGACATGCCAAAGGAAACTAATAAAACTTGACCCTAAAGAAATGGAGAAATCTGAACTGCCAAAGATTTTAGAATAATCCTCCTCTTGAAGTTTAGTGAAGTATAAGAACACAGACAACTAAACAAAATTAGGAAACTGATACATGAACAAAATGAGAAGTTCAACAATGATAAAGACCATCAAAAAGCAAAACAAAAAAATCCTAGAGCTGGGGCGCCTGGGTGGCTCAGTTGGTTAAGCGACTGCTTTCGGCTCAGGTCATGATCCTGGAGTCCCTGGATCGAGTCCCACATCGGGCTCCCTGCTCGGCAGGGAGTCTGCTTCTCCCTCTGACCCTCCCCCCTCTCATGTGCTCTCTCTCTCTCATTCTCTCTGTCTCAAATAAATAAATAAAAAATCTTAAAAAAAAAAATCCTAGAGCTGAAAAATACAATGACTATACTGAAAAATTCAGTAGAGATCTTAAAAAGCAGAGTCAACTATGGGAAGAAAAAAAAAAGTCAACTAGAAGAGAGGACTTTTAAAATTATCCAATCAGAGGAGTAAAAAGAAATGAATAAAAGAACTCTGTAAGACTTATGGGACACAACCAAAAGAAACAGTATGCACCTTATGTAAATTCCTGAAGAGTAGGAGATTAATTATATCTTAAACAATAGTGGCTGAAAAAATTTTCAAATCTAGTGAGAAAAATGGACACCAAAATCCATGAGGACTCAAAAAACCCAAATAGGTTGAACCTGAATAGGGCTATACTGGGACACATTAAATTGTCAGAAATAAAAGAATTTTGAAATCAACAAGAAAAATGAGAGAAGTTGCCTATAAGAGAACCTCCTTAAGACTATAGGTGAATTTCTAATAGAAATGTTTCAGGCCAGGAGAGAATGAGAAGATGTATTCAAAATATTGAAAGATAAAACCATCAACCAAGAATTCTACACCTGGCAAAGCTGTCTTTCATAAATGAAGGAGCAATAAAGACTCTTTGAGAAAAATAATGCTAATTAACATTGTAAAAACATAAGGTAGTATAAAGCTCACTGATATTGGTGAATATGTAAAAATATTTAGATTCTATAATATGGTAATTTTGGTGTGTAATTTACCTACAATTCCAGTTTAAAATTTACCTTAAATACAATCATCTGTTATTAGTTACACAATATAAAACTATGTAGATTAACATCAATAACCTAAAATGTGAGGGGAAGTTATAGTTAAAATGTAAAGTTTAGGAATTCTATTGAAGTGAAATTGTTATCAGTTTAAGTAGGATGTTATAATTTTAAGATATTTTATGTAAGCTTTATGATAACTGCAATGGAAAAACCTGTAGAGGTTATACAAATAAACATAATAAAATGTCAAAGAACATTGATACCAAAAGATACACACACACACACACACACACACACGACAGTAAGGTATAAACAAGGAACAACTGATCTACAAAGCAGTGAGGGAAAAAATAGCAATAGTAAGTCCTTACCTATCAATAATTTCTTTAAACATAAATGGATTAAGTTCTCCAATCAAAAACTATGGAACAGCTAAATGGTAAAACAACAAAACAAAACATTCAAATGCTGCCTATAAGAGGTATAATTTATCCTTAGAGACACACACAGGTGAGAGGAGGGGGATGGAAAAAGATATTTCAAGAAAATGGTATCAAAAGAAAAAACAGTAGTGAAGCTATACTTATCTCAGAAAAATAGACTTTAAGATAAAAATAGTAAAACAAGACAAAGAAGCTCATTAAATAATGATGAAGGGGTCAATCCATCAAGAGCATAACAATTTTAAGTACTTATATGCCCCACATCAGAACACACAAATATATAAAGCAAAATATACAGAAGTAAAAGGAGAAATAAACAGCAATATAATAGTTGGGGATTTTAGTACCTGCTCTCAGTAATGGATAGGTAAATCATACAGAGAATCAATAAGGGAATAGAGGATTTGAAAAACACTATAGGCAAAATAGACCTAAGAGGCATATACTTAACACTCTATCAGACAACAGGAGAATACACATTCTTCTCAACTGGCCATGGGATATTTTCTTTTTTTTTTTTTTTTTTTTAAGATTTTATTCATTTGAGACAGAGAGATACAGAGAGAGCGAGAGCATGAGCAGGGGGAGAGGCAGAGGGAGAGGCTCTCCCTCTGAGCCAGGAGCCTGATATGGGCTTGATCCCAAGACCCTGGGATCATAACCTGAGCCAAAGGCAGACGCTTAACCATCTGAGCCAGCCAGGCGCTTCTGCACAGGGTATGTTTTCCAGGATACACCATATGTTAGGCAACACAACATGTCTTAGCAAATTCAAAAAGATTGGAGTATCCTCTCTGACCATAATGGCAGAAAACAAGAAATCAACAACAGGAAGAAAACTAGAATATCCACAAATGCATGGAAATGAAACAACACTCAACAGCTAGTGGACCAAAAAAAATACAGAGGAAATAAAGTTCCTTGAGAAAAGTAAAAATGGAATGGAAACCCAACATACCAAAATTTATGAGATACAGCAACAATAGTTTTAGGAAATTTTATACCAACAAATGCCCACCAAAAATAAAAAGTTATCAAATAAACAACCAAATTCTATACATTAAGTAGCAGAAGAATAAAACAGAGCCTGAAGTTATAAGAAGGAAATAATAATGAATAGAGCAGAAATAGAGAACTGGAAAACAATAGAACTGATTAACACAAGTAAGAGTTGGTTCCTTTAAAAGATAAACAAAAATTACAAATCTTTATGTAGACCAAGCAAGAAAAAAAGGAGCCAAATCAACAAAATTATAAATGATAAAAGAGACATTTCAATGAATACCATAGAAATTAAAAGGATCAGGAGGTCACTATGAACAACTATACATCAATAAGCTGGACAACCTAGAAGAAATGGAAAAATAATTGGAAACATACAACCTACCAATACTGAATCAGAAGAAATCTAAACAGAGCAGTTACTAGTAAGCAGGTTGATGAAGTAATAAAAAATCTACCAATGGGGGTGCCTGGGTGGCTCAGCCATTAAGCATCTACCTTCGGCTCAGGTCATGATCCCAGCGTCCTGGGATTGAACCCCGTGTTGGGCTCCCTGCCCAGTGGGATGCCTGCTTCTCCCTCTCCCACTCCCCTTGCTTGTGTTCCTTCTCTCGCTGTGTCTCTCTCTGTCAAATAAATAAATTCTAAAAAAATACCCAAAAAATCTAATGAAGAAAAGCCCAGAACCGCATGGACTCACAGATGAATTGTAGCAAACATTTAAACAAGAATTAATGGCAATCCTTACTCTTACAGAAAAACAAGAGAAGGGAACACTTCTGAACACTTATCTTGTGAGGCCAGCATTATCTGATACCAAAGCCAGAAAAGAACACTACCGGAAGAGAAAATATAGGTCAATATCCCTGATGAATACAGATATAAAAAAACAAAACAAAACAAAACAAAACAAAAAACCCTCAATAAAATGTTATCAAACTAAATAAATCAGCACATTAAAAAGATTATTTTACATGGTCAAGTGGGATTTATTCCTCGGTTTCAAAGATGGTTCAATATCTATAAATCAAACAACATATTAAATCATATTAATAGAACAAGAGAAAAAAATTATGTCAATGGATACTGAATTTTGTCAATTTTTTTTCTGGATCTATTAATGATAAAAACTTCTAACAAAGTAGGTATTGAGTGAACATATGTAACATAATAAAGGCCATCTATTACGAGCCCACAGCTAACACCATATTCAATAATAAAAGGGTGAAAACTTTCTAAGAGCAGGAACAAGACAAAAGTGTCACTCTCACTACCTCTATACAATGTGGTATTGGAATCCTAGCTTGAGCAGTCAAGAAAAAAAAAAGAACATCAGAATTAGGAAGAAAGAAGTAAAATTGTCTCTACTGGCAAATTACATGGTGCTATATATAGGGAAAAAATCCAAAGACTCATCCAAAAAATATTAGATCAATGAATTCAGTAATTGCAGGATACAAAATTAACATACAAAAACTGTAGCTTTTCTATGCAGTAACAAATTTTCTGAAGCATAAGAAAATGATTCTATTTACAATAGCATTTAAAACAATAAAATACTTTGGGATACATTTAACCAAGGAGGTGAGAGTATTATACATTGAAAACTATAAGACATTGATGAAAGAAATCCAAGACACAAATAAATGGAAAGATATTCTGTGTTTATGATTTGGAAGAATTAAAATTGTTAAAATGCCTGTATTACAAAAAGCTATGTATAAAATCAGTACAATTCTTATCATGATTCCAGTGGCATTTTTTTTTTTTTTGCATAAGTAGGAAAAAAACACTAAAATTTATACAGAACCACAAAAGACTCAATCATGAAAGCAATCCTGGGAAAAACAAAACAGTAGGTATTAGGCTTTTGATTTCAAGCTGTATTATAAGCTGTAGCAATCAAAACAGAATTGTACTGGCATAAAAACAGACAAATAGACCAATGGAACAGAATCAAGGGCCCAGAAACAAACTCAAGCATATACAGCCAACTAATATTTGACAATGGAGCCAAAAATGCTCAATGGAGAAAAAAGTCTTTTCAATAAATAGCACCACTATTGGAAAAATTGTATTTTCACATGTAAGAGAATGAAACTAGACAACTATCTTATATCACTCATAAAACTTAAAATATACATGAAAAAGCTAATAACTAAGCAATGAATAGTAATACAATAATAGTAGGGGACTTTAATACCCCACTTACATTAAAGGATAGATCATCCAAACAAAATAAACAAAGAAACATTGGCTTTGATTGACACATCGAACCAAATGGATCTATTAGATATATTCAAAACCTTCCATCCTAAAACAGCAGAATACACATTCTTTTCATGTGTGCATGGAATAGTCTACAGAATAGATCACATATTAGGTCACAAAACAAGTCTCAACAAATTCCAAAGAAATTGAAGTCATATCATGCATCTTTTCCTACCACAATGTTATCAAACTTGAAATCAAGCATAAGAAAAAGTCTGGAAAGAACACAAATACATGGGGATTAAATAATTTCAACATATACAAAGCTATAGTAATCAAAACAGTATGGCACTGGCGCACACGTGTGCACACACATACACAAAACAAAACAAAAACACATAGATCAATGGAACAGAACAGAAAGCTCAGAAATAAATTCATGATTGATCAATAAATCTTTGACAAAACAGGCAAGAATGTGCAATGGGAAAAAGTCTCTTCAACAAATGGTGTTGGGAAAACTGGACAGCTACATGCAAGAAATGGAACTGGACCACTTTCTCTTACCTTACATAAAAATAAACTCAAAATGGATTAAGGACCTAAATGTGAGACCTGAAACCATAAAAATCCTAGAAGATAGCACAGGCAGTAATTTCTCTGACATTGGCTATAGCAACATTTTTCTAGATGTGTCTCCTAAGAGAAGGGAAATAAAAGCAGAGATAAACTATTAGAACTACATCAAAATAAAAAGCTACTGTATAGCAAAGGAAACCATGAAAACTAAAACGTAATCTGTGGAATGGGAGAAGATATTTGAAAATGACATGTCTAATAAGGGTTAGCATCCAAAATAAAGAACTTTACAACTCAACACCAAAGGACAAGCAATCCAATTAAAAAATGGGCAGAAGACATGAGCAGACATTTTCCCAAAGAAGATATATGGAAGGCCAACAGAAATATGAAAAGATGTTGAACATCACTCATCATCAGGGAAATGCAAAGCAAAATCACAAAGACTTTTCACCTTACACCTGTCAGAATTACTAAAATAAAAAACACAAGAAACAACAAGTGTTGGCAAGGATGTGGAGAAAAAAGAACCCTCATGCATTGTTGGGGGGAATGCAAACTTGGTACGGTCACTGTGGAAAATAGTATGGAGGTTCCTCAAAAAATTAAAAATAGAAATACCATGTGATGCAATAATTCTACTATGGGGTATTTACCCAAAGAAAAGAAAAATGCTAATTTGAAATGCATTCTTATGTTTATTGCAGCATTATTTACAATAGCGAAGTCATGGAAGCAGTCCGGGTGTCTATCAATAGATGAATAAAGAAGAAGAGGTACATGTATACAATAGAATATGACTCAGCCATAAAAAAGAATGTAATCCTGCCATTTGCAACAACATGGATGGATCTAGAGGGTATAATGCTAACTGAAATAAGTCAGAGAAAGAAACACCACATGATCTCACATGTGGAATTTAAGAAACAAATGAACAAACAAAAAAGAGATAAACCAAAAAAAAAAAAAAAAAAAAACCCTGACTCTTAACCACAGAGAACAAACTGATGGTTTCCAGAGGGAAGGTGGGTGGAGGATGGGTGAAATAGGTAAAGGGGATTAAAAGTACACTTAATGATGAGCACTGAGAAATGTGTAGCAATGTTGAATCACTATTTTGTAACACCTGAAATTATTGTAACACTATATGTTAACTATACTGGAATTAAAATTTTAAAAAATAATGAACTTGAAACAGATTAAAGGCTTAGATGTAAGAATGGAAACCATAAATTCTATAAGAAAACATAGGAAAAAATTTATTTGACATGGGTCTTGACAAGGACTTTTTGGGTATGTTATCTCAAGCACAAAGAAGAAAATCAAAAGTAAAAAAAAAAAATGAGGTTATGTCAACTTAAAAACTATCACACAGCAAAATAAATGCTCAACAAAATGAAAAGACAGCCTATTTAATGGGAAATAATATTTGCAAACCATGTATCTGATATGGAAATAATATCCAAAATATTCAAAGAACCCATACAACTCATTAGCAAACAACCCAATTACAAAAATGGGCAAGACACCTGAATAGATTTTTTTTTCTAATGAAGATAAACAAATGGGCAACAGGTACATAAAAGGAGGCTCAATATCACTAATAATTAGAGAAAAGCAAATCAAAACCACAATGAGATATCACCTCATGCTTGTTAGAATGGCTAACATCAAAAAGAAAAGAAATGCTGGCAAGGATGTGGAGAAAACTGAACCCATTGCACTGTTCATGGGATTGTAAACTGGTACAGCCACTATGGAAAACACTATGGAGGTTCTTTTAAAAATTAAAAATAGAAGCTACCAGATGATCAAGCAATTTTAATTCCAGGAATATATTCAAAGGAAATGAAAACACTATGTTGAAGAAATATCTGCACCCTTAACATCATAGCAGAATTATTTGCAATATCCGAAACATGGAAAAATGTAAAAGTTTGTCAGTAGATTAATGAATAAAAAGATGAGATACACACACACATACACATACACTGGAATATTATTCAACCATAAGAAGAGGAAATGTTCCCATTTGTGACAACATGGATGGCAAGTGAAATAAGTTAAAGACAAATACTGTATGATTTCAATTTTTTGTGGAATTAAAAAAAAACCTCATAGATCAGAGGTGGGAGGTGGGGAGAGGAGAAATTGGATGAAGGTGGTCAAAGGTGTAAACTTCCAGTTATACGATATATATGAAAGTTGCTAAAACAGCATATCCTGAGAGTAGTCATCACAAAGAAAAAAATGTTATGTTTTTGTGTTTTCTTGTATCTGTATAAGATGGTGAATTTTATCTAAATTTATAGTGGTAATTATTGTTTGATATATGTAAATTAAATCATTATATTTTACACTTTATACAGTGTGATATGTCAGTTATATCTCAATAAAACTGGAAAAAATAAAATAAATAAAATAATTGCTCCATGATATCCATTATTTCTCTAGCTTAAAATATTGTTGGGACAAAGTAAATGCTCATTTGAAAAATTAGTTGAATAACACAACACATTATTTTACTCCTCTCTGTTCTTTCATCCCAATTTCCACATCCAATTAATTTCCAAGTACTTCAAAGTCCCTTCACAACACTTTTTGAGCTGGGGCTTTCTTTCTCCCTATTTCCATTGCCAGATCTTCACTGTCTTTGTAGCAATGGCTTTCTACCTATTTCATGATCTTCAGTCTCTTCACCTTTATATGACACTGATAGTTTAAAACAAATAACACGATTCTGGCCATGTCATTGGCTAGGCTCAAAATTTTCTTCAGTCACCATTCTACAACCTATGTCCATGCCAGGACCCAATACTAATTTCTATTTTTCTACTTCCATTAGCTTTATTCGTATTTGAATAAATGACAGAAGGAAGGCAAAAGGAATAGATCTGACTTTGTACCCATTTTTCACCAATTTCTGTTCTCTCATCTTTTCTCTACACATCCAAATAGTCTCTATATTTCATAGCCCAATTAAAGTGCTTAATGAAAAATATTCTGATCTGTACAGTCAGTGGCAACTTCTTTCTTCTCCAAACTTCAATGGCACCTTGAATTTGGAACAACATAACATGTTATTGCTGATCATTTCTGTAATGATTTTACTTATTGAGCACATGCTATGTGTCAGGCTATAGTAAAGTTATAAATGGTAAAACAGACTCAGAGTGGACCACATAAAGTTTATAAACCTGTTGGAAAGTGCTATTAGAACTTTCATGTGTTTTGTGAAGAACAGGAGCATATAAAAACTAATAAGGCAGTTGGTTAGGGGGGCTTGCATTTCTGGGCCCCATAGTACTGAAACAATTAGTTCACAGGCTACCTTGCCCAGGGCCCTAGAGACAGACTGAAACAAGCCCCTGGTCTTCCTGTGACCACTCCTTTTAAGATAGAGAGAGAACTGTTTTGCCTAAAACTAAACACAAAGAATCAAGCAAAATTAGGAAATGGTGATTATGTTCCTAATGAAAGAACAAGATAGGGTTGCCTGGGTAGCTCAGTCAGTTAAGCAGCTGCCTTCAACTCAGGTCATGATCCCTGGGCCCTTGGATCAAGTCCTGCATCAGGCTCCTTGCTCAGCAGGGAGCCTGCTTCTCCCTCTGCCTGCCTCTCTGCCTACTTGTGATCTCTCTCTGTCAAATAAGTAAAAATCTTTAAAAAAGGAAAGAACAAGATAAAAACCAGTTTAAAAAAAAAAAACACCTTAATGAAATGGAGGTAAGTAATTTACCTGATAAATAGTTCAAAGTAATAGTCATAAACACGCTCACTGATCTCAGGGGAAGAATAGATGAACAGAGACAAAACTGCAGCAAAGAGACTGAAAAAAATAAAGTACCAACAGAAGTCATTGAGAGGAAGAATAAAATAACTGAGCTGAAAAAATATATTAGAGGGGTTCAACAGCAGATTAGGTGAAGAAGGAAAATAGATCAGTGACCTGGATGACAGAGCAGAAGTTAACAAAACAGAGCAGCAAAAAGAAAATAAAAATAATTTAAAAAATGAAGATATCTTAGGAGACCTAAGGACAACATCAAACAGATATTCACATAATAGGGGTCTCAGAATGAGAAGAGAGAGAAAAGGACAGAAAACTTATTTGAATAAATAATGGCTGAAAACTTCCTTAACCCAGGAAAGGAAATAGACATCCAGAGATACAGGAAGCTCATGAGTTCCAAATAAGATAAACCTAGAAAGATCTACATCAAGACACATTATAATTATAATGTTACAATTAGAAGAAAGAATTTGAAAAGGAACAAAGGAAAAACAACTTGTTACACACAAGGGAACAGCAATAAGACTATCAGCCAATTCTTTAGTGGGAGTTTTGTCATGTTACTCCCTTCTGGCCTATATTCAGAGTGCTGAAAGGTAAAAGTAGTCAACCAAGAATTCTCGATCCAGCAAGGGTGTCATTCAGAATTGAAGGAGAGATTAAGAGTTTTCCAGATAAGTAAAAGCTAAAAGAGTTCACCACCACTAAATCATCCTCAGAAAGAAATGTTAAAGAGACTTCTCTAAGATAAAAAGCCAGTAATACAAAACATATAAAAGTAAAAATCTCAGTGGAAGAGAGAATTAAATTAAAAAGGTAGTGAATTAATGACTTATAAAGCAAGCAGAAGGGTAAAAGACAAAAGTGGTAAACTCAATTAAACATACAATATGTAAGAGATACACAAAGTAAAAAGGTGTAAAATATATTATCAAAAATACAAAAAGGAAGAGTATTAAAAATACAAAGCTTTGGAATGTGTTCAAAATGAACTCAGCAACCTAAAAGAGATTTATAAACAGAAGATGTTATATGTGAAGTTCACAGTAGCCACAAAACACTTACAATGAATACACAAAGCTAAAAAAAAAAAAAAAAGGAATCTAAAGAGAACAATCAAAAGGAAGATGGAAAGAAAAGAAGAAAGGAACAGAAGGGAACTATAAAAATAGCCAGAAAACAATTAACAAAATGGCAATAACTATATATCTATCAATAATTGCTTCAAGTATAAATGGACTAATTGCTCCAACCAAAAGATAGGGTGCCTTAATGGATAAAAACCAAGAACCTTCAATATGCTGCCTACAAAGACTCACTTCCAACCTAAACACATGGACTGAAAGTGAAGGAATGACAAAAGATGTTTCACACCAATAAAAAATAAAAGAAAGCTGGGATAGCTATACTTATATCAGACAAAATAGACTTTAAAACAAAGACCATAATAAGAGGTAATGAAGGGCATTACAGAATAATGAAGAAGGTCAATCCAACAAGAGGAGGTAACATTTGTAAATTTTATGCACCCAACATAGGGGCACCTAAATATACAAAGCAATTATTAACAGACACAAAGGGAGAAAATGACAACAATACAAAAATAAGGAAATTTAATACTCCACTTACATCAATGAATATGTGAGGCCTTAAACAGCACATTGGACCAGATGGACTTACTAGATATATATAAAATATTCCATCCAAAGGCAGACTACACAGTCTTACTCCAGGAGAGGTCATATGTTCGGCCCTAAAACAAGTCTCAACACATTTAAGAAGATTTAAGATTATTTATTTATTTGAGAGTGAGAGAATGAGCAGGGGGAGAGGCAGAAGGAGAGGGAGAGAGACAATCTGAAGCAGACTCCATGCTGCCCATGGGCCAGACTGCAGGGCTCAATCTCACAATCCTGAGACCATGACCTGAGCTGAAATTGAGTCAGATGCTTAATCAACTGAGCCACCCAAGTACCCCAAATTTAAGAAGATTGAAATCATATCAAGCAACTTTTCAGAACACAGTAGTATGGAATTGGAAATCAATCACAAAAAGAAAACTGGAAAAATCACAAATATGTGGAAGTTAACATGCTACTCAATAACAAATAGGTCAATGAAGAAATTGAAGGAGAAATAATAAAAAATTAAAAAATACTGGGGGGAGGAAAAGATGGCAGATGTGTAGGGGACCCTATTCCAACCAGTCCCTGGAATTGAGCTGGATATCTACCAGACCATTTTGAACACCCACGAAATCAGCCTGAGATGCAAGAAGATAAATCTGGATCTCTACAAACAGAATCTCGCAGGCGGGTGGTTTTAGGTATGAAGTAGGGAGCTGTGATTCTGTGGGCACATATCCAAAGATAAATGGAATGGGGAGGGAGCCGTGGGGATCCTACACCACCAGAGAGTGATAGCCTCCCTCACTGGGGATAGGGCACAGACTCACAGACCAGTAGCAATGGGAAAGGACCCTAGGGAAGCCCCCCTGGACTGAAACGTGGAGGAGCAGGGCCATGCATGTGAACTGGGGGTGGCTGGCGGTTTTAAAAGCACAAAGGGCAGAGACGTGCCCCCAAGCCCCGACCTGGAGGCCAGGACTGGGAGTGCTGCCAAGGGGTGCACAATCCAGGATGCTACAATTTATAGCAGCACAGACAGAAATGGAGATAGTGTGGCCTGGAGAGCTCACCAAAGAACAGACTCTGAGGCAGAGGGTTGGAAATGATCTCTTCTGCTCTGACTCTCAGAAGAGACATAGAAAGCTACCAGGGAAAGCCTCCAGAGAACCCCATAAAAACGGTTTTCCCTGAGCCCATTCCCCTACCACCAGGGGCAGGGCAACTCTGCACAAACAGGGTTGCCTGAGTAACCAGCCCAGCAGGCCCATCCCCCAGAAGACAGGCTGGGAGAACAAGAGGTCAACAACCCTAAGGTCCCTATAAAACAGGTGCATCTTGCTTGGGTTGTGGTCAATAATTTGGACTCTGTACATTCCCTCAACTACCTCTCAACAGAATGACTAGGAGGAACCCCCCAAATAGGAAAGACTCAGAGACTGTGATTTCTGCCACAGATTTAAAATGGATACAGATATAAGCAAGGAGTCAGAAATGGAATTCAGGGTAGCAGTTGTGAAGACAATAGCTAGAATGGAGAAATCGATTAATGGCAACATAGAGTCTCTAAGAGCAGAAATGAAAGCTGAACTGGCAGAATTTAAAAATGCTATCAATAAGATTTAATCTAATCCAGGTAATGTAACAGCTAGGGTAAGCAAGGCAGAAGAATGAATTAGTAATCTAGGAGACCAATTGATAGAAAAGAAGGAAAAAGAGGAGGCCAGGGAGAAAAACTCAAAATCCATGAAAACAGAATCAGAAATAAGTGACACCATGAAATGTTACAATGTCAGAATTATTGGGATCCCTGAGGAGGTGGGGAGAGAGAGGACTAGAAGATGTATTTGAGCAAAACGTAGCTGAGAACTTCCCTAATCTGGGAAAGGAAACATTCATGTCCTAGAGGCAGAGTGGAACCCCCCCAAGATCAAAGAAAACAAGCCAATGTCCTGGCATGTAATAGTAAAACTCGCAAATCTTAGAACCAAGGAAAACATCTTAAGGGCAGTTAGGGGGAAGAGATTACTTATGTACAGAGGGAGGAACATCAGAATAATGTCAGACCTATTCACAGAGACCTGAGAAGCCAGAAAGGGCTGGAAAGACACAATCAGGGTACTAAATGGGAAAAATATGCAGCCAAGAATACTTTATCCAGCAAGGCTGTCATTTAGAATGGATGGAGTGATTCAGAGCTTCCAGGACTGGCAGAAACTGAAAGAATATGTGACCACTAAGCTGGCCCTGCAAGAAATATTAAGAGGGGTACTATAAAAGGAGAAGGACCCCAAGAGTTATATAGAATGGAAATTTACAGAGACAATCTATAGAAACAAGGACTTCACAGGCAACATGATGACAATAAATTCATATCTTTTAATAATCACTCTCAACGTGAACAGCCTAAATGCTCCCATAAAATGGCACAGGGTTGCAGATTGGATAAACAGACAGGACCCATCCATATGCTGTCTACAAGAGACTCATTTTGAACCTAAAGATACATCCAGCCTGAAAGTGAATGGATGGAGATCCATCTTGCATGCCAATAGACCTCAAAGAAAGCTGGGGTATCAATTGCCTTTCAGACAAATTAGATTTTAAGCTAAAGACTGTAGTTAGAGACACAGAAGGACACTATATCATTCTTAAAGAGGCTACCCAACAAGAAGAAATAGGGGGCACAGACTGGGGATAGGGCACAGACTCACAGACTGGTAGCAATGGGGAAAGGACCCTAGGGCAGCCCCCCTGGACTGAAACCTGGAGGGGCAGGGCCATGCATGTGAACTGGGGGTGGCTGGCGGTTTTAAAAGCACAAAGGGCAGAGACGTGCCCCCAAGCCCCGACCTGGAGGCCAGGACTTGGGAACAGCCAACTACATAATCCAACTATTAACCAAAATAAAGAGTCATATTGTAATAATATGTTAATTGTAGGAAACCTCAACACTCCACCCTCAGCAATAGACAGATCATTTAAGCATAAGATCAACAAAGAAACAAGAACTTTGAATGACACACTTGGCCAGATGGACCTCATAGATATATACAGATCATTCCACCCTAAAACAACAGAATACTCATTCTTCTTGAGCACACATGGAACTTTCTCCAGAATAGACTACATTCTGAGTCACAAATCAGGTCTCAACCGATACCAAAAGACTGAGATTATTCCTTCCATATTCTCAGACCATAATGCTTTAAAGCTGGAAATCAAACACAAGAGAAAATTTGGCAGAAATTCAAACACTTGGAAGCTAAAGACCACTCTGCTGAAGAATGTTTGGGTCAACCAGGAAATCAAAGAAGAACTTAAACATTTCATGGAAACCAAGGAGAATGTAAACACATTGGTCCAAAACCGCAAAGGTGGTCCTAAGGGCAAAATACATAGCCATCCAAGGCTCTCTCAAAAAAAAAAAAAAGAAGAAGAGAAAAATCCCACATTCACCAACTAACTTTACACCTTAAAGAACTGGAGAAAAAGCAACAAATGATGCCTAAGCCATGCATTAGAAGAGAAATAAGATTAGAGCAGAGATCAATGAATTAGAAACCAGAAATAGAGTAGAGCAGATCAACGAAACTAGAAGCTGATTTATTGAGAGAATTAAAAAGATCGATAAACCACTGGCCAAACTTATCCAAAAAAAAGAGAGAAAGGACCCAAATTAATAAAATTATGAATGAAAAGGGAGAGATCATGACTAACACCAAGGAAATAGAAACAATTATTAGAAATTATTATCAACAACTATATGCCAATAAATTAAGCAACCTGGAAGAAATGGATGCCTTCCTGGAAACATATAAACTACCAAGACTGAAACAGAAAGAAATAGACAACCGGAATAGGCCAATAACCAGTAACGAGATTGAAATGGTAATCAAAGACCTCCCAAAAACAAGAGTCCAGGTCCAGATGGATTCCCTGAGCAATTCTACCAAACATTCAATGAAGAAATAATACTATTCTCCTGAAGCTGTTTCAAAAAATAGAAACAAAAAGAAAACTTCCAGACTCATTCTATGAAGCCAGCATTACCTTGATCCCCAAACCAGGCAAAGACCCCATCAAAAAGGAAAATTTCAGACTGATATCCCTGATGAATATGGATTCCAATATTCTCAACAAAATCCTAGCTAATAGGATCCAACAGTAGATTAAAAGGATCATCCACCACGATGAAGTGGGATTTATCCCCATGATTCAAGGATGGTTCAACATTTGCAAATCAATCAATGGGATAGAGCACATTAATAAGAGGGGAGAGAAGAAGCCTATGGTCCTCTCAATTGATGCAGAAAAAGCATTTGACAAAATACAGCATCCTTTCCTGATTAAAACTCTTCAGACTATAGGGATAGAGTGAACATTCCTCAAATTCATAAAATCCATCTATGAAAAACCCACAGCGAATATCATTCTCAATGGAGAAAAGATGAGAGCCTTTTCCTTAAGATCAGATATACAACAAGGATGCCAACTCTCGCCACTATTTTTCAACATAGTACTAGAAGTCCTAGCAACAGCAATCAGACAACAAAAAGAAATAAAAGGTATTCAAGTTGGCAAAGAAGAAGTCAAACTCTCTCACTTTGCACATGACATGACACTTTATGTGAAAATCCAAAAGACTCCACCCCCAAATTACTAGAACTCAGACAGCAATTCAGTAATGTGGCAGGATACAAAATCAATGCACAGAAATCAGTTGCTTTCTTATACACTAACAATGCAACTGTAGAAAAAGGAATTAGAGAATTGATTCCATTTACAATAGCACCAAAAAGTATAAGATATCTCAGAATAAACCTAACTAAAGAGGTAAAGGATCTATACTCTAGGAACTACAGAACACTCATGAAAGAAATTGAAGAAGACACAAAAAGATGGAAAAACATTCCATGTTCAAGGATCAGAAGAATAAATATTGTTAAAATGTCTATGTTACCCAGAGCAATCTATACCTTCAATGACATCCCAGTCAAACTTCCAGTGAAATTTTTCAAAGTGCTGGAACAAACAATCTTAAAATTTGTAGGGAATCAGAAATGACCCTGAATTGCCAATAAAATGTTGAAAAAGGAAAACAAAGCTGGGGCATCACGTTGCTGAATTTCAAGCTATATTACAAAGCCATGATCACCAAGACAGCATGGTACTGGCACAAAAGCAGACATATAGACCAATGGAACAGAATAGAGAGCCCAGATATGGACCCTCAACTCTAAGGTCAAATAATCTTCAACAAAGCAGGAAAAAATATGCAATGGAAAAAAGACAGTCTCTTCAATAAATGGTGCTGGGAAAATTGGACAGCTATATGAAGAAGAATGAAATTCGACCATTCTCTAACACCATACACAAAGATAAACTCAAAATTGATGAAAGACCTCAATGTAAGAAAGGAATCCATCAAAATCTTAGAGGAGAACATAGGCCATTTGACATTGGCCACAGCAACTTCTTTCAAGATACATCTCCAAAGGCTAGTGAAACAAAAGCAAAAATTCACTTTTGGGACTTCATCAAGATAAAATCTTCTGCACAGCAAAGGAAATGGTCAGAAAACGAAGAGGCAACCCACAGAATGGGAGAAGATATTTGCAAATGACACTACAGAAAAAACACTGATTTCCAAGATCTATAAAGCCCTTCTCAAACTCAACAACCAAAAAACAAGTCAAAAAATGGGCAGAAGACATGAACAGACACTTCTCCAAAGAAGACATACAAATGACTAACAACACATGAAAAAGTGTTCATCATCTTTAACTATCAGGGAAATTCAAATCACAACCACATTGAGATACCACCTTACACCAGGTAGAATGGCAAAAATTGACATGGCAAGAAACAACAAATGTTGGAGAGGCTGTGGAGAAAGGGGAACCCTCTTACACTGTTGGTGGCAATGCAAGTTGGTACAGCCACTTTGGAAAACACTGTGGAGGGTCCTCAAAAAATTCAAAATAGAGGTACCTTATGACCCAGCAATTGCACTCCTGGGTATTTACCCTAAAGACACAGATGTAGTGAAAAGAAGGGCCATATGCACCCCAATGTTCATAGCAGCAATGTCTGCAATAGCCAAACTGTGGAAAGAGCCGAGATACCCTTCAACAGATGAATGGATAAAGAAGATGTAGTCCATATATACAATGGAATATTACTCAGCCATCAGAAAAGATGAATACCCAACTTTTACATCAACATGGATGGGACTGGAGGAGATTATGCTAAGTGAAATAAGTCAAGCAGAGAAAGTCAATTATCATATGGTTTCACTTATTTGTGGAACATGAGGAATAGCATGGAGGATATTAGGAGAAGGAAAGGAAAAAGGAACAGGGGGAAATCAGAGGGGGAGACAAACCAAGAGAGACTATGGACTCCGAGAAACAAACTGAGGGTTTTAGAGGGGAGGCTTGTGGGGGAGTGGGTTAGCCCAGTGATGGGTATTAAGGAGGGCACATACTACATGGAGCAATGGGTGTTATATGCAAACAATGAATCATGAAACACTACATCAAAAACTAATGACATATTGCATGGTGACTAACAAAATTAAAATAAAGTAAAATATAAAATAAAATAAATAAAATGAAATAAAATTTAAAAATAAAAATAAAATAAAAATAAAAAATACCTTAAACAAATGAAAATACAATATACTAAAATCTATAGGATGCAGTAAATATAAATATAAAAGGGAAATGATTCATAGTGAGATAGGTCTCCTTGAAGAAATAAAAATCTCAATCTAAATTTGTACCTAAAACTAGAAAAAAGGGACCAAAAAGCCCAAAGTTACCAGAAGGAAAAAAATAATAAAGATCAGTGTTGATATAAATAAAATAAAGACTACAAGGGAAATATAAAAATCAATAAAACTAAGAGCTGATTCTTAAAAAGATTGACAGAATTATTTACTCTTTAGTTAGATTCACTAAGAAAAAAAGAGCTATGGCTCAAATAAATAACATCAGAAATGAAGAAGACAAGTTACAACAGATACTGAAGAAAAATAAAGGATCACAAAAGACCATTATGGACAAATAAATGTCAATTAATTGGACAACCTAGAAGAAATAGATATATTCCTAGACACATACAAATTACCAAGACTGAATCATGAAGAAATAGCAAATCTGAACAGAACAATTACTAGCAAGGAGATTGAATCAGTAATCAAAAACCTTCCAACAAACAAAAGTTGAGAACAGTTGGCTTTACTTGTGAATTCTATCATTCAAAGACTTAATACCTATCCTTCTCAAACTCTTCCAAAAAATTCAACCTGAAACATGCGTCCAACTCATTTTATGAGGCCAGCATTACCCCGACACCAAAATCAGACAAGGACACCCTCCCCCCAAAAAAAGGAAAGAAGGAAGGAAGGGAAGGAAAGAGGGATGGAGGGAGGAAAGAAAAGGAAAGGAATGGAAAAGGAAAGGAAGAGAAAAGAAAAATGAAAAAAAAAAGAAAAGAAAAACAGATTAAATTACAGGCCAATATCCTTAACAAATATAGATGCAAAAGTCTTCAATGCAATGTTAGTGGATCAAAATCACTGATACATTAAAAAGATCATATACCATAATTAAGTAGGACTATTCCAGGGATGCAAGGATCATTCAGCATTTACAAACTGATCAATTTGATACACCACATTAACAAAATGGAAGATAAAAATCATGCTATCTCAATAGATACAGAAAAAAAAAATTCACAAAATTCAACATCCATGAATGATGAAAATACTCAACAAAACAGGTATAGAGGGAATGTACCTCAACATAATAAAGGTCATGTATGACAAGCCAATAGCTAACATATTCAATGGTGACAACCTGAAAGCTTTTCCTCTAAGATTAGGAACAAGACAAGAATATCCATTCTCACCACTTCTATTCAACATAGCATTGGAAATCCTAGCTAGAGTAATCAAGCAAGAAAAACAAATAAAAAACATTCTAATTTGAAAGGAAGAAATAAAACTGTCACTATTTGTGGATGATGTGATTTTATATGTAGAAAACCCTGAAGAAGATACAAAAAAACATTAGAATTAATAAACAAATTCATATATTTGCAGGATACAAAATCAATATACAAAAAAATGTTGATTTTTATACATTGACAATAAACTTCCAAAAAGGAAAATTAAAAAAACATCCTATTTATAATTGCATCAAAATAAAATACTTAGAAATAAATTTAATCAAAGAGGTGAAAGATCTGTACACCAAAAAAACTACAACACACTGATGAAAGAAATTGAAGATGACACAAATAAATGGAAAGATATTCTGTGTTCAGGGATGAATTAATATTGTTAAAATGTCCATACTATCCAAAGCAATCTACAGATTCAATGTAATCCTGATCAAAATTACAATGGCATTTTCACAGTAATAGAACAAAAAAATCCTAAAATTTGTATGGAACCACAAAGGACCCTATGTATCCAAAGCAATATTGAGAAAGAGGAACAAATCTGGAGGCATTGTGGATTCTGTGATTTTAAAGTATATTGCAAAGCTATAGTAATCAGAACAGTATGATATAGGCATAAAAACAAATATATAAATAAACAGAAAAGGATAGAGAACTCAGGAAGAAACCCACACATACATGGTCAATTGGTTTACAACAAAGAATTTAAGATTATACAGTGGCAACAGGACAGTCTCTTCAATAAATGTTGATGGGAAAACTGTACCACTATCTTATACCATACACAAAAGTTAACTCAAAATAGATTAAAGACTTAAATGTAAACCATACAACTCCTAGGAGAAAACATAGAAAAGTAAGCTCCTTGTCATCATTCTTGGAGATATATATACTTTTTTTTACTCTGACTCCAAAGGCAATGGCAACAAAAGCAAAAACAAAAACACCAAAACAAACCAAAACTAAACTAGAAACAATTAGGGCTACACCAAACTAAAAGGCTTCTGCACAGCAAAGGAAACCAACAAAATAAAAAGGCAACCTGCTGAATGGGACAAGATATTTGGAAATCGTATCTGATAAGGGGTTAATATAAAAATATTTTTAAAACTTATATAACTCAATAACAACAAATAATCTGATTAAAAGTAGGCAGAAGATCTGAATAGACATTTTTCCAAAGAAGGCATACAGATGGTCAACAGACACATAAAAAGATGCTAACATCACTAATCATCAGGGAAATGCAAATCAAAACCATAAGGATGTATCATCTTACCACCTGTCAGAATGGCTATTATCAAGAAGACAATCTATATCAAGTGTTGGTGAGGATGTGATGAAAAGGGAACACTTGCGCACTGGTGGTAGAAATGTAAATTGCTGCAGCTACTATGGAAAACAGTATGGCAGTTCCTCAAAAAAGTGAAAATAGACCTACCACATGATCCAGCCATTTCACTTCTAGATATTTATCTGAAGAAAATTAAAACACTAATTCAAAAAGATATATACACCCCTATGTTCATTACAGCATTATTCACATTAGCCAAGATATAGAAACAACAAAAGTATATATTGTGGGTGACTGAGTAAAGAAGATGTGATACACACACACACACACAGAGACACACACATGTATATATTTATGTGTATATACACACACACATACACACACACTGGAATAGCACTCAGCTTTAAAAATAAATTAAATCTTGCCATTTGCAACAATGTGGATGGACATCATTGAGGGCATTATGAGAAATGAAATAAGCCAGACAGAGAAGGACAAATTTCATATGATTTCACTTATACATGAAACCTAACAAAAGAAGCAAATGAAACAAAACTGATAGACACAGAGAATACATTGGTAGCTACCAGAGGGGAGGGAGGGTGGACAAATTTGGAGAAGGAGGTCAAGAGGTACAAAATTCCATTCATAAAATAAATGTCATGGAGATGTAATGTATAGCATGATGAATATAGTTATTAATGTATTGCATATCATATAATTTTATATGGTGATGGGGGAAACTAGACATTGTGGTGATCATTTCATAGTATATACAAATATCAGATCATTATGTTATATACCTGTAACTAATATAATGTTAATTGTCAATTGTATTTCAATAATAAATAAAAGAACCAATGAGAAAACTTAAATCACATTTGTATTGCGATATAAAGGATGAATAAATGCATTTCCCCTAATAGATTTTAAATTTGTGCAAAGACTATATCTACTTTTTTTCTCCTATAGCTACTATCTCTGACCTTCACATGGTAAATAAGTATTTGTTGAATAAAGACATATAAATATTGCCCCAGCACATACCCTACCACTCGAAAGACAATCATTTTGGAAGAGCACTGTAAGGGATGGCCCAAACTGAGAATATACCTGCCAGCCCATGCAAATAAGAAGTTATGCTTACTAAGAGAACAGCACCTGTTTCTAATTAACCTTGGCATAGTCTTTGTGGTTGGTGGGGTTGATGGTGACCCATGCTGTGTTCTAGCAAATCCTCTCATTTTAGCTGACACAAGTGAGATGGGATACAATAATGCAGGTGTCACCTTAAATCGCCAGCCCAAAGGATTCTTCCTCTTGGAAACTAGAGAGGCTGATGTTTCAGCACCTAAGACACACAACCAAGCATGTTCTTGTTAGTGAAATGAAATGTTGTCACAAAGTAATGCATTCATACTTCTCCCTAAATGCTGTGGTCTTGATTTTCACTGATCTCATAGTGGTATTGTTTTCTCTCATATAAGGGAATTGATGCAGATATAATCACTCAAGTTCTTAAATGCCATTACTTGACATCCATTGCTGAGAAATGATTCATTTGAGATATTGTCATCAAAGGCAGGAGACTTTACCACCCAAGTGTCTAAATTCAAAAATAGAAACCAAAAATTTTTCATCTCAAATGCACACTTGTGCCAATCAATAATGCTCTCTGGAGTATGCTTTGGAAGATTTTAAGTATGTGCCAGGCTTCTCAGCTAAAATGAGGATCTTTAACCCTTTCCTACCCATCCCCACTCTTTTTTTGTTACTTAATCTAGTACCATTTTTCTCATCTTCCCTTTTTTTCAATGTCTCATTTCAATATCTCAATCCTCACTTCACTTAATTCCACACTCAGCATAGACTCTGAATAGCGCTGACCCAAACTGTTTTCTTACTTACTTCCTTTTCCACGGTATCCTCCCATCACTCCTGTTCATCCCAAAGCCCCTTAAAGACACATACTGTTGGGGAGTCTGGGTGGCTCAGTCGTTAAGTGGCATTTTGGGTCATGATCCCAGGGTCCTGGGATCGAGCCCCACATCGGGCACCCTGCTCTGCGGGAAGCCTGCTTCTCCCTCTCCCCCTGCTTGTGTTCCTGCTCTCACTAACTCTCTCTCTGTCAAATAAATAAATAAAATCTTAAAAAAAAAAGGCACATACTGTCTTCTATCTTGTTTAGCTGTAGTCACCTTTGCATCACTTATCTAGTGTGAGAGTAGGATTCCATGACTCTCACAAAAGTTAAAAAAAAACAAGACTTTAAATCAGTTATGACAGGAAACGTGCATAAAGTTTCTATGATGTATAAGGCAACACTCTATACTCTTCCTGAAAGATATACAAATAATGCTATATAAGTGTTCAGAAACCATGACTACTTGATGTTCAAATGAGTTGCCTTAAAGTGTTTAGTAATTGTCATACTAATGAGTTGAGATGAAATGAATTCTAATCATATTTTAAATTCTTCAAGAAAGTCTTCCTGGGGGTGGTATATCATAATATTACATGAAGTTTCAAGAGACAATACTTAAGTAGAATTTCCTAAATTGGAAACTTACCTAGAATTTTTGGAGCAATGTACTTGAACTATTCTAATTTGGATTACTCAGGACAAAACAGTAAGTAGTGTGTATTTCTTATTAGCTATTGCCTTGGTTTTAATGTATGCTGTGATTTTATTTCCAGGGGTTGTCAGACCTTTCCATTTGAAGCTGTGTGTGAGAGAGAGATAAAGACAGACAGACAGAAAAACAGAAATGTGTGCTGACTCAAGAGAAATTTATTTAATGAATTGTCTGTTTTTGTAAAGAAATGTGTTTTAAATAAGAAGTTGTCATAATTTTCCAGTAGTTTCCCCTTCAGGTGTTGGCTAATCTAATATCATTCAACTTACTAGAACTTTTATGTGATATTATATAAATACCTTAAAATTGAAAGGACTCATTTTTTAAAAAATATCACTATATTAAGGACATTGGATGAATCTTTTAGTTCTATCACTTTTCATTTTATCTATTCATGGAATTTAATTTCATATTTTTTTCAACTTAGAGGTAAATAAATATTTTAATTGGTTGTTTGGTGTTTTAAAGTTGTATTTAAAGAGACACATGCATATGCAGAATCATTCTAACCTTGGATACAGAGATAAAGAGTCTGGCTTATTTTTAAAGGATGAAGCAGCAGTAAGAAAGAGAATTCTGATGAGGACCCATGATCAGTTAGTCCATATTTTTAAATCTTAAAGATCATGAAAACAACTAAAATAATGAAATAGAGTGGTATTAAAGAACCTATATGAATTGTCCCAAGACTTCCAATTTGAAAATGTAACTCTTTAATAAGAACAAAATGAAAAACTGTAATTTGACCAGATTCTGTCCATATCTCCTAATGACATTTTGGCTATATTCTCCTCATTTAGTCCAGTAAAGTTAAATTGCCAGTTCACTGTCAGAACTCTCAAGATCCTGAATTTGGAAGATTGGAATACTTTACTATTAGCCATTCCTTAATCAGAATTTTACCAGGTTTCAGGTATCATGCTATCAAAACACCTACAAGGGATATTAAGTAACAAATTTTAACTTATTTCATCATTTTATGAAAGAATTAAGAGGCATGACAGTATGTAAATACAAAATGTTTAGAGAATTTCAGTATAAATGTTCAGTAGAAATACAAATAGCTGCCTGCTAAAAATGGCTTAGGTGGGTATCAGTAATTCCTGCTCAAATTTAGTGTACTTCCATCACTAAAAGAATTAGGATTTTACATTTTTACAGCACTTTTTATTTACACATATTGAAAATTTCCACAACCTCCATTTTCTCAACCTCCTGGTGATTTTTTTTTTAATTTCACAAACGGGGAAACTGGGGGAGGTTAATTGGCTTTTCACTGCAGTGAAAGGTGAGTCAGTGACAGAGCCAGAAATAGACACCAAAGCTTCATCTCCTCTCCTCCTGGTTCACATCATGAGAAAGAGCTTTCTGCTTGTAAATACATTTAATGACATGGTTCCTGGAACTGTTAATTAGGGTAGTTTTTAAAACCCACCTGGTTTCAGAGCTAGATAGAAATTTCCAAAGGTATCATGTTTTAATTTAAAAAAAGTTGGGAAGTTTTCTATCAATTTTGTGAGACTTGGGAACTTTGTAGTGGACCCAGCGCAACCTAATAGTAAAATTTGTGTATAGTTACCTCCATGCATGCTTACTAAGTATGCTCAACCATATTCTCCTAAGGGAGTTACAAAAATTGTGTTTACAACTTTTATACCAGGCAAAGCCACATTTATTTCATTGGGAACATGCACCCATACACATGTAAAATGGTGAAAAAAACTGTACAAAAGGGAATATACTCAGGATTGGCTTTATCTATCTTAGTTGCATATTTGACACATAGTTAAAAGTTTCTATCAATGATGAGTTTATAGGAAAAAGGAGCTGATAGACATCACAGATGGTGGCTGCCAAGAGTAATAATAATAATAGTAATAAATACCTTAGCCTTTATTAAATGCGTGTATGAAGCAAGTAATGTTTTAACATACTTAGAGAACTGGTTTAATTTGTGGTGTCCAGTTTTTAAGAGAGAAAGCAATTGGCCATTTTTTTAAACTAATAGCCAGAACAGAGAGAAGACCTTTGAAAAGTATTGATTAATACTAATATTGGAAATATTTAACTTGGAAAAGATTTGTGAGAATATTAAATATTGTATGGGATATTATATGGAAAGCACATTAGACTCACCCCATATAGCATCAAGAAACAGAACCAAAAAGAATGGGTGGATGCTATAAAGGTGCAAAATTTTAATTCCAGATAAGGAGATTTCTAATAAAGATGTGCAAAAATAGGATGGGCTCCAGACATTTCTGGGGGTGAATAAGCCTATGCTCTATTGTTGAGGGGATTCATTCACCAAATGAATTGTTGATTTAGCTGGAATTTAAGGTCCTTACAAGCACAGAGGGTCCATTATTCTTATTGACAGGATGTGTAGTGAAGCATTAATTTCTGTGGGGAATTCAGAACAAAGAAAGGGAGAAACCACTGAAGAGATTGGGAGGACAGGAACTAAAGGGAGGAGATTAGAGTTTACTTGGATAAAAAGGAACATTTAGGCCATTTTAAGGAAAAAGAGAAATGAGGAAAAAAATAGCCTATTCTTCTAAGAAATTGTCAAAAGAACAGCCTTGAAAGAGTTGACTATACATATTCAAATTGGTAAGAAAGAAATTAGACTTAAAGGCCAAGAATATGTTTTGATGTAGTTCGACAAATAATATGTTGTAAAGGACAAAGAACATGGACCTTGGAACCAGAAAGATTCAAATTCATATCCTGATTAAATAATCTCCATCTCAGAAGCAGTCACGTTTATAGAAACTGAACAATGGTTACCAGGGGATAAAGTAAGAGAGAATAAAGGAGTTGTTTAATTGGTACAATGTTTCAAGTTTGTAAAAAACAAAAACAAAAAACCCCACAAAAAATGTTTTACAACAATGTGAATATACTTAACACTACTTAACTATACACTTAAATTGGTCAAGATGGTAAATGTTATGTGATTTTTAGCATAGTACAAAAAAGCCTCTCTAAAATCTGTGTATAAGAAGATCTCTGAATACTAAGCTCCCCATCGTGTAACAATTTTACGTACTTGTTGGGAGTATTAGCTGAATTCTATTAAGTGACTATACAGAGTAACACACAAATGAAAATGTCAAAAATGTTTTCATTTTTTTCCCATTTTTCTCTCTCTCCTAACCTGTTGTGAATTTTATCCAGAAAAACATGGGAAGTAGTTACATGAAATTACCTTTTCTGTGCATGATGGTGGTAAATTTTAAAGTCATTTTCCAAGGCAAAAATTTCCCTTGGAAATTCTTTTAATTTTGGATAGAATGCTGAATGATACCTTTTCTAAGTATATACAGTTGTTTTCTTCTCTAAAATTTAACATGTTATTACTCTGAATATTTTTCAAAATAGTTGGCTTATGTGTAACAGCCATGTTGCATGAAAAATATAAAATTCATCTTCAAATGCATCCTTTTATTCAGCTCACAAGGGCAGATCAAGACAAGACTGAGGCAGCAGATTTACTTCTTCAATCTTAGGCTTACTGCAAGTCAGTGGTTCTCAAACTCTTTTTGTATCAGAATCATCAGCAGGGCTTGTTAAAACCCAGATTGCTGGGCCTTACCCCCAGAGTTTCTGATTCAGTGGGTATAAGGTGGGTCCTGAGAATGCATTTCTAACTCATCCCAGGTGAATGCTACTGCTGCTGGTCAGCATACCACACTTAACACGTAAGTACTCATTACTCCTCTCATACACACTGGGTGAAACAGTAGACAGTATCTCACAAACTGTTAAAATCTCTCAGTCTCATAAATGAAATTGCACATGTGAGGTAAATGGCTTTATAAGACCCATTATACCTAACTCCTAAGCAAGTAAATTTCGAAAACTAGGGGAAAAAATTAAAATGAATAAAACACACATAGACACCTCCTTGATGAAGTTTCTTGGCCACTTGTGAAGAAACCCACTCATTCCACATTCCAATCCTAGTCAGCGATACACTGTCTAGTCAAAATCTGTCTCTTGCTGGTTTAACTCACCATTAAGTATCAAGCAGGTCCAGCGCTGATACTAATCACTGAGAAGAATGCTGATTTGACAGCTGTGCTGGAACTGAGGGTGACAGAGTCTGTACTTGGACTACAATTTTGAGGTTATATAATGTGCTAAGGATCCTTCTGACTTTAAACCCCTTCTAACATCATAATGCAGATGGGTTAAAAGATATCCACTTCCTTTAATGACCACACTTTTTAGGCAAATAAAATCAAGGTACGGCCCTGCTTCCCCCACAGTGAGTGAAGAGGATAAAAAGAAAATGTCGCAGCTCATCTCTGTAAGCAAGAGATCAAATATTGAAACCACATGTGACAAGCCTGATTTATCTGTGCCACTATACATTTTTTTCTGAACACAATATCCATTTTTCTAACTACTTTATTCAATTTGCTTCCATAAAATTCAGTTAAAGCTCTTGTTTTAAATTGCCCCAAATTGTTTATTCAGTTCTGTTTGATTCAAAGCTTTGCTTTTCCTTTCCGGTCTCTCCCTTTCTCTGCCCATTATGCATACTTTCCCTGAAAGAATCTTCTCCTGGGAGGGTAATTATCATGTCTCTTGTAATGGTGTAGTTAAGGTTGTGTCAAAAGGATACTTGCATAGTAGGATTAACTACTCTTTTGTAGTATTTGTTGAAATCAAAGTAATTATTTCCAGTTACAGTGGTATCATGGTGAATCTACTCTAAGCAGAAACTTGGAATATTTAAACTCACTGGTGCAGTGAATTCAGCCTAGGCAAGTAATGGAAAAAAACCTTTTACCTAAGACTGACAGTTATACTCCAAAAAGTATCAGGTAATGGGAGAGAATTAGCTTCCTGATTTGCAGAAAAATAGATGGTCTTTCTTGCATTTCATGTTTGTGCATTAAAAAGAGCAATAAATAATTTCAATAAATTCGGGATGCCAAATTAAGGAGAGGGGAGATGACTTTTTCAGGTTTTCAGGAAGAACTGTAGATCCTAAATTTAGGTATCCTCAAATTTTTGTTGAGTGTGTTAAAGGCATCTCTAGTTTGAGGAAAACACAGTGAGAGAAGGCATGTCTTTACTTCAAGAATTCAGCACTACCATTGCTTTCTGAATTATAGTATGAGACACAACTCCCTGTGAGGAGGAGAGCAATAGTAGGAGCCTTATTGTACTATTTTCATAGTCAAAGAATATAGAACAATCCTGTTAACATCAAGAACATAGGAGAGGAACTGAATGATACAATATGTGCTTACTATTACATACACACAAACAAACACATTTTAAGCCCTGATTCTACTGAATGAGAAAAAATATAGAATAATTGTTTCTGGGGCGCATGCAGATGGTAGGGAAAATCACACCTAGGTAAGGTGAGAGTGCTGTCTCTCAATAAAGGAAAATTTATTAGGTTGTCAAGAAATCAGTTTTAACAGCTTAGGTTCCCACAATAAAAGTTGTCTATCAGAGAATCAAAGAAACTCAAGTTGGTATAAAAGTCTACATAAAACATAGTCCTTTGTCTAACTATTTCCACATAGTTTCCTTATTTTAACATGAATATCCAGGATTTCCAATCTTGGGGCAAAAATAAAATTATGAGCATAACTTTATTTGGAATAATAAGAACTTTGGGAATCTTTTAAAAAATCACTACATCAATAACTCCTGCATAACTGGCACAACTAACAATGAGGTGAAAGATATCAAAATAGAATCTCTGCTCTTTAGGGTTGTTTCATACATTCAAAGTAATTCTGTGGATGTGATAAGCCCAGTTCAAGTCAAACACTTCTGGAGTGCCAGTGATTATAAAGATACAATGCTAGGCACTGTATTGAACATTAGGGATTATAGCAAATCCTTGTCTTCATTGAGCACACAATCCAGTAGCAAAGCCAAGTACAACTCAGGCTCTTTACAGTGATTAATGTTATGTAAGATAATTAATTTGGAGTTCTGTCAAGAGTGCTAGGCAGTTATAGGAAAAGAAAGATTGAGTATAACCAAGAAGCAATCAAAAAAATGTCCTGAAAGGTTTGGTATTTGAGCTTGACTTTAAATGATAAATAGTTCATTGGTATAATCTTTGACTTCGCTGGGATACCATATATCATATCTTGGCATGTCAAAGGCATAGAAGGAGGGTCTTATTTGCATGTAGGCAACAGGAGTAAGTAGTCCATTGCAATGGGAAGGTGTGTGACAGAGTATAATTGGAGATGTGCTTCAAAAAGCAAGCTGGGTAATTAAGAATGAGGTTTAGTTTAATTTTTGCAACCACCTTATGAATCAGCTAGCATAGACATCATTATCCCTATCTTATCCCTATAATAAAGCAGAAAATTTAAAAGTTTAGACCCAACTCCCTTGTAGGAGTTGATTGAATCATTTTTATAAGTCTATTTTCTTTGGGGTCAAAATCAGCAAGGCTAGCAGTCAGGAAGGGGAGATGGACATGAAGTGGGGAATTCCAGAGACAAATATGAATCTAGGAAAACTATCAATTCCCCCAATCTCACTGATGGTGATAGGCTCTAGGAAAAACTGGGACCTTTCACCACAGGTGTGCACACACCCGCCCTAGGATTCAGAGAAGGTAAGGAAGAAATCTGGTTGCAGCTGGAAGAACTTTGAGCCCATCTATTGCTTCACTCCATAAGGTGAGTGTGTGACAACATGTTTGAGTTGCGTATGAGTTGCAATAGCACCTTCCGTATGGTGGCCTGCAGAGAATAAAATAGCTACTCCTTTACTTATGCCTTGCAAATCTCATAAAATTTCTCAGTGGCCAACAATAATTCAGAACATCATAGGGAAGATAATTCTGGGATGGTAATCCCAGTTTAGCTAAGCTGACTTGTACAAAGCGACCACAGTTGCAGAGATTCTGGATACTATTATATTCCTCTAAAGAGTGATTTTTGTTCTAGCAGGTAATTTATATGATGGGACTTAAACTCCATAGTCTATGTCTTGGGCTTGGGCCACAGTGGAAACTTCCATTCAGTTTTTTCAGCTGACTTCCTGGTTTTTTTCTGATACCTGTATTGTTCAGCAGTCAAATTTGGGAAGATTTTATATATATCGCTCCTGTGTCTCCCTTCCTTCTGGGAAACCCCCAACTAAATTTTAGTCTGTCATACCATCAATGAACTCTGTCCTCTGACATCTCAGACCAGTTAGGGTGTTGCTTTCTGCTGCTTCATTCCACCTACAATTTGAGAGATGTCCTCAAACAAACACCAATAGGCAACTCTCACCAGATATGATTCCTGTCTTCCAAAGCTAGTGTTACAGACTGAAGTTTAATCCCTTGGGAATTAATCAGTTTTTAGATGAGGTCATAAGATGTGCAGCCATGATGGGATTAGTATCCTTTTAAGAAGATAGACACAAGAGCTTGTTCTGAGCACACACAAAGAAGTCATGTGAGCACACAGCAAGAGAGCAACCACTTAAAGCCAAGAGAAGAGGCCTCAGAATGAAATCTACCTCACTGGCACCTTGATCTAGGACTTCCCAGCCTCCAGAAATGTGAGAAATAAATTCCTACTGTTCAAGCCACCTAATCTATGGTATTTTGTTATGGTAGTCCAAGAAGATTAAGACAGGGTTTCATACCAAGATGTGGGACATGACTCTAACAAACACCTGAAATTGTGAAACAGTTTTGGACCTAGATAAAGGGAAGAGGCCAAATGAGTTTTGGGGTACATGCTAGAGATATGACCAGTAAGAGCAATTCTGGTGATGTCTCAGATGAGAATGAGGAACACATTATTAGAAACTGAAAGACAATCCTTATTATAAAGTGGCAAAACTGTGTTATGATTTTTTGTGAGTGATGAAAATGGATATTTGATTAAAGAGGTTTCTGAGCAAAGTGGTTGAAGGAGAGACTTGGCTTAGAGTAAAAATGCAAGGAGAGAAACTGAAGAAAAACATTTTAAACAAAAGGGACCCAGAACTTAAAGATTTCAAAAATTCTCAACCTGTCTGTATTAAATAAATAAATAAATAAATAAATAAATAAATAAATAAATAAATAAATAGATAGATGATAGATAGATAGATGATAGATAGATAGATAGATAGATAGATAGATAGATAGATAGATAGATAGGAAACATGTTTGGAAGAGACTATGAAAAGTGTGGCTGGACTACCATTGAATGAAGAGCTCCTGAGTATGATTCATGGACTTAATCAGCTATCTTAATAGAAGCCAGGAAGACAGATGTGTTCCTATTAACAGAAGCACCGACAGGTGGGACTAAAGGAGACAGAGTCACATGGGCAGAGCCCTGGCAGGGAGTCACAGGGGCTAAGAGGGTGAGCCTGCCCTGCCAAGCCATAGGGGTCATATTGCCACTCCAGTAGGCCAGTAGAGCAAACCATGCGACCAAAGAGGACTACTCTTGAATCTTAAGATCCAGTAGAATTTGCCTTGCCAAGTTTTGGACTTACTGAAGACATGTCACCTCTTCTTTTTATTTCTCCTTTTTGGAAAGGAAAGGACTATCCTATGCCTGTCCCACCTTAAATGTCTAGTGTTAAGGCCATTCACTCTATGGTATTTTGTTATGGTAGCCCAAGTAGACTAAGACAGGTAGTCTCCGTTTTCTGTCTTCAAATAGTGTGCTGTGCATTTTTTATTTTTTGCTAGATTATATAATTGTTACCCGTGGAAGAGTGTGATTAAGCTATTCCATCATTATCAGAATTCAGTGACATATTTCTTGATAGTGATATATGTTTCAAAAGTGATCAATATATAATGCCTTTTAATTTTCTGAATATATTTATTCATATATGCAAAGAAACAAAGATCTAGAGGGCTTTAAACAAAATATTGAGTGGTTGTATTACAGTGTGAATAAAGGGTATTTTTTTTTTCTATTTGCCCATCACATTTTCTATGTTTTCTTATATTGATCATGTAATATCGTGTAGTATAGAAAATAAATATAGATTAAGATGGAAAAAAAAGACAAAAAAAGACATAATGCTAATGGGTCAGTTCATATTTGTGATATTTTTACCTTGATTTAAGACAACCCAAAAACAAATTAAGAATGTTGTTTGTATTGCTAACTTATAAGCACCCAGTCATCTCATTCACTATTAAAAGTTAATAATTAGGGGGCAGAGCAAGATGGTGGAGGAGTAGGAGACCTGGATTTTGTCTGGTCTCAGGAATTCAGCTGGATAGGGATCAAACCATTCTGAACACCTACAAACTCAACAGGAGATCGAAGAAAAGAAGAGCAACAACTCTGAATAGAAAAGCGACCACTTTCTGGAAGGTAGGACATGGGGAGAAGTGAATCTGAGGTGATATTTGGGAGGATAGATGGCGGGGGAGGGGTCTCCATCAGCCACTTCTGGCAAGTGATAGAGCCACGGAGCACAAAATCAGAACTTTTAGAAGTCAGCTCTGCTGAGGGATGTTGCTTCAGTGGCTAAGTGGGGGGTGGAACCCTTGTGAGACAGTGTGGTCTCAGGACCCTCGGGGTCACAGAAAGACTGGAGGTGCCTGAGTGTGGCAGAGCTCCCAGGTGTCGAGCAGGGAAGCCGGCTGCAGAGACGGAGCCAAGGCGCGGGCTCTCAGCTCGGGGTTGCCATAAACCGTGATCCGCGGCACAGTCGGGCCACTGCTCCTCCAGCAGGGACCAAACAAGCGGCAGATCTGGGGAAACTCCCCTTCCTCCCCCGGGAGGAGTGGTGCGGGAGTGCACCGCAGGGATCTGCTGGGTTTGGAGACTCCACACTGAGTCAGGTGCCAGAGATAGAAATGCTCCGTCACAGGCCGGGTGAGCATGGAGTGTGGCCAGAGACCGGGGAGATGGGAGTGATTGACTGCTTTTCTCTGGGGGCTCACTGAGGAGTGGGGCCCTGAGTTCTCAGCTCCTCTGGGGCAGAGATTGGGAGGCTGCCATTTTCACTCTTGTCCTCCAAAGCTGTACTGAGAGCTTGCAGGGAAAAAAAGCTCCCGAGAGCAAACCGAAGCAGATTGCTTAGTCCGGACCAGGCAAGGGCAGGGCAATTCCACCTCTGGCAAAGACATTTGGGAACCACGGCAACAGGCCCCTCCCCCAGAAGATCAGCAAGAACAGCCAGCCAAGACCAAGTTTACCGATGAGAACGGCAGAACTCCAGAGCTAGGGAACTACTGTACATAGAATCCATGGCTTTTTTTTTTTTTTTTTACCATGATTCTTTAGTCTTTCAAATTATTTTTTTAATTTTTCTTTTTCCTTTTTTCAACCAACATCTTATCAATCCCTTTTTAAAAAAACTTTTTTGTTTTTCATTTTTAGAGAAATATTCTATCATTCATAGTAGTTACCCTTATTTTTGGCATATATATATATGTTGTTCTCTCTATAAATTTTGAGATACAGTTTCTTCTAACAGATCAAAATATACCCTAAATCTCTAGTCTCCTGCCTGATCACATTCTCTCCCTTTTTTTTCCTTTTTCTCTCTCTTTTTTAAATCCTCTTCTTTCTTTTTTTCAAACTTCTTATCAATTTCTTTTATAAAATTTTTTATAATTTTCATCTTTACAATCATATTCCATCCCTTCACTGAATCAACACTTATTTTGTACATACATAAGTTTTTATTTCTTTAAATTTATGGGAGGCATTTTCTTCTAACAGACCAAAATAGACCCAAAATCTAGTGTGTGGCACTGATCTATGCACCAGCCTGATCATATTTGAACATATTCTGTTTTGTTTTGTTTTGTTAAGTTTTTGTTTTTATCTTTTTCTTTTTTTCTTTCTTTCCCTTTCTTTTCCCCCAGCTTCAGGTCTTTTCTGATTTGTTTAGTATATTTTCTGGGAACGTTGTTACCCTGTTAGCATTTTGTTTTCTCATTCATCTATTCTCCTCTGGACAAAATGGCAAGACAAAAAATCACCTCAACAAAAAGAACAAGAGGTAGTACCAACGGCCAGGGACCTACTCAATACGAACATTAGTACAAAGTCAGACCTACAGTTCAGAATCATGATTTTAAAGATACTACCTGGGCTTGAAAAAAGCATGGAAGTTATTAGAGAAACGCTTTCTGGAGAAATAAAAGAACTAAAATTGATCCAAGTCGAAATCAAAAAGGCTATTAATGAGGTGCAATCAAAAATGGGGGCACTAACTCTAGGATAAATTAGGCAGAAGAGAGAATCAGTCATATAGAAGACCATATGATGGAAAATAAAGAAGCTGAGAAAAAGAGAGATAAACAACTACTGGATCACGAGGGTAGAATTCAAGAGATAAGTGATACCATAAGATGAAACAACATTAGAATAATTGGGATCCGAGAAGAAGAAGAAAGAGAGAGAGGGCCAGAAGGTATATTGGAGCAAATTATAGGAGAAAACTTCCCTAATCTGGGGAAGGAAATAGGCATCAAAATCCAGGAGGCACAGAGAACCCCTCTCCAAATCAATAAAAATAGGTCAACACCCTGACATATAATAGTAAAACTTACGAGTCTCAGAGACAAAGAGAAAATCCTGAAAGCAGCTCAGGAGAAGAGATATGTAACCTACAATGGTAGAAACATTAGGTTGGCAACAAACCTATCCACAGAGACCTGCCAGGCCAGAAAGGAATGGCATGATATATTCAGAGCACTAAACGAGAAAAATATGCAGCCAAGAATACTATATCCAGCTAGGCTGTCATTGAAAATAGAAGGAGAGAAAAAAAGCTTCCAGGACAAACAAAAACTAAAGGAATTTGCAAACACAAAACCAGCCCTACATGAAATCTTGAAAGGGGTCCTCTAAGCAAAGAGAGAACCTAAAAGCAACATAGAGCAGAAAGGAACACAGACAATATACAGTTAACAGTCACCTTACAGGGAATACAATGGCACTAAATTCCTATCTTTCAATAGTTACCCTGAATGTAAATGGGCTAAATGCCCCAATCAAAAGACACTATCAGATTGGATTAAAAAACAAGACCCATCGATATGCTGTCTGCAAGAGACTCATTTTAGACCCAAAGACACCCCCAGATTGAAAGTGAGGGGGTGGAAAACCATTTGCCATGCTAATGGACACAGAAAGAAAGCTGGGGTGGCAATCCTTATATCAGACAAATTAGGTTTTAAACCAAAGACTGTAATAAGAGATGAGGAAGGACACTATATCCTACTTAAAGGATCTATCCAACAAGAAGATCAAACAATTGTAAATATCTATGCCCCTAACATGGGAGCAGCCAATTATATAAGGCAATTAATAACAAAAGCAAAGAAACACATTGACAACAATACAATAATAGTGGGGGACTTAACACCCTCCTCACTGAAATGGACAGATCATCTAAGCAAAAGATCAACAAGGAAATAAAGACTTTAAATGACACACTGGACCAAATGGACTTCACAGACATATTCAGAACATTCCATCCCAAAGCAACGGAATACACATTGTTCTCTAGTGCCCATGGAACATTCTCCAGAATAGATCACATCCTAGGTCACAAATCAGGTCTCAACGGGTACCAAAAGATTGGGATCATTCCCTGCCTATTTTCAGACCACAATGCTTTGAAACTAGAACTCAATCACAAGAGGAAAGTTGGAAAGAACTCAAATACATGGAAGCTAAAGAGCATCCTACTAAAGAATGAATGGGTCAACCAGGAAATTAAAGAAGAATTTAAAAAATTCATGGAAACCAATGAAAATGAAAACACAACTGTTCAAAATCTTGGGGATGCAGCCAAGGCAGTCCTAAGAGGAAAGTATATAGCAATAAAAGCCTTTCCCAAGACACAAGAAAGGTCTCAAATGCACAACCTAACCCTACACCTAAAGGAGCTGGAGAAAGAACAGCAAATAAAGCCTAAACCCAGCAGGAGAAGAGAAATAATAAAGATCAGAGCAGAAATCAATGAAATAGAAACCAAAAGAACAGTACAACAGATCAACAATACTAGGAGCTGGTTCTTTGAAAGAATTAACAAGACTGATAAACCCCTGGCCAGACTTATCAAAAAGAAAAGAGAAATGACCCAAATCAGCAAAATCATGAATGAAAGAGGAGAGATCACAACCAACACCAAAGAAATACAAACAATTATAAGAACATATTGGGAGCAACTCTATGCCAGCAAATTAGATAACCTGGAAGAAATGGATGCATTCCTAGAGAGGTATCAGGAAGAAATAGAAAACCTGAACAGACCTATAACCACTAAGGAAATTGAAGCAGTCATCAAAATCTCCCAACAAACGAAAGCCCAGGGCCAGATGGCTTCACAGGGGAATTCTAATGAACATTTAAAGAAGAATTAAGACCTGTTCTTTCAAAACTGTTCCATAAAAAAAGAAATGGAAGGAAAACTTCCAAACTCATTTTATGAGGCCATTACCTTGATCCCAAAACCAGACAAAGACCCCATCAAAAAGAAGAATTACAAACCAATATCCTTGATGAACATGGATGCAAACATTCTCACCAAAACACTAGCCAAGAGGATCCAACCGTACATTAACAGGATTATTTACCACGACCAAGTGGGATTTATCCCTGGGCTGCAAGGTTGTTTCAACATCTGCAAATCAATCAGTGTGATACGATACATTAATCATAGAAAGAACAAGAACCATATGATCCTCTCAATAGATGTAGAAAAAGCATTTGACAAAGTACAGCATCCTTTCTTGATCAAAACTCTTCAGAGTATAGGCATAGAGGGTACATACCTCATTGTCATAAAAGCCATCTATGAAAAACCTACAGTGAATATCATTCTCAATGGGGAAAAACTGAGAGCTTTCCCCCTAAGGTCAGGAACACGGCAGGATGTCCACTATCACCACTGCTATTCAACATAGTATTAGAAGTCCTAGCCACTGCAATCAGACAACAAGAAGAAATAAAAAGCATCCAAATCAGCAAAGAAGAAGTCAAACTCTCAGGCTTTGCAGATGATATGATACTTTATGTGGAAAATCCAAAAGACTCCACCCCAAATTTGCTAGAACTCATACAGGAGGAATTCAGTAAAGTGGCAGGATATAAAATCAATGCAAAGAAATCAGTGGCATTCCTATACCCTAACAACAAGGCAGAAGAAAGAGAAATTAAGGAGTCGATCCCATTTACAACTGCACCCAAAACCTTAAGATACCTAGGAATAAATCTAACCAAAGAGGCAAAGGATCTGTACTCAGAAAACTATAAAATACTCATGAAAAAAAATTGAGGAAGACACAAAGAAATGGAAAAATGTTCCCTGCTCATGGATTGGAAGAACAAATACTGTGAAGATGTCAATGCTACCTAGAGCAATCTACACATTCAATGCAATCCCCATCAAAATACCATCCACTTTTTTCAAGAAATGGAACAAATAATCCTAAAATTTGTATGGAATCAGAGAAGACCCTGAATAGCCAGAGAAATGTTGAAAAAGAAAAGCAAAGCTGGCGGCATCACAATTCCGGACTTCCAGCTCTATTACAAAGCTGTCATCATCAAGACAGTATGGTACTGGCACAAAAACAGACACATAGATTAATGGAACAGAATAGAGAGCCCAGAAATGGACCCTCAACTCTATAGTCAATTAATCTTTGACAAAGCAGGAAGGAATATCCAATAGAAAAGAAACAGTCTCCTCAACAAATGGTGTTGGGAAAATTGGACAGCCACATACAGAAGAATGAAACTGGACCATTTCCTTACACCACACACAAAAATAGACTCCAAATGGTTGAAAGACCTAAATGTGAGACAGGAGTCCATCAGAATCCTAAAGGAGAACAGAGGCAGCAACCTCTTCGACCTCAGCTGCAGCAACTTCTTCCTAGAAACGTTGCCAAAGGCAAGGGAAACAAGGGCAAAAATGAACTATTGGGACTTCATCAAGATAAAAATCTTTTGCACAGCAAAAGAAACAGTCAACAAAACCAAAAGACAACTGACACAATGGGAGAAGATATTTGTAAATGACATATCAGATAAAGGGCTAGTATCAAAAATCTATAAAGAACTTTTCAAACTCAACACTCAAAGAACAAAGAATCTAGTCAAGAAATGGGCAGAATACATGAACAGACATTTTTCCAAAGAAGACATCCAAATGGCCAACAGACACATGAAAAAGTGCTCAACATTGCTCGGTATCAGGGAAATCCAAATCAAAACCTCAATGAGATACCACCTCACACCAGTCAGAATGGCTAAAATTAACAAGTCAGGAAATGACAAATGTTGGCGAGGACACGGAGAAAGGGGAACCCTCCTACACTGTTGGTGGGAATGCAAGCTGTTGCAACCACCCTGGAAAACAGTATGGAGGTTCCTCAAACAGTTGAAAATAGAGCTACCATACAATCCAGCAATTGCACTACTGGGTATTTACCCCAAAGATACAAATGTAGGAATCTGAAGGGGTATGTGCACCCCGATGTTTATAGCAGCAATGTGCACAAGAGTCAAACTATGGAAAGAGCCAAGATGTCCATTGACAGATGAATGGTACCAGAAGAAGTATATATATATATACCAGAAGAAGTGGTATATATATACAATGGAATATTATGCAGCCATCAAAAGGAACGAGATCTTGCCATTTGCAACAATGTGGATGGAACTGGAGGGTGTTATGCTGAGTGAAATAAGTCAATCAGGGCACCTGGGTGGCTCAGTTGGTTAAGCGACTGCCTTCGGCTCAGGTCATGATCCTGGAGTCCCTGGATCGAGTCCCGCATCAGGCTCTCTGCTCGGCGGGGAGCCTGCTTCTCCCTCTGACCCTCCCCCCTCTCATGGGCTCTCTCTCTCTCTCTCATTCTCTCTGTCTCAAATAAATAAATAAAATCTTTAAAAAAAAAAAAGAATGAGTAAATCTTTAAAAAAAAAAAGAAATAAGTCAATCAGAGAAAGACATGTATCATATGACCTCACTGATATGAGGAATTCTTAATCTCAGGGAACAAACTGAGTGTTGCAGGAATGGGGGGGTTTGAGGGATGGGGTGCCTAGGTGATAGACACTGGGGAGGGTATGTGCTATGGTGAGCGCTGTGAATTGTGCAAGACTGCTGAATCACAGATCTGTACCTCTGAAACAAATAATGCAATATATGTTAAGAAAAAAAAAGAAGAAGATAGCAGGATGGGAAGAAAGAAGGGGGGGAAATCGGAGGGGAAACGAACCATGAGAGACGATGGACTCTGAAAAACAAACTGAGGGTTCTAGAGGGGAGGGGGTGGGAGGATGGGTTAGCCTGATGATGGGTATTAAGGAGGGCACGTTCTGCATGGAGCACTGGGTGTTATGCACAAACAATGAATCATGGAACACTACATCTAAAACTAATGATGTAATAATGTATGGTGATTAACATAACAATAAAAAATTTTTTAAAAGTTAATAAATCTAAAGTCAATAATTCTGGGAGTACTTACTGGATATTAGTAAGTGCTAGAATCAGCCTAATGTTTTGTCATGAAAACATTTATTACATATTAAATAATCCTTCTCAAATTGGTTTATTACAGGAGTGTTAGTATTTTTAATTTCCTTCTAAAAATTGGAATTCCCATTCTTTAGTCAACTAATTTTCTCTCTCCTTCTGTCTCTTACCTTTTCCCTTCCCTTCCTCTCTTTTCCTCTTCGCTTCCTCACGATAGTTACCAAGTTTATACTCTATGCCAAATACTATGCTAGGCTCTGAAGATCCAGAGTTGAATAAACTCTAGTCTCCTAAGGAACCTATTTAGGAAGACAGACAAGCACATGACTTGACTTGATGGTATTTGAGATGCAGGTATGCACAGGGGGCTGGGGAAAGCAGAGCAGAGACACTAAGGGTCTCTAGAAAAACCAGAGAGCAGAGGCTCTCTGCTTCTGAATGGCTTTTATAAGAAAAATATAAAAAACACATTCAGGTAGTACATCACTATTCTTTCCCTTACAGATTCATATTTAAATTATGATTTTTCATTTTAAGTTCTGTTTTAGCAGGTAGAAACAGAGCTATTTTATATCAAGTGATATATCAAGAGATTGTTTTTACAACAATCATAATTTATGTTGCAGAGCTTTTTCTGTCTACTTTTAAAAATACTGAAAGAACTCTTACATATTCTGAAAGGCTTGGTTCAGTCATGATTAGGACAATAGTGACAAAATCACATTTCCCTTATAGTCTAGATCACCTACACAGAAGTTGAGAAAAATTGGTGGTTTTTAGCTGATCAGAAATGTGTTAGTATCAAAATAACTTTAGTATTAGCATTTGGACTAAGCCTCATTTACAGAGACATAAAAATAAAGTTTTTCCACAGTAATTTTAAATGCCTTATGGTGAAGTTGATTGATCTCCTACATTAGGCAGAAAAATCTAAAATCCCCCAAGGAAACACTTAACATGAATAAAAAACCAAGGAATATTAATACACCATGTCTGTGGGTCCTGCATATTTTATTTCTTTCATAGTTCATATAATGATCATTGAAAACCTAGTGCCTTCATGCATATTTGAAGTAAAACTCCCCCCGCCCCGACTTCACTGGGTAAAGTGTGCAAGATAACAAATGCATTTAGCCTTTAAATGAACTCAACTCATCAGAAGTGATAGGTGCTTTACAACTAGTGATGGGCACAAGTCAGAAATTTGGGCAGGTAGATACAAGTTGGAATATTTTATGTGAAGCTATTTGATTCAGCATTATGGGGCTGATAGTCTCACAGGAACAGAAATTAGCACATTAGGCAACACTGAAATAATATAGAAGTTAACATTTTTTGGGCAATGAATTTTTGGTGTCAAACATAAAAGTAGTTTTTTTTTTCTTTCTTGCAACCCACTGTAGAGACCCATGAGGAACCATAAATTTGAAATATTGTGAATTTTGAAAAGTGAATCTCAAAGATTAATTACTTCTACGAGAACAGTACAGAGCTTTTGCATGATTCACACTGACAGAGAGGATATTATCCCCTGTAATTTTGAAAGGGGAAGAATGCTATTTCTTTGCATATAGTCAGGAGAAAAATCTTGAAAAATAAAGTTATCATCTCATTTGATACACAAATTTTAAAAATATTTATCTTTTGGATGAAGAAATAGATGCTTCTTATTCCCACATGCATTCTTCAAACTAAAATAGTAGGAATTAAACCAATTTAGGTTTTATTCACGAAATGTGTGAATTCAGTAAATACTAACTTCTCTTTAATACTACCTTCCATACCGCCAACCACCTCAAAATGAAAACCAGGCAAAGTCTGACTCTGACACATTTCTGGAACAATAGAACAAGGTTACATTCTCTCAGCCTCCTGGTGCCCCTTAGGTCCTCAAGGGCTATAAATTAGTCAAAATGGGCAAGTGAACAGGATATTAAATAAGAAGTTGAGCTCAATTCTAGTCAAGAAAATGTATTCTCATAGTAACTCTGACCATAATATTGGTGATTTTCCAGGCATGAGGGAAAGTTTGTCATGATGTCACCAAGCTCCTTGTCTTGGTCCGTCTCTAATGTTTATTGTTATAATATGATCTGGATTTTAAGGGATTTCTGGAGATCCAAGGCTGCACTAGCTCCTAAGGAAACAGGCAGGCACCTTGAGAGCTGCTGGAGGAAGGTAGGAGATTCCTGCACCCCATAGTGTAGTGTTGACTAACTATGCAATCCATTGAGACAATGTACTGCATTTTGAAGGTTCACTGAACACCAGAAGTAAGAAGGGTAGGAGGGAATCAAGGTAGCAAAGGCACCCAGTCTTGGCTTTGGTACTGCTCTGGAAGATTTTTGGAGGGCTTGTGAGGACACACAAGGGAAGAAAAAATAGAGCAGGGGAAACAGGTGGAGTGATTGAGAGCTTAGATTTTTGGAGGAATGCAGCCTGAGCTTCATTGCCTGCTTCACTACTCATTCGTTCTGGGCACATCCCATAGCCCTTGTAACTTCCAGCATTTTATTTTCCATTTATATACTTGGCATATGTATAGTATCTTTTGCATATGATTATTGTGAGGTTTAAAGTAAACTATCAATGGTAATAATAAAATGATATCACAGTACTTAATAATTATATATTTAACATGGTTATCACAGTCCCTGGCAAATATTAAGATCTTTAACATCATTATTTTTATTAGGGTGCTACTCTGATTATATTAGGCTCTGTTTTTTTCTTTGAAATGCTGGTTAGGTGAGTCTCCCTTATTGTCCAGACCTTTGTTTCTCATCTCAGAAATGACAGAGATTGGTCAGCTTGTCTCCAGGGTTCCTATCTAACCAACGGTCAATGACTTGGTCTATTTTTACACACTGCACTTCTGAGAATGGACAGCTATGTATGCATATTCACGTGGAATTCTAAATTAAGAGACTTTATGTGAGGAATAGAAATGGGAAAAAAAAATGAAGAAAATAATTAGGGAGAGAACATAAAGATAGAAAGGGCCCATAAAAATCCCTGCCTATATCCAAAGTCTGTTTTTACACGTATGCATTCCCCATGAGACTGCCCAAAATGCAATTTAGAGAGACACTGAATATTGGATTCAGAAAGTTGAGTGTTTTATGAGTTTTTGTCTCTAAGTGACATATGCCTTTCTGCAAAATCAGAAAATAGATTTGTTCAGTGCAGGGAGTGGAGTATTACTGACATAATTGGGTAAGGCTGGAAAAATATGTTTGGTTTTAGTTGATGACACTGAATAAATCTCCTGTCAGGAATAAATTGAGTATTCATGGAAGCTTCTATGTACCCATGAACACAGACCTGCATAGAAATCAGAGAGCTTGATCAGATTTTCTTATATGGATTCAAAAACATTACAAAAAATTGACTCACATGTAGAGGAAAATGCAACTGTTGAAACTCAGCAGTTGATTAAGACAACAGCTTCCTTCTAGAAATGAAAAAGAACCCGTTGAAGCTGTGTGCACTTATGAGATGCTGTGCAATGTTATGACACCCAAGTTTACCAGGAAGCATCATTTCCTTTGGATCTCATATTAAACCTAGTTTGTGAAATTTTAAACTAAAATAGAAGATGCTACCACCCAGGAGATGGGAAGCCCTTTTAAATCTATAAATCTATTGGCTGTAACCAACAGGACTAACTAGCTACCAGGATTGAGTGGTTGACAGTTGAAACAATCATCACCATTTTCTGAATCCTACAAAAAGCCTACAGCTCAGAAAGCGAGAGCAATAAATCAGACTAAAATATTAAGCATATTTCTGGTATTTCTTGCCCAAAGTGACATAAATCCCAGTGCATTTCCTTTGACTACATTTATAGAGGATGGCATGATGGTCAAAATTTTATTTTCACAGACTCCTAGCAAAGAAAACTGAGGATGAACTGGGACTTGTGATTGACAGACCATAGTCATAGTACTTAAAAGGGGATTTTAATACACGAGGAAAGATCCAGACTGATAGTGCAGGACTTAAACGGTGAAACCCTGGGTTATGTTGCAAGCAGCAATAACTCTTCACAGGGTTTATGAATCCATGCTAACCATTTTCATTCCAATACACACACAAAATCACTGTCATCAGAACAAAAAGAAAAAGTCAGGATGCTTTTCAGTCTTCAAGAATGTCTGTTTATATTGGTTACTGTACTGGAGAAGAAGCTTTGGAGCTTATGTTTAATTTTCTCAGGGTAGGGACCACTGCCTCTACAGAACATACATTGACAGATACATTAATATCTGAATTCAGTGAAACAAGAGGCTTTTTCTCTCTAACTTCCAGTATCTCAAATGGAAAGAATGGAGGCTGTGAGGTAGAAAAACATGGATTTATATTAGGCTGTATCATTTACCAGGTGATTGACTTTGAGCTAATCAATATGCCTCATTTAGCTTTAGTTACCTTATCTGTAAAGAGTAAAATTTAAATAATATTTAAAAAGGTCCATGGGAAACCTACTGTAAAGCATAAAGTATAAAGGGCAGCAAAGTCAAGTGTTTAATTGCATAAGATCTAGGATCAAACCACATGGGTTTAAATCCAAACTTCCTTGCATAAAAGCAATGTGACATGAGCGATTTTTTTTTTTTTTTTAGTTTCTAGATGTATATGATAAAAATAATAGTCCAGAGAGAGGAGCAAGATGGTGGAGGAGTAGGAGACCTAAATTTTGTCTGGTCCCAGGAATTCAGCTAGATAGGGATCAAACCATTCTGAACACCTATGAACTCAACAGGAGATCAAAGAAAAGAATAGCAGCACGTCTCTGAACGGAAAAGCGACCACTTTCTGGAAGGTCAGTCGTGCAGAGAAGTGAATCTGAGGTGATATTCGGGAAGATAGATGGCAGGGGGAGGGGGCCTCCATCAGCCGCTGATGGCAAGTGATAGAGCCCTGGAGCACAAAATCGGAACTTTTAGAAGTTGGCTCTGCTGAGGGACGTCGCTCCAGTGGCTAAACGGGGGGTGGAATCCTTGCTGGGACAGTGTGGTCTCAGGACCCTCAGGGTCACAGAAAGACCAGGGGTGCCAGAGTGTGGCAGAGCTCCCAGGTATCAGAGTGGGGAAGCTGGCTGCAGAGACAGAGCCGAGGGGCGGGCTCTCAGCTTGGGGTTGCCATAAACCGTGATCTGCAGCACAGTCAGGCCACTGCTCCTCCAGCAGGGACCCAACAAGTGGCAGATCCAGGGAGACTCACCTTCCTCCCCCAGAAGGAGTGGCACAGGAGTGCACCGCAAGGATCTGCTGGATTTGGAGACTCCACATGGGGTCATGTGCCAGAGACAGAAATGCTCAGTCACAGGCCAGGTGTGCACGGAGTGCAGCCAGAGATAGGGAGACAGGAGTGATTGACTGCTTTTCTCTGGGGTCTCACTGTGGAGTGGGGCCCTGAGTTCTCGGCTCCTCCAGGGTGGAGATTGAGAGGCCGCCATTTTCACTCTTGTCCTCCAAAGCTGTACTGAAAGCTTTCAGGGAACAAAAGCTCCCGAGAGCAAACCTGAGCAGATTACTTAGCCAGGACCCAGCAAAGGCGGGGCAATTCCACCTCTGGCAAAGACATCTGAGAAGCATGACAATAGGCCCCTCCCCCAGAAGATCAGCAAGAACCGCCATCCAAGACCCAGTTTACCGATCAATGAGAACAGCAGAACTCCAGCCCTAGGGGAATATAGCACACAGAATTCATGGCTTTTTTCCCATGATTCTTTAGTCTTCCAAAGTAATTTTTTTTAACTTTTTTTTTGAATTTTTCTTTTTCCTTTTTTCGACCAACATCTTATCAATCCCTTTTTTAAAAAATCTTTTTTATTTTTCATTTTTAGAGACATATTCTATCCCTTCATAGTAGTTAACCTTATTTTAGAGACATATTCTATCCCTTCAGAGTAGTTAACCTTATATATATATATATATATATATAAGTTGTTCTCTCTTTAAAATTTTGGGATATAGTTTCTTCTAACAGACCAAAATATACCCTAAATCTCTAGTGTATGGTTTTGTTCTAGTCTCCTGCCTGATCACATTCTCTGCCCAACCTTTTTCTTTAAATCCTTTTTTTTTTTAACCAACTTCTTATCTTATCAATTCCTTTTATAAAATCTTTTATAATTTTCATCTTTACAGTCATATTCCATCTCTTCGTTGTATTTACCCTTATTTTTGAACATATGTAAGCTTGTATTTCTTTAAAATTTTGGGAGGCACTTTCTTCTAACAGACCAAAATACACCCAAAATCTAATGTGTGGCACTAATCTATGCACCGGCCTGATCATATTTGATCATATTCTGTTTTTTGTTTGTTTGTTTTTATCCTTTTCTTTTTCTTTTTTTTTTTCCTTTCTTTCCCTTTCTGTTTCTCTGGGTTCAGGTCTCCTCTGATTTGCTTAGTGTATATTTTACTGGTGTTGTTGTTACCCTGTTAGCATTTTGTTCTCTCATTCATCTATTCTTCTCTGGACAAAATGATAAGATGGAAAAAATCACCTCAAAAAAAAAAAAAAAAAAAGAACAAGAGGCAGTCCCAACTGCCAGGGACCAAATCAATATGGACATCAGTAAGATCTCGGACCTAGAGTTCAGAATGACAATTTTAAAGATACTGGCTGGGCTTGAAAAAAGCATGGAAGATATTAGAGAAACCCTTTCTGGAGAAATAAATGTACTAAAAATCTAACCAAGTTGAAATCAAAAAGGCTATTATTGAGGTACAATAAAAAATGGAGGCTCTAACTGCTAGGATAAATGAGGCAGAAGAGAGAATCAGTCATATAGAAGACCAAATGATGGAAAATAAAGAAGCTGAGAAAAAGAGAGATAAACAACTACTGAATCATGAAGGCAGAATTCGAGAGATAAGTGATACCATAAGACGAATCAACATTAGAATAATTGGGATCCCAGAAGAAGAAGAAAGAGAGAGAGGGGCAAAAGGTATATTGGAGTAAATATTAGCAGAAAACTTCCCTAATTTGGGGAAAGAAACAGCCATCAAATTCCAGGAGGCACAGAGAACCCCCTTCAAAATCAATAAAAATAGGTCAACACCCTGATATCTAATAGTAAAACTTACAAGTCTCAGAGACAAAAGAGAAAATCCTGAAAGCAGCTCGGGAGAAGAGATATGTAACCTACAATGGTAGAAACATTGGACTGGCAACAGACCTATCCACAGAGACCTGGCAGGCCAGAAAGGACTGGCATAATATATTCAGAGCACTAAATGAGAAAAATATGCAGCCAAGAATACTATATCCAGCTAGGCTGTCATTGAACATAGAAGAAGAGTGAAAAAGCTTCCAGGACAAACAAAAACTAAAGGAATTTGCAAACACAAAACCAGCCCTACAAGAAATCTTGAAAGGGGTCCTCTAAGCAAAGAGAGAACCTAAAAGTAACATAGAGCAGAAAGGAACACAGACAATATACAGTTAACAGTCCCTTATAGGCAATACAATGGCACTAAATTCCTATCTTTCAATAGTTACCCTGAATGTAAATGGGCTAAATGCCCCAATCAAAGACACAGCCTATCGGACTGGATTAAAAAACAAGACCCATCGATATGCTGTCTGCAAGAGACTCATTTTAGACCCAAAGACACCCCCAGATTGAAAGTGAGGGGGTGAAAACCATTTGCCATGCTAATGGACACAGAAAGAAAGCTGGGGTGGCAATCCTTATATCAGACAAAATAGATTTTAAACCAAAGACTATAATAAGAGATGAGGAAGGACACTATATCCTACTTAAAGGGTCTATCCAACAAGATCTAAAATTGAAAATATCTACACCCCTAATATGGGAGCAGCCAATTATATAAGGCCATTAATAACAAAGCAAAGAAACACATTGACAACAATACAATAATAGTGGGGGACTTAACACCCTCCTCACTGAAATGGACAGATCATCTAAGCAAAAGATCAACAAGGAAATAAAGACTTTAAATGACACACTGGACCAAATGGACTTCACAGACATATTCAGAACATTCCATCCCAAAGCAACGGAATACACATTGTTCTCTAGTGCCCATGGAACATTCTCCAGAATAGATCACATCCTAGGTCACAAATCAGGTCTCAACGGGTACCAAAAGATTGGGATCATTCCCTGCCTATTTTCAGACCACAATGCTTTGAAACTAGAACTCAATCACAAGAGGAAAGTTGGAAAGAACTCAAATACATGGAAGCTAAAGAGCATCCTACTAAAGAATGAATGGGTCAACCAGGAAATTAAAGAAGAATTTAAAAAATTCATGGAAACCAATGAAAATGAAAACACAACTGTTCAAAATCTTGGGGATGCAGCCAAGGCAGTCCTAAGAGGAAAGTATATAGCAATAAAAGCCTTTCCCAAGACACAAGAAAGGTCTCAAATGCACAACCTAACCCTACACCTAAAGGAGCTGGAGAAAGAACAGCAAATAAAGCCTAAACCCAGCAGGAGAAGAGAAATAATAAAGATCAGAGCAGAAATCAATGAAATAGAAACCAAAAGAACAGTACAACAGATCAACAATACTAGGAGCTGGTTCTTTGAAAGAATTAACAAGACTGATAAACCCCTGGCCAGACTTATCAAAAAGAAAAGAGAAATGACCCAAATCAGCAAAATCATGAATGAAAGAGGAGAGATCACAACCAACACCAAAGAAATACAAACAATTATAAGAACATATTGGGAGCAACTCTATGCCAGCAAATTAGATAACCTGGAAGAAATGGATACATTCCTAGAGAGGTATCAGGAAGAAATAGAAAACCTGAACAGACCTATAACCACTAAGGAAACTGAAGCAGTCATCAAAATCTCCCAACAAACGAAAGCCCAGGGCCAGATGGCTTCCCAGGGGAATTCTACCAAACATTTAAAGAAAAATTAAGACCTGTTCTTCCAAAACTGTTCCAAAAAAAAAGAAATGGAAGGAAAACTTCCAAACTCATTTTATGAGGCCACCATTACCTTGATCCCCATCAAAAAGGAGAATTACAGACCAATATCTTTTATGAACACAGATGCAAAAATTCTCACCAAAATATTAGCCGAGAGGATCCAACAGTATGTTAAAAGGATTATTCCCCGTGACCAAGTTGGATATATCCCTGGGCTGCAAGGTTGGTTCAACACCCGCAAATCAATCAATGTGATACAATACATTAATAAAAGGAAGAACAAGAACCATATGATCCTCTCAATAGATGCAGAAAAAGCATTTGACAAAGTACAGCATCCTTTCTTGATCAAAACTCTTCAGAGTATAGGCATAGAGGGTACATACCTTAGTATCCTAAATGCCATCTATGAAAAACCTGCAGCAAATATCATTCTCATTGGGAGAAACTGAGAGCTTCCCCCCTAAGGTCAGAAACATGGCAGTATGTCCACAATCACCACTGCTACTCAACATAGTATTAGAAGTCCTAGCCACAGCAATCAGACAACAAAAAGAAAAAAAAGGCATCCAAATCAGCAAAGAAGTAGTCAAACTCTCACTCTTTGCATATGATATGATACTTTATGTGGAAAATCCAAAAGACTCCACCCCAAAACTGCTAGAACTCATACAGGAGGAATTCAGTAAAGTGGCAGGATATAAAATCAATGCAAAGAAATCAGTGGCATTCCTATACCCTAACAACAAGGCAGAAGAAAGAGAAATTAAGGAGTCGATCCCATTTACAATTGCACCCAAAACCTTAAGATACCTAGGAATAAATCTAACCAAAGAGGCAAAGGATCTGTACTCAGAAAACTATAAAATACTCATGAAAAAAATTGAGGAAGACACAAAGAAATGGAAAAACGTTCCCTGCTCATGGATTGGAAGAACAAATACTGTGAAGATGTCAATGCTACCTAGAGCAATCTACACATTCAATGCAATCCCCATCAAAATACCATCCACTTTTTTCAAGAAATGGAACAAATAATCCTAAAATTTGTATGGAACCAGAGAAGACCCTGAATAGCCAGAGGAATGTTGAAAAAGAAAAGCAAAGCTGGAGGTATCACAATTCCGGACTTCCAGCTCTATTACAAAGCTGTCATCATCAAGACAGCATGGTACTGGCACAAAAACAAACACATAGATTAATGGAACAGAATAGAGAGCCCAGAAATGGACCCTCAACTCTATAGTCAATTAATCTTTGACAAAGCAGGAAGGAATATCCAATAGAAAAGAAACAGTCTCCTCAACAAATGGTGTTGGGAAAATTGGACAGCCACATGCAGAAGAATGAAACTGGACCATTTCCTTACACCACACACAAAAATAGACTCAAAATGGTTGAAAGACCTAAATGTGAGACAGGAGTCCATCAGAATCCTAAAGGAGAACAGAGGCAGCAACCTCTTTGACCTCAGCCACAGCAACTTCTTCCTAGAAACGTTGCCAAAGGCAAGGGAAACAAGGGCAAAAATGAACTATTGGGACTTCATCAAGATAAAAATCTTTTGCACAGCAAAAGAAACAGTCAACAAAACCAAAAGACAACTGACACAATGGGAGAAGATATTTGTAAATGACATATCAGATAAAGGGCTAGTATGCAAAATCTGTAAAGAACTTATTAAACTCAACACCCAAAGAACAAATGATCCAATCAAGAAATGGGCAGAAGACATGAACAGACATTTTTCCAAAGAAAACATCCAAATGGCCAACAGACACATGAAAAAGTGCTCAACATCGCTCAGCATCAGGGAAATCCAAATCAAAACCTCAATGAGATACCACCTCAAAGCAGTCAGAATGGCTAAAATTAACAAGTCAGGAAACGACAGATGTTGGTGGAGATGGAGAGAAAGGGGAACCCTCCTACACTGTTGGTGGGAATGCAAGGTGGTGCAGCCACTCTGGAAAACAGAATGGAGGTTCTTGAAAAAGTTGAAAATAGAGCTACCATATGATCCAGCAATTGCCCTACTGGTATTTACCCCAAGGATACAAATGTAGGGATCCGAAGGGGTATGTGCACCCCGATGTTTATAGCAGCAATATCCACAATAGCCAAACTATGGAAAGAACCAAGATGTCCATCCACAGATAAATGGATAAAGAAGATGTGGTATATACATACAATGGAATATTATGCAGCCATCAAAAGGAATGAAATCTTGCCATTTGCAACGATGGATGGAACTGGAGGGGATTAGGCTGAGTGAAATAAGCCAATCAGAGTAAGACATGTATCATATGACTTCACTGATATGAGGAATTCTTAATCTCAGGAAACAAACTGAGTGTTGCTGGAGTGGGGGTGGGTGGGAGGGATGGGGTGCCTGGGTGATAGACACTGGGGAGGTTATGTGCTATGGTGAGTGCTGTGAATTGTCTAAAACTGTTGAATCACAGACCTGTACTTCTGAAACAAATAATATATTATATTAAAAAAAAAGAAGAAGAAGATAGCTGGAGGGGAAAAATGAAGGGGGGGAAATCGCAGGGGGAGACGAACCATGAGAGACTATGGACTCTGAGAAACAAACTGAGGATTCTCGAGGGGAGGAGGTGGGGGATGGGTTAGCCTTGTGATGGGTATTAAAGAGGGCATGTACTGAATGGAGCAGTGGGTGTTATACGCAAACAATGAATCATGGAACACTACATCAAAAACTAATGATGTAATGTATGGTCATTAACATAGTAAAAAAAAAGTACACTTAAAATGGTAAAAAAAAATACATGTCTAGGGGCGCCTGGGTGGCTTAATCGTTAAGCGTCTGCCTTTGGCTCAGGTCATGATCCCAGGGTCCTTGGATCAAGCCCCACATCAGGCTCCCTGTTCCGCGGGAAGCCTGCTTCTCCCTCTCCCACTCCCCTGCTTGTGTTCCCTCTCTCTCTGTGTCTCTCTCTGTCAAATAAATAAATAAAATCTTTAAAAAAAGAATACATGTCTCTTAGCACTATGGGGTGGGTTCAAGAAAATGTGTAACGAAAACTTTCAGAAAACATGTGGCAGATGGTAAGTGCTCAATAAATTCTAATCATTATTTTGATGTGGATAATTCCACAGATGTGATTGTTCTCTTGGTTTTTTTTTCCCCCTTTTAGTCTGCTTATTTCCTTGATCTTTCCCTTATTTAACTTTTTTTTGTGGAATTCTCTTTTTCCATGCTTTTCTTACTCTCTAATTTCTCTCAATGGAATATATGGATATTAGGGCCTTTCAAGACAAGCTCTGTTCATGACTCAGAACATGCTGAAGACTCCTGGGACAATGGAGATATCTGACTGCAGGACGATATCCTTAATGCCACCTTTGTCTTACCAAATGGACAGATTCATACAGAAAGCTCTGCAAGTGCTTACTTACCTACTTGAGTGTTGATAATATTTTACAACAAATTTCTCCTTTTGTATCCACTCAAAAAATATTTATTAAGCAGCCACTGTGCCAGTCACAGGGAATGCAGAGATGAAGAAGATGGACAGGTTTCTTGTGCTTATGAAGCTTACATTCTGTTGTCAGAAGTCCTGGAGTATGTAATCCCAGCTACCTTACTCAAGTTAAGGACAAATTCTGAGGGGGACTACTGTCAGAAATTGTACCTTGGATTGCTTCTTCCCTTTTCCTATTCTGCTTCCTCCATCCTTACTTTTTTTCTCTTGACAAATCCTTCTCATCTAATAAGGCATTCACACAGATATTCTCATTTCAGGGTCTATTTCTGGGGAACCTAACTTAAAGTGTCCAAGAAGAGATAGTGAATAAGCTTATGGATATAATTTCATGGATTCCTGAGTCAACAAGTGTCAGCAAATGGCTTATCTTAATGACTTGTGAAAGTTTCCTTTTAGTTCTGTTTTTATTCAAGTAGATGGTTAAATTTAGCTCCAGGATGAGAGTTAAGAGTCTCAGAAATTAACAGGAGCCAGAATAGCAGCACAGGTATAGGGAAAGAGTATTCTGTTGGTGGCAATGGAATAATTCCCTCTTTCAGGATTAATCTTCCATTACAGAAGATAGTGATGTTTTAATATTAAGAATATTAACAATAGTAATGACAAATATTATAGCACTTACAATGGCAGAAATTTTTTTCCTAAGTACTTTGTAAGTATCAACTCTCATAGACCCCAAGAACTCACCATCATAACTCCCATTTTACAAATGAAGAAACAGAGATATAAAGAGAGAAATTTACTTGCCCTAAGTCGCACAGCTAGTAAGTGACAAAGCTGGGATTTGAACAAAGGTACTTTGGCTCCAGAGAATGTGTTCCTAATCAGGGAAAATACAGCCTTTCATAATATAATAAATGGAATGATAATAGCAGTAGCATCATCAACAAAACAATAGCAGCATTGAATGTATATTATGTGTCAGCAAGACCAGAACTGTTCTATTTTTTGTGATTTAATTTATTTAAAAGAAAGAGAGCAAGCACAACCAGGGGGAGCAGCAGGCAGAGGGAGAAGCAGGCTTCCCGCTGAGCAGGGAGCCCGATGCAGGTCTTGATCCCAGGACCCTGGGATCATGACCTGAGCCAAAGGCAGATGCTTAACTGACTGTGTCACCCAGGTGTCCCAAGACCAGGCGCTGTTCTATATGGGCTTTGCATATATTATCTTGTCTAAACCTCATAAAAAATTAGATGATAATTCCATATACAATTTAAGAACTGGGAAACTGAACCAGAAAGAGGTTATTTACTCAAAATCATAGTTAGTTAGAGGCAGAATCAGGTTCAAAGTAAAATACCCCAGCACCCCTTCATAAGCATTTTTAAAAGTAGCATGTCAATTTCCTACAAAAGACCTTCTCTGATTATGAGTGGGATTGTCTTGGAACTATAGATCAATTTGGAGAGAATGGAAATCTCAATACTGTTTTCCTACCCATGAATATTTTATACAGGCATACCTCATTTTATTGCGCCTTGCTTTATTGCACTTTGTAGATATTGCGGGGTTTGGTTTGGTTTTGTTTTCATATTGAAGGTTTTTGGCAATCCTGTGTGAAGCATTTATCGATGGAGTTTTTCCAACAGCTCACTTTGTGTCTTCATGTCACATTTTGGTAACTTTCACAATATTTCAAACTTTTTCATTATTATATTATGGTGATCTTTGGTTAGTGATTACAACTCACTGAAAACTCAGATGATGGTGTTTTTAAGCAATAAAGTATTTAAAATATACACTTTTCTAGAAGATATAATGCTGTTGTACACTTAATAGACTACAGTTTGGTATAAACATAACTTTTATATGAACTGGGAACACAAAAAATTCATTTGACTCACTTTATTGCAGTGGCCTAGAACTGAACTTGCTATATCTCTGAGATATGCATTATTCTATCTAAATAAGTCACCTTTGTAAGGGCGTTTGTGATTCCATAAATTTTTGGATTTTTTTTTTTATTTCTGTGAAAAATACTGTTGGAATTTTTATTGAGATTGCACTGAATCTATAGATAGCTTTGGGTAGTATGGATATTTTAACATTATTTATTTTTCCCATCCATACACAAGATACCTTCCATTTGTTTGTGTCTTCTTCAATTTATTTCTGCAGAATCTTGTAGTTTTCAGTGCACAGATATTTCACCATGGTTAAGTTTATTCCTAAGAAGGGATGCCTGTGTGGCTCAGTCTGTTAAGCATCTGCCTTCAGTTCATGTCATGATCCCAGGGTTCTGGGATCAAGCCCCACATGGGGCTCCCTGTCCCTCACCCTCTGCCCCTCTCCATGCTCATGTGCTCATGCACCCTCTCTAATAAATAAATAAAATCTTTAAAAAATTTATTCTTAAGCATTTTATTGTTTTTGAGGCTAGTATGAATGTGATTGTTTTATTTTTTAGCCATTGTTAGTGTATAGAAACGACTAATTTCAATATGTTGACTTTGTATCCTGCAAGTTTACCTGAATTTGTTAGTTATAATAGATTTTTGGTGAAGTCTAGGATTTTCTATATACAAGATCATATTGTCTGCAAAAAGACAATTTTACTTCTTCCTCTCTGAATGTATTTTATCTCTTTACCTTGCCTGATTGCTCTAGCTAGGATTTCCAGTATTATGATGAGTAATAGTCATGAGAGTGGACATCCTCGTCTTGTGCCTGATCATAGAGGAAAGATTTCAACTTTGCACCAGAGAGTATGATGATAACTGTGGGCTTGTTGTATCCAGCCTTTACTGTGCTGAGGTATATTCTTTCTTTACCGAATTTGTTGAAAGTTTTTATCATAAACAAAATGTTGTATTTTGTCAAATGCTTTCTCTGCATCTATTGAGATGATCGTATGATTTTTATCTTTCACTCTACTAATGTAGATGTCACATTAATTTATTTCTGTATATTGAACCATCTTTATATTCCAGGGATAAATCCCACTTGATCATGGTGTTCATAGGCCTTTCAATGTGCTGTTGAATTCAATTTGGTGATATTTTGTTGAGAATTTTTACATGAATATTCCTCAGGAATACTGATCAAGAAGTTTTCCTGGAGTGTCTTTATCTGGCTTTGGTAACAGGGAAATTCTGGCATTTTAAAATGAGTTTGGGAGTGTTCTTTCTTCTTCAAATTTTTTGAAAGAGTTTATGAATGATTGGCATTAATTCATTTTTAAATGTTTAGTAGAATTCCTCAGTGAAACTGACTAGTCCTGGAGTTTTCTTTGTTGGGAGCTTCCCGATTACTGATTCAATCTCTATACTCATATAAGTCTGTTCAAATTTTCTATTTCTTCATGACTCGCTTGGTAATTTTTATGTTTCTAGGAATTTCCTATTTTTTTCTGGGCTATCCAATTTATTGGCACATAATTATTCACAGTAGTCTCTTCTGATCCTGTGTGTTTCTGTACCAATTTTAAGGTCTCCTCTTTCATTTCTAATTTTATGTAGTTGAATCATCTCTGTCCTTCATTTAAAGGTTTGTCATTTTAAAAAATCTTTCCAAATAATGAACTATTAGTTTCATTGATCTTTTCTACTGTTTTTCCGGTCTCTATTTCTGCCCTAATTTTTGTTGTTTCCTTCTTTCTGCTAATTTTGGGCTTCACTTATTCTTTTTCTACTTTCTTGAGGTGTGAAGTTTGGTTGCTTATTTGAGATCTGGGTTTTTTTTTTAATTAATATAGTTATTTCTTGCTATAAACTTACCTCTGAGAACTGCTTTTGCCAATCCCATTAGTTTTGATATGTCATGTTTCTATTTTCATTTGTTTGAGATTATTATTCCTTCTGATTTCTTCTTTGATTCATTCATTGTTCAGGAGTATGTTGTTTAAATTCCGCACATTCATAATTTTTCAAGTTTCCTTTTGCTGTGGATTTCTATTTTCAAACCATTATATTTAGTAAAGATATTTGGTATGATTACAGTCTTTTAAAATTTGTTAAGACTTCTCTTGTGACCTAACATTATCTATCCTGGAGAATGTCCCATTGACGCTGGAGAAGAAGTGTGTATTCTGCTGCTATTATAATGGAATGTACTCTACATCTGTTAGGTCCCTCCCCCATAAGGCAGAGACAGGCAGGACAGCAGAGGAGAGGCTGTCTGCAATGAGGCAGTGGGTGGGGCTATTTTTAAAGGTGGAAGATGAGGGGATATGGTAACACACAGAATCTTCCTATTTTGGGAACTGTGCCTAGTTGTAAGTAGCCCATTGGTCAGTTAGTGCTTACAGATATTTTGGGGTGGGTTGCCTGATGGCCTGTGTGTATTCAGCCAGGTGGTCTCTATGGCCCTTTCTGCAATCCATTGCTCAAGCCTGTATGCCTAAAAGCAGCCTTTAAAATTCCCTTGACAGGTATTTTGAGAAAAAAATGGCAGAGGAGTAGGGGACCCTATTCCAACCAGTCCTGGAATTGAGCTGGATATCTACCAGATCACTCTGAACACCCAAGAAATCAGCCTGAGATGTAAGAAGATATATCTGGATCTCTACAAACAATATCACAGGCAGTTGGTTTCGAGGTATGAAGCAGGGAGCCGTGATTCCGCGAGCACATATCAGAAGAGAAATGGAAGGGGGAGGGAGCTGCCATAAGCACGGGCACTGGGAAAGTGAAATAACACAGGAGTGCAAAAGCCTCCCACATTGGGGACTAGGCACAGACTTGCAGATAGGTAGTGGCAGGAAAGGATGTTAGGGTAGCCCCCCAGACTGAAACCTGGAGCAGCGGGGCTGCACATGCAAACTGGGGGCATCTGGTGGTTTTAGAAGCACAAAAGTCAGAGACATGTCCCTGTGCCCAACATGGAAGCAAGGACTGGGAGCCCTCCTGAGGGGCGCACAACCCAGGATGCTGCCGTTTATAGCAGCACAGACAGAAATGGAGATAGTGTGGCCTGGTGAGCTCTCTGAAGAAGAGAGTGTGATCTCTCTGCTCTGAGGCAAGGGTTGGAAATGATCTCTTCTGCTCTGACTCTCAAAAGAGATGCAGAGTCACCAGGGGAAGCTGCCAGAGAACAAAATCCTCCCAAAACCAGTTTTCACCCAAATAGGGTTGCCTGAGTAATAGCGCAGCTGGCCAATCCCCCAGAAGACAGGCTGGGAGAACAAGAGGCCAACAACCCTAAGGTCCCTATAAAACAGGTGCATCTTGCTTGGGTTGTGGTCAATAATTTGGACTCTGTACTTTCCCTCAACCACCCCTCAACAGAATGACTAGGAGGAGGAACTCCCAAAATAGGAAAGACTCAGAGACTGTGACTTCTACCACAGATTTACAAATGGATACAGACATAAGCAAGATGTTGGAAATAGACTTCAGGGTAGCAATTGTGAAGACAATAGCTAGAATGGAGAAATTGATTAATGGCAACATAGAGGCCCTAAGGGCAGAAATGAAAGCTGAACTGGCAGAACTTAAAAATGCTACCAATGAGATCCAATCTAATCTAGATTATCTAACAGCTAGGGTAAATGAAGCAGAAGAACGAATTAGTGATCTAGAACAATTGATAGAAAAGAAGGAAAAAGAGGAGGCCAGGGAAAAACAACTCAAAATCCACAAAAATAGAATCAGAGAAATAAGTGATAGCATGAAACATTCCAAGTCAGAATTATTGGGATTCCTGAGGGGGTGGAGAGAGAGAGAGGACTAGAAGATATATTTGAGCAAATTGTAGTTGAGAACTTCCCTAATCTGGGGAATGAAACAAACATTCATGTCCTAGAGGCAGAGAGGACCCCTACCAAGATCAAGGAGAATAGACCAATGCCCTGGCATGTAATAGTTAAACTCACAAATTTTAGAACCAAGGAAACCATCTTAAGGGCAGCTGGGGGAAGACATTCCTTACATACAGAAGGAGGAACATCAGAATAACATCAGACCTATCCACACTGATCTTGCCAGAAAGGGCTGGCAAGACATATTCAGGGTACTAAATGAGAAGAACATGCAGCCAAGAATACATTATCTGGCAAGGCTGTCAATTAGAATGGATGGAGTGATGCAGAGCTTCCAGGACTGGCAGAAACTGAAAGAATATGTGACCACTAAGCTGGCCCTGCAAGAAATATTAAGGGGGTCTATAAAAGGAGAAAGACCCCAAGAGTGATATAGAACAGAAATTTACAGAGACAATCTATAGAAAAAAGGACTTCACAGGCAACATGATGACAATAAATTCATATCCTTCAATAATCACTCTCAACATGAACAGCCTAAATGCTCCCATAAAACAGCAAAGGGTTGCAGATTGGATAAAAAGACAGGATCCATCCATATGCTGTCTATAAGAGACTCATTTTGAACCTAAAGATACATCCAGACTGAAAGTGAAGGGCTGGAGATCCATCTTCCATGCCAACAGACCTCAAAAGAAAGCTGGGGTATCAATTCTCATATCAGACAGATTAGATTTTAAGCTAAAGACTGTAGTTAGTGACACAGAAGGACACTATATCATTCTTAAAGTGTCTATCCAACAAGAAGATCTAACAACTGTAAATATCTATGCCCCCAACATTGGAGCAGCCATCTACATAAGCCAACTATTAACCAAAATAAAGAGTCATATTGATAACAATACTTTAATTGTAGGAGACCTTAACACTCCACTGTCAGCAATAGACAGATCATCTAAGCAGAAAATCAACAAAGAAACTAGAGCTTTGAATGACACACTGGACCAGATGGACCTCCTAGATATATACAGAACATTCCACCCTAAAACAACAGAATACTCATTCTTCTCTAGTGCACATGGAACTTTCTCCAGAATAGACCACATACTGGGTCACAAATCAGGTCTCAACTGATACCAAAAGATTGAGATTATTCCCTGCATATTCTCAGACCACAGTGCTTTAAAACTGGAACTCAATCACAAGAAAATATTTGGAAAAACTTAAAACACTTGGAAGCTAAAGACCTCTCTGCTCAAGAATGTTTGGGTCAGCCAAGAAATCAAAGAAGAACTTAAACAATTCATGGAAACCAATGAAAATGAAAACGCATCGGTCCAAAACCTATGGGATACTGCAAGGGTGGTCCTAAGGGGGAAATGCATAGCCATCCAAGCTTCACTCAAAAAAAAAAAAAAAAGAAAGAAAAAGAAAAAAAAGAAAAATCCTGAATTCACCAACTAACTTAACACCTGAAGAACTGGAGAAAAAGCAACAAATGATATCTAAGCCATGCATTAGAAGAGAAGTAAGATTAGAGCAGAGATCAATGAATTAAAAACCAGAAACACAGTAGATCAGATCAACGAAACTAGAAGCTGGGTCTTTGAAAGAATTAAAAATATCGATAAGCCACTGGCCAGACTTATCCAAAAAAAAAAAAAGAGAGAGAGAGAGAGAGAAAGTACCCAAATTAATAAAATTATGAATGAAAGGGGAGAGATCATGACTAACACCAAGGAAATAGAAACAATTATTGGAAATTATTATCAACAACTATATGCCAATAAAGTAAGCAACCTGGAAGAAATGGAAGCCTTCCTGGAAACCTATAAACTACCAAGAGGAAGAAATAGACAACATGAGTAGGCCAATAGCCAGTAATGAGATTGAAGCGGTGATCAAAAACCTCCCAAAAAACAAGAGTCCAGGGCCTGATGGATTCCCTGGGGGAATTCTACAAAACATTCAAAGAAGAAATAATACCTATTCTCCTGAAGCTGTTTCAAAAAATAGAAACAAGAGGAAAGCTTCCAGACTCATTCTATGAGGCCAGCATTACCTTCATCCCCAAACCAGGCAAAGACCCCATCAAAAAGGAAAATTTTCAGACCAATATCCCTGATGAATATGGATTCCAAAATTCTCAACAAAATCCTAGCTAATAGCCAACAATACATTAAAAGGATCACCCACTACAACCAAGTGGGATTTATCCCCGTGATTCAAGGGTGGCTCAACATTCGTAAATCAATCAATGTGATATAACACTTTAATAAGAGGAGAGAGAAGAAGCATATGGTCCTCTCAATTGATGCAGGAAAAGCATTTGACAAAATACAGCATTCTTTTCTAATTAAAACTCTTCAGGGCAGAGGAAAGAGGGAGCATTCCTCAAGTTCATAAAATCCATCTATGAAAAACCCACAGCGAATATCATTGTCAGTGGGGAAAAGATGAGAGCTATTCCCTTAAGATCAGAAACACAACAAGGATGCCCACTCTCACCACTATTATTCAACATAGTACTAGAAGTCCTAGCAACAGCAATCAGACAACAAAAAGAAATAAAAGTATTCAGATTGGCAATGAAGTCAAACTCTCTCTCTTTGCACATGACATGATACTTTATATGGAAAATCCAAAAGACTCCACCACCAAATTACTAGAACTCATACAGCAATTCAGTAATGTGGCAGGATACAAAATCAATGCACGAAATCAGTTGCTTTCTTATACACTAACAATGCAACTGTAGAAAGAGAAATTAGAGAAACGATTCCATTTACAATAGCACCAAAAACCATAAGATACCTCGGAATAAACCTAACCAAAGAGGTAAAGGATCTATACTTTAGGAACTATAAAACACTCATAAAAGAAATTGAAGAAGACACAAAAAGATGGAAAAATATTCCATGCTCATGGATTGGAAGAATAAACATTGTTAAAATGTCTCTGCTACCCAGAGCAATCTATACCGTCAATGCCATCCTGATCAAAATCCCAATGACATTTTTCAAAGTGCTGGAACAAACAATCCCAAAATTTGTAGGGAATCAGCAAAGACCCTGAATCACCAAAAAAATATTGAAAAAGAAAAACAAAGCTGGGGGCATCACATTGTCGGATTTTAAGTTATATTACAAAGCCATGATCACCAAGACAGCATGGTACTGGCACAAAAACAGACATATAGACTGATGGAACAGAAGACAGAGCCCAGATATGGACCCTCAACTCTATGGTCAAATAATCTTCGACAAAGCAGGAAAAAATATGCAATGGAAGAAAGACAGTCTCTTCAATAAATGGTGCTGGGAAAATTGGACAGCCACATGCAGAAGAATGAAACTCGACCCTTCTCTAACACCATTCACAAAGATAAACTCAAAGTGGATGAAAGACCTCAGTGTGAGATGGGAATCCATCACAATCCTACAGGAGAACATAGGCAGTACCTCTTCAACATTAGCCACAGCAACTTGTTTCAAGATACATCTCCAAAGGCTAGTGAAACAAAAGCAAAAATTAACTTTTGGGACTTCATCAAGATAAAAAGCTTCTGCACAACAAAGGAAACAGTCAACAAAACAAAGAGGTAACCCACAGAATGGGAGAAGGTATTTGCAAATGACACTATAGATAAAGGGTTGGTATCCAAGATCTATACATAATCAAGTCAAAAAATGTGCAGAAGACATGAAAAGACACTTCTCCAAAGAAGACACAAAAATGGCTAACAGACACATGAAAATATGTTCATCATCATTAGCCATCAGGGAAATTCAAATCAAAATCACATTGAGATACCACCTTACACCAGTTAGAATGGCTAAAATGGACAGGGAAAGAAACAACAAATGTTGGAGAGGTTGTGGAGAAAGGGGAACCCTCTTACACTGTTGGTGGGAATGCAAGTTGGTACAGTCACTTTGGAAAACAGTGTGGAGGTGCCTCAAATATTAAAAATAGAGCTACCCTATGACCCAGGAATTACACTCCTGGGTATTTACCACAAAGACACAGATGTAGTGAAAAGAAGGGCCATATGCACCCCAATGTTCATAGCAGCATTGTCTGCAATATCCAAGCTATGGAAAGAGCTGGGATGCCCTTCAACAGATGAATGGATAAAGAAGATGTGGTCCATATATACAATAGAATATTTCTCAGCCATCAGTAGGGATGAATACCCAACTTTTACATCAACATGGATGGGACTGGAGGACATTGTGCTAAGTGAAATAAGTCAAGCAGAGAAAGTCAATTATCATATGGTTTCACTTATTCGTGGAATGTAAGGAATAGTATGGAGGACATTAGGAGAAGGAAGGGAATAATGAAGGGGGGGAAATCGTAGGGAAGATGAACCATAAGAGATTATGGACTCTGAGAAACTGAGGGTTTTAGAGGGGAGGGGGTTGGGGGGCTGGGTTGGCCCGATAATGGGTATTAAGGAGGGCACGTACTGCATGGAGCAATGGGTGTTATATGCAAACAATGAATCATGGATCACTACATCAAAAACTAATGATGTATTGTATGGTGACTAACATAACATAATAAAATTAAATTAAATTAAAAATAAATAAAATTCCCTCAACAGATTGACAATGACAAATCTTCAGTATTTCGCTGGAGGTCTCATCTTCAGTAGCTTCTTCCTGCTGAATGAGGGACATAGAGATGTCCCTACCTAAACTTGTCAGTTCATCAGGTGTTCTGTGCAGTTATAGATCAGAGTATGGTATTATATTAACTTGCTGATAGGCGATTTGAGTGAAAGTATTGTTCAAATATAAAATTTCCTTCTTGATTTTCTATCTGGATAATGTATTTGTTGTTGAATGTGTGAAATTGAAGCTCCCTAGTATTACTGTATTGTCTATTTCTCCAGATTTGTTAGTGCTGCTTTAATATATTTAAGTGCTCCAATTTAGGGTGAGTGTATGTATATCTATGATTGCTATATATTCTTGGTGAGTTGATTCTTTTATTATATAATGACCTTCTTTGTCTCTTGTTACCATTTTTTTTTTTTGGTTTATAGTATATTTTGTCTGATAGAAGTATAACTATCCCTGCTATCTTTTGGTTTCCCCTTGCACAGAATATATTTACCCATCCCTTGACTTTGAGCCTATGTGTTGCTAAAGCAGAAGCAAGTCTCTTATAAGTAGCATATAGTTGGTTCTTTTGTTTTGTTTTGAGGCTGCCACTCTGTTACTTCGGTATGGAGAATTCAATCCATTTTTATTCTGAGTAATTATTAGTACCTAAGGACTTACTAATATCATCTTATTGTTTCTTGGCTGTTTTATAGTTCCATAGTTCCATTTTTCCTTTTTTCCTATCTTGCTGTCTTCCTTTGTGAATTGGTGATTTACTATGTTTGTATGCTCTGATTCTCTTATCATTTTCTTTTGTGAATCTACGATAGATTTTTCCTTTCTGATTGCCATGAAAATTGCTTATAACATCTTAGAGATGTAACAGTCTATTTTACACTGGTAACAACTTTGATTAAAAAAAACAAAACAAAACAAAAAAACTCTACCCTTTTACTTCCCCTCCTTTTAAATGTTTTTAGTGTCATAATTTACCTCTTTATATAAGATGGATTCATTACCTATAGTAGCTGGTTATTTTTGATACTCTAGCCCTTTAACCTTTATGCTATAGTTAATTGTTTAACACACTATCATATTACAGTAGTAGAGTTTTCTGAATTTGACTATTATATTTATCCTTACTAGTGCATTGTTTATTTTCTTGTTTTCATGTTACTAATTAGCATCCTTCCATTCCAGCTTGAAAAACTCATTTCAGTATTTCTTATGATGCAGGTCTAGTGGTATTTTCCCTGAACTTTCGTTTTTGTAAAAAAAAAAAAAAAAAAAAAGTATTTCTCCTTAATTTCTGAAGGATAACTTTGACAAATAGAATATTATTGGTTGATAATTTTTTTTTTCTTTCAGCACTTTGAATATATCATCCTACTCTCTCCAGGCCTATAATGTTTCCTCTGAGAAATCTGCTGATAGCCTAACGAGGGTTCCTTTGTAGGTTACAATATTCTTTTATCTTGCTGTCTACAATTCTCTGTCTTTGATTTTTGATAGTTTTATTATACTGTGTCTTGGAGAAGATAATTTTGGATTGAAATAATGGGGTGATCTATTAAATTCATGAACTTAGATGTTCAAATCTCTTCCCCAATTTTGGGAAGTTCTTAGCCATTATTTCTTTAAATAAGCTTTCTTTTCCATTCTCCCTCTCTTCTCTTTCTGGAACTTTGATTATTCAGATTTTTTTTAACAGTGTCTCATAGATCGGAAAGGCTTTCTTAACTTTGTTCTTTTTGTTTTCTTTGGACTGGGTTATTTAAGGTTCATATTTTCTATTCATGGATTCTTTCTGTGGCTTGGTTTGTTCTGCTCTTGATGTTCTCTATGGCATTTTTCACTTCAATTATTGAATACCTCAGCTCTGGAATTCATCTGATTCTTTATAATTTCTCTATCTTTGTTATATTCTTGATTTTGATTATGTACTATTTTCCTGATTTCTTGAATGGCCTTTCTGTGTTTTCTTGTAGCTCATTGAATTTCCCTAAAACAGCTATTTTGGATTCTCCATGCCCTTGAATTCAGTTACTGGAAGATCATTGTGCTCTGTTGGTGATGTCAGGTTTCCTTGATTTTTCATGTTCCTTGAATAATTATTTGCTGTTTTTTTTGGTTTTGTTTGTATTTAAAGCAGTAATCACCTCCTCCAATCTTTGCTAACTACCGTCAGGGTAAAAGTATCTTCTGTTGGTCCTGCTGTAGATTCTGAGGCTTTCTCAGACCTCCTATGGATACCACTGCTCCAAGCTCCCACTCTCTTTCATATTAGAATCCTCAGGCTTATATATCTTCTGATCTTAGAATGCACCAGGCTGGCTGCTAATAGCCTCTCTGTTGTTTTCCTGAAGGTGGCACTATAGCTCAAGTTTGTGGATTCTCCTTTGCCCACAGGCCCTGGCCTGCTTTCTGCTTAAGCTCCCTAGTCTTCTACCAAATCTTGCTCTGACCATAACTCATAGGAGTGGATACAGGGATTCTGCTTTAGATTGGGAATTTGTGGGTTTGCCACACAGTATATTGGAGGTACCTGAGGTCCAGTTGGGTGGATCTACAGGTAAGGTTTTCCCTAAGGCTTGTGGCTGGGCTTCCTGATGGAGTCCAAATTGCAGTTAGTAGGAATCACATCCTTTTAATGCCCTCTGGGAAATTTGTGCTGCTTTCCCAATCTGCTTTCTCCCTCCAGTCATGGAGTTTGTGATTTAATACTCTGAATATTTTGAGAGACAAATGAGCCTCTCCGGTAGCATCTCACATGGCTGGGGAAGCCAGGCATTCACCCACTTGTTCTTCTTTTCCCTTGTGGGAGAAATCACAGCCTGTCTCATTTAGTCCTATCCTGTTGTCACTTTGGATGAGGGGAGATGTTGGCAAAGGTATATATTTGCTAGAATTCACTACTGACACTATCTGAGCCTGGGGTTTTCTTATTACAAATTCAATGTTTTTGATAAATCTAGGATTATTCACATTTCCTATTTCTTGTGAACTTAGTTTTAATTATTTGTGTTTATCAAGAAATGTATCCATTTATTTTTTCTTGATATAAAGTTGTTTATAGTGAACGTTTTATACTTTTAATATCTATTGGATTTGAAGAGGTAGCAACTCTCACCTTGATAGTATAATTTTTAGTTTTCTACTTCTCCTTGAAAATACCGTCAATTTAATTTTTAACATTTTCAAAGAGTAAGTAATATATAGACTTTCTCTACTCTCTTTTTATTTTATTGATTTGTAATCTTTATAATTCCTTGTATTCTACTTGTCTTGGACTTAATTTGCTCCTCTTTTTTATGTGTCCCATAGAGAAAATAGAGAATATTGATTTTAAACTGTCCTGTTTTTCTCAAACATATCTTTAGGATGGTAAATTTCCCTTTCAACTCTATTTTAGGTTCAGTTATAATTTTGATATTACTGTGTTATATTATCATCCAGTTTTAAACATTTTTCTCCCTTTTTCCATTGTTTAGAAACATGTAGATTAATTTGGAAATATTAAGATATTTTGTTACTGATTTATAATTTGATACAGTTTTAGTTAGAGAAGGTATCTTGTAACGTTTTATTTTCTTTGAATTTATGGAGATTTGTGTTATGGCTCATTATATGGACTATCTCAGTCAATGTTCCATCTTCACTTAAACTATATATATTCTAAAATTGTTGGGTATATTGTTCTGTAAAATTCAAACAGGTCGAATTGTTTGGTAGTGTTCAAACCTTCTGTATTCACTACTGGTATTTGTTCAGGTCATTCTATTAATTACTGAGAGAGGGGGGATAAAAATCATTATAATTTGTCATGTTTTTCTCTCTTTAGTTTCTTTTTCTCTTCAACTACTTTGAAGCTCTGATATTTGATGCAAATACAATTAGGATCCTATGTCATCCTGATTTCTCTTATCATTATGAAATTATATTCTTATGATTAGTAAAATTTTTGTCCTGAAGTCTACTTTGTCTGATATTGATATAGCCATGCGGACTTTGTAAATATACAAAGTTGGCATGGCTTTATCAGGTATACAGATTTTTCATCTTTACAACTTACCTGCATTTTTCTATCTAAAATGTGTTACAAAAAATAAAATTTGTCTCTTGTAGATACATCTGTTTTTCATCTTGTCTTTTTACTTTTATCCAGTTCAATAATCTCTAGCCTCTACCTATAATGATTAAATAATAATTTTTCTTTCATTAACATTTAAAATAATTATTGAAATGGTTGGGTTTAAGTCCATATCTTATTATTTTCTTTTGATCTTTCTTTTTTTGTGATTACTCTAGAGCTAACAATACACATCTTTAATTTATTAAAGTTTACTTAGACTTAATATTTTATCTTAAACTTTACATCTCACATTTCCTAATCATATTTCACAGTGTTTTCTTCACAATATAATAAAGACTGTTAAGGAATTGAAATAAGAAAAAAAAAGCAAAACATTTCTGACAAAGGAGTTATATCTTTGATATATAAAGAAATCTTAGACTCAACAAGAAGACAATCCAAGGAAAATCTGTGCAAGTAATTTGAACAGATACTTCCCAAGAAGATATATGGATGACAAATAAGGACATGAGAAGAAGATACTCAACATAAGTAGTCATTAGAGAACTACAAATTGAAACTGTGAGATACAACTACAAGTCAATTATACTGGTTAAAATTAAAAGAATGCAAAAACAAGTATTGGCGAGGATGTGGAGCAACAGAAACCCTCAGACACTGCTGGTATGATTTTAAAATGGGGTGGAGCTCTGTAACCTAGCCTTTGATAAGCCCAGTCATCCTATATCAGCCTCCTATACCCTCCACTTTACTTACTGAAAAATTACTTGCTGAAAACTCTTTTTTCTCCAATCCACTTTAGCATTCCCAATCTCATTCTTTGGCACAAAAGCCCCATTTTCTTCTATTCTTTTAAAATTGGCTCATTTGGATCAGAACCTGAATCATTAGTGATTGAATATTTTTTCTTTCATTTTAGGATTAGGGAGAACTCAGTCTTTAAAACACAATGCCTTAGGACATCTGGGTGTCTTATATGGTGAGTGTCTGCCTTTGGCTTAGGTCGTGATCTCCAGGTCCTGGGATCAAGCCCTGCATTGGGCTCCCTGCTTAGTGGGGAGTCTGCTTCTCCCTTTCCCTCTGCCTCTCCCCCTGCTCATGCTCTCTCTCTCTCTCCCTGTGTCTCTCTGTCTCAAATGAATAAATAAAATCTTTAAAAAAGAAAAACAACAACAACAAAAAAACCCCACAATGCCTTATCTCAGTCTTCTTAAAGGAAAGGAAACTGGGTATCTTGGTTATGGGGGGAGAAGGACCTACACATTCTCCACCCATAGGATGCTTTTTCTTTTTCTAATATGGACGACAACTACAGTAACAAGAAAAACAAAGTGCTGCTACATTAACACCAGGTTGAACATTCATGCTTTTCTACAGAAACATTTACATTTTATAAAATGTGACTTTTCTTAGACACAATTTAATAAGGAAGGTTGAAGACATCACTTGTGGAGATCTAGTTCACCTTTGAACTTAAGGTGTTTGGAGTGCTTTAATATAGTTTTACCAAGAATAAAGGAAATATACTAGATCCCTTATACATTTGTTTTAAATATAAGAGTTCTAAGATATAGATTTTAACTACTATACTGTTTTAAGCATCATCCTATAGAAAACATTTTTTGATGTCTTAGTAACTAGGAAGAACTTGATGAAAATAATAATTCCTGATCTAATTTGAAGTTCCCTAAAACTCCTCTTGGAGCAGAATCTAACCTCAGTACATGAGTACCACAGTGCCCTATGGCAACCTGAATAGAGTCCAATCTTGGGGTAGCAAGGAGACCGTTGTCAGTGTGCTGTCAGTGATGAATGCAACCATGAATAAGAGCACCCCTGTGTAAGACATTGGTGGGAGCTCTACTTTAAGAAAAAGATTGAAAACATCTCCCTGAATAGGTTGAGAACAGGTTTAAGTGAAGCACCTGATGAGATGTAAAAATAAATTTAAAAGGAGAAATATTTCATTTTTTTTATCAACTGTTACATAGGTGTCTTAGCTTAGGTTCCCCCAGAGTGGAGTGTGAGACAAAGAGGTACATGCAAGTATATATTACCCCTTGGGGAAGAAAGGCTTGATACCAAGAAGCAGGAGCAAGGGATAAAAGAAGTTTCATTGGGAAGATGAAAAGACATGAAGAATAGCTATATGTGAAATTCCTTCACTATATCGCTTTGTGAAAAAAAGATATTTTTACTGATTTTCCCTTCTGGACAATGGAATTTTTATATTTTGAGTGCTCCATAGGGTAATTTGAGTTTTACTGTTTCGTATATTACATAATTGTGGCTTTGTCCAGCCTAAATTACAACACATTTTCTCTTCTCTAAAAGTTTGGACAAATCTAAAAGTATATTTAGGTTAGTTTTGGAATTCCTCAACTGACAAAATCTTCCCAATAACATTAAAAATCTTTCCTTGTAAGCATCCTTCATCTTAGTCCATTTGATGCTCTGTAAATGTATCTTATTTTGTCAGGGAATTTGGGCTTCAGTTTTTATGAAACATAATAAATTATACATGCAACATATTTCATATCCTTATAGCCAGAGAGTAAACCTGTCACCATTCAAATGAAAATAGCACTTTGCCAAGTAGCCTCCATGAAGTGACTGACCCTCTTGTGACTTAAAAAATCTGTGCATCTCAGCAATGATTATTCATCTGTACATGTATCCTTTTTATATGACATTATTGTTTTTGCGTTTGATTTAATTCAACAAAGCTATATTCTGTGCGTCAGAAACTGTTCTTTGCTCTGGGGATAAGAGATTAAGAAGACACTGTACCTGTCCTTGCAGAGCTCACAATCTAATGAAAAAATCAGAGATGTGTACTTTCCTATAATATAAGCGAAGCTATAATAGTGCCAAATAATAAATTCCAGAAAAGCTAACTGGGGTAAAAACCAAGTTCCCCTGAAAATGAGGGAGAATGGGATATTATGGGGAAAATAGGAGATAACACTGAACTGGATATCAAAGATTAAGTTGCAGTTTGCCAGATGGACATGTGATAGGGAGAAGAGGATTCAGATTTTTCTGAGATAGAATAGGGTTGGCATAATTTGACTAGGAAGTCAAATGACCTGTTGTGTTTGGAAAATGCCAAATGTATCTACTGAGAATGGATGGGAAAAAAATGAGTGAGGATGAAGAAAGAATAAACCTAGTTATAAGGGCACTGAATTCCATGCCAAGGATTTGGAATTTTTCATGAACTATACCCGGAGATGTTAGAAATGACACCTAACCTGCCAAGCATGCCACTAAAATCAGATGCTTTCCCTAGACAGCCTGCAAAGCTTTTTTCATGACAACCCTCAGTCTTCCAAAAATTCAGGAATAAGCCACAAAATTTTTGGGTTTTACTTTCAGGAAGAAGAGAGAAATTACTGGGGCAGCAGTAGGCTTGTGAATATCGAATTGCTCCACTGACTAATACCATATTTGGCATTGGGAGGAAAAATAACTGGCCCTGTCCAGTGGAGTAAAGAGTTGTCTTACAGCAGCAAACACTACCATTATTCATTTTATATATTTATTTAAATAAAAATAGAAATAAAGCAATTCCAGTACTTGTAACTTTGTACACTGGACCTAACTCTAGGTCTTGGAAAAAGAAAGCTTGTAAGCAGATTTACCTAGAAGGGGTAGGAGAGAGAGAAAACAAAGACATAAAATCAGTGAGCAAATGCATGAGCTCTATCAAGGGAGTCTGTTTCCCCTTGAATGCTGTATCTGCATTAACTGCACATTGATGACAAATGGAACACCTCCATTTACTGGCAGGTCAATCCAGAGAACCCACAATTTCTGATGTATAGCTCCAATTTCTGTACACTAGAAAGCTTTCCTTTCCTTATGAAGCTCTTTAGAACTCTCCCTTGGGGTTTTGTTGCCTACAATGATGAAAATATAGGCAAAAAAAAAAATTAGATGGAACCAAAATGATGAGAATAAACATAAAGAGAGTTTCCAAAGGCTATTTGTTGCTAAATGAGTGCAGTCATGTGCTATTGTGCATATGTCATGCGATCCTGGTTCAGCCTAGTTCTGGAGATCAATATGCATTACTAATTAAAATGGCAGGAGAATTATAGTGTTACAATCACCTCAGTGATACCAAGTGGCTTTTATTGTAATCTCAACTTTGACAGCCACATGTTCTATTAAAATGCTTCAAAGGTAGGAATGGGTGAAATGAATAATTCTCCGGAAGTCTTAGACAAATTAATGTTTCCGTGTGCAGGCACTTCCCAGGGGCAGCACACATGGCTTAGCTCTTACTCCACATCTACTCACTTCTCTGCCTATCACTACCCGTTGTTTGAATACTGGGGTGCTTTTCTCATTAGGCAAAAGTTAATCTCTTTACATCTTATTTCTAGTCCCCATTAAGATTTAGGTTATTTACAAGGTATGTGGATTCCAAAGATCAGTACTCCCAACTGTCAACTCTGTTGCGTCAAATGCTGAGACAACAGGGCTTCTATTAGTTCCATTATAATCATGTTAATTATCATCTGTATGCTGGAACCTTATCCTGCGCTGGATTATGTTTAAGGTTTTTTCTTACTGTGGAAGAGTTTAGAGCTTCCCCAGTGATCTAAAGCCTACTATGAAGACTCTCTCTCCACTCCATAGTCTTTGGTGAGGTTTTTCCTATAATATCTAAAAATGTAAAGAAAAGATGTTATTGTTATGTTTAAGGTTTTTTCTTACTGTGGAAGAGTTTAGAGCTTCCCCAGTGATCTAAAGCCTACTATGAAGACTCTCTCTCCACTCCATAGTCTTTGGTGAGGTTTTTCCTATAATATCTAAAAATGTAAAGAAAAGATGTTATTGATTATAACGGATAGAACTGCAGTACAAACTGATGACAATCAGTTTATATAAAGTCATGAGCAGAGTTTGAGGAAGCTAATAAGGGATTGCAGTGTCCTAGTGCCAGTATCATCTGGGTAAACATTAATGTTCTTACACCTGATGGAGCTAGTGAAAGGAGCAAAAATTAATTCCCATTGCTTAGCTGTATGTAAAGGATTGTTTCATAACAACTGGGCAGAGAAAAAATAGAGGAGTAGATGCCCCAAATTCAATTTCTTCTAGCTCTATTCCTTAATTTCCTTCTGTTTTTCTCCCTGTTGACTAAAGTTTGAGGTCATGGAAGTATGCTGATGTAGGCAAACTCTTAGCACAGAGTAGGAAGAAAAAGATGGATCTGGATGGACAAACGGAAGATATCCCTTACACTGATCACGGGCAATTCCCAGAGCTGGTGGGGTGGGGGGTGGGAGGGAGAATAATTCAGATAAGTACTTCTTTTTGCAGAAATGCTGGGTAGAACTGATTAGACAATAAATTTTATATGCTGAAAAAGGTAATGTATCAGGTATAGCTGTTAAAAATAGAACATCCGGGGTCACCAATTTCAGGGCAGACATATATAGCCACAAATTAGATAAAAAGAGGCAGAATATAAATTTTTCACACTCCCATGACTACAACAGCAAGGCAAGTCAAGAGTATGTATGGAACTTAAATTAAGTGGAGTAGAAGGTTTGGCTGATGCCAGGATGTAGTTTCCATGTCTTTGTTATGAAAACTGTCTTCTTATGTCAATTGTGTTGTAATGAGATATAAAACAAATGTAATGAACTGAAATTGGGGAGAAATAATACATGGTATATAGAACTTTGCTACTCAAATTGTTGTCTACAACCAACACTTTTGGTATTATCTAGAAGTTAGAAATTAAAAGTTTGGACCCTAACCTAGGAATTTTTGAGTCATAATCTGTATCTTAACAAATCTCCATAGGATTCATATCCATTAAAGTTTCAGAAGCACTGATCTAGTTATTTCTTCTTTGGCAAACTGGAGGATGTGATTGTACAATGAATAAGTGAAGGGATGACTGTAGTGAGAGGTCCTGTGCTATGAGTTGAAGGTGGTTTTATTGAATCTGTGAGCTCAGGAGATTTGAGGCACTAAAGATTTCTATTATCATCCACTGACTAGCTGATGTCAAAGTAATTACATCAGGAGTTTGTGGATACACTTTGTCTCACTTTGTCCAACTGATTGCCAGTGAGTCAAGGGAGGAAACATCAGGACAAGGCTGTGCTGATGATCATCCCCCTCTGCCTTGATCAATTGCCCTGCATCTTGCTGCATTTTAAGAGGGATGAGGCCTCTCTAAAGAAATCAGAGTAGACAAGTAGATGTCTAGTGTATTTGTGAATCTATCCACTCTGCCAAATTATTCCTGGTTTCAGGACTCACTTTTCAGAAATTGGAACCAGTTGGAGGATAATGTAAGGAATATTTCATTGATGTCATAACTTCATAACCATGAAAAATCAGGTTCAGGTTGCAAAGGGGTTTTATCTAGTCCAAAAGGATATATTTTGACCAAATCTTATAAACTATAAGCTCCATGATAGCAGAGAGTTATATCCTTTTTTGTTTACTGCTATATCTCCAGTACCTAGGACAAAGCCTGGCAGTCTAGGAGCTTAATAATATCAGTTGAATTTCTTGAATGATTTAAAATATTTTCCAAAATTCACTCAATCTTAAGACTAAATCTTACCCCCATATACACCAGAATAATAAGAGATCTTAACAGATCAGTACACAAAGACAATCAGCTATTGAGACCTTGATACAATATTCAGGCCTCCCTTGAATTTGTTGAAAATTCTTTAAATGTTGTGACATTTGGCAGTTGTCTATCACAATTTATGGATTCAAGCTTTAGTTAGTATCTTGACCACAAGGATATTACTAGTTTCCTCCTCTAAGAAATGAATTAAAAGAACAGGAAAAATATCAACCATGAATGGATCTAGCCTATCAACTAAGAGAGAGAGACATTTTTAAATAAAAGGGACTACAGATTATCATAATGGCAATCCAGGGAAGAAAAAAACAATCAGTGCTGATTTTACTCAAGGACATCTTAAGTCCTTAAAAAGGGGGTGTGTTTAGGATATGCTTTATTTTGGGACTGAAGCCACTATTAACAGGGAAACACAGTAACTTGCAAATAGCAAGTCTCAATGTCTGAATAATTACATAGAGTTAAGAGAAAGTTGAATTGGAGGTAAGGTATATATTTTCTCTAGGATGAGTATAAAGGATATCATGGGGAGGGGGAAGAAGATGTAGCAGATTAAAACAAACAAACAAAAAGCCAAAAAGGCATACTTGGTGATTATTAGAACAAGTATCCCACAAGGTAGCTACAGCAGAGTACTACAAATGTGGTCCACATACCAGCAGCATCAACATAACTTATGAACTTGTTAGAAATTTAAGTTATTGGGTCCCACCCAAACCTACTGAATCAGACATTCTGAAGTTAGGTGTCAGAAAGCTGCGCTGTAACATACCTTCCAGGTAACTGTGATACATGGTAAAGTTTGAGAAACCCTGGTATCAGTTTGGGAAATAAGGCCAAATGAAAAGATCAGGTTGTAGAGGGACTTTGAATATTCCAAGAAGCCTGGACCTCACTATAGGCAATTGTGTAGGTCAGTATTCAGTATAAAATTATCTGAAGTTGGGGAGAGTGTTGTGCAGTGTAGACTTAGGTGAGTCTCTTAATTAATATATGTTTGAAATATTCCTATAATTTGGTATTTTAATAAACTGTTCATTTTTATGTTAACTTTATTTTTCTAAGATCACAGCTTTTTGTAGATCTTTGCTTTTTTAATTTGAAGTTGGTAAAATTCCAAGATATTACTGATAATAACATTCATTTTAGTGAGATAACTTTGGAGAAGTAATGTAATATTTCTGTCCTTAAAATAAGTAAGAAGTATTTTTATTGAAGTAAAGTCATATTTTCCCACATTACTCTGTGAGCTGCACTCTTTTGCAATTTGGACTGATTCATCATATCTTTTTCTCTAGAAATTGACTTCCTCAAGTGGTTCCTAAAAGGACACTGTCTAGACAATATCCACATGAACTTTATTAATTTCTTATTGGAATTCACACTTTGAATGCAGTCCAATCCATGTTCCAGTATACAATAGCTAAAGCCCCAACCCCCCAATGATAGAATGAAGTACAATAAGTAGATCCTCAGGACAGTTTCTGAGGGACGACAATGAAGAAAAAAAAAAATCAAATGCCCTTAGAGGTCCTTTTTAAAGAGGAAACACCTGCTTTCCCAAATAGAGTCTTTGAAATCAGTATTTATTTTCTCAGTTTATTTTGACCACTATTTTAAGAAGCATCAGGTGACTGTTACAACAACTCTGTGAATTATTCTCCTTTCTCCATCTCCAAATGTTCATAAGCAAACACACCTACTTGAAAGAGATTTGTTTTGTTGTATGTGCTCTAGAAATGTGAGGGCTTTTTTCTCTGTCTATATTAGTTTTCTCTTGTGTGTATGTATGCATTTGTCTGCTTGATTATTTATTCGTGTATTCATACTTTTATTTATATAGTATTTATAATGAGTGAGGTGCATTTTCTGATTTCTCTTTTTCCTCTCTCTCCTCTTCTTTAATATCCAGTCTCCTCTTCCAAGGGGAAATATCCACTAGGAGGGTTTTATTGAAACAAGAGGGATGTAATCAGTATTGGGGAAATATAATTAGAAACAAAATGTGCTCCAAACCCAGAAAACCTCTCCACAAAGAGATTTCCAAAAGGAAGAGCACAATTTTATAACTGAATAAGCATTAAGCCAGACGGGCATCACAGTCAATCAGCTAAAGAGATTTACAAAGACAGAAAAAAAATCTCACCCTTTTATAAAGCCAAGCAGATACAACCCATTACATACATCTTCTCAAGATAAACAATAACTGGATTTAAGTAAGAGGACTTGACAGCACCATTTGTCACACATTGTAGTTCATTGTAGAGCCACCTAGTAATTGGGGTGGCCACCTGTGTTAGCTAAATGGCTTTCTCCAAAAATAAATAAATAGATAAAAAGACAAACTTCTCACATCTTTATAACAAGCAGTAGTTTTAGAGCAAGGAATCAGTACTACTAAATGTAGGCTACTACCTTTACACGGAAACTGGGAGGTAGGGGTACTATTTTCCTTGATAATTACATCTGAAAGACATGGTCCCCAAGTCCTTAAGAAAGAAATAGATTCTTTGTTCCTAAAGCCGGTTGGAAGCTTATTTAGCTTTTAGAATTTAGCAGTTCTATTAATTCTGACTAATGCATAGTCATATAACTATGACCATCATCAAGACATGAAACATTCCTATTACCCCTAAAAGTTCCCTCATTTCCCTTCATACTTAATCTTCTACTTTCAGCTCCAGCCCTAACAATGACCAATATGTTTTCTGTCTCCATAGTTTGGCTTTATTCAAATGTCATATACATGGAATCATGTAATAGACATTTGCATCCAGCTTCTTTCACTTAGTCTAATACATTTGAGAATCACCCATGTGTATTGTTTAATTACCATGTATCTGTGAATTTTCCAATTATCCTCCTGTTATTGACTTGCAGTTTTATACTGTTATGATCAGAAAAGATATTTGATATATTTCAATCTTTTAAAATTTGTTTTGTGTTTGTGTTAAATTTTCCTGTTTTGTGTTCTAACACATGATCTATTCTGGACAATGTTTCATGTGTACTTGAGAATATATAGTCTGATGCTGCAAAATGGAATATACTATATATGTCTGTTATATCCTTGTGGCCTATAGTGTTGTTCAAGTTGGCTGTTTCCTTATTGATTTTCTTTCAGGATGATCTATCCAATGATGAGGGTGGAGTACTGAAGTCCCATACTATTATTGTATTGCTATCTATTTTCCCCCTCAGTTGAAGAGGAAAGAACACTTACAGACTCATTTTATGAAGCCAACATTACCCTGATACAAAGCCATGAAAGGACACCACAAGAAAATTACAAGCCAATGCACATTATGAAATAGATGCAAAATTCTCAGCACAATACTCTCAAACTGAATTTAATGCACATTAAAAGGATCATACAGCATCATTAATCGAGAATTATTCCTGGGATGCAAGGATGGTTCAATATATGCTAGTCAATAAGTAAGATACATCACATTAACAAAATGAGTAAAAATCATATATTTATCTCAATAGATACACAGAAACATTTTGAAAATTCAATATTTTTTCATAAAAAAACAGTGTTCACAAATTAGATATAGAAGAAATGAACCTCGTATAATATAGGCCATATATGGAAAGCCCACAGCTAACATCACACTCAATGATGAAAAATTGAAAGCTTTTCTTCTAAGATCAGCAACAAATCAAGATGCCCAATCTTATCACTTCTCTCCAACATAAAAGTGAAAGTCCTACCCAGAGCAATTAGGCAAGAAAAACAAATAAAAGGTATTCAAATCAGAAAGGAAGAAGTAAAATGGTCTCTAACTGCAGATGACAAAAAAAAGATGACAAAATCTTATATATAGAAAACCCTAAAGACTCCACCCAAAAGCTATTGCAACTGATAAACAAGTTCAGTTGCAGGACACAAAAACTGATGTACAAAAATCAGAGTTTTTCTATACACAAACAATTGACTGTCAAAAAAAAAAAAAAAGAAAGAAATTAAGAAAACATCCCCATTGAAAGTGCTATCAGAAAGAATAAAATACTTAGGAATAAACTTAATCAGGAAGTAAAAGACCTATACAATGAAAACTATAAAACACTGATGAAAGAAATGGGAGAAAACACAAATAAATGGACAGATATCCCGTGTTCATGAATTGGAAGAATAGGGTTAACATGTCTAAGCCACCCAAAGCAATCTACATATTTAAGCAATTCCTATCAAAATGCCAGTGGCATTTTCACAGAGATAGGGAAAAAAACAAAAACAAAAAAAACCCAAAACTAAAATTCATATGGAACCACAAAGAACCCAAACAGCCAAAGTAATTGTTAAGTACACAAAGCTGGAGTCATCACACTCCTGATTCCAAATTATATTAAAAAGCTATAGTAATCAAAATAGTTTGGTACTGGCATAAAAACAAAAACATAAACCAATGGAACATAAAAGAGAGCTGAGAAATAAACCCATGCATATATGGCCAACTATTCTCCAACAATGGCATCAAGACTATACAACAGGAGAAAGCATTATCTCTTCAATAAATAATGTTGGAAAAATGGGCTATCCAGATGTCAAAAAACATGAAAATGGACATTTATCTTTAAAGGACTAAATTTAACACCTGAAATCTTAAAACTTCTAGAAGTAGCCTAGGGAAATCTTGACATTCATCTGGGCACTGATTTATTAGATGTGATACCAAATGCAAAGGCAACAAAAGCAAAAATAAGCAAGTTGGATTACATCAAACTAAAAAGCTTTTGCACAGCAAAATAAGCAATCAACAAAATGAAAAGGCAGTCTATGGAATGGGAGAATATATTTGTAAGCTATACATATGACAAGAGATTATTAACCAAAATATAATAGGAGTCATGCAACACAATAGTAATAAATAAATTATCCAATTGCAAAATAGGAAGGAACTACATAGACATTCCTCCAAAAAAGACAAACTAATAGCCAATAGGTATATGGAAATACATCAGTAATCATCAGGGAAATACAAGTCAAAACCACAATGGGATATCATCTCACACCTGTTAGGAGGACAATTATTTTTTAAAGAATAACAAATACTGTCAAGGAGGTGAAGACAGTGAAATCTTGGTACACTGTTGGTAGGAATGTACATTAGTGCAGCCATTAAGGAAAACAGCATAGAAGTTCCTCAAAAAAAATAAATAAATAAAAATAAAACTATCATATGATCCAGCAATCTTACTACTGGATATTTATCCAAGGGAAATTAAATAAGGATCTCAAAGAGATAATCAATATTATGTTGATTACATTATGTTCCTTACATTATTCACAATGTCAAGATATGGAAACAACCTGTGTCCATAGATGGACAAATAGATAAAGAAAATGTGGTATATATATATATATATATATATATATATATATATATATATATAGTAGTGTGTGTATACACACACACACACACACACACAATGGAATATTATTCCCACTTAAAATAAGGAAATCCTGCCATTTGCAACAATGAAGATGGATCTTGAAGGCATTATACTAAGTGAAATAAGCCAGACACAGAAAAAGAAATATATTCTCTCAGTTATATGTGGGTTATAAATTAGTCCAACACACAGAAGCAGAGAGTAGAATGATGATCATCATGGGCTGATGAAAGGCGAAAATAGGAAGTGATGCTTAAAGTGCAAAAAAAAAAAAAAATCAGTTATTTAAGATAAGTTCTGGAGATCTACTATACAGCATTATGCCTATAGCAAACAATACTTCATTGTATACTTAAAATTTACCAAGAGAGTAGATCTTATGTTAAGTGTTCTTACCATACACTCACAAATAATAACAATGGAGACAGAAGGTAACTTTGGAAAGTAATGGATATGTTTATGGCCTTGATTGTGGTGATGGTTTTTTGGGTGTATTCTTATCTCCAAACTCTTCACTGTATATAGGTTAAATATATATCACTTTTTATATATCAACCATGCCTCAATAAATTGGTTTAAAAATAACTTTAAAAATATATTATATGATAAGAAAAAAGAGAAAATACAAAAATACAATCATAAAAATACTCAATTAAAACTAGAGGAAGCAAAAATAGTTTTTTTGGAAGACCAAAAAGAAAAAAAGAGAGAGAGCAATAAAGAAAAAGAAACATAAAGGCAAATAGAAAACAGTTACCAGTACAGGAGATATTAAACCAACTATATCAATAATCACTGTTAATATTAATGTCTAAATATACAATCAAAGTGGATTTAAAAAAACAACTACTTTAAATATAAAGACACAGGGGTGCCTGGGTAGCTCAGTCAGTTAGGCATCTCTGTTCAGCTCAGGTCAGTATCCCAGTGTCCTAGGATCAAGCCTCTCATGGGGCTCCCTGCTAAGCCTGTTTCTCCCTCTCCCTCTGCCCCTCCCTGCCCTTCCCCCCCAAACCCTCTGACCCCCCGCTCCTGTGTGCTCTCTCACACACACTCCCTCTTTCTCAAATAAATAAAACCTTTTTAAAAAAAATAAATATAAAGACACAAATTAAAAGGAAAGGGATGGAAGGAGATATACCATGATAACACAAATCAAAAGAAGGCTGAACTTACCCTATTAATTTCAGACAATATAGACTTCAGAGTAAAGAAAGTTATCGGGGAAACAGGAGAACTGCATAATGAGAAAGGAATTAATTTTCCAAGAGAACATAGCATTTCTAAGTGTGTATGCTCCTAACAACAGAACACCAAAATGCTTCAGACGAAAACTGGTAGAACTGCAAGGAGAAATAGGAAAATCCACTATTATAGTTGGGGTTGAAGACAACACCCATTGATTAGTGATTGATACATCTAGCAGGCAGAAAATCTGTAAGGATACAGTTGAACTGAACACCACCTTAAATCAACTGGGTCTAATTAACATTAATAGAATATTCCATTCAAGAACAGCAGAATATAAATTCTTCCTAAGCTTACATGAAATTCACCAAATCAGTAGCTGGGTGATAAAGTGCATCTTAACAAAATTAAAAGAAGGTAAATCATATGAAGTATGTTCTCAGACCACAGTGGAATTAAATTAGAAATCAATAACAGAAAGATAGCTGGAAAATTCCAAAATATTTGGAGATTAAACAACACACCATAAATAACACAGAGATCAAAGAAGTCTCAAGAGAAATTTTAAAATATTTTAAACTAAGTGAAAATACAACATATCAAAACATATGAGATACATCGAAAGCAGTGCTTAAAGTGAAATTTAAGGCACTGAATATGCATTTATTAGAAAGAAGAAAGGCCTAAATGTGTAATATAGGCTTCTATCTTAGGAAACTAGAAAATGAAGAGAAAATCAAACCCAGTGTAAGACAAAAACAATACTTAAAATTAGAGTAAAAATCAATGAAAATGAAAAAAAGGAAACGAATAGAAGAAATCAGTGAAATCAAATGCTGGTTCTTTGAAAAGATCAGTAAAATTGAAAGCCTCTTGCCAGGTTAAACCCCTGGGCCCCCCCACCAAAAAAAAAAGAAAAGCAGACATAGATACCAATTATTATTATCATAAATGAAGGAGGAGTCATTGAAAGAATTAAAAAAAAACAATTAAAACCATAATAAACAAGTCTATGTTCCAGAATTTGATAACCTAGATGAAACAGACCATTTCCTTGAAAGATGTAATCTACCAAAACTCACACAAAGAGAAAAAGATAGCCTGAATAAACTTATACCTATTAAATAAAGTGAAGCAGTGATTAATAGTCTTCCAAGCCCAAATGAGTTAACTGAATTTTACAAAATATTTAACAAAGTGATAGTGATTTTCCACAAACTCCTCAAAAAAAAATACAACAGAAGGATCAATTTCTAATTCAATCTATGAGACCAGAATTATCTTAATACCAAAATCAGACAAAGACATTACAATAAAGGGAAACTATAGGCCAATATACCTTATGAACATAGACCCAAATATCCTCAAAATTTTAGCAAAAGAATCATATATCATGACCACATATGATTTATCCCCATTGCTCAAAGCTGGTTTAGCATTCCAAAATCATTTAATGTAATCTATCATATCTACAAGCTAAAGAAAATAATATGCATGATTATATCAAAGATGCATTTTTTTAAACCAAATGGCCATTTATGATCAAAACTATCAGCAAACTGGAAATAGAGGGGGCTGTCTTCAACTTGATTTTCAAAATCTACAATTAAAGTTATACTTAATGATGAAAAATAAGTTGTGCTTCAACTGAGATCAGAAACTAGGCAAGGATGTCCATCCTCACCATTCCTATTCAACATTGTACTGGAAGTTCTGGCTAATGCAGTAAGACAAGAAAAATAAATAAAAGTATACAGAAAAGGAATGGAGAAATAAAGCACTTTTTGTTTACAGGTATCCTGACTGTCTATGTACAAAATCCCAAAGAGTCAACAACAAAGAAGCCTCTGGAAATTAGTGATTATATTATGGTTGCAGGATACAAGGCAAATACACAACATTGATTGTCATCCTATATACCAGCAACACACAATTAGATTTTGAAAGTTAAAATGCTGCATTATTGATATTATCTCCTTCCAAAGAATATTTACGTATACAGTAACCCTTAAACAGTATGAGTTTGAATTGCACGGGTTCACTTCTACATAGAATTTTTTTACAGTACAGTACTTAAATGTATTTTCTTTAAAATTCCCTTAACATCTTGGGGCGCCTGGGTGTCTCAGTCATTAAGCGTCTGCCTTTGCCTCAGATCATGATCCCAGGGTCCTGGGATGGAGCCCCGCATTGGGCTCCCTGCTCAGCGGGGAGCCTGCTTCTCTCTCTCCCACTCCCCCTGCTTGTGTTCCCTCTCTTGCTGTGTCTCTCTCTGTCAAATAAATAAAATCTTTAAAAAAAATTCCCTTAACATCTTTTTCTTTAGCTTACCTTATCATAAGAGTACAATATACAGTATATATAACATACACAATATATGTTACCTGTTTATGTTATTAGTAAGGCTTCTAATCAACAGTAGGCTATTGGTAGTTAAGTTTTGGGACTCTAAAGTTATACATGATTTATGACTGTATGGGGGTTAACACTTCTAACCTCTGCATTATCAATTAATGTTGGTATAAATACAACAAAATATGTACAATATTTCTATGTGGGGAGCATAAAACTCAGGTAACAGGAATCAAAGACAAATAAATTGAGGTATGTCATGTTCTTGTATAAGAATGCTCAGTAAGACTATGGACTCTGAGAAACAAACTGAGGGTTTTAGAGGGAAGGGGGTGAGGGGATGGGTCAGCCCAGTGATGGGTATTAAGGAGGGCACGTATTGAATGGAGCACTGGCTTTATACGCAAACAATGAATCTGGGAACACTACATCAAAAACTAATGATGTAATGTATGACGACTAACATAATAAAATAAAATTAAAAAAAAAAAAGAATACTCAGTAATTTCAGGATGTCAGTTCTTCCCAACTTGATTTGTGGATTCAGTACAATGTCAGTAAAATCTGTAATTATAACCCCTCTTTCCTTTCTGATAGTAATAATTTGTGTTCTCTCTCAATCTTATCAGTATGACTAGATGCTTATCAATTATATTGACCTTTCCAGAGAACCAGCTTTTAATTTCATTAATTTTCTCTATTTTTAAATTTGTTTTCCATTCATTGGTTTTTGCTCTTACCTTTATTATCTTTGCCCTTCTGTTTGCTTCAGATTTTTTTTTCTAATTTTTTGTGCTCCAATCTCTCTCCTCTCTTTGGAATTCTAATTACATATATGTTAAAATGTTTGATATTACTCTCATCATCTTGGATGCTATGTTCGGTGCACTCTCTCTTTCTCCCTAGTATATCTTTTACTTTTCTTGGTAGGATTTGTACTTCAGTTCCCATTTCTTTGATGAAATTCCCTGCATCTTTCCAGGTTGTTCACCTTTTCCACTGAATCTTTATTTATTTTTATTTTTTTATTTAGTTTTATTATGTTAGTCACATCATTAGTTTTTGATGTAGTGATCCACAATTCATTGTTTTCATCCACTAAATTTTTTTTTTAAGATTTTATTTATTTATTTGAGACGGAGAGAATGAGAGACAGAGAGTATGAGAGGGAGGAGGGCCAGAGGGAGAAGTGGACTCCCTGCCGAGCAGGGAGCCCGATGTGGGACTCGATCCTGGGACTCAAGGATCATGACCTGAGCCGAAGGCAGTCGCTTAACCAACTGAGCCACCCAGGCGCCCTCATCCACTAAATTTTTAAAAACTAATCAAAAAGTGTCTGATGGCTCCAAGTACTAGGTCATCTCTAAATCAAGTCCTTCCTTTTTTATTGCATTTCCTTTTGACAATACACTTTTTGTTTTTTCTTACCTTTTAATTTTGTTTAGGGCCATTAATTCTTTTTTTTAAATTTTATTTTATTATGTTATGTTAGTCACCATACAGTACATCATTAGTTTTTGATGTAGTGATCCACGATTCATTGTCTTCGTATAACACCCAGTGCTCCATGCAGTACGTGCCCTCCTTAATACCCATCACTGAGCTAACCCATCCCCCCCCCAAAACCCTCAGTATTGATTGAACATCCCATGAAGTATATTAGAAAATAAGATATGCATTATCAATGTGTAAAAATACACACGTCTCTTCTCACTTGTAGAGGATTAAGCCAATCTCATCAGGAATTTAGCTGGGTAAATTTTAGTGTTGTTCGGTTTACCCGTCAGTGCACCACGAACTTCAAATTCCATTAATTATGACTGGTGTTTATAAAAGTGGCTGTGATTGTTGAGTTCTTCTCAGTGTTTTTGCCCCACCCTTGCCTTTCAGCCATCACTGTACATCTCTGTTTCAGAAGGATGTCTTTCTATGTTCTTTTCTGAGTAGTAAACTATACTGCTCGCTATGCTGATGGTGGGAGACAGGAACAGTATTGTCCTGGTCCAGCCTGAGTGTTAGGTATTCCCTGTGTTTCTGAGCCATGGAGGTGGCATTCTGTCAGATTCTTGTCCCCTCTTTCATAGCAGAAAGCTAACTTCTGCCTTGAATCTGTAGCAAGTCTTGTGCAGGAGTTAATTACCCTTTTCCCCTGAGGTATGAGACATCAAACAGTATTAGTATGGAATCCTGGGCTCTGTACATTTATCTGTGATTTTAATAAAGAAGAATTTACTAATGCCAATGGACTCCATTTCATATTGTACTTTTTTTTTGCAGATAAATCTTCATTCAGTTCTACTTTTGAGGTTTTTTTGGAACACACATTGAGTGAGATTTCAGAAATACAAAGATGCAAACTATTTGAACCAAAGACACATTTTCCTTTCTATATTATGGATGATATTCAGCATTTTCTTTTCTGTTTTCTCCTATTTTTCATTTTATAATTTCCCTAGAACAACTTTTCTGGAGCCTCAACATCATTTTTAAATTTTAGTTGGAAGGCTGCTTTGCTTAATTGAATCCCACTCTGCCTGAGAGTGGTTAATTATTAGAACAGCCACTGTGACATGCAATTCCCAGGAGTGTTTTTGATGTTTTCCAAGTCACATATGTGAATGGCTTGTTCCTTACAGCAAAAGAAGTCAATCAGGCAGAACAATGTATGAGGATAATTTAGAAGTTATATATGAGAAAAGGGGATCTATACACATCTGGATTTCAAGGTCTTCCTGTCAAGGGTGTTAGTCTAATCAATCATTACTTCCAAATTCACATAGTCTATTTATCTCTTGTGTTGAAGTGTTGAAAGCCAAGATTAATGATGGCAATGGGGAGTGCAGCTTTTGCAAAAGATAGTGACAAGATATCCTTGGAGAATCTCTTCTGTGTTATCCAAAGTTTTCTAATAGACTAGTATGAAAGTAGAAATATTTTGGTTACTCAGCTTTCTAATTTGAGTGTAAATGTTAAAAATGACATAAATTATCCAGACAGAGTATATCTAGTGTTGTTTTCCCATTAGTTGAATGGTTCATTAATTTATATCTAATCTTTTTTTTTTTTTTCTGATACCATTGCATTCACTATAACAAATCCAATTGACTTTTCCTGGTTATTTTCACAATGTTTCATTGCAATTTGCTTCATCTTGTTTGGAACATAAAATTTAACTGACATTAAATGCTAAGAGAATAAGAAAGAGTGACCGTGTTAACATTGTAGTGTTAGTACAGTTTTGGCTAGTCTGATTTATTTAAAGAATGATGGTAGCAAATTAAACTCATCAATATAAGCAATGCATATTGTCCACTTGGGCAATACAAAGAGAAATATATCCCAAACAAAGATTATGTTTCTTGTCTTTTATATGCTTCTACACAAATATATATAAAATAGTATTATAGACAGTATTTAAAAATATTTTCCAGTACACCACTATCTGTGGGGTGTTCAACTTCTTAGCATGCATGACATAGGAAAAGCTCATGTAAATTTTACCCCAGTTTATCACTCTATCCTCACTTAATGTTTTTACCTACAAATGCAATGCTATGAAAACTCTGAACTTATGACCAATCTCAAACATTTGGTGCCCTAACAGAACTCTAAATTTAGGCACTTGCCACTTTCCCTGGGGTATCCATTCTACTCCTGCACACTAATCAGCCTTAATATCCAGTTGGAATGTTATTTGTGTTCATGCCTTTTATTTTTTTATTCAGAGTGGTAAATGCATTCTTTCATTATAGAGTCTATCTTACTACATGGTAATTTTCTGTTTATATTTTATAAAAATTTTATTCTATATTTCTCCCCTATAGGTTGACTACTAGAGGAACAGAACTATACCATTAGTTTTTTTTTTAATTTATTTATTGTTATGTTAATCACCATACATTACATCATTAGTTTTAGATGTAGTGTTCCATGATTCATTGTTTGTTCATAACACCCAGTGCTCCATGCAGAACGTGCCCTCTTTAATACCCATCACCAGGCTAACCCATCCTCCCACCCCCCTACCATTAGTTTTTATAGTTTCAGTATTCTAGGATATCACTTCTCATCTAATACATATTCATTGAATGATAAATGACTAAACTACCTGTTTGATAATGGATTGAGTAAATAGAAGAATGAATTTGGGTTATTAGTAATTTGTTGATCATAATGGAAAAAGTTCCATTTCTGAAGAAAAACCTAAAATATATGCCCTTTGGCAGTGACCTAATTGCTTATTTGAAGAGGATTTTCTGAAAATTTTAAGAAAACAGGTACAAGTAGATACCAAAGACTATCTTCCTTTGTCTCCCTCACAGCAATGCAGACAACACTCCTCATTTGCAAAATTCAAGCATTTCATAATTTTGTTGTTACTATTATTAAACAGCATGTATTTAGTGTTATGTACTTTGCTCTGTGTTTCGGAGCACTTAGCTCTTTTTTTTAAAATTTTTATTGTTATGTTAATCACCATATATTACATCATTAGTTTTTGATGTAGTGTTCCATGATTCATTGTTTGTGCATAACACCCAGTGCTCCATGCAGAACGTGCCCTCTTTAATACCCATTACCAGGCTAACCCATCCTCCTACCCCCCTCCCCTCTAGAACCCTCAGTTTGTTTTTCAGAGTCCATCATCTCTCATGGTTCGTCTCCCCCTCCGATTTCCCCCCCTTCATTCTTCCCATCCTGCTATCTTCTTCTTTTTTTTTTTTCTTAACATATAATGTATTATTTGTTTCAGAGGTACAGATCTGAGATTCAACAGTCTTGCACAATTCACCGCGCTCACCATAGCACATAGCCTCCCCAGTGTCTATCACCCAGCCACCCCATCCCTCCCACCCCAACCCCTACTCCAGCAACCCTCAGTTTGTTTCCTGAGATTAAGAATTCCTCATATAAAAAAAAATTCCTCATATCAGTGAGGTCATATGATACATGTTTTTCTGTTTGACTTATTTCGCTCAGCATAACACCCTCCAGTTCCATCCATGTCGTTGCAAATGGCAAGATCTCATTCCTTTTGATGGCTGCATAATATTCCATTGTATATATACCCACACCTTCTTTATCCATTCATCTGTCAGTGGACATCTTGGCTCTTTGCACAGTTTGGCTATTGTGGACATTGCTGCTATAAACATCAGGGTGCACGTACCCCTTCAGATCCCTACATTTGTATCTTTGGGGTAAATACCCAGTAGTGCAATTGCTGGATCATATGGTAGCTCTATCTTCAACTTTTTGAGGAACCTCCATACTGTTTTCCAGAGTGGTTGCACCAGCTTGCATTCCCACCAACACTGTAGGAGGATTCCCCTTTCTCGGAGCACTTAGTTCTTTAACAACCTATGATCAGAGTTCTGTGAATCTGACAAATAGTCAATAGTTAGTAAGAGGCCAATCACCAGTTGTTCTTAAACCCAGCTATCTCCACGGATAGTCTCATCAGAGCCACAGAGTTGCGTGGATTCAGAGATGCTGGCTCATGATAACAAGACACAAATCACTATGTGAAAATCAGAATGACAGTTTGCTAATTTTCCATGAGACATGTAAGATTTTGGATCAATCAACAGTACTTTTGGTCTGACCAGAATTGTTTCACTGTAGGTTACTTAGAAGCCAAAGTATCAGAAGTGTACTTGATCAAAATTTCATAAAAGGAAAACAGAAGCTATAATAAGGCTGTATAATTAATAGCATGGGTTCAGATGGACCTGCCAGGCAACCCAGATACTAACTTCAGTCTAATGGGCATCCTTTCCTGTTGACCAGTTTGAATATGCATTGCCAATGTTTTTCCTTGCCATTCACTTTTTCTATACTTATTCTTTCATTCATGATCGATTCACCTTTTGATCGACACAGTCTTTCTCTTTATATGTTCTTATCTTCAGTCAGGTTACTTTCACATTTTGCTGCCCAAGAGTCTCTTCAAGAGGGTCATTTTTTTTTTTTTAATTAACATATAATGTATTCTTTGTTTCAGGGGTATAGGTCTGTGATTCATCAGTCTTACGCAACACCCAGCGCTCACCATAACACATACCCTCCCCAGTGTCCATCACCCAGTCACCTCATCTCTCCCACCCCCCTCCACTCCAACAACCCTCAGTTTGTTTCCTAAGATTAAGAGTCTCTTATGGTTGGTTTCCCTCTCTGGTTTCATCTTGTTTCATTTTTTTCCTCTCTTCCCCTATGATCCTCTGCCTTGTTTCTCAAATTCCTCATATCAGTGATATCATATGATAATTGTCTTTCTCTGATTGACTTATTTCACTTAGCACAATACCCTCTAGTTCCATCCACATCATTGTAAATGGCAAGATATTATTTTTTGATGGCTGCATAATATTCCAACTTCTTTATCCATTCAATTGTCAATGGACATCTGGGCTGACATTGCTGCTATAAATGTTGGGGTGCACGTGCCCCTTCATATCACTACCTTTGTATCTTTAGGGTAAATACCCAGTAATGTAATTGCTGGGTTGTAGGGTAGCTTTATTTTCAACTTTTTGAGGAACCTCCATACTGTTTTCCAGAGTGGCTGCACCAGCTTACATTCCCACCAACAGTGTAGTAGGGTTCCCCTTTTTCTGCATCCTCACCAACATGTGTCATTTCCTGACTTGTTAATTTTAGCCATTCTGACTGGTGTGAGGTGGTATCTCCCTGAAGTTTTGATTTTTATTTCCCTGATGCCAAGTGATGTTGAACACTTTTTCATGTGTCTGTTGGCCATTTGGATGTCTTCTTTGCAGAAATGTCTGTTCATGTCTTCTGCCCATTTCTTGATTGGATTCTTTGTTCTTTGGGTGTTGAGTTGAGAAGTTCTTTATAGATTTTGGATACTAGCCCTTTATCTGACATGTCATTTGAAAGTATCTTCTCCCATTCTGTCGGTTGTCTTTTGGTTTTGTTGACTGTTTCTTTTGCTGTGCAAAAGTTTTTATCTTGATGAAGTCCCAATAGTTCATTTATACCCTTGCTTCCCTTGCCTTTGGAGACATGTCTAGCAAGAATTTGCTGCAGCCGAGGCCCAAGAGGGTCAATTTTTAACATCTCTATTGTAAACCATCACAGCAGCAGTGAGTTGATATTTCAGTAATAAACCAGGCACTGTTCCAATTATTTTCCTTTTATAAAATTTAATTTTCACAACAACCTTTTAAATAGTTACTTTTTATTTCTGCTGTACAAGTGAGGAAATGTTGTCTTAAGGAATTTGAATAAATTCCTCAAAAATACCCAGTACTAGGTGGGGGGAGTCAGGGTAAAAATCAAGCTCTATGTGTTTTCAGAGTCTCAGTACATAACACTTGGAGGATTATGAGTTGACTTCATTACTTAGCTCTCAGAGGGAAAGTTTATTTCCATATCCATTTTCTTGAGGACATGCCATTATTGCCATCATGTGCTTCCTACAGCCACTATTATTAGTCCTTTTTTTTTTTAATGAGGCAAGTGATGGCTAAATACATTAGGTGAGCTGTCCAAAGTCACACAGCTAAGGAAGTGACATAACAAACTTTGGAATCCAAGCTTTTCTGGCTTCAGCATCATTGATCTTTCTATCCATGATGTCAATGAAAAATTTGCTTTCCTACTCAAATTAATTAGAGAAACAGAAATGTTTTTAGCCCTCTGTTGGAGAGGGCTTGTCTTTCAGTCACCAGGTTGGATGGGGCTACCCTCTCCGAGACTCTTAGAAATGGGTATTTTGACACTGTGTGACTTGGGTTTCTTATCCACATTAGATACTGACATTTAAGAACTTAAAATCTTTCAGGGGAAAATAATGAGTTGGTTCTTTAATAGTAGTAAGTAGGGCAGACTGGGAAATTTTTTTTTTTTTTTGGAAAATTTAGTATGATACAATATATTATGCTGTTTTATAAAAATATAACCAACATTGAAATAAAATGAAAAGAAATTTTATACTTTCTCACAAAATTCCACATTCCTCCCCATAGCTAACACATTTCTACTAGGCTTTTCCATGCATAACATACACACAAATTAGATTATGTTTCTTGTACCCTAAATTTTCTACAAGTAATATTCTCAAGTATTTAAGGTTCGCAAATTATTTCATTGGTTGGGGAAAAAAAATATATGAACAATCTTCCCTGCTTGCATTGTTTTTCACTGAGCTTTCAAATGATAACATGGGTGGGAATGTCTTGATTCTTTGGACCCAACCATGGTGTGGTAGGGGGAAAAACACACTCAAGACTTAAGTGTTAATTTTCTATTCTAATGACAATAGCACATATAACTAACAAACATTAACACTATCATAATAACAGTCATCTAACAGTTGTGAGTTATTAAGTTCCAATTATATATCACAGTAAGTTATCTCTCATCTTCACAGTAGTACCATAGGCAACTATTATTAGCTCCATTTGTAAAGTGAGGAGAAAAACAAAAAACAAAAAACAAAAAACTGAGCTATAACCTCCTTTAGTAACTTGCTCCAAATAATGCAGTTAGTCTATCAGGCATAGTTCCATAAAAAAATAGAAACTGAGATAATTTTTAACACAAGGAATGGATCACTGGTAGCAAAAGGACAGAAAGGGGGCAGTGAGGCAGCCTAGATAATACCATCAGGTAGGAAGCCATTCACTCCTGTGCTGGAGGGACAGATGAAGGAAGCAGTGTTATACCAAAATTACTGTCATTGTAGGGACTTCCTCTGCACGAATCTACCTCTATGGCCTTAAAAGGACTAATATTTTATATTTTTAATGAAAACTGTTTTCTTCCCATTGCATCAGTTTCTTGAGCAGCACACTGTAATATGGACAGTAGGCTTGTACAAAATTAAAAAAAAATAATTACATTTAGAGGTTGAAGAATTTAAAATGGCTTGTTAATCTTAAAAGACTGGTAGATCAATTCAGTCAGAGCTAATCCCCAAAAACAAATAAACAAAAAACCCAAACCTGTGTCATTGGGATTATATTCATTTGAGACTGAGACTTAAGAATAGAATGGTGACATGATAGCTCATGAAACCAATAAAGCTCATGAAAACTTTGGTAGCTGGACAAATGATCCAAACACACAGTTATATTCCAGAACAAGCAAGATTTGGATGATCTGCTAAAAATTATTTCCAAGAATTCTATTGGACTATAGCTAACCAGCAATCTTGGGAGTATCATATATGGATAGGCAGAATCCAAGGAGGAACAAACCATAGGTGGCTTTCTACCAGCCCTAGTTCAAGTGAAACCTTTGAGCCCTAAGTCAATTTGAATACCTGGGCACAGGAAGGTTCAGAGAATGGAGATCCATTCTGATCCTAACCTTTATTCTAAGCCTAGGTTTCTTTACTTAGGGGAGATGACCAGCAACAGCTTATTGGCTTGCTAAAAAAAGTAACCATGACAAGAAGAGCTATGCAAACTAGATGACAGGCAGTTGATATTCAAGGAGGAGAAACCAGCAGTTGTTTGGTTGTCCATTCCAAACTGAAAACAGAGGTCTCTTCCTATTGCAGGCATTCTAGAGAAACCCAACTCTTCCAAAGAGCAAACCAGATTAGGCCCCAGGATATATTTTTCCCCTCTCGGTGAGAGATAGGGCAGAAATTGGGATATGGAATCCGGGAAACTTAGAGAAAGAGAGAGGAAAATCATACAATGCAATCATCTTCTTAAGTTATTAATGCATCAGGACATAAAGAAGACAGATCATGGATGATATATGATAATATCAAAAGAGATAAGAAGGAACAATGTGCTGGATTCATTTGGGAATTGATCAGCAACGCACATTTGTGATTAATGAATATCTAATAAAGAATTTATGAAAGTCATCTTGATAACCCACTTCAAAAGTTTTGCCATGATAACATAATGCCTCATCCTGTGACTTTTGTTCTCTTGATGTACAGTTAGGAAGATCTGACCTAGGACAGGTTGAATATTTTGACTCTACAATAAGTGGAGAAATGGGAAGTAGCTATTTCTAGTGTCTTAGCATGGATACTGCCAGGGATCTGTTCTTACTATGGTGTTTAGTTTTCTTTATAGGACCTGAAATAGGCCCTATACATTCTCTGTCTGCACTACAAAGGAAATTAGAATAAAGGATAGCTAGCTCTTGAGTATAACTTTAATATCAATGTACTTTATAGGCCTTTCCTCTCCGTAACTCTCTTTCCAATTTTATTTGATGCCAGATGCATAAACTATGGACATTCTATTTGAAACTGTTAGAGCAAAGGCAGTTAAAGGAACTATTTTGAAAGACTATTATCTAATATATATATATATATATTTAAAAAATTAATGAATAATTTAGGAGGGAGATTTCTGTTAATGCCATGTTAAAATAATTTAACTTCACTCAACATTTTTAAAAACATTTTAGAAAGGTGGCTTTTCTAGAAGTATATGGACTTTGGAAATCCATGGTCTTTTAAGTCTTGCATTTTTGATATATTAAACAAATCTGTTTCCAGAATGTTAGAACCCTAAATGACCTTGGGAATCTAGTCTAATTCCATCATTTTCTGATATGTAGAGAGTAGGTTCTTTCCCCAAAGTTATTCATCAATTAGGGATCATAAGATTTCCACATGTCAATGAGTTTTGAAATGTTGTTCCAGCAGACATTTTATCAGGAATAATGCCTACAGGGGTGCCTGGGTAGCTCAGTTGGTTAAGTGTCTGCCTTTGGCTCAGGTCATGATCCCGGGGTCCTGGGATAGAGTCCTGCGTCAGGATCCCTGCTCAGTGAGGAGCCTGCTTCTCCCTCTCCCTCTACCTCTCCACACTGCTCATGATCTCTCTCTCTCTCTCATTCTCTCTCTCAAATATTTTTTAAAAAATTTTATATTTATTTGACAGAGACACAGCAAAAGGGGGAACACAAGCAGGGGGAGTGGGAGAGGGAGAGGCAGCTTTCCCGCAGAGGTGGGAGCCTTATGTGGGGCTCGATCCCAGGACCTGGGATCATGACCTCAGCTGAAGGCAGACGCTTAACGACTGAGCCACCCAGGCACCCCTCAAATAAAATCTTTAAAAAAAAAGGAATAATGCCTACAATCTCCAGAAATATTAATATAAGTAAATAGGTACTAGTAATCCCACTAGAATATCAGAAAAATTAGACAGCTCCTGAGAGTCAGGGATTAGTGGTCACTCAGATGGTTAATACGGAGAGAATAACTGATCCACAAATATGCACAATGTACTACCATGTCATGCCTTCTATCATCCTCCATCAGTATCTGGGATATTATCTCTTTGGCCTCAGCTTTTTTCAGCTATGACCCTAAATTTCTTCCTTTGGCCTTCAATGTTTCTGACCACTGACCCTTCCCAGAGCCCAGTTTGTGTAACACTGAACCCAGATCGCTTCATTTGATAGTTTGGTCAAGATCAAAAGTTGGAGCAAAACTATTCAAAGCATCCCTGGGATTAGCAGGAAGTAAAAGTCTACTAGCCAATTGTCTTTCCAGGCTTATTAAACCCTTCATATATATATATACCCTGTGAAGAATTTGGCAACGTACTTAGTTTTTCTGTGAAACTTGCCTTGAGAGAAGCATTATGTTTGGAGACAATGGACAGGATTTCCAAATGGCAGTTCTGAGTGTCCAGAATAATGTTCAATACTTGGTCCCTTCTAATCCTAATTAGGCATCCAGTCAGATGAACTGCATAACACTATTCATTATTCTGCCTTTTGAGCCTCCAAAATAAAATCCCAGATTGATCGCTGGCCAAAAATAAAGCTTCTCTCCCCCCTTCTAACAGCCAACTATTATGTTTATACTTGAAAATGGAAATACTTCAGTTATCCATCAACTGAAAGCCAAACGTGAAGTTCACCCAAAAGCAAAACAGGCAGTTAGCTAGGCAATTGCTTCATTTTCAAAAGTTCCACATTAAATTCAAATGTTATTCGAGGTTCACTGCCATTCAGATTAAATTGACATTTAGAAAGAAAATATGCATTCTTTTCTAACCTTTAGAAATAACATAGAATTTAGACATTTCAATCTTGTTTCTTTCCCCCTTACTTGTGTTCCTTATCAGTTTATTCAGTGCCCAATTATTTCTTAACCTTTGATAGGAAGTGATGACCTGGTCTAAGAAAAGCAACTAGTAGAGACACTTCAGTATTGCAGAGAGTTGAGAACATTTTATCCCGACTTTTGAAAATCAATTAAAATGGAAAACAATCAAGTTTTTGTTGTTGTTTGTTTAAGGGGGTGAGGTTTCACATTCTCTTTGATGGAACAGAAATACTTTCTGAGGAAAGAAAAATAAAGCACAAGTTTTTACCATGTCTATTATCAAATTACTCTCCCCTGTCTTTAAACCAAGAACAAAATCAGAGCCAACTTCTTCTACTTGAAATGTTAAAATTGGTCAGAATATTTTCTATGCAAAGAGGTGAGACTATAAAATTAATAGTGGAGAATATTGGTCAAGCATTTCTTCCACAATGAGCATGGAATACAGAGAGGGTCAGGAGTCAGACCTTATGTGAAGTTCATTCATGGATTATTCATGCACAAGAATGGGAACATTGCAATTTGATGGCCAAGGAAATTTAAAGGAGAAAGAACTGCTTACTCTTTAAGAGTTAGTGGTAAGGTAATTGGGCAGCTATAGAGTTGAGAAAGACATGTATAATGACCAGAAATCATTTCTGTCATTACATATGATTTAAAAGCATAAAGGCATATGATTTAAGGCATACTTTAAAAGTGGTACAGTAGATTGATGTGAAAATTGTCCAGAGGGTATAAATCCAGGTATTTATAGACCAATTATCTGACCACATGTATGAAGACAAGGTGGCCATATTAGCACAATATTAGAGAGTAGAGGTACAGGGCACCAGAGTTATGATTCTTATTGTGTCATTGGCTGAGTGCTAGCCCTTGAGCAAACCATTTGTTTAAAAAGTGGCTACACCCAGTGCCCAGTCCCCAGTGGTTTCTATTACAGTTTTCCAATAAAGGGAACCAGGGTTCTTTGGATAAATGACTGATCCTAAGGTTAGAATACAGAACATATAAAATGAGCTTAAAGCATCACATTGTGCCGAAGAGTAAGGGAGTGCTCAGAAAAAAACAAAATAATGGGGGTAAGTCAAAAGGATGCAGGAGCCAACTAAAAGAGCTCCCAATTGCTAAAGTGGAACAATTTGAGCAACAAAACAGAAAAACTAGTCACATATTTTAACTACAGTATAAAGAAAATATCCAGTTGTCCATGTTGACATAAATAATTTAATAAATTTTTAAATGAGAGACAAGAGACAAACCTCCCTAACAGAAGGATTCCAAATAATTTATGTAGATATTTTTCCCCTCAAAAAACAGGACTCATCTTTTCAGTTTGGACTATACTTAATGATTTGCTTCTGAAGAGTACAGTATGAAAGCAGGGCAAGAGGGAAGTAATGTTTCAGTGGGAAAACAAATGTACCCTAGG